>NC_137541.1:48250158-48865991 GCF_963082525.1 Nesoenas mayeri
AGTTACGCTTCCTGCTTTTTGGAGATAGTGACAGACTCCTAGCTCTCCAAAGGATTGTTTCCTTCATTTTAAGGATTAGCAAACAAATTTGATACCAAATCATTAATCATTCCGAGGGGATGAGAGCAGGAGGTACTTTGAGAAGGACTTTCCATTAAAACCGTGAAGACCATTGTGCAAAGACAGAGCAAGTGAAGTGGATACAAGGAGGACTTTAGTGCATTGAGGCACCCAGCACAGTAAAGTACATTATTGTCTTTATGCTCTCTTGTGGCTACTTTTGCCCTTGTCTAGTCTGATAACTGGCAAAGTGTAAAGAACAGAATTGGGAAGCCAGGAAAGAAGTTTACATTTCTTAAATAAAATATTCTGCAATAGACATAGTACAGAGAGTGAGAACAACTTCATCATTGAGCCTTGAAAACACTTAGTAATACCTGGATAATGCTTAAAATAAATTGGGGATTTTGATGTTTGAGGTAATGTTACACAGGGATAATATATGACTAGTGCAGCTGAAGGAGTAGCTGAGTCATACGTCAGTGCAATGGAAGTGCTGAAAGAGAAGTGTTGGGCTGAATATGAGACTCAAAGTGAGCAGGTTGGTCAGTTTATTTAAATCAGTCTTAACCTGAGAAACCACAAGAGCTGTAGGAGCAGGTTCTCCAACAGTGTCAGTCCTAGAAGGATTGTTTCTGAAACTATACAGTTTAATAAATATATAATCCATTATTTTAAATGTACCAACATCTCCTGGATATATTTTTTTAAGTAAAATGGCTTTGAAAATGTGATTAAGCATTTAGGGTCCAGTCATACAAATCCTTTTTCAATGAATTAATCTTATTGAAGGATTACTTGTATGAGAGGATTTGCAGGCTTATATACTTAGTAATTAAAACTGTTATCAGAAGTGAGTTTATGTCATTTTGCATGCTAATATAACAACAAATAAAATATCACTCATGTCTGGACAGCCTTGGTGTTAGTGTGATACAATCTTGCAAAAGCATGTAGCAGATTTCTGATTTGCTTGTTCTTTGTTTGATTTGAAGGCAGTCTAAATAGGATTAAGTTACTAAGAAATATGCCACAAGGAGGGGTCACCCATGGGACTAGCTCAGAAGGCTGCTGATGTTAAGGTATCACAGATACTTGGTCCAGGCACTTGATCTTCAGCAGTGGGTTAGATGCAGTATTAGAAACTGCAGTATTAGAAGGGTCTTAGATCTCAGCTCAGCTTTTTACCTCCAAATGTGTGCATTATTGCTGGTAGTTAAAGGACTTTCTTAGGTTGTCCTGTCTGTAGTACGTTTGTGTCACTGAAGTGGGAGCCTCTGGAGAAATTATTATAGAATGGTACTTGAAAAAAGAATTAGTACACAAATTGCCAGTTACAGTCTCATATCGACAAGCAAAATCAAAAACACAAAGTAGATATCTGATACCTTGGTACAAGCTTGCAGAGTCATTATTTTAGGGGAGATAGTGAGCTCTGATCTCCAATGTTTCTTGCTCATGCTGCAAAAAAATAATGAACACTAAGCACACTGGAAGACATTTGGAGCTCACAGTAGGTATAGATCTGCTGCTCATCAGACAGAAAAAGAGAATTTGCTGGAGCCAGAAAGATGTTGTGCTATTCACATTGAGCAGTGGACTAAGGTCTCATTGTGTTTTCCCTTGGTTTTGGCTCTGCTTAGAGAGGCCAGTTTTCAAGTGCCACAGTTGGAATGAATGTCCTGGAATAAAGTGTTATATGGAAAATAAACAGCAGATGACCTGGAAGACTCTAGGGTGGGGGAGCATTCTGAAGGCATGATCTTTTTTATTATTTTTTTTTTCTCTGCCTACTTGTATTGAGTGCCTGTAAGTTTTTACCTCCATGAAATATGCAGCACTTGGCTTTGTAGTTTAAACTGAGGCCGCTAACCCAGTATGCTTCTGACCCAGTTCTGCCGTCGTACTGAAATCTGGTTTCTCCTTTTGTGCACTGCATGTCAGTTGTTCAGGTACAGTTCTGCAAGCTGACAGTGCCATTCTCCAAGTTTTGTTATGCGGCTTAATGGTATGCTGGCTCATGTAATCGCCATATTGTACGAAAGTTAAGAGTTGGCAAGATGCAGCCCTTGGCTTCGGGTGGGCAATGCTCAGTATGCAGTATGTAAACACAACACCCATTTATTTGAAGCAAGGCAGGAAAAATCTCCCTACGCAATTCCATTTGAGTGTTGTGGGAGCTGACAGATGAAAACGAAAGCGTTTGTTCTTGCCCTGGTCTTTGGTAAGCCAAACCTGAGGTTAGTCAGCCTTTTAATCACACTGCAAATCCACTTGCTTTTTTGGTTTGTTTCTTTTTTTTTTTTTTTTTTTTTTTCTGTGCATTTGTGGAAAAAGGAGATGGACAAGAAAAAGGTGAGTGGAAAGGGGTAGCTCTTCTCTTTATTTTTGTTGATTGGCCTACATTTGCATTGCATAAACCCGCAATACCAATGTTTGTAAATATTACCAGTGCCGAAATAACTGACTGCAGGGAGTATGTAAAGTATAGGTTTCTTTGCAGATGATTTTAGTTATTGACAAATGTAAATAGTATCAGACATTATTAATGTGAGAATGACAGTTGAAAATATGCTACGGTTACTAGCAGAGAGAACAAAGATAATGTTAAGTATTTCATTTGATTCAAGCTGGTAGCATTCATAATATCTGAGGCCAATGAAAGTAGATACGCTAATGAAGATATTATTTCTACTGTATGTCTAAATAAAAGCCAGTTTAGGAGTTCAAATTAATGAACACTTTGGATCACAATGATGTAGGAAATAAATTATCATCTCATTTTCTATTATTATCTAATAACCACTGGGCGAATGATTGGTTATTGTTTCTGTTTTAACAATGTTTAAATTATATGAAGTAGATGGATGCAATAACCATTTTAAATCTGATTAGGAATTTTCTGCTTTGTACATTTTTTGTGTTATTGTTGCAGTATGGAGCAGACTAAAGTTTGAGTGCAAGGCCAAAATAGCATCAGGTCTAAGATGTCACTGCAGGTATTGTTTGAAGAAGGCCCTTGTGTTACCAGCTGCTTTGCAGCTGTGCCTTGGAGCACACTCTTTTACACAATGTGTAAGTCCCAAGCCTTCAGCTATTCCATCACCACTTGAAGCGATGCTAGAAGTGAGACCAGGTGGTGCAAGCCAGGGGGGGTGACTGCAGGGTCCCCCTCTGCAGGGCCAATAGTTGACCACTAGTTAATAGTCTGAGATTATCTCTCAACCAGGTCTGCTGTGGACACTCCTTTCAGATACCTGCCAGGCCCAAACCTTCACTGCTGTTAATGAGCACTTGTAAGCATGCAGGTTTTATGTATTTTTATTTTTCTTCCTTTTTTGCTGCAAAACCTAGTGGATGGAGAAAACCAGGTTCGGGAATAACCATTGAGATCCTATTTAGCCCAAGCCTTGAGAGCTGCATTTTCTCCCATGTGCAATTGGACACCTTTATAACAGCCTTTCACATGGTATTTTTTAATGTTCCAGTGAAGAATTTCTAAGAGTTAGGATGAGTATCTCTGTGCTCTTCCACCTTCACTGGCATCTCACTGGCATTGGGCAGCAGAGATGGGAAGTGAGAGAGGAGGGTGTGCTGGAAGCCTTGGGGCCCAGGGAGAGGTGGGTTGCACACTTCAACTCAGACTCATGTTCTGCAAAGCCTACAGGTTTAGTCTGGGCTGTCACAGGCGGATGAGATTACCTCTGGGTTTGTGAACAACCTTGATTCAATCCAGACAGAAAAAGGCTAATCTAAGAATTTACCTGAGCATACTCACTGGAGTGAGAGAGACACAGGTTCACTTCTTTTCTTGGGTAGAAACTTAAGTCTCTAGAAGTCGTCTAACCATCCAGTCTGTCTTGTTGAAGCTGTTCTACATTGTATAAATAATTATGCATTGTGCCAGAGGGAAGAAAAGAAAAATTCAAGTTTGGACTCTGAATCTGGAGTGTAGCTTCAGTGTTGCTCCAAATCTGAACTGGGTCTATGCAGATTAAGATTTTAACTCCCCCGAGTTAAGTTATACTTTAAAACCAAATTAACTGAGCTGCTACATTTATTTTTTTTCCATCTTGAGGGTGGCTGACACATGAACTAGGAATATAGAGGTGCCTGTATTTCAGGCCACAAGTCCAAATTCACAGATTGTGAATCATGTCAGCCTCTGAACATACATTCAGAAAGATTCAGGCATCTGTAAATCAGAGCCTGAAAATGTCAGTCTGCCCATCCTATCTGTTCGTGTAGCTTGGTGTTTCCAAGCATGGCCACCCCATTTGAGTGAACCTGGCTTCAATACAATCACATTAACCGTCTCAGTTACAGTAAACCCGCATCCAGTGTCTTTTTCAGCTGTTCTTCTGCCTCTCGTTTGTTCTGCTATCATCAGCTCCAGGGACATCGGTTCATTGACTGTTAAGGCCAAGGATAAGTGTAGTCCTGTTCACTCTACTGTCTCTTCTTTAGAAGTATCTTAAGAAGCTATTTGAAATATTGAATGTGGGCACAGCTGAGTCCTGGGAATGTCCAGTTTCAGCCTGGAATAACACGTGCATGGAAATGTGTGCCAACGGTGTGGATTTCCTTTACAGTAGAAGCATAACCTGTGTGTGAATTCACAGTGCTTTATCATGAAATAAATAAAGCAGAGGACAGCATAATAGAACTTCCTCGGCATAAGGGTTTATCTGAGTCCTGTACAGGATAATCTGAAACCGTTCTTGTCAAATGGATCTATACTTTTTTTCATTGTGTAGTTTTGTCGTTTACTG
Organism: Nesoenas mayeri; assembly: GCF_963082525.1. Taxonomy (NCBI): domain Eukaryota; kingdom Metazoa; phylum Chordata; class Aves; order Columbiformes; family Columbidae; genus Nesoenas; species Nesoenas mayeri. Next base: position 48,254,991 of record NC_137541.1, read on the forward strand.
TGAAACTCAGAGTTCAGTGACAGGTAAAGTTATTTTTTGAGGAAGAACTTAATAATGCTCAATTACTTTTCTGATAGGCGTTTTATGATGATATGTGATAGGTATATACATTTTATAGGAATTTGGAAGTATGAGGAAAAAATATAAGATTTGCCTTGCTACCTTTGGCTTGCTTGGTAGCAGCAGACCAATATATGTATTCCTTTTATGTTTACGGCATGATACATCATTGCTGAATGGATTCTTCAGTCTGTTTAGTAACACATGACCTCTAATTGCTTTTGGAAAAAAGTTACTCTGGCAACATAAGTCAAACTGTAAAACTAAGTTGTGCATGTCCTGACAATTTATTACCGTTTAGAGCAGAAAATGAATTCTGCAAATCATACAGCAGCTCTTTTTGTAGGAGCTGCTCCTGGACAAAAGTATGAACCTATTAATGTCTACAACACATACTGAAAACTTGAAGTAATACACTGTTGTGCAAGGTTCATTATTTTACAGTATGATTTTGGATTGTGCCTGTAAATGTGGAAGTTTTAAAGGGTGTAGGGAAGTTTCTTCCTCGATTTCATATTGATTAAAAAAAATCCTCTCTGTTTATGGCAATTTCATAATTGTGTATAAAATGGGAATAGGATATGAAGGTGCTGACTTTTGTGGTCTGGCTGAAATAAGGCAGTAAGGAGTTAGTCACAATACATTTAAAATAATAATATGCTGCACATATGCAAAGTAATTCATGAAATGAAAAGAAGTGCTTAGAAATTTCAGAAGGTTGAAATTTAAAGATCCTCATGTTTTATTGTAAAGTCTTGACTTCCAGCCCTCTAATTTCCAGCCTCCATTTACTTGTTATTAAGTGAACTCAGCAAAATTTGTCTTTTGCATTAAATGGCAAGCAGACAATATTATGCATTATGTCTTTAAGCTGATATAGATCTGAATGTCAGTTCTTCTTGAGATTTGTTTTTCTTTGACTACTTTGAAGCATGCAGGAATAAGAACATTAGTCAGCCAAATGAATTTAGGAAGCTTGTATAACACTGCTTGGCACCCTCTTTCATTTGGATTTAAAAATATGTTCCTGAATAAACAGAGCTTTTTAGTGGTTATATTAAAAAGGAGGGAAAAAATATATCTCCAATATTTGTAATTGCTGTATTTTTCAAATTACTGTGCTTCTGCAATGTGTGGATTGCATTTCTATTCTAATAGCAAAAACTATCAATGCTGTATTTGACAACAGTTTAAATGGTTCTGATGAGTATTGCATTCTTTATTTTCAAGGAAGTATGAACCTTATTTATAAACCATAAGTTTAAATACTGTCACTGAAGATGCTTTGATCTTCTGTATTATAATCCCTGGCAAAGAATGTGCCCTAGATTTGCCATGCATTCTCTAAATCCATGTCCTTTAAAAATCCTGGCTTTAATCATAGTCTATTCCAAACTGTTTTGATAAATTTCTTCAGTATTTGTTCATTTAATAGTGTAAAGCTGGGCAGTGAAAGACCTCTTTTCAGGCTACTAAATCCAGTGAAAATCTTGCTGTTTTTTAAAATATATAATTTCCAAGCAAGGTGGTGTTCATAATTCCCCGTCAATTTTCTTCTGCTATGGATGTTGGAAGATTTTGCTCCCCCCATGTCAGTGACCAAAATTTCAGTTTGTTTTTGTTTTTTTTTTTTCCCCCTATCATCCCATCTCAAGCCCACATTGTAAAATGATCGTTCATTCTTCAAGTTTCTCTCTCCTCTCCCTATTGAGAGAGTAAACTCACAGTGCTACCCTCATTTATTTGTGCACTTTCTCTGGCCTCTGCTGTGTTTAAATCAGCATCCTCACCTCTGACAATACAACTTCAGTACTTCTGGTAGCCAAAATACTGAAGGTGTCTCTGTCACCATCCTGTTTCCTTTTGCACAGTGTAGATTTCATCTCTGGCGAATGTTCTATATGGTTTTATAGTAGTCTGTGCATCTTTTTGAGGCCCACTTCAAATATTAATCATCTGAATAAACTGGTTTTAGTGTATTTCATCTTGTCTATAAAAACAAAGCAGCTCAGAATTAGGATGAATCCACTGTTCTGTGGAATACATTGTTTATTTATATGATTGCACTCATAAGCTATTAATATGAAGAGTCCTCTGAAATACTGGTCTGCCATTTCTAGAAGCAACAATACCTTTTTCTCTGGAACATCAGCAATTTTCTTAATATATTTTAAACTATTATAAATTATTATAAATAAATTATTTATATATTTATATGTTATTATTAAATTATTATAAATTATTTTCTTAATATATTAAGAAAATCCTTTCTTGTTTTTTTTTTTTTTTATTTTAAAAAAAAGCTCATGTATTTATTGACACCAAAGCAAATCCTTTTAGAAGTTATTACTAATTTCTCCCATATCTCAGCTTTGTCACATACCCGTATTAGAAATATCCAATTCAGTGTTTTCATTTGGCCTTTAAAAAAATCTGGCCTAAAACATTCTTTAAATCAGCTGGAGTGGATTTCCTGTCTTTCTTCTGTTTCTCCTCAGCACATTTTAAGAATTTGTTCTCACACACAGGTTTTAGTGATCAACTAGACATTTGCCAGTACTTTTGGTCATTTCCCACTAACAGTGGGACATTGCAAACAGCCTGATGCATATATGAAGTTAATCTGAATTTAGCCCACTGGTTTCTTTCTATTGCAACAAGCCTCTTTTGCTTTGCATTCAATAACATTGTTTCAATTACTGTTGAATTTGTAGCTGTTTAAAGTGCTAATTGTCAAACTATAATGTGCTTTTTGGCTTTATTCACTGTGATGGATTTTTTTCTTAACATATGCACTCCATTACTTATTTCAGAGTAAATGGCACAATTCCTACAAAACTGGGGAGAATTTTTTTTCCTGCACAAGTTGACAAGTATCACTTAAGTAAACTTGCTAAGAAACTGTGTCACTTATGAAAATACCTAAATAGTCTTACAGGAGTTTCAGAGTGTAAACATTGAAAAGTACATAGTCTGAGGAGCTTTGCACTAATCTGGGATATATTTTCTGTAAGATTAATTATGGAAGCCAAAGAAATATTGTGATAGGCCGAGCAGCTTAATGTGTCTTCTTTAAGAAGAGCAGTCCTAGGAAACTTGTGATAATTACGTGTGTAAATCACATAACAAATCATATTATATTTTGTCAATAGTTGCATGAGTTTCTCTATCAGCACATCTATAACAAGGATGCTGTTGAACATATATCATAAGAGTAGTTTGACTATTGACAACTGTGGTTCTTCGTAATCCACATTGATATTTTTGACCATATATAAAGCTCTATAGGAAGCAAATGCTCTGCACACAATATACAACTGCATTTTTTATAAGTAGCTTCTGTGAAAATCATCAGTAAAATACAGGTAAAGTAGTTGTTTTTCCAAAGGGTTGCATTCTGTCTCATTGTTGTAAATGTTGTGAGTATACCAAATACTTCTTATCAGTTATTAACTGAATTTGAAGCATTGTGTTATTGGTGTCTTTGGAATTATATTGTATAGGCATCTCTATTTAATAGGCACTTATATTTCTGAAAAATAGTAGAGATTTGGGGAGCTTTTTTCCTCAGATTATTTTTCTTCCAGTTGTGTCTGCATCTCCATAGTCATGCTGAGCTGCAAACTGTCTGACTCCACATCTTCTTTCAGTATGTTTACCCCACGATTTCTGCAGTTTTTAAGGAAAGCCACAAGTGGAGCTTCAGGTTTAAGTTTAGATATTTACAGTTCTCTCTAGTTACCACAACTCAAGCGAAAACGTTGAGGCAGCATTTGAATGACTTTTGTGTTAGTTCTGTGGTCACAATTCTGTGACAATGGAGTTAGCTGTGTCTCTTTGTTCTAAGCAGAGGGCACTTGCACGTTGACGTAGATCAGGGGAATGTGCCTGTTCTTCCTGGAAACACAGGGGAATTGGGGGTAACACTCAAGTGCTAGGAACACATTGGTGGAGTTTGTAGTCACTAGCGTCTACAAATCCCAAACAAACAAAAAAATAATAATAATAAAAAATAAAATAAAAAATAACTAATGCCATCCACAAACCACCAGGACATTAGAATTACAGTTTGTGTGGACAGGTTTAAAGTTTGGGGCAAGATATAAATTACGACTCAGGTTAATTTTACAGGTAAGGCAAGGTGTTCATAACTTGGTAAAAATAGCTGATCATGGTGTTCCCTTCATTTTCTTAAATATATAGTAACTCTCCACTCATTAACTCCTAATTCTTGTCTTTAGAGTTAAGGAATATGCCCAGAGTTTAAAAAAGAATTTTTCTTAACAGCTTGCCTCTATTGTTGTGTTGTCAGCAGATCTTGCTGTATTTAAACCAGTCAGTGGAAGGAAGGTGGGAACATTGCATTAATAGAGTTGAATGAAAGGAGTAGAAAAGCCCAGCTCCTGCAACACAAATGCTTTCAATGTACTAAAATTCTTTGTGCTTCAAAATGAGTGAATAAAGACAAAGTGTTGAAATTACTTAATTAGCTTTAAAAGAAAAAAAAAAAAATGAAAAAAAAAAAAATGAGTAGCCCTATATTGTATCTCCCTTATCATAACAGTTTGAGGAAAACATGATTTAGGGACAGAACGCAGTAAGCCATTAAATTGTAACATGGCAAAAACCTAAGAGGTAACATTCCCTAATTGTCAGCAACCTCACATAGTTCAATCTGGTAAGAGGGTTCACAGATTGATGACAACATGTGCAAGCTACATAAATTACTCAGGTTAATTGAAACTAAAAGAGATTCCGAGGAACTTTGTAAAGGTTTAGAGAAGATAAAAGAACAGATGGCATGATGGCAAGTGGAGTTTGTTGTGCTGAAGTGCAAGGGGGCTGCATTTTGGAAGGAATGTTTTGAACTAATTGTAACTACATTAATAAGAACAGTTTTCATGAGTTTGTACAAACTTTTTACAAGCTCTTTTTTAATATTCTTGTAGCAATACTTGGACAGGAAAAATGGGTGAAAAATCCCTATATTTTACCTGTGCTAGAACAAATCAACCAACATATTGAGATGCAGTAGGAGCAGGAAGAAAAGTGTAAAAGGAGAAAGCTTTTATGATGGTGATAGTCAGCTATCTTGAAAAGTAGTACTGCTTGCCCCATCAGAAAAAAAAGAATATAACAGAAATGGTGATCGTAAAATAGGGAAAAGCATTATACGGAAATAATGCATATGAAAGGGGACTGAAAGTTGAGGGCAAGAAACTACTGAGAGATCTGTATAGTGGTACATAAGAAGTAGTAGTGAGAAAGATTACTGGACATTGCTCATTTTTTCTTGGTACATAAGAAAATAAATATTTAACACAACTGAAAGTCAGAAGATGCTAAAACAGGCAATGCTACCTTCACACGCAATTAGCAGTCTGGAAAGCTTTTGACACTAGATATAATACGGCTTGAAATGGAGCTTGATAAATGTCAAAGTGAGCCCAAGAGGTCACTTCCACCAAAAGTGGTAGTTCTAGTCTTCTCATTCTTGCATGTCTCTTCTCCTCCTCCACTCATTCCTCGGGGATTAGTTTTCTGTCTCTGAGCTGAATTGGCTCATCACTGGCTGTGAATTTACTGACTTGCAGAGGGGTCGGGTGAATGTCAGAGCAGGGAAGCTGCAGAGAAGAAGATGCTGAGAGCCTCTCTTAGCAGCAGGGAGCTGTTAGGTTGCTTAGACCATCTCATTAACCTCGACTGAAGAAAGAAAGGATTATACACTTAAGTAAGTAAAAAGCCCTGGTTACTTTAGTTTGTGCTCTGAGCATGAAAGGTTGCTTATCTTCTAATTCATGCAATTAGGGAGAAATTTTCAAATAGGCAATATATTCTGTAAGTGTGAATTATCAGGCTTCTTCAGTTTTCTGTGGCTACCAGACTGATCATGTACCGATCTGACACCTCTTATTTTCCAAATCTTCATTCCCTTAATTGCACAAGTCAGATTTGGCCTAATTATAAACTCAGTTTCATATACAACCATCTGCCAAAATTACCATCTGTAACAATTCAGCTTTTAGTTTTGAAAAAAGGAAAATCCTTTGAAATAAATTGTAGCTGAACTCCAATTACAAATGAAAGTAATGACAGCTGAGACATACTGAAAGATCTTTATTTTATCATGTGAGTATGAATGGTTAGAACTCGTAACATTTTATGCAATGCTGACACGTTGCATAACCCCAGCCATTGAAAGACAGTGGAGTTCTCATGGACCATCCCTCAAAGAAGCTCTTTACAGTATTTCAGTACCAACAAGAAAAGGCACTTAAAAGTATGTCCTCCTCTTTTAGGGGTGCACAGGAATTCAAAGTAACCTTGAGTTTCTGATGCAGTAATGCAGTCACTGGCTTTTTATGTTGTAGGAAACATGTTGATCATGCCCATCCATTTTTGCTATCTTCAACTTACGTTGTCCTGAAACAACTTCATACATTGCTTCAAATTCCTAAAATGGCCACTCTGGTAATTTGCCTTATCTAAAAAAAAAAATAAATAATGTGTATGTCACATGAAAATAATTTCAGAAAAAACTTTTAAAATTAACGGTGGAACAATGTGTTTTAGTAAATCTTGAAAAAGGAACTGATGTTCATTTTCTGTGGTAAAAAAATGTGCAGTTGGAATAATAATATCTCTTAGTTATTTATGATATATGAAAATTTTTCAATTTAGATTAAAAACTTAAGAAAATGTTGCTGATTTGTTCCTACTAATATGCCAACTTAATTACTTTCGGACAAGGCATAATGTATTTGTAATTCCAGCTTGCTGAGGTAAATGGCTTATTGCCTGCCCAGTGCTTAAGTTGCCTTGCAAGCATACTTAAATGTTTTGAAGATTAGTTTCTAATTTGATGTGCCAGTTACCTGATTTGTTTGCAGTCTCACAAGCTTTAACTTCAAGGCGTTTGAGATTAATCTCATCCATTAGTATATCCCTTTGGATAAATATTATTGTCACAAAAAATACTGATTTGTTCTTAATTCATTTATATTTCAATAACAATGTAAATGAAAGATTGTGTTGTTCTTTCACAGACCATTACCTTAAAGCTAAATTGTTCAGTTTGGTTCTGAGAATGTATAGGAAAGCGTCTGATTCAAATAATGCAGGAAATTAAATGCTGAGCTTAGAGCATTTTTTGAAGGTAAAATTATTTACTGGGTAGACTTCATGAATACATATGAGAGAACAGAGTTGAAATCAGGATCTGGAATTTAAAAAGGTTGTTTTGTTTTGGTTTTTTTTTTTTTTCCAGTCAGAAAATGATTTAAATCTGGTTTTGTTTTACTCTGTGTTATTTGGAAAGAGCTGAGATAAAACAGCATGTTTCTCACATTTCTTGGTGCACTACTAACATGTGCAGCTTAGCTTGTCAGGTAGTGATAAGAAGAAGTACAGCATTCTGAACAACCTACTGAGATCTTGCAAATGAGTGGTTTGAAATAGGTACAGGGAGAATGTAAGCCTGGCCATGTTGTTTCTGATGGGCTCATTGAAACTTTGTTTCATTATTGACAAATGTGCAGTCATATGCTCAAAGTTTTTGAATGGTAAGGTTTAAACTTACACATTTCCCAGGGAAATATTGCAAGAGACTTTCTGGTTAGCTCACTATTGTATCAAGAAACGCCATGTAAATGAACAAAGAACAGCAGTATTTTTATTGGGATGAATCAGTTAAACATGTTCAAAGTCCTCAGGGTTTTTCGTGCATCTCCTGATAAAGGAAGATGAAAACTTGGCACCAAAGCTAGGACATGACCAGGAGATCATAGAATCATAGAATCACAGAATGTTAGGGATTGGAAGGGACCTTGAAAAATCATCTAGTCCAATCCCCCTGCCGGAGCAGGAACACCTAGATGAGGCTACACAGGAGTGTGTCCAGGTGGGTTTTGAATGTCTCCAGAGTAGGAGACTCCACAATCTCCCTGGGCAGCCTGTTCCAGTGCTCTGTTACCCTCACTGAGAAGAAGTTTCTTCTCAAATTTAAGTGGAACCTCTTATGTTCTAGCTTAAACCCATTACCCCTTGTCCTACTGTTGGTTGTCAGCGAGAAGAGCCTGGCTCCATCCTCGTGACACTCACCCTTTGTATATTTGTAAACATTAATAAGGTCACCTCTCAATCTCCTCCAAGCTAAAGAGCCCCAGCTCCCTCAGTCTTTCCTCATAAGGGAGGTGCTCCACTCCCTTAATCATCTTGGTTGCCCTGTGCTGGACTCTCTCCAGCAGTTCTCTGTCCTTCTGGAACTGAGGAGCCCAGAACTGGACACAGTATTCCAGGTGTGGTCTCACCAGGGCAGAGTAGAGAGGAAGGAGAACCTCTCTCGACCTATGCAGGTTTCATTTTTCTTTCTTTTTTTTTTTTTTTTCTTCTTTTAAATGGCTTGGTTGTTTTTTTTTTTTAATCTTTTCCTCTGACAAATTCTCTTCTCAAAACTTCCTGCAGTTTTTGTAAAAGTTGACTACAGATTATTATTAAAATGTCTGTATTGGCTGTTTATGGGACCAGAAGCCGCCTTCATTGCCTAACAACATGTTTTGTTGAAGATAGAACATAGTGTGTAAAGTTTTATGTATTTGTTTTAAGACTTACACTGTTTCTAGCAAACTGAACAGTGTTATGTTGAATTTTCCTCCGCATATTCACTTATGGCACATACTAGGTCTTCTATTGACTTAGTGTTTTGTACATAATATGCTTGTAAAACATGCTTGTGTTACATTTGTAAAGCCACATTTCTGAGTTATTAATGGGTGTACAGGCATATAATTTATAGGCATTATGTCCAATATTCCAAATTTCTCTGTTACGTAAAAATAGACCAAAGGGCCAGAAACTCAAGTTTCATTATGGAAGACCATGACTTGGCCCCATATTTGCAGCTGAGCTCTGCACTGATGACACTTTTTCATCCTGCAGTAGAGCTCTATGTGAAGGATATTTTTCACCCCTGTTACGTGCTCCAAGGTAATTACATATGTTTGGAATAGTGCTTATTAAAGAATCTTCTGAATTCTGAAAGAACAAGTAACAGGTTTTATTACTTATATTCAAAATTTGAGGTGTCACTACTGATGATGGAAGAAAACCTAAAACATCCTTTAAGTATTTCCCAAAAGATCCAAGATGAAAAGCAGCTGAAAAGCAGAATGACCTTCTTTCATCAATGCTGTAGTTAGTGTTGAAAACTTTGACCAAAAAGACTTGGCAAAAAAAAACACACACCAAAACAAACAAACAAACAAACAAACAAAAACAAACAAACAAAAACTCCTGTATTTCCTGGCTTTTTGGTGTCAAGTTTTCATCCTGTGTGAAAACTTCTCAGTTCTGGTGCATCTGAATTTCCTGTTCCAAGCCTTTTTAAGTTGATGCAGATGCTGTTTTCTGGAATATATCCAGATAAGACAGCTTTTATGTGAGTAAATTGAGAATACGTTTTATGTCAGCTATTATTTATCAATGGGATAAACTGCTCTGACTAATGAAGAACAATTCTATTTAAAAGTTGTATGACTTTGATTTTAAGTTGTTTGCTCCTCTTCAGAAGCAACCACCTGGCTGGATAACACATCCATTGTAATAGCTGCAACAAGGCTCAGTAAGAGGCAGGGTAATCCTCTATTTACATTTGCTGAAGAGAAGAGCCTGTGAAACTAAGGTACCATAGAAAGTGAATAAATACAGTTTCTAATCTGAGAGGAGGTAAGAGAAAGGGAATGCTTGCTTTATTTTCCATGGGGTTTTGAGTTTTTATGTTGCTTCTGTGTGGCACTGGAAGTCAGATGGGCTTTTTAATTAGGCATAAAGAAGATTTGGATTGTAGGCTTGACCTCCATAAATACATCAAGAGAACAAACTGGAAAGATGGGAGTATAACTACATAAGCAAAGGAGCAGTGTTGCCATGAGAACACATTGATATAAACTGCTATCAGTACACTTAAACTGGACAGTGCAAGAAGGCTTTTAACCATTAGAGCAGCGAAGAACAATTTCCCAAGATTCACCTCAAATACTGTGTTTCGTTTTGGGCCCCTCACAAGAAAGACATTGAGGTGCTGGAGAAAATTCAGAGAAAAGTGATGAAGCTGGTGAGGGGTCTGGAGCACAAGCCTTATGAGGAGTGGCTGAAGGAACTGGAACCGTTTAGCCTGGAGAAAAGGAGGCTGAGGGGAGACCTTATTGCTCTCTGCAGCTACCTGAAAGGAGTTTGTAACATGCAGGGTGTTGGTCTCTTCTCCCAAGTAGCAAAAGATGGGACGAGAGGAAATGCCCTCAAGTTGTACCAGGGAAGGTTTGTACTGGATATTAAGAAAAAATTCTTCATGGAAAGGGTTGTCAAGCATTGGAACAGGCTGCCCAGGGAAGTGGTTGAATAACCGTCCCTGGAGGTGTTAAAAAGATGTGTAGATGTGGCATATAAGAACATGGTTTAGTGGTGGACTTGGCAGCACTAGTTTTATGGTTGGACTTGATGATCATAACTTGTATGATTCTATGATTCTATGATTATTCTGCTCACTCCCACTTTACTCCTACGCTATTTCTGTTTGGTTATATCCAGTTCGATTACACATCTAAGCTATCTGCAACATCAAAGGAGGGGGGTGTAACTGAACTGTTATCTGAAGCCTACCTATCCCAGGAGTTACCTGAAGTCCACATTGACTTTGAAGACTGATATCTGCTGTGGAATGGGGCAAATCAGTCAAGAGATATGTGCTCTAGGAATACCAGTTTTTTGATTGTCTTTTGAGGAACATTGCCTACACCTAGCGTATATTGGAATTGAGGTTGCTGATACCATTTGCATTACTAGCAGGTGATGCCAGAGCTTTTCTGGGTGGACTGCAGAGTACTACATTTGCGTGATGTTGGTCATGATATCTTCAAAATGGCAGAGGGACTGAGGAAAGCTGCTGGGCCTCAATCCCATGATCTTTATCATGATGTAAACTACATAATTTATGGAACCTCGGTTTCTCACCTTATCCTGAGTGCTCTTGTAGACCAGCAATGTAGACAGCAGCTATAAAAAGTCAGGAAATTAATAGTCTCATGATATATAGTACAATACTGATGTGAAAAAACATCATTCTTCCATGCTGTCAAAGTTTATACTGGTGTCGGCATATCTGAGAGATCCAAATAGGGTTCTTTAATCACATCTAAGTTCATAATTGCAAGGATGTAATACAATTTAGGTAGGTGGATGAAACACACTTAATCTTGGCCGTACTGGCATCTAGTTTTAGTCTGTGTTCAGCAATTATCCTTTTGTAATGAGATCTCTCATATTGAGCAGGTCAGCGAAATTAGTTCTGAATTTGTATCCTGTAAAAATGCAGGACCTATCAGGGATGTTATTAAATGAATTCAGAGTTCATAAACAGAACAATATCTTTCTGTGAATGTGTGTTTGCTTTAAGATCGAGTTGACCAGTCTGTGATTTACATTTCAGAAATCATCATGTGGTTGTACAAGAAAGTAGAAAAGGATAAAAAAAAAAAAAAAAAAAGGAGAGAGAGAAACTTGCATAAAAACTTTTAAACTTTGTATAAGAATTTATTTTTCCTGATGTTTTCTTTCCAGATGCTCAAGTGTGAACTGAAAACTCTTCAGATTTATAATATAGTTTACTTTCTAGGAAAGTTAATGTGCATGAAAGAGTAAGAATGCACCTAACCCATTTTACTTCATACTACAAAATAAATACTAGGAAGGACAGAGACATTTTCATCATGTACATGGGTTTCATTGTATGCTAAGTATCGAAATAGATGATGTTTTTGCTGTTCTTGAATTTTTTTTTATTTTTTACATTTTCAGTATAATAGTTGTCTCAGCCCAAATTCCATGTGTTTTGTAGCAAACGGTAAGAAATAAAGATGCAATACAAAATTTCTGTAAGAACGCTTATTCCATTTTCTTTACTGGTTCTTGAAGGCCTAAGATTAAAAGAAGTGGCTCTATATAGATTTTAACTGTCATTCAAAAGAATATTCAAGATAGTGGATTTTTTGTACAAACTTGGCAAACAAGGAGGACATCTGAAATAGATCTTTAAAACCAATCTTTAATTAAATATTTTACTTAAGAGAATGACTTTTCATTCCCTGAGGAAGTCAGATTATCCAGCTCCATATAGTGTGAGAATCTTGTCCTCCCTGCCAAGATAATCTTGTATCTTACTTTGTTTTCCCCTTTCAATTACTTAAAAATGCCTTTGGATTTATGCTATAAAACTCTAAAAAAGTTATCAGGAGAGGAGAAAAAAAAAAAAAAGAAGAAAACTTCCTCTTCGGAGCTTGTGGGAGGTTTTGTTGAGTCAACTGAAATCTGATTTTCTACTGATTTCTATTTTGATTGTGTAGGTATTTTGGCTCTCAGTGTCTCCATTAACCGAAGAAGTAGATATTGATCTCTATCACTCTAAAGTGGTATAGAAAAAATGTCCTGGGTGATTGTAATGGAACTTTACAAGAAGGGTAAAAAAATAACTCTTGCCTGTACTTATGTCCTAAAAAGACTGTGCTAAGTCCAAAACCCATGAAGGTGCTCATAATCTCTAACTATGACTTAACAGGAAGACTTCTTTCAAAATTGGGGGGGGGGGGGGGGGTATTTGTTTATTTGTTTGTGGTTTTGTTTATTTTGGGTTTTTTTGGTTTTTTTGGGGAGGTGTTGTTTTTTGTTCTTGTGGGGTTTTTTAATTTAATCTTTTTTCCTATTGAAACCTTTTTTTCCATAAAACTCCTGGTTCTGTGCAGAACTAGAATTCCACCTGATGGATGCTAATCAGTAAATATTTATTTTGACACCATTACCACAAGGTCTGGAGGCAACATCCATATATAAGTACCTGTCTTTTGGTAACTTCACTTCCCAGTGTTTGGGAACTAAACAAACTGGCTGTCATCCAGGACACATTTAGGATGCATGGAAACTGCCTGAATCTCTGATTGTCAAGGGAGATTAAAGAGTGGACAAATTTTATTATGGAACAGATAACATTTTTAAAGAGCCAAAGTCAACATTTTTAGAACAGTCAAATATTTTGCATTGGTATCCTTACAGGGGTGGCAGACACATACATTAATTTACACATTAAAAACACTCTTTCGTAGTTTACTGAACGTAATTGCAAAATACATTGATTTGCAAGGCAAACTATATCAATTTACACTTCTTGCTTATTATGTTCATCTTGATTACAGCTGAAACACAGCAGGAGTGTGGTTGCACCTTGCTAAGTGCAACAGAAGCACATTGGCTGGAGCAGCCTGCTGCTTCTGCATCTGTCAAGGAGAGCTGGAAGGAGTAGAGCATGATAGTAATTGGCCTGAGGTTGCATGAAATGAAGTTGGCATATAGTCTAAGCAGCTTCCTAGTTTGCCCAAGATCTGGATGGTGGGAAAGAATAGTGTGATTCATCACTTTCTCAGCACAGTAAGACCATTATCTTAAATTTGTCTGTCTCAGGAAAAGGGTGTGCATAACTTGACGAAACTAGAGAATGGTTTCTCCTTCCAGCTGAAGAAAAAGTAGTGAAGAAAAAGTAGTTCTGCATTAGCATTTAACAGATTTGGAACAATTTTTATCCATTGACCTGAACAGTTATTTCTGATTCATTAACAGTGTACCTTAGAAGGGAACACGGTCTGTAAGCATCTGGATACAGCAGCTGGCTTTTCCTTTGCACATGTGGCTGGTAGAGTCCAGCAAGTGCCACTTTAGCATTCTGCCACTAAATAGAAAGTTAGCTGAAAAATCCTCTTCTTATCAGTTGTCATTAGGCATTCCAGAAGTACTGCCCAAGAAAGTGAGTGTACAAAGGTTAGGGGGAAGAGATTTTATGGTTGGAAACATCATGGAAAGGCAAATACATAATGTCACAAAAAGATCAAACAGCTGTGAAAACAGGTTGCCTGTTGAATGCCTTTGAATTTAGGGGGCAATGCCACCTTTTCCTTCTTATGTTTGGAACAAGAACTCATTAATTTCCTTGTCCCTTACCCCATGAAGTACCCTCATATTATTTGTTTTAGATATTATATGCAGAAGTGGGTATAAGAGTATTCTGCACTTCATAAATAACATAAATAACATGTTTAAATATTTCATGTCTAAAGCACTCCAAAACTTACTCTGAAATAAGTGACCAGCATTTCTGTAGTCTGTGTTTAAATCAGAATCTAAATAAATCACTCTGATACTCCCTGCTGAATTTTGTTTACTTTTATCATAATTCTCCCCACTACACATCATTGTTTAAAAAAATGAAGAATAGTATTAGTCACTAGAAAAGTATGCATCTGCTTTTTGTAATCTTAACAAAGCTTATAGGGTGTGATCCAAAGATTTTTTAGGTGTCTCACCCCAGCAGGGTGACTCACTGAGCTGGAGTTAGCCTCTGTTCTGTTCAATGGACTGCCAAAAGGTTATTCAAGAAAACTCACATGTTGACTGGGGAGCTTCCCAGAAGTTAGGGTGCCCAGATGGAGGAGCATGTGCGAGGCGAGGATACACATAAACGTTCTGATGCCTGTGCAGCGAACTGTCTTTTTTTTTTTATTTTTTTTTTTTCCTATGTAATGGCTTGTCAGTGTAAAATGCATAAATGTTCTGAATAATAAGGTTCAGGAGTACCAGTGTACCCCCATTTTGCCCCTTCTGGCTAGGAAGCCATTGTAGGTGGGAAAGTGCCTTTGGTGGTATTTATAAGGGAGATGTCAGAGGAACAGATCTCAACTTCCATGAGGTGGAATTACCTTGGTTAGAAGAAATTTAACCTTGGTCTGTCACTCAAATACCCTAGTCGGCAGGCAATTGTGTTCGGTGAGACCAGTGCATATTTTTTGAAGGACGGGGATGGGTGTACACTGGACTTAATGCTTCAGCTATGTGTTTTTAAGGATCATGCAATGTTTACTCCAGCTACACTGAAGTTATCTCCAGGGTACCTGAGAGCATGTAGGAACCCTTCCAGTTTCAATTTTGCTTGCCAAAGTACTTCACTGCTTCCAGAACTAGATGGTAACGGGTGGGTGACTTTTTTTCCACACCTAACTCGCTCTTTTGGGGTTGGAGCAATATTTAGCATTTAAGCAGTATTTAGGCAGAGCCATTTAGACTATTAAAGTTAGTGCTGTCATTTGTACAGGTGAAAGTATCACTGAATACCATGAAAATGGGAATTGGATTACATTTTGTATAAATGCTCTGCTTTCAGTTGAAGATAATTCCACACTGAAGGTGAATTTCTTAATTGGTTAAAGACAATCCTTCCATGACTTTAATTATCTCTATAACAACAAAATACGTTTGTGGTTTAAAAAAAAAAGAAAAAATCAAGATCTTTTCTTGCTATTTTCTTTTTCTCTGAATCTTCTTACAAAAGGCTTTATAAATATGAACACTGTTAGCTATCCCAGATTGACTAACCAATGTTTTCTATGGCAGAAGTTCAGAAGATATAGCTCCCCAAAGCAGTGTACAAACACTGCCTGAGGAGCCAATATTTAGAGATATTTCTACCTCAGCATTAGGAGAAATGAAAAATAAATTTGGGAAGCCTGACCCAGGGTAAATGTTGTTTCACATTGTCAGCTAACTCTAATGTAGCCATGGCTTGGTTATGGTTAACTGAATGATTTATTCAAGAAACTGGGCTGAAAAATTCTGTGGCTAACATGCTCTGAATGCAAGAAATTTTATAATGAAGAATCCATTAATCTGTATAGTTACTACATCTCCCTGTGTTTAAATAGGGGGTTTTTTTTGCATTTTATTATTTGCCCTTTTTTTTTTGGGGTGGATGATTTCTCCTTAGTTATGATTGGAATTGTTAGCAGAACAAAGAGATATTTGGAAATATCCAGACTTTCCAATATTTGTCCTATTTAGTAATGTGGTATTCCCCTTGCTGCTTTCCACTTAAAGAATTAGCTGAACATTAACCAGCATGACTCAATATCTTTGATAACATACTGTGAAAAAGATGCTAACACATTCATTCAGTAGCTTTTGTCAACACTTCAGATCATAAATGAAGAACAAACATGAAAAAGTAGTTGATTTGCCTCTGAAGGGATGGCCTTCAGCACTCTGGATCACTAGCTAAGCCTCTAAAATGCTGTTAACCAAAATTATAGATTGTGGCATATAGGCAATAATAAAAATCTTTTGCAGAAAAATCAAAAGTGTATACTGTAAATCTTTGATCTGAATTATCCTTTCCAGTCTAGTCATCACTTTTCCCTCCTTTCACAAAATCAACCTAAATATTCAGTATTTAAGAGATTTCAGAGTACAAAAACAATTGACTAATTTTTGAGTCAAAAATAGGAAGAGGCCCTGTGGTATACAGGTCTGCCTCCTGCCTGCCACTTATCTTCAATTTAATGCTAGTAGATGATGTGTGATTAAATCCTGTGGCCAGCTTTGAAAATGCCATTTTAGCTTAGAAGTAATTATACATGGAAATCTGTTACAAGTGTTGTGTGGGTACCATTCATTTATGCTTAGTAAAGTGTAAAACTGGAATCTCTATTTATAAAGCTGTTGTTTCAGGTTCCCTTTTGTTCTGTCCTTGATTTAATTCAGTCTATACAAGTTTTGCTCAAACAGCAGGTTTGGTCATTAGTAAATAACACAAAAATAGCTTAGCTCTTTGATCTAAACAGTTCTTACATACAATGTGCCTGTAGGCATGTGTAATATAAATATTTTGTAAGTGCAAATAATTAAAAGATTTTGGATAATAGACATGTTGAAACTAGCAGTATATTGCACATTTTCATTTCCTGTTGGATGAGACAGGGAACAAATAAGCAAGAAAAACCTCAAATCTTCTCAAAGATTATAAAGCACTTGTTTTTAATAGCAGTTATAAAAAATTACTATGCTTTAAAATCCCAATATTTACATAGGAAAAAAACATGTGTTCTTGTTGATTTGCATAATTATAAAATGTGTAGTGATTTTAAGCTTCATGTGTGGGGTTTCTTTAGATCCAGAAGTATGAAAACTGACAAGATGCATTAGAGTTCTGGTTTTATTTCGAGAGTGCTGCCACTTTTGTTAATATTCCTCAGTCAATCTGACAAAAAACTATTTCAAGTTAAAGAGTGTTGTTACTTTTTTGATTGTTTAACTGTTAGGTTAAACATCGTCGTATGACAGTGACACAACTCAGTGAACAAATCCCATCTTCCTTTACATACTACTCGGTGGTGAGGGATCCAGTAAAGAAATCAGTGATTTCTGGTGTGGACTCCATCTGCAAAGGACACATCAGGGAAATATCCCTGAATCCCAGGAAGTGTAACTGCAAGCATACTGTTTAACCCTGAAGGTAGAACTGCTTTTCCGAAATTCTTAAAAGTGGTATAGTTAGTCCATTTTGGAGCTGGTTGTCATTAATTTCTTGCCTTTTTATAGCAGTTGTGTTCCAAAAATCACAGTGGGGAAGTAGTCTGTTAACCTGAGGTCCTCTTTGGTTTCCTCTGATTCTGGAATTTATGTGAGGAGAAGGAGATGTTTCTCTGGCTACTTAAGGCTAGCTCTTAAATGACTTTGAGCTTCTATACACTGCAAGGAAATCTTAAAGGTCCTTTCAGATACTAGCAGCATTGTTGTCACTGCTATATGCAAAAGACAGAATCACAGAATCATAGAGTAGTTTGGGTTGGAAAGGACCCTCAAAGATCATCTGGTCCAATGCCCCTGCAATGAGCATCTTCAACTAGATCATGTTGCTCAGAGCCCCGTCCAGCCTGGCCTTGAATGTGTCCAGGGATGGGGCATCTACCGCCTCTCTGGGCAACCTGTGCTGGTGTTTCACCACCTTTATTGTAAAAAATGTCTTCCTCATGTCTACCCTGAGTCTCCCCTCCTTTAGTTTAAAAACATTGCCCCTCGTCTTACCAAAGCAGTACAAACACACCAAGGCTGCCCAAATTACCCAAGAGGAGGAACGTCAGCAGAACCAGGTTCCCACATTCCAGGTCTCACTACCCTTTCATTAGAAAGCAGGGAATAGATACAAGGTTGTTATCTCTTTTGTCTCGAGTGTGGCTCCAAGCATCTCCTGAGAGCTTGGCTTGTGCATATATGTTTAACTGCAAAGCTGCTGCATAGCACAAGATACAGAGGTTTTGTAAGACTGTTAAGTACCTAACTTCATGTTAGGTACTTAGTGTCAATTCTTCACATAGGTAATTCTTCTAAAAAATTATTTCTACAAATATTAAATTAAAAGTATTTCTAAATTCTAGTTATGCTGAAGCAAGAGGCATTCTCAAAAGTCATGCTGCATATTCAGTGTGTGCTTTGCTTAGAAAATTTCTGTGATCCTGTGGTGTCTGAAGGTACAGTTTAGGGAAAGCTGAGTGCAGGCTCCACCAAAACAGGTGGTCGTGGCTTGTCCCATCTGTAATGGAACATTTCTGCTGTCTCAGTCACCTGGATCAGAACACTCTGCCTGAAAACTAGCACAGGAAAACAAAAATTGAAGTTGTCTGCTGGTACAGCTGACTAAACCATCTCATTAGTGCTAGTGCAAGAGGCAGGGGAGGAGACTAGATTGTCTTTTCTAGCAGCAGCCCACATTGGTTTTGCCTAAATGAGTCAGGAAGCAATATTCTAAGAAAGCAAATGACCAGTTTTGCTTGACATGTAAGATACATGTAAGACTTAAGAGATATAAGATCCAAGAGAGAGATTTACTTGTCATTTAACAACTCTAGGAAAACTGGCTGGCACTGCTCCATCATGTTTATGTAGCTCCCAAGTGATCTTCATCATCATACTTCCCTAGCTCCTCTAGGTTACTATAATGATACTTAATCTTTTAAATCTGTGATTTTCTCTCTCTGCTTTTCTAGGGATCATCATCTATGTTGCTTGATTTGCTTTGGTTTTAAATGGAAAGGTTGGATAGTGTTTGAAGCCAGTGCTGGAGATGGGAGCTCTCTACTTGTCACAGGGAACAGACAGGGCTGAGATGCATCTTAGTACATGCAAAAGCAAATTCTTGTCTCAGTCCTGCACTCATGGAGGCTTGGGAGCCTGCACAGGCAAATTCCTTACTTGCAGTAAATGTACACCATCATCAGTTCTTGCTGTCAGCTTCAGTCAGCTGGCACAAGAAGCTTCACAACCCGAGGCAACTTTTGATTATCCATAACTTAAATGCTTTAACATTCTGGAAATAAAGATCTGTAGCTTAAACTTGGCACAGAGCTCTGTGGGAAACCAGCAAAGCACAAGGAACAACAGAAGGCGAGGAAGTTCAGGCAGTGTAGCCAAGGAGACACCCAGGTGCATTGCAGCTAGTTATCTGGTGCTTTTCTGGCTGTGTCCCACAAGCCTTTGTGAGTACATTTCTCTGCTATTCCTAACAAGGTTTAGGAGGGGATGTAGTGCCAAAGCCAAACTGCCACTCCTGAGATGCCAGGGCACGTCACTTAAAGAAAAATGTATTATATTGCTGCTTGAGTATTTGACCAGAGTTCAGTTGTAGTTTTGCTTGCAGTTTGAGTACCCAAATGTACTCAACTGGTCGTGATTACGAACTTTCTCCTTTTATCTTGCTGTGGTCTGGTATAATTTTGTTCCTTATCATTCATTATCACATTAGGGGCACAGGTTTATCAAATGCCTTATCAGGTGAATGATAAGTATTTAGTTAGTTTTGTGTCAATGATGAATATTGCGAAGTTTGCCTCTTGCTCTTCTTCAGTATTGGTAAACTTTGCAGAAACTCACCTAAGTGGGATCCTGTGAAAGTAATCTGATGGCTCAATGCCAGGTTTTCCATTATTACTCTAAAGGTACTTCTTGTTTCCAGAAAAGATCAATTAAGTGCATTTCTGTGGATCTCTGACATGAAATTATATTATAGTGCTGCAAGTATGTCCTCATGAAAGATGAAGAGTATTGTTGCATCTAGACTTCGTATAGAGAAAACATTACTACAGTCTCTTGTTACTTCACATTTGGACATTGCTTACTTAGGGTTTCTTGTTTCTTTTTTTTTTTGTTTCTTTTTTTTTTTTTTTTTTTTTCACTAAATAGACTTGGATTATCACTTGCTTTTGTCTTCAACTACTCCTACTTAATCCTCTTGTCAAAGCCCAGAGTTCCTGTGGGAATCCAGTGACAGATGATGTGAATGACATTGCAAAACTGGTAAGTATCTTTTATTTAAAATTATTCTTTATGTTAAACAATAATCAATGGCTAATGGCACTTAGATTTTTAAGCAAAGTTAGCAAATCTATATTAGAACCAGAGAAATATTTTTAAAGAATCTGTCAACATCTGTTACGTGATCAAAACCAAAACCTTTATTGCAGAGAGCTGAGAATAGTTTCAGTGTTCACCTTCTTGACCAAGCTGAAATATATGTATATATGTGCTTTCCTCCCTCCAAACTTCCATAAAAATTGTCAAAAGCCTTGATTTCCTCAAACATTGCCTGGAATCCAATTGCTTCCCATGTAGATGAAGGATTATTGTCTTTGTGTTACTGATTTGTGTGGAGCAGACTGGCAGCAGAAATGACTGAAATCTATCAGAAGTCTTTACCTTAGGTATATGGGAAATGTGCCATATATGAAAATAGTGTGATATTAGACATTGTAGCAATCAAGGCAATAACAACTGAACAGCTCTTATAGTCTTTAGGTGTGAGTGGGCTACACTCATTGCACTTTTCTCTCTCTACTTGCTGTATCTAGAAGTTAAAGTCTGAAGGACTCATGGCTTCATGTAAGAACTGAATCAATTTAAGTACCTTTTAGCTGTTACTTAATTGAACACTGCATTAACCTGAAAAACTGCATCTCCTTGTGTGAAGTCAGTGATTATGCTAACTTGCAGTAGTGCAGGGTTTAACACCGAAGTTTTTTAAAAAACAATATATACTGAACACTTAACAAGCGTACCATCATTTACATGTTAACTTCAGCTGAAACTTATAGCTTCATTATATGGAAAAACAGTTGCAATACCAGTGTTAATATTATCAAACACTTGCATTTGCTGCCAGTGCAGTGTTCTTAACTTGCTTTCTCTTGGCATTGTTATATATGTTGGCACATAATGTAAGGGGTGCTCTGCAGTTCTGCTCAAATGCTTAGCACTTCACATTAGTTCCTTTAGGCAGAATTCTGAGGTATTGTTATGTTTATTCAAGATAATATTTCATCTCTTGAAAGAGTATTAAGCTTTGATTTAAACCTGTTGAAAGCATGACAGAACAACAGAACTCCTGTGAGGGCTAGTGAAATTGTCTAGTACAGGGTGAGCAATAACTTTTTGTCAATTGTGTATCCTCAGAACAAATGCTTGAACTTTCCTTTTAGTATAATTTAAACTTCAAGAATGTATAAATACAGGTTATAAAAATTTGCATGCAGCTTGAGAAATCACACTTTGCTTTTGAGATAAATTATGGAAGAAACCAAACATCATAAAAATCAGGTTAGTCTTTAACTGTGATGTTCCTCTTTCTCCAGACTACTCCAGCAACTGAAGTTCTTGCACATATTGCTGCAGTAATATGTTTCCATTCCTGCACCCTCTTCCACATCCTCTCTTAGTTCTCCACACGCAGCGGGGTTGCTGGTTCCCTCACATGCACCCTGGGCATGATGCCCACCTGAGCAGTGTTTTGAGAGCTGGCCAAATTTTTATCCCTTTCTGCTTAGGCTGCTGCTGGGCAAGAAAGACTGTGTGGTGACTTTTTTGGTGCATATGCTGCTTGTCCAGGAAGAAAACCTCTGTCCAGGTTACGCTGCACTTCTGCTGCTACCAAGTCTGAGCAGAGGGTGGTAGGGCTGAGCTCCTCTGGCCACTCCTCGGTGAGGATGCTGTATGGTCCTTCTCCTGATTTGCACCCATACCTTTCAGATCTCTCTACCAAAGATAAAATTTGGATGAAGTTAACTAACAAGTTCAAAGATATTTTGGGTTGGACAAATAACAGAGAAATGCAGAAAATATGAACCCCAGACACCTGGATTGTCTCTGTTTTGAGTTGTGCATCTAAAAATGTTTTGAGGAAAGTCCCTGTTTGTCTGTCTGTATTAATATTTGCATAGATTTTTCATATGAAAATAATTTCTATAAAGCCACTTGAGAACTGAAAGGATAACATGGAAATAAGTTTAGTATCTTAAATTTAGTATAAGAACTCTTGGCTTCAGTTAAACTGACTGTATTGCAAGTTGGTCATTCTCTTTTGAAATGTTACACCATGACTACTTGACATTGAGAACAAAATGAAAAAAACCCTATATTTCATAAGGTTTAAAGTACTTTTAAAACAAAATATCATTAGCTGACTGATCACATTACTTTCCTAAAAAGTACATTGGTTTTTATGCTACACTGAGTATATCCTTAGTACATATAATGTGGACTCCAACATGATATTGCTTAGAAATATAGTCATAGAATCATGGAATAGTTTTAGTTGGAAAAGACCTTTAAGATCATCAGACCCAACAGTTAACCTAGCACTGCCAAGTCGACCTCTAAGCCATGTTCTGAAAAAACATATCTACGCATCTTTTAAACATCTGCATGGGTGATGACTCAACCAGTTCCCTGGGCAGCCTGTTCCAACACCTGGCAACCCTTTTGGTGAATAAATTTTTCCTAGTATCTGACCTAAACCTCCCCTGCTACAACTTGAGCCCATTTCTTCTTATCCTGTCACTTGTTCCTTGGGAGAAGAGACCAACACCTTCCATGCCACAACCTCCTTTCAGGTAGTTGTAGAGAGCAATAAGGTCTCCCCTCAGTCTCCTTTTACCCAGGCTAAACAGCCCCAGTTCCCTCTGCTGTTCCTCATCAGACTTGTGCTCTAGACCCTTCACCAGCTTTGTTGCCCTTCTCTGAACTCTCTCCAGCACCTCAATGTCTTTCTTGTAGTGGGGCTTCACCAGCACTGAGTACAGGGGTCTGATCACTTCCCAAGTCCTGCTGCCCACACAATTTCTGATACAAGCCAGGATGCTGTTGGCCTTCTTGGCCACCTGAGCACACTGCTTGCTTATGTTCAACCGGCTGTTGATCAACAACCCAAATCCTTTTCCTCCAGACAGCTTCCCAGGCACACTTCCCCGAGCCTGTAGCACTGCATGGGATCATTGTGACCCAAGTGCAGGACCTGTCACTTGGCTTTGTTGAACCTCATACAGCTGGCCCCAGCCCACCAATTCAGCAGATCCAGATCCCTCTGTAGACCCTTCTTACCCTCCATCAGATCAACACTCCCACCTAACTTGGTGTCATCTGCATAATTGCTGAGGGTACCCTCAATCCCCTCATCCAGATCACTGATAGAGATATTAAAGAGAACTGTCCCAGTACTGAGCCCTCGGGAACACCACTCACAAATGGCCACCAACTGGATTTAACTCCATTCACTACAACTCTTTGAGCCTGGCCATCCAGCCAGTTTTTGATCCACAAAGAATATGCCCATGCAAGACACGATCAGCTGGTTTCTCTAGGAGAATGCTGTGGGAAACAGTGTCTAAGGCTTTACTAAAGTCCAGGCAGACAACATCCACAGCTTTTCCCTCATCCACTAATCTGGTCACCTTGTCATAGAAGGAGATCAGGTTGGTCAAGCAGGATCTGCCTTTCATAAACTCATGCTGACTGGGCCTGATCACCCGGTTTTCCTGTATGTGCCACGTGATAGTACTCAAAGTGATCTGCTCCATAATCTTCCTCAGCACCAAAGTCGGGCAGAACCTACAACACTTGTAAATTACTATAAATGTTTTTGTAGCACTTCTGCTTTTCAAAACTAAATATACTAATTGAATTAAAGAATAATATTCTGATGACTTACATCTTCAAAATTAGACATAGCACCCATAGGTCATTGAGTTCTTGATTCTATTGGCCATTAAAAGTTTTATTTCATGACTGATCCAAAGAGTTTGTACCAGTAGAACATGCTGTCTTTAATAAAAGTCCTCCTCTTTCACACTGAGAACAAATTGTAGTGCTGAGGATTTCAGAGGAGCTAATGTTATGTGTACAGTTATTTCCCACAGTTACTGTAATGTTATTTTCCAAAAACTCTATCACATTTACTGGGACTGGTAAGACAGTTGTTTCCAAAGGCTTTATTCTTGACCACATTATCATGTTCTTTAAACTCTTTTGTCCACAGTTGTGAATATAGTCCCATATCTGTGCACAATAAACTTGTCATTCAGCAGTAGTACAAAAGTCTCATCATTTAGCTTAGTGTATTGACCTGTCTGCCTCCTATCTCATCACAAATGTTCAGACATCAACTTGAATTCAGTATGGCCTGAATCCTCCACTCAGACAGATTATGATCTCTTCATCTCCTCAAAATGTTATTTTTTCCTGGGCCTTTTCTTCTCATTATAAAGGTATATTATCATCTGTCCCCATCTATTCAGGTGTATAACAGAATTGTCGATACTGGCTCTTGCCACTTCACAGACCCTTGTAAGTTCACTTTTAATACCTCCATTGTTTTTCCTATCATAATAGGAAAAAATGTTTTTGTAGCTCTCTGTCCATACAAACTCACTTTCCTTCCAAATTCCTGGTGAATAAAAATCCAATCTACTGACAAGTCCTTTTCTGGCTTCAACTTCTATGGTTTTGCCCTTCTTGTACTTCCTTCAAGCTGTTCCTCCTTTTTTTCATTATCAACAGCAAGCTTCTTGGTTTTGTCTCCAAAGGCATTAAGTATTAACACTGTTTGTAATGTCTTAACACATGCTGAGTTTGCCCTCTTGTCCTAGCTCCTCTTCATTATTTCCATGGTATCTGTTACACTGCTCATAGCTGCAGGAATGGTGCTCCTTGATGAACTCCAGACAGATTCTCATCCTCTTCATATCTCATGCTAAAATTCTTTGCAGAATGAATCTGTGCCTCTATCCTTTCTTCTTGCTACTCTGTTCTTTTCTGCCTCTACTGTAGTTCACCTACAGGTAGCAAAAGTGTCATAATTCCCTACCAAACTCTTTTGCATGAAGCTTGATCCAACCTAGTCTTCATTTATTCATCTCTGAGTTTCCTGCTCCAAGTACTGCAAACCCCCTCTATCACTGGTAGAAAACCCCTGAGTGTGTCTGCAGCTGTGTTATGCTCAACTGTGTTGTATTCTAGGAATGTGGGAAGAATATGCCTCAGTCAAAACTTTCTGTGAATGTAGACCAGGGATGTATACTAAACCTCAGCTATTCGAGAATAAATAAAGCATGCTGTGCAGTGCCTGAAAATGTGGGTCATTTGCCTTACCAACTTCATGTTGAGTAATAAATTGAGGACAGACATATGGTGCAACTTGGTGTTAGTGGTGTTATTCTGGATTTTCACTGGCATCATACTAGACACATGCCAGAAGCTAGAAACAGAAAGAAAGCACATATTCAATAACAATAAGGATTCTGAGCATTAATCAACTGAGACCAAACCAGACTGGTATCTGTTCATACAAAAATGACTTATATTTTATGTAAGACTAAATTTATTCAAATCTTTGTAACATAGTTTTGTCATATGAAGAATGTGTCCTAAGTAAAATGATTTTTAGAAGAAAAGAACAATTTAACAATCACGTTTTGTTCATTTTTTAATGGTGAGAACTTTAAAAGAGCATAATTTCATATCTATAGAGAATGAAAGTATTCACTTTCAATCACTTGAGCTCCTGCTTCTTATGTGATGAAGATGTCTGGAGGGAAACACATTACCTGATGAACAAATGTTTTGTATTATGAAATTGTAATTGCAGCACCTGTCAATAAAGCCTGTCCCCATTGTTCTTTTCAGCATAATAAGTCACCAGAAAGATGCATTGCTGTAATTGTGACTGATTTTGCATAAGAATTAGGAATCTGTTGTATATATGTTTCTTAAATATGAACACCAAACCTCTATATAGGTAGAATTTTCACTGAGCATAGAATGTACCTACATATTTTGGTTTAATCCATTAACGATACCTAACATACTCACCTTTTCTTCCATGATCTAGTTCTCTAAAGCAATTTTTTTCTTCTGAATGTTGGAACCCCAAACAATAGACAGCATTTACTGACCAGGTTGCCTGTTGGAGACGTGCTGTTTCACTTTGCCTTCACTTTGCATCTTTGCTGTAAATGTGTAATTTACACTCTCTGCAATATTTGATATTTATTTTTAAATTAATCTAACTCTCCTGAGTGAAGGGGTTATAAAAAAATGATCCAGTGTTGTTATCCTGCAAATATTCTGCCACTATGGCTGTAAGAAGTGTGAACGGAAATCGTTAGCATGTTGTCTTAAGCCAAATGATGAGGGTTTTGTTAACTGCTTCATTAGCAGATGAGATACATTGCAGAGATAATGGACAGAAAGTGAAAGCTCCTGCAGGAAAAGCCAAGGATGCAAGGAAGGGAGATGCAATGGCATTAAAGAGTAGGAAGGGGAAATGAGGAATAGAGAAATGGGAGTAGAAAAGGTAGCCAAAAGGAAAGTATGTTTTTCCCATCATATGCCTCAGTGTAAAAAAAGAAATCACTGACAGTGATGAATGGTTATTTTTACTTTAAGGGCTTACTTTATCTTTGATCTGTGTTTAAAAAAAAAAAAAAAAAAAAAACCCAAACCAAAAAATATCATTATATCTATGCTTGTCTCCTTAAATTTTTCGGAACAGTCACAATTAAGAGAATTTTCAAGAGCAGTAGCCCTATTTTAAAGCACTTGACTGTAGAGATGGATCATCTCACTTCTTTTATTCTGTTGTGATGAAAAAGTAGTTTATGGAACCCAAATTGCTTTTACAACATGCCTTTTTTGTCCCTCTATCTGACCATGAGCATACTTTAAAAGCATATTTGGGTTATGCAATGTTAACAGTGCTGTATTAAATATTCAGACTCTGTATGTCAAAAGGAATCTTACATTTCCCAGTTTCAGGTTTTGTTACAACTGGGAATATAGCACTTAATGTTGGTTTTATATGGATTTAAAGACATAAATCTAGATTCTCTGTTCTTCACCTCTTCTCTGAGCTTGGTAGGCATTCTACAACCACTCAACCCCACCAAATCAGAGAATTTTTGGTGACATTTTAATTGCAATGTAGGGTTATTTTATTTCTATACATTATTTTGCAAGATTATCAGTTGACATTCTCTATAATCATAAAAAATATTATTTTAGTCTGAGCTAAAGAAAATCATGCAGGCAGGTGTTCTGTGGCCCCCAAATTTATCACTGTACTTAAGGAGCTGAGTACGGGAGCCAAAAAAAGCCAGTCCAGGACTCAGAGAGTTTCAAAGAAGTCACTTGCTATCCCCTTTGCTCAGGCAACTCAGAACCCTCATGTCCTCCACTCCTTGTTCAAGAGGAGCCACAGCAGTCGGACACCCCGAACAGAGCAGGTACTCAGGGTCCTTTCATTCCTTTCCGCATCATATCAGCAGTTGCAGATCAAGTGCTTGGTTTTGGATCATAGTCTTGGTGGTTAGTCTTCAACAAAATTTCAAGGTTTTTTTCAGGAAAGCAAGGCAGTACAACATGCACAGATTTGGTACAAACATATGCTTCACTCTTACATCAGGGGCTCTACCCTATTTTTTATGCATGAGTTGGGGAGTCCAACTGGGACACAAATATAACTCCCTCACATTGACTGAGCTCCATCACTTGCCATCAGCAGAGCATCTGGCATGTGGAATTTAATCAATAAAACTTTAACAAGTTGTTTCATCTTGAGGCAGGGCTTGTATTTTGTGTTGGACACCCTCCCCTCAAGTGATCTTCATTTTTAGTAGTAAATTCAAAATATATTTTCTGATTCACAGTCTGTCAAGGAAAAAAATATCTGAGGCTGAGCTGTATTCTCTAGCTTTGTTTGAGAAGCTCTAAGAACTCTTGGGCACTTAGATTTTTTTTTCAGCTGTGCATGAAAAGTGCTTGACAGGCTCTGATGCCAGTAAAGTAGATTGTATACATAATGCATATCAGTTCTTGTAGTGTTCACTGATTTGGAACAAATTTAATCTTCCAGTGACCTTTCTTAAAGAACGGTGCTTTTGCTGACATTGCTAAGTGTTGAATCCCTCTAGAGTGAGTATGGGAAACTTTGCACATACAGTAGCATCTTCACTATCTTTGCTGCTTGAAATGTTGCTAATCCTGCCTCTCTAGGCACGCAAAGGAAGCTGGAAAACAAACTGGATTACCTGTTAGTGTGTCATGATGTCAGGGTGTTTTTAGAGGAAGGAAAAATATACAAAAATTGTGGATGACGATTTAAAATAAATCAGATGCTGCAAAGAAAAAAACAAATTAATTGAAAGATTTTTCAGTATTTATAGCATCTTGAATCACCTCCACCAAATGCCAGGTAAATAGAAATTGATATAGAGAATTTTAGTGGTATTTTTGCAACTGCTGCATTGGGCATATGTAGGTATAAAAAAATAAAAAGAAGAAAATTGATCCTTGGAAAGGAATTTACCAGGATAATTTGTAGAAAACTTGTTTTTTAAAGCTGGAGAAGAAAGCTAGATGTCATTGAATTGAAAGATTGTGGCTCAGCCCATGTTGTAAATAAAAAAATGCTTGGAATTCACTGGTGACTGACTGTGCAAAAGTAATATCCTTGTTTATTTGCAGAACCATAACATTTTGAAACTGCTGTTTTAATTTTTAATTTAAACTAAATTTTAATTAACAAATAAAACATTCTGTTGTGTCAAACAAAATGCTACCTAAAACTGCACAGTAAAAAAAATAATCCCTGTGTTGGTTGCTATAGCAGCAGAATCAAAAGCAGCCATAACAGGATGATCTTTAACCTGAACAAGTAGAAATGCTTTGCTGAACAAAGTGTAGATTCTGGTTCACCAAAGGAATTATGTATATTTTTATTGTCTTTTGACTAAATGTGTTTCACACCAGGATGAGTAATACCAATTGAATATTTCTCTGATATGAAAGAAAATTGATTTGCTGTATCACTAAGCATCATAAACCTTTTGAAAAAAAAGTACTTCAAGAGATTGTGGATTGTGACAGCATCTCCCTCTTCATCTCCTCACTCAGCACATTTCCCAGATGATCAGCTATGCCTCACAATAGTGTTGATCCCATCTGTGATAGATTGCATTGTATCATTCAGTGAGAACCCTTCTTCTGCTCCTTGTCCTTGCTTTAGCCCACCCCATACTCACCTACATCTGCAAGGCCACCCTCAGCCTATGGAAGCTCTCCTTTGCCCCAGGACGTTGCTATGATATGACATATTGCTTATCACTAGTAAGAGGCGCGGCTTCAAAGTTAAAGTTGTGCTCAAGCGGTTTTCTGACCTGTTACAGAACTAAGCACAAGGCTGGCAAGTATTTATTGAGTTTCAGATGCTTACTGAAGTTGGAAGTTGAAGGAAAAAAGGTTTAGAGACTACTGGGTCCCCTAATGTGTGGAGTGGTTGGGGTTGTGTATAAATTGTCACATGAACGCTTCAAGATGTCATTAAAATATGAAAACACCATGGAGTTTCTGCAGTAATTAATAAACCCAGATCACTTCTCCTCACCACATTACTGACTTTCATTCTGCTGGGAAGGGGTAGCATTGAACATGATCAGATCAGATCTGGGAATGTTACAGAGGTGTGGAAAGATACTTCACTTGTGACAAATAACAGTAGTAGCTCTATAGGAAACTAAATAAGTAAGCTCTTGCACCTAGTAGGTTACTGAAAACTTGTGTTGAATATTTTATAGATTTTTTTGAATACAGTGATGAAAATTAAGTCTTACTTTGTGTAGTCAGTGATAACATTTTAATTATCTGTTTGTTGTAGGTCGGAAATCTCCCAAATGATTATATGATAACCCTTAAATATGTCCCGAAGATGGATAGTCTGGTATGTAAAACCATTTCAAGTTAATCCAATAAAATGGCCCACTGGAACTAGTGATGGCTGTAACATTTTGTATCTAGTCCTGTATCTCAGTAATTTACAGTTAAATAATGGTTCTTTCGCTTTTTATATGCTTTGCAAGTACTTATTTAAAAGAAAAGTGGAGAGATTCCTGCAGTCACTTAAAACCTTTTTAATTAAGGAATCTTAGAAAAATGTTTCTTCATGTTAAATTTTTTAACATTTTCTCTGGAAAAAGTCAAACTATGGTATTATTTCATCATGTCAATTGAAAATTTTTGCTTTCTTAAAGAAGTAGTTTCTTTCTAACTGAACTTTGGAATATACTGTAGTATGTCCTTCCCATTTCATCCACTGGAAATGCCATTAGAGCACAACAAATACTAAGCAGGCAATAAAGAAAACCCTAAGTTTGGCAAATGGTAGTGTCAGTAACTAAACAAACCAGTAGAAAGGGAGGACATTATTTCATACAAACATGCTTAATACATAGTGATATTTTCAAATAAGCATCATCTGCCCTCTTTAAAATTTTATAACATTTTGTATTAAAAAAAAATTCATGTTATCTTATTGCTTATTCTACTAAATATTTTTTATGTTTTTCTTTAATTTTAAAATATTTTTAGAACGATGCATTGAAAATGCTCTCTTAGTTGTTGCATATACTGCAAGAAAAACTAGAGAGGGAAACAAGCTGCAAAAAAATTATGCTGAATGTTGTACTGTACTATATTGTTTAAGGAAAGAAAAATGTAAGAAAAGGACTTGTTTGTGAGTTAAACTGAACAATATTGTGCCTGCCTTAAGAATGGGACATTGTACACATACACCAGTAGTTGGGAATAATTTGGTAGATAGTTTTGTACAAAGTTTTCATTATGAAAATCCAATTTATGTGTGATACACATATGAAAATGCGCCCTGTCCTACAACTCCATAGCAATTCTAGCAATATTCCCTATTGATATTGGAGAACGATGCCAGAAGCAACATTCTCTGAGTCCCAAATAACAAGAAGATGATTGGAGGAAAAGGAGGCTGTGGGATAATGAAGGGCCCTGAGCTGTGAATTTACGAGGTATTATGGCAGATCTGGCAGTGTTCTTATGAGTTTTGTTGGAAGCTCAAGGTTTTTACTAAAACTTAGAGCACTTTAGAAAACCCAGTTTAAACTTGATTCCTTAGATAGAAAAACTTTGCAGAACAAATGCTATGGAAATTGGGTACTAGATCCTATATAATGTAATTCAAACTGATGGAAAAAATTCCATTTCTGAAAATGGCCAATATCCAGAGAAAAGGGAAGTAAGACTGGCTGCCACCATCCCCTGGTTGCCATGCATTTTGAAATTCAATGATTTTGGTGTCTGATGTGAGGACAGCCATAGCTGAGCACAGCAGTTGATGGGCAAGAGCTGGGCTGGATTGGGGCTGATCCCTCCTCCACGATGCTCCCAGGAAGGCTGGCACTGTGGATGAAGGCAGACAGGGACACTGCTTGAGCGATGAGACTTGGTCATCCTCACTGCTTAACTCTTACCTCGCTCTGTGGTTTGTTTTTGGCTGCCAGTACACAGTTTCTTTTCTATAGTTTAAATGGCATGTCATCTTGCTGCATCATGTCTAGAAACTTAGATCCAGTTTACATTTATGATGTGCAGCCAAGAAAGGGAAGTTTAGAGCCAAGATTTCCATATTCCTTTTGCTCACACACCACTCTCAGTCGTGGTGTTAGAAGGTGCAGCTTTTGGCCACATGCCTTCACAGGAGGAAGTATTCAGTGGTATTCACATTCCACTTTGCCAAATTCCTCGCTGGGGATTTCAGGTTGTGTTACGAATACCACAGCAAAGGCTGGCTGAATATGTAGGTTTTGCTCTGAGTTCTACAAGGTCCCTGAAAGCTGGGAAACCCACAGCTATGCCGAAGGCAAATACTCTTTGTTCAGCTTGGAAAGGAGTGAAACAGTGCTCTGCAATTTTTTTCAATAGGTCTAAATCTTCAGTGTGTGCATAAAGTAGGAAATGTACTTCAGGTAGCAAGTCTCAAATGTCAGTGACTGAAGGTACGACGGCAGGGTGAAAGCAAAGCAGATGGGAAGCCAATGTAGTGCATGTAACAGGAACAGACTGACCCAATCCATTAAACAGAGGGGTTGTTGCATTATGCACTAGCTCAAGGCATCTGAGTGGCTTTAAAAGTAGTCTTGCATTGAGTGAACTGTGTAGTTTAACCTAAGGTTAAAAGGCAAAGATGACAGCAGTAGGGGCTGAACTAGGAAGAGGAGATAAACTTGAAACTTTTACATGGACGCAGAAAGAGAAAGCTAAATGAGGACTACCTGGAAGTATAAGGGAAGTCAGCTTTGCAGTTGCCCTAAAATTTAAATCTTGGTCAAACTTTACAAAAAAAAAAAAAAAGCAGAGTTAAAGCCCAATTTCTCCTTGCAAACAACATCACATTTCTCAATTTCAGCAGTTTCATCCTTGTGTTTTGTAGGTTTTGAGAAAGCAAGCAATTGCACAGCTTGATATTACTGAAAAGAAAACTTTAAGCTCTCATGAAATACAGCTTTGTAGGTCAGAACAGTTCAGTCAGAGGAGACTCCCATGCACATGCTAAATCACAGGAGCAACAAAATAGATTCCCTGCTGGAATTACCAAATGCTCACTAGGAGAACCTGCAAGCTTTTGCTAGTCCCTGTCAGAGGAGAATGCACACCCACCATACCTCAGAGGAAAAGGGTTTCCAGGTTTGCAGTTCAGGGAAGCACAGAAATTCTGTACCCTTTCATACATTAAAACAGAGGAAAGTGCGTGGTCTGTCTCATGAGGGCTGTGGGACATGGCACAACTCATGCTGCTTGAACACAGTATGTTTCAACAGGCTTTTTCTGATGTATTTGCTTCCGTTTCTCCCCTCCCATTGTTGTGCTTGAGGGAAAAAAGGGAAGTAGGATCAAGCCAAATGCCATCCATTTCATATTTTGTTTTATTCTTTTTTAAGTCATTGCTGAGATAATTACAGAAGGTGATAATACTCACTTGCCGCTTGTTATCAGTGTGTGAGAGAGTTATACACGAAAGCGAAAAGTCAGGTGGAACTGAACAATGTATTTACATTTGGTTCTCTAAGCCTGGAAGCCTAATAGTCTTGTTAGTCTTCCAAAGTGTGAAGTGTGTGTCAAAAACATTTACACATCAAGGCAGAACAACACCTGTGTCACTGAGAAAGTAATTTGTTGCCAAGTGATGATATTAATAGTAATAGATAAACTTATTAGAATAAGGAATCTGTATGCAGGTTTGTTGCAGAAATTGAGCAAACTGAGATTAAGTCTAGAAACTAAACATTTACTGTGGAATGGATTTAGTGGATGCTGCCCATCCACTGAGAAACAACTATAAACTGTTTTAGTGATACTGAGAGTACTTAGGGGTTTCTGGGCCAAGATCTTAATTGTTTAACCAGTAATTATTTAAAAATAAATAAATAAATAAATAAAAATAAAAAAGTTAATGAAAGCGTGGAAGAGGGTTTGTAGTAGTAGGTCCCAAGGCTCAAATTCTCAACAGACTGATGTTTAGCATTCATTAAGAATTTAATGAAGGGATGGTATTTAACAGCCAAACATAAATATGTCAGTATCAGTGAGAACAGAAATTTTACCAAAAGGACTGAAGAGAAAGTTGGCCACACTAAAGAAGACAAATTTTAATTTAAACTTTCAAGATAATTTAAATTGGAAAGAACAGTCTAATCTACTTTTGCTCATTGAATTGCTTAACCAGTTTTTGCAAAAGCCTCATATTTAATCTACCTCTCTCTTTCTCTTTTTATCTTCTGATAGCCTAATCACTGTTGGTTGCATTTGATGGTTCCTGAATTTTCAAGGAGTCTACATAATCTTCTCCAGAAGTTTTCAGATATTTCAGATATGACTGATGTTTTAAGCAACTATTCAATCATCAATAATCTCACAAGGATAATTAATGATCTTATGGCATGTTTAGCTTTTGATAAAAATAAGGTAAACGTCTAGTACAAATTTTCTACTTTTATGCTGTATATTTTTATTTGAACTTTCTGTTGCACAATGCTCAGTAATAGTTTAAAAATGTCCAAAGCTTCATTAAATTTGTACCCACTTCTATTCCTGTACATCTGAAATCCTACTCTGTTTAGAAATGCAATAACTACATTGTGCTAATGTTGGCTAATCATTTTCTCCTGTTTCAAAGGAAAATTACTTACAAGGAATTACAGTATATACCATGACCTGTATACAGTTGTTTAAGAAGTCAAAAATGTAACCATCATTTTAGAAACAGTTTATTCATTCTGGTCTGTTTGAAACTGTCGGAAATCTTCTTTGTGCATCCAGCTTAAATTATTCATTTTGCTAGTGATCTTAATGTAAATTTAAACATGATGAAGCTATTAATATGCTCTAAGTATGTATCACAGTGTGTGAAGCTCTGAAAGCTTCACCATGGTAAAATGAACTTTTTTATACAAAGAGAGAGCAAAGACTAGAGGATATCAGCCCATTTCCATGTGTTTCTGGATGCCAAGAGCAGCTGGAAGGATTCCAGGAGTCTCACTCAAGAGATTTCTGATTCTCCTGTGTGAAAATGATGGGTAAAAACAAAACAAAACACTTTGTAATCCCTTGCCCAGCTCTAATCACCTATCAATAATTTTTAAAAAAAGGCCATGTAGTTGAAGGTTTTGTCCCACTGAACAAAATGAGTAAAAAACACCATGTTCTCTAAGGCAAGGATTTCATCTTCCATATACATTCATTTTTGTTAAGTAAGTCCTTAGATGTTGTAATTGCACTTTTTTAACATCCAAAATTAATCAAATGGACTAAACCCTTCAATCTTATTTAGAGTGGTATAACCTTGTAATCTTGTCATATATTGGCATGATATTGCTTAGAGTATTTAGACGTTCCCTACCCTTCAATTTCACTTTCTTCAGTGTATTTTTTCTTTGTTTTTCTGGTCCTGATGATTCAAAGCACTCAGCTAGGATGTGGTTGGGAATAAGAATTTTATTCTGTAGAATGAAAAGTCCTGTTATTCAGAGAAACAACTAGCTATTGATTTCCTCAGAGAAGAATGATCTTAGGTCTAGTACTTTGAGCATTAAACATAAAATAATTTTGGAGCCAAAACTAGGAAGTTTTCCTTAGTACATATTTAACCTGTGTTCTTACCACTGTCCTTTGTGGGAGTACAGAGTAACCCCAGGCCAAATTCCACCTGCTAGCATAAGAAACAGTTGTTATGAAAGCCAGAGTCAGGTAAAAAGAAAAAAAGAAGATAACCATCAATTATCTTAACATGGACCTCAATCTTGTTGTTTAGTCTGGCATAACACGCTTGTCTGTTAGACCTCAGAGTGATTTGGCTTCCTTGTTTATAGTCCTGCTCATATTTTTAGGTACATTATCAGGAATCTCAGCCTGCTTCTGTGTAGTAGTATATCCCAGCTATTGTATTCTGTTCCCTGTACTCTTATGACAATAGCTTTGATTGTGTTGTGTTCCTGTGTTCAGATTAAAAGGATCGTGTGGAACATTGCAAAGTAATGTGAAATCAAGGTATTTTTTTTAAGGAGGGAAATAAAAAAAAAAAGAGTTTCCTCATTTTCATTGCAGGATGGGAGACTGCCTTTCATTCCTTCAGAATTTTAAAACACTAGATTAATAAATTATTTCTATTTGCAAATCTAATTTGAAGTCCTTAGATTAGAGGGCTTGTATGTTTTATGAAGATTGCATACAGAAAGTTTGGTCTTCTGCAGCCTAAAAATTTAAACTATTTTGTGTGACCTTTGGGTATTTTTGTCATCTGTTGAAGTGCTGAAATGAGCAGCTCTCTTAGCCCTCTTTCAAGCTGAATTCTATATTCTACCCTAGGATTTTGTAAAAGAAAATGGTCACCTTTATGAAGAAGGTCATTTCATTCCTGAGGATTTTTTTAGGCACTTTAATAGTACCATTGAGGTCTACAAGGAGTTTGCAGATACGCTGGATAAGAATGACTGTATTCTGCCTTCAACAGTAGAAACACCAGAGAATGGTAAGATGGCTCCGATTTTGGGGAATAGAATCTAAGTAGATATAAATGGGTGATATGTCTTTGATTTCAAAGATGCTAAGGATCTGATGCTCTACTTCCATGTCTTGTTTTTACTGCCAGTTAAAATTACTACTAATGCCAAAGCTTGTATTTCTGTTCTAAGTCAAGTTCTATCTGGCAGTAAAACTAGTGCCATCGTTCCTAGTGACATCATTTATTAATATAATCCAAATAACCCCACTATACTCTGCCCTGTTTCTTTTCATCCCAAATATATTCTGGATCATCTTTTTACATTGTTCTTCTTATCTTCTATTAATGCTCTATTTAATTTTTATAAGGCAGTAAAGGAGCCTTAGATTGCACTACTGAAAGGACAGGAAGCTAGGAAAAGTTGTAAACTGCAGCAGACTCAAGTCAGCTCTGTATTCATTCCACCCCTCCTGAAGAGAATCATGTTTACTTCATTTAAAAAATTTAACAAGCTCAAGTCAGGCTCCTGCAGTTCATTCTCATCCCTCCAGTAATTGGTGGTTTTGTATTCTCTTTTAGTCTCTCTAGTGACAGCTATTAGATTTTTAATTAGGGCAACATATCCAGTTGCGCAGTTACACCAGTAGTAACTAGAATTAGATCAGTGCCATAGCCTAAGAACTTGTTTAAAGCAATTGTTTTTCCAAAATAGCTATTCAACAGCAGCTCAGTGTGTAGACACATCTGCCTCATAGTAAGACTGTCTTTTTTGGTTTAATCCACTCTATAAACAGCCCTGTAGCCAGATTTTTAAAACAGCCCTATAGCCACATTAGAGTAACCCTATAGTCCGTCATCTTATATAGAGAGAACTGTATTTTAAGTTACATAATGCTGACACACTCATTTTCCATTTAGATTCCAGAGTCGCTGTCACAAAAACATTTTTGTTTCCTCCTGTTGCTGCCAGCTCCCTTAGGAATGACAGCATTGGCAGTAACACTAGCAGTAACAGTAAGTACAAGTGATTGAATTAATATATGTCTCCATTATGCTCTGGTAGCTGGTTGTTGTGAGAGCTCAGAGGAAAAGAGTGTCATTAATTGTGCAAATTAATGGGAAGTTACTCATGCCTGATGGTGTACCATGTGTTTCTCAGCTGTCATACTGAAATGCAATGAACTTATCTAATCAAAATTTAGAGATGCTATCGAGTTACAATGATGTGACAGCTCTCTATATCTCAGAGAGGGCAGGTCTCTTTGTTTTGGCTGTCATGAGGTCTCACTAGTCATATGGCCTCAGCAAACTTCGCTGTTGCAGACACCTCATTGTCATTCTGAGAAAAGGAAGTTGCTCCAAATGAACAGAATAACTGTCCTGAATCAGGCCCAGAGTATTGACATGAAGAAAGAGGTTGCCTGTACATTTTGAGAGTACTGCCAATGCCAAGTTTGACACCAAACCTGAAGACACTCCCCGTGATTGCTTGCTGTAGTCACAGTAGGGCCAACTCCACAGTCAGTGTGCTTTGGGGTGAGGTCAAGGGTAAAGTCACCACACTTTTGGCAGGCTGTAAGCTTCTCTCTGGCCATCTCCATGTTCCTCCATCTGTCGTGCTCAGTGTATTACATGACTGGTCACTGACAGATAAGAGAGCCTGGAGTTGTTGCTGTAAGAGTTTCAGCATTACCCATTATGAGGTCAGAAGGTATATAGGAATCAGAGGTGAGAAGAAAGAATGAAGTTTCAGGAGCTTATAGTGACATCATGTCTAACAAGGTGAATATTCTCTGGAGATTTTCATGTGAATAAAAAGAAGGGGATTTTGCTTAGAGGTTCTTGGTTAAAGCTTAACCACGTTGTTTTTTCCTTTGTTCCTGTTTCCCGGATGCATCAGGATGACAAAGTGTATCTCTCTTACAATTTTCCCCTTTCGCTTCACAAGTATCAATGTTATCTAAATGTGTGATGATGAAGCATGTGGCTGGTACTCCTTGTACTCAAGAAAACATGGGCAAGGAGGCAGCCTTTATGTAGTCTGGTGGGAACAATGGCAGCTCCTGATGTTGGGACAGATAGTACTAAGACTGGGTTTCTTCTTATGCTACTTCTCTTGGGAATATGTAATCTAGTTATTCTGTGGGGTTTTATTCACTATGCGTGCTGCATCTTAGTTGGCTCACAGTTGCTGTCAGTTTTGAAGCTCTTACTGATTGCTTTCTAATTAGGAGAAGGTCTTAAGTCATCATTCCCCAGAACCCTCTGAGTAGAAGGCTGGAACAAAAACCACCTTCAACTCTTAGCTCCAACCTACCTCTCTAGAAAACAAAAGAGTCACTGTCATAAATTCCTCACCAAGAGGTCACAGAGCCTGGCTGCAAATAACCTGAGGAGCCCAGGGCCAATTATGAGGAACCAGGAGGGGGCTAAAAAGCACATACCTCTCTCTTTCAGGTCTGAACATGTGATAATTTTTGCTGTTGCTGCTAGAGGAAGAATATTCAGCTGCAGCCTGAAGCAATGGGAATGCATTAAGGAGCCAAAAGACAGGCAAATAGATTGCAGGAACAGTTCAGATAAAAGGGGTTTGACCCAGAGCAGTAACAGGAGGGATGCTGGGCAGCTCAGCGGAGTGTAGCATTCATGTTTGTACTGTGGAGGGGAGTACAGAAGCAGGTTTATTAATCTTATTTTATAACTGGAACTGATAATCCAGTAGGAAAAAACCCTAATTAAAATAATGCAGTAAGTCAAATAAATTGCTTGGCTGGCCATATGCTGTACAGGTGTGTTTTAACTGATTATCATTCTCTTAAGCAATTTATTGGAAAATTGGATATCAGCTAACAGTCTTATGTAGAAATGACATGAGGAGTGCATGTCTGGGGCTTGGGACAGTTTGAACTCCTAATCAGATTAAATTACATTAACTTGGACTTTGGATTCTGACTGGTTACAGTTGAGTTATTTGTTTGGACTTTTTTTTGCTGGGAGGGACCTGTGGTATCTTTGTTGCTGTCCCTGTCTTATTTGCTGGAAATGGTCTTCAGTTCAAATTTTAGTTTTGTCTTGGCTGTTTATTGCTGAATGTATTTTCTTTTTTTTTTTTTTTTAGTTAATATCTAGCTTCTTGAAAGGAATAACAATGAATAACCCTTATTACTTCTTCTGTGAAGACTCCCAATCACAGAAGACTCTGTCTAGTGGCTTCAGTATTGTCCTCAGAACAGCACCATTAGATTCAAATTTC
The DNA here is from genome assembly GCF_963082525.1 of Nesoenas mayeri. NCBI lineage: Eukaryota > Metazoa > Chordata > Aves > Columbiformes > Columbidae > Nesoenas > Nesoenas mayeri. The sequence goes on from NC_137541.1 coordinate 48,294,350, forward strand.
AAAAAGGAAAACATTTGGAGAAGAGGGGAAAAAGATGCTGAAAAAAGCATCTCCAGACATGACTACTGCAATATTTTATTTAAATGACCCTCTTTAATTTTAAACAGTTTTAAATTGACCTGTTTAAAGTAAATGGTTTCTAGACCATTTAAGAGCATTCACTGTCTGCAAAAGAACACCTCAGATTAATAATAAATTTTGAATCCTTTAATAAAGTCTGTGTAGGCAGATTGTTTGAACTGCTCTTAACTCTAAATTCAATTTAGACAAACCTTAAGTGCATCACCTAATAAAATCATTTGTGAAATAATGATCATAGAAATTGTATATAAATTAGCTGAATTATGTTTTCTGTGTGTTATTGCTTTCTGTTGAAAGAGTCCCATTTCATGACTTCATTGTTATGACACAACAATAAAATTAAACTACTATACTAGAGTAGAACCTTGACTAAGTCTACACCACAAGTCTCACCCCAACAAAGAGTAAAATGAAAAAATTATCCCCATCTAATTTTTTCTAAATGGCAATAGTACTGTTTTCATCCCTGCAATACTGAATGTAGATCTGTGGCATGTTCCCACTCCATCTTTTCTCCCATAGAATTCTCAAACACCACTACCCCCTCAATTTATTTAGGTTGATTTGTTTTCTTCTCTTTGTGTTACATGACTGTAGTCCAACTTAAATTCCAATTAACTGTTTAAGACGCGGTCTCATTGACATTTCTTTGAATCATTAAACCATGCATAGTCTGGGGAATCCAGATTAGATGGTTTCTATGAAAAGAACAGGTGTCAGGATAAGTAGTCTTGAGTGTTGTTCTTTTCAGTGCCCAAACCAAACAATAAAAACTAGTCGTCTTTTTTTTTTTTTTCCCACAACTCACTCAATTTACTACGATGGTATTATTTATATTTTATTGAAAAAATCAGTGTTGCTTTCTTCCATTTTTGCCTATAATCTCCTCACAATAATTTAGTTTGATTTTCCAGTACTTAACAGCTCAAAGAACATATAAACACAGAGATCTCTGTAACTGTTTTCAGGCAGAAGGTCTACTTTTATGATTAAAAAAAGAATATCACAATTTTATTCAGTAATTGCACAACAATTTGAAAATGTTAACCCATGGCTTAATGCAATTGGTGTTAACTTCTGTGCCTTTGTTCCAACTTTATAGTTAATGGAAAACCCTAATGAACAGGTGAGAGCTGCTCTGCATTTTTATAGATAAGATCTTGTGGTAATTGTGTTGGAGCTGAACAGAGGTAAACTGAAAATTCCTTTGAGATATAGATGGCAAAAAAATGGAGCCAGCGCTTTGAATCATAACTGGTTGCTAAAACTACACACATGGCTCAAGGTGGAGAGCAGCTCAATAACTTCATTGTGTAATGAGTGACTTTTAATGTAAATATATTTTGTTCACAGTTTAATATCCCAACGTTCATGAAGACAGTACATAAATGTACATCAGATAAGCTCACTTCCTAAGGGTTTCTTCCAGAAGGTGCAGGGCGAGAGCTCTGAGAGGTGCTGGCCTGCTTCCACACCCCTTTCTCACCTTGCTGAATAGAGTCTATTTTAAGTGAATAACACACTAACTGCACAACCGGCAGTTCCTCTGGCATTGCCCAGGGAGTTCACAAAGTTACTGATACACCTGGTTCCTCCTACTCCTTCTCCTGCTCGGCCTTTACAACTGCTGGGAGTGGGAGTCTTTCTGTGTGGAGCTCTAAAGTTTCTAACAGAGGAGAAGATATCTATGGCAGCAATAAAAACCTATTGGCAACCAGCTTGCTTTCCCTATCTCCCTCTTCTTCATTAGGACACAGGTCCTTGGGAGTTTCTTCAGACTGAAAATTCCCCAACCTGTTCTGTTTTAGGTGTTACTATAAATAAAAGGCACATGAAGAAAATAGCCATGACTCATTTCATTCTCTCCAGTTCTTTCAAGATACTTTTTTTTTTTTTCTGAACTTGAAAGTGGAATTAGATAATCTGTATTTGTTTGCTTTTTAAGGTAGTTATGGGTTACTTAACCTTCAAGTTAATTGGTTCAATATCAAGTTGTGAAAAATATCTGTTGCCATTTTTAAAAGGTAGGCTGGGGAGGATGTCACAGTTTAACTGTGTTTAGGCTCTGTCCTAGGTAGCAGGTCCCACAGGGACAGATAATTATGAATTCCTTTCGGTATTCTATTGATCGTGAAGAAAGCATCTGCATTGGGGATATTTTCTCAGAAATCATATTTTTCCACTTTTACATATCTCATTGCAAAGGGAGCTTTTCTGTTACCTGACACTCTAAAGTTTGTGAAAAATAATGGTAAAAATGAAGGTGCTAAACTATCACTGTCTGCCCCATATACAGAATATTTCTCTAGAAATTCATGTAAAAATCAGCATGCTTGCCATGACATGCTCAGCATTTCAGAGTAGGCAGAGGATTTTTGAGGTCATACACTCTACCATATTAAATAAATTATGCTCTATATGACTTGAAGAGTTTTTCTTTTGATTTTTGTTTCACTTTTCTATTTTTTCTGAAGTTTGCAGGGCAGAATCCAGAAAATATTACCATCCCCATAGAATTCACATAATTCAGTTGTATAACTCAATGATGTCTCACTGAAAAGAATTGCTAATGGTATTAGGCAAATCAGTGTTGCATTTTTCTTGACTAGAGCACAAGAGCAATATAGAAATTTCTTCTGCAAATATGCTGAAACTACAATTCAGATAAATTAATGACAGGATGATTTTTTTTTTTTTTGAGATGTTCAGGCTGGCTCTACCCTACTTGAGTCTATCCAGATTTTTTGAAGGTCAGTTCTGCAAGCAAACCTCCTCTATGCCTAATCTGGGACAGACAGTTTGAGAAAAGATACACCACTCCAGTTAATTTCTGTTCTTGGTTTTAATGTCCGAGCAGACAGAGGCAGACTAATCAGTAGCCTCTCTTTTTCAGCTGATCTTCACCTCTGTAGAACTTTGTCTGCTATTTTTTCCTTCTCCTCTGTAGACAGATTTTTTTCATGGTAAGCTAGCATTGGTTCTGCTTGACCAGTGTTTTCTTTTAGTGTGCCAGGTCTGCTGGATGTAAGTAAAATTCAAGCCCCTAGATTCAGAACCTAGAGTTTGTAAACAGTGTATGAGAGACAGAGATACATGTAGTATATGAGTATGTAAGATACAGACTTTTTATTTTCTTACTTTTTAGTTCTGTCTACCATGCCTTCAGAAAACACAGCTGAATTTCAGAGATAAAAAGAACATTTGTGTGAAAGCTTACAAAATGACAACCAGAAAATCTCAGAGAGTTGAAAATGAGTTGCTAGTTAATTAAGAGAATGCTCCTTTATAAACTAAAGTGCTTTCTTAGAGACTGTTCAATAATATACTAAATGCACATTGCTTGACTCAGTATATCATGCCATACGTGCTTAGACATTTGCTGTTTGCATGAGTCACACAAACTCCCAGTGCTGTCAGTCCATTTTAATTTCTGTATCTAATCACTGATACTCTTCCGGTTCTTACAGTTTGGTTCTTTTCCTGTAATCTGACAAGACACTCACCATTTGAGCCGGAGACACCAAATCTTGAAATGAACTAAGACTGGGTGGATGGTGTCTGAATTGGCAGTCTCCTGTGGCTGGCTTTGCATTTCAGAAGGCGGATCCTGGGGAGACTCTGTAGCACTTTTCACATCCTGCTCTTAATTAAGTAACTGAAGGGCCACATTCAGTCTCAGCATGCATACAGCTCTCTGTGAGAGGGATGGAATTGCTGGTGTACATAAAAGATTAGGATTTGGGTTCCCCCATATAAAATATACAAAACTGTCAAGAAATGGTTACAACAAAATAATACACAGCTACACTTCAAGGTACAAGGGTTGGATCTTACTGAAGGCAATGGGATCTTTCCAGGCAGACATTAGGAGTGAAGTCAGGCTTATTTTGTTAAATTAACCTTCCTCAAGAGGTCTCATGTTGATTGTTCATTGGTGGCAAGGCAAAGTGTCTAACTGCAGTCAGTGGGATGTGTCTTATGGAACTTAAACAAATGCACAAAGTGACAGGTATATCCTGTTTCAAATAAGTAGTTTGTCTTACAAAATAAGACCTTAAAAAATTGATAAACCCAAAACTTTAAAGTATGGGAAAGAGAAAATGCTCTACAAATGATAAAGTGTACTAGTGTTGGAACTATTCAACACAACCATTTCAGAAATGGGAGGAGTATCTTTGTGGTCAAAAATTTGCTGTGAGATTTTGTATGAATTTGAACCTCATGTACTCAACACTTTGAAGTATCTGTTCTGCTATTTAAGAAGCTGTTATGTAGGTCATGCATAAAAGTGGTCTTGCTAATACTGTTGCCCTGAAGACAGTTTTCTGCTATAAATCTGTCTTCCCTAACAAGAACATCTGTAATTGCAGAAGAGGCAGTTGGCTTCATTAGCGGCTCCAGCCTGCAAGGGATCAGCATAGCACTGACATCATTGCTGTCTCTTTTTATTGGCTTTATTTTGGGAGCCATATACTGGAAGGTAAGAAGTATTACATGTAATTGTTTACATAGTGATACTACATTTCTTAGCTATGGGGAGGCGGGAAGAACAGTATCATTCTGCATTTGAAAGCGAGAGATGTTTCTTTTTATCTTCACTGAGCTGTGTGACATGAAAATGTAAATTTATGTTGTCTAATTCTTGAATTCCACCACCAAAGCACAAATCTTATCAGCGTGGTAGCTAATTGACAATTAAAAACATGGGATTCCCATGATTTCCCAGTTCTTCTATTATATCTTGAGAAGAGGATTCTTCTGCTCTTGCCCCTTGTTCCCCTGACTACAATACAAAGACTTTTTTTAGTAAAGTTCTACCAACAGCAGATGTATGTTAGAGGACTAGATTTGGCCTACATTTTGCAAGATGACTTTGAAAATTTGAAGCAAACTGAAACTTACAACTGGTTAAAGAAAGCTGTAGAATATATAATGCATTTTCTTCCTAGAAAATACATCCCAAATCCAGACCAGAAAGTGATGAAACTACACAATGTCATGACTGTCAAGAGGAAAATGAGATAAGGTACATTGTTTTACTTTAAACACATATATACAAATGTAAGTTTATCTTTGAGAACTACTTCCTGAAGGCTTCTCTTTAGCTCTAGGACAAACAAAAAAAAAAAAAAAAAAAGCCAAACACAAGGTCTTTCTTTAGAGGCAAAATGTGTACTTAAGGTGGGTCCTTTAAAGGAGCTCCTAGTTTAAATACTAAAATTGATATGGAGGAGATTTCTATATACAAAATTTTATTAACAGGACATTAGTTTATCTGTCCTTGCAAGAAAGGATTGCTGAGACCTATAGGGGAAGTAACAAAAAAAGTGAATTTTGTTGTTTGCTTTGTGGTGTAAAGCTATTTATTATATAAATAAATGAGAAACAGTGTCTTCTTGGTAATGCTTCTAAATCCTTTCAAATATTTTTTAAATTAACATTTTTTTGTGTTCTTTCACCTTTTTACATTCTCCAGGGTATGTGTATATAAACATCTGTGTTTTCTGCATTTTTTTAATGTCCATAGAAAGTTAATGAGAACTCATTCAAATCCTAACAACTTCATAATGTCACCCTCAAGTGATTCACATGTTTGTTCATACTTAAACACTGCTTTACCTGATTTTTAAGCAGAAAAAATATCTGGCTAATTCAGTCAATCAAGTATACCTTAAAAATAACAACCGTCATTCAAAGTTACTTGAACAAGACTTGGTCAAAGAAGTCTGTGAAATTCAGAAAATGACTTAGGGATAATCTAAGTTCACACTAAAGGATTTTGAGAGTATTATTTAACTGCATATTTCAGGCTGTTTATTCAAATTTTAACTATGAGGGATTAAGGGAAAGATCTGATGGAGCTGGTAGAAGGACACATCTCATACTGTGTGTATGCCAGGTGCTGTCACTGCTGAAGGCAGGAATAGGCAAGGTTGTGATCTAGCAGTTTTGGTCACAGGTGCCGAAATTTTCAGTGTTCAAACTTTCTAGAATAATACATTCTTAAAACAAATTTCGTTCATGTACTGTACATAGAATAGAAGACTGTGTATTCATCAAGTATGTTAGTTGCTAGAATGAACTCATCCTGCACTTCGTCCTCCCAGATATTAAAACTTCTGAAATGGAACATACATCTTCATTGTAAATATAAAACATTGTTTTATGGGAGGAAAAGAGGAAAGAGGAAATAGAACAATTAGTTAAATGCAGGAGATGGCCTTAATAAGAAATTTAAGCAGGCTACATTCTCCATCAGATGTCTTCTTAAATATGTGGGGTGTGTTTTTTTCTCCCTTCTCCTTGAGACATTTGGAATATTCATCTATAACAAAGAAGACCTATTAGGAAACATAAGCTCTAAGACTTGGGCTTCCTTTTTATTATGTGTAAATGTTTTTATTGTAAAAAATTTATAAAACCTTCCATTCTATTTCCTTGAAACACTAGCATTGCAGTAACAAGTATGTTTGTTTGTTTGTTGTTTTTTTTTTTTCAGCGTGTTGCAGCAAAAAGAAAAAGAACACCTACAAGTGTAGCTGTTGCTTTTTCTCCCTCAACACTGTTACTGTTTCGTGTACTGGTAAGTTGTTACACTTGAGAGTCTTACTATAGACTTAATAACTTTAGTCTGCTGAAAGATAAAGTGATTTGGAGTCCATTTTGGGGAAAGAAAACAAAACAAAGCCAAATCAAAAAAAAACAAACAAACAACAACAACAAAAAAAACCCCACAAAAATAAACACTACAAAACCCAAACAAAACAAACAAACAAAAAAACACAACCAAAAAAAACCCCACAACAACAACAAAAAAAAACCACAAACACTTGTTCTCTGTAGGCTTCATTTGCACCTAAGATCTGTCTTTAGCTGCTAATGTAATTAATCCTGTATCATTAATTTAGAGATTTTACTTTTAACCCAAATGTTACAAAATTAAATATGGTGGAATTCCAAAATCAAGGACAACTACTGCTTCAGCTTTTTGACCTGAGAGCTGACATGGAGAAGTCTTCAGCTGTTGTCCTACAGCTGTTTCAAAGCAGCATGACCTAAAAAACGCAATCCTTAAACTAGCAGGTGAATGTAGGAGAACAGGCCAAGTAGAGCTGAGCTTCTATTAATTGTTGTTTACTCAGCATAGTTTGCAGTCTCTGTAGCCTTATCAGATCCACGATTCCTGCTTTAGCAGGTAAGAGTGAGCAGCAAATGCGAGTGAGTTTTCTTGATCCCAGCTGTCCTCCACAGGACAGTGCAGGTGTTTGGCAAGAGGCTTCTTAGTGCACTTGTGCTGCACTTAACCTGCAGCATTTCTCACATGGGTCCAGAAAATTCAGGCAGTGATGAATTATTCGCTTATATCAGGAGTGAAAAGAACAGGCAATACAGGTTTTGCAGTTCATCCTATATCGGTTGCTCAGGTGTGTATTCCAGAGTGTTTGTTGTGATCAAGTTAGCTACAACTGGAGAGATTTCCAGTCTCCTTAACTGCTTTGTTCTAAAACTTTACTCACCGAGAAGGGAAATCATCACTGCATTGGATAAGCCATTTGATTTTCCCAAAGATGTAAACTCAGTTTGGTATTGGCTCATCCATATGATTTCAAAGGGAAGTTTTCTGCCTGAGTTTGCAGTTACAAATATGCACAAACATAACAGTTCCGTAAAATCATGAGAGTTGTTTCAACACCATAGATGGCATCAAGGAGCTTTTGCAGGCAACTGTGTCAATCATTTTTCTTTCAGAATAAGGTAATGTTTATTCAAGTGTCATTGAGTTTATCTGTTTTCAAAATTATAAGCAAAAATGTCTATGTTGCATCTCTGTGAAAAGCTTAACTATTTAGTAATACAGAGAGCAAAACTAACCAGCAAAATTATTATTTCTATTTTTCTCTTCAGGCAGGTAACAGTTCCGTGTTCGCTTCATAAATGAAGCAGCTTAAAGCACATTCGTATTCCTTCTGGAGTGACAGACTGAGTCTGCATCTGTTGTTGCTGCCCATGACTCCATAGACATGATATAGAAATGAGGAGAATTTGTGTTTGTTACTGTGAAACCAACACTGAACTGAACAACGACAAGAAGAGTATGCACTTAGCAGGACTGTATCTTATGTGAATATCTACCTTGTATGGCATTTGGGGACTTTTTAATTGCGTTAATACTCACAGCTGACTCTGGCAAACAAAGCACTTGTCCTGAACAAAACGCATCTTTCAAATGCCTCCAAATATGTGTAATCATTGGAAGTCATAAATACCTTTGCATCCTTTATTTAAGTTCTGTGTCCTCTGCCTTACCTTGATGTCTTCACATGGAGTTCTCTGAACTGACAGAAAACACAGAAATGGATACAGATAACATACTTTTCATTATTGTATATAAAACTTCAAAGCAAAGTCATGCCATGGACCCATGTTCTAGCCTTTTACTTACAAGGAGGTGCATTTATACCTGGTGAGGGTAATGTGTACAGCAACATGTGATCTCTGTTGGATGCTAGGTGGCTGGTGGTCCACCCCAGAAAGACTCAAGAGTTCATCAGCATTGGTGGTCTCTGTTCAGGAGAAGCAAATACTGGATGAAGACAAAGGAAACAGGAGGTGGATGTACCTCATGGAGCTTAGAAGCATTAAGCGTAACTGCTGGGTGTGTGTACACTGGTGAAATTTCCAGCCATGCCAAGGGAAAGTAAAGAGTCTGAATTGCGTTCAAACATCAGAATAAAGACAAATCTATGAAATGCATTTTGAATGCTGAAGAGGCATGCCATTGATATCTTGTCTTTAAATGTATAGCACAGAAAGCCTGAAAGATCTTGAGAGTGTATTTAGCTTTTACTTACATCAGCTGTAATTAATGTTTGCATTGTGTTTTTAATGATTAGTAAGCTTTAATATCCTGGCCTTCTACACTCTTACAGTTAGTTCTCTTGAACCAAAAGAGAAAGGCTTTATTTCCCACTTGTCTTCTGCATCTATTGCTATTACAGCATCCATGGAGTCTGTACAGGACTGGTTTACAGACATGTATTTTCAAGTAAATCTTAAAAATACTGTGGTAAAAGTTAAAGGTGTAGTTGTGCATCTTTTCTTCCTGGATTTTTCCAGATAATGGGTGTGAATTATTTATCTGTATTAGGGGTTTGTACTTCAGAAAGTAAAGGTGGTTCACTTTAGATGACAGACTGTCATCTGTGATCAAACTGACCAGGTCAGCAAGAGTTTTCATTTAAGTGACTTGAAAACTTAAAAAAAAAAAAAATACAAAAAAAACCACAAAACAAAACAAAACAAAAACCAAGCCAACAAAAACAAACAAAAAACCCCACACACACTATCCTTTTAATGTTTTGCATAAAGTTTGAGTTGTCTTTAAAGTATATTGTTACTTAATTTTTAAGAATTTTTGTACAAATTTTAATATTTTAATCATTTGCTGACTTTTCTGAGAACCATGCATAAAAAGAACATGACATATATATAATATATACATGTGTATGTGTGCGCGTGTGTGTGTGTATTTTTGGTAAAACTGATCCATCTTTCATACTTATCATAAAGAAAAAAACCTCAGAACCTTACTATGTTTCATGCCATAGCTTATGCGTGCATGTAGCCACTCTATGTGGAATTTTGACCCTACTGAAATCAATGTCAAAACTTCTCATTAATTCACTCATACAAGGATTTGATCATGTGGAACTATTTTTTATTTATACTAAGGCTTTTTTGTACTTTCTGCATGTCAGAAAATGATCCTCAAGTCCTTGTCAGCTGATATAAATTAGCATAGTTCCATTAATGTTACCAGAGCTTTGGGGTTTGCATCATCTGAGGAACCTCTCTTAGAGTAAATCAAAAGAAGCTTAATGTGAGAATTAGGCTTTCATTTTTATTCAGAAGATGCTGAAGCATTCAACACTTAGTGAGAAATAAGTTTGTTCGTCACTTCTAAAAGCAAGTGCATTGCAAATTTTAGCTCTGCAAAAATCAAGCAACAGAATTCTACATCTGCAATGTAGTCTCATTTGACACTGTGTAGTTCTTTACATACAAGGCCCTCAGACTTTGTGTTTCAAACCTGATTAAGAGTTACTCTGAAAGAAATGTCAGCATGACCTAATTGTTGGGAAACTTTCACCTTATTGGTAATGCAGAGAATAACTGCATATTGCTTTTGGCAGAGAGGAAAAGTATCCACAGTAAATGGAAGCAATTATCCTTATGCATTTTACAAAAACCTTAAATACTTCATGTTGCTATACAATATGTTCTCAAAGCAAGTTCATGCATTTGAGGTTTTACAGTATTTTTCTTAAATTCAGTTAAACAAAAAATCATGTATTTATTTATGCTCTTTGTTCATAGTCTTCCTAAATGCATTGTTTCCAGAAAATCAAATACACAATTATGTTGCACATTGGTGCGCCCCAAATTATACTTTGATATTTAAAATGCACAATGCTTTAGGCTTCTTAGCCTACTGTTCAATACTAAAGAAAATATCAGTTGTAAACTGAAACATACATTGAACCCACATAGACTGCTGCAAAATGTTCACCTTCCCAGAGTAACATCTTAAAATAGTAGCTAAGTCACTTCCAAATAATGTCAGATATTTTAATCCTTTCCATAAAGCAAGGCAAATTTAAGGCTATATAACAACAGAAAGAAAATTCGTGCATGAACCTTCCCACTGCACATCACAAACATTGTTCTTTGATTATATACCAAAGTAGTATGACATATGGAGTAGCAGAACTGTTGTTGAAGCTCATGGTTTTCCTGTTCTCTGTACCCCCTTTTGGGAGATCTGAATGAAGCATTGGGTATTCTTAGTCATTTTGCAAAACAGCAGGACACTTCTAGACATTCATGGATACAGTGGATGACATGACACTTGAAAATGTGATCATGAAATTATTTGAAAATTTCTGTGCCTGGTTTGTCTACCCACTGAGGAGGCACTTACTTCAGATGTAGTGAAATTTTGGAAGACTACTGGCTTGTGAGACAGCTTTGAAATAGATGGAAATAGAATAAGTTACTGTTCAGTAGAAGCATTGGTGGAAAGAATAGTCTCTTAATTACTTCTTTATCCAGTTGTAAGCTGTTTAAGCATTTTTTCAGTCTTCTTTTTGGGTAGACAACAACCCATGCATTAACACAGCTAGAAGATGAATGGTCTTTCTCTTAAAATGAAATAGGGCCAAAGCAAGTGTTTTATTGTTTTGTATGAAAGTCAACCGAATTTGGTTTTCAAATATTTGTGGTTTTGTGAGAAACTAAGATTTTTATGTTTCCTTTGGAGTAGTTGAACTTTGCATGCAATTAATAGTGGCCTTGTGAGAATAAAAAGCAGGTAGTAATATACTGAGTAACTCAATGTGCTACTTTAGATGTGTGTTTACTTGAATAAATTGATGGTACTTATTTTATCACAAGGTCATTTTATAAGTAAGGTTATAAAATGTGCTATACTATGGAGTATGTGTACAACCAGCACATTTTTTTGGATTCTGATCTTCACCAGCTGTTTTCTCTGTTGCTCTCTCTTTGTAATATGCTAAAACTATCCAGTACACACAATACAACTTTTAAATTGAAAAGCTAACCGTATATATAAAATACAGATATTTTGAGTTAAATTTACATTTAACAATTATCCAACATTCTTTAGTTCAGGAATCTGATTCAACTGTCTATTAAATGCAGATCTAAAGTAATGGTGGCATGTTGCTATTATGTTATCAAATTGATGGAACGCGAAAACTTCAGACTCTTTAGTGATAGAGACACAGACGTTTGCTGGTTGTATCATGGGAAAATTCATTTATTTCTGTGTAAATGTCAGCACAGTCTTGCATAGTTACATTCTGACTGAAGGGAATCAACAAAGTTTATAAAATGTGATGTGTATGTATATATGTGTCCTCTTACAGATAGATGTTTTCCCTGATCCTTTTTTATACCAGTTCAAATTTGGAATTTACATTATATACATATACTTTATTGTTCTAAATAAAGATATTATGCACTGCCAAATAATTAATGTATTGCCTTGTGTCAGTCTGGTTTAAGACCTTTTTTTAAGTCCTGTCATCTCCTGGAAGTATTTTCTGCCAGAATTTATGCTACTTAGCTGCATACTTCTTCATGACATGTTTCATTTTGAACTCTTGTGCCACCGAAGTACATGTTCTCATTATAAGCTTTCAGTTCTGATCTATAGTATATCTATGATTATGAAAATTATTCCAAATTCAAAATTAAAAGTTTCTTGTAGCTCCTTAATGAGCTTAAGTTTGTGCCCTGCTTTAGGCAGTTTTTCACATCTTGCTATTAGCCACATATTGGGATTTTAATTTAATGTAGCACTACAATGTCTGAATGTTGTTAATGCATTTCTTTTGCAGTAAGCAGCATTTACCGACTCAGAAAAATTATTAAAAATTACAGGGTTTTTCAGCTGAAAACAGAGCGTATCCTGTAAGGATGGCATCCTTCCTTTCAGGTTCCAACCGTCCATTGTGGATTTTTAGTCAGAAGCCCAGGAGAGGTGATGAGGCTTTGAGGAAATACTGAGTAGGTCAGGGAGCTCTGGCACCTCTCCACTCCTGAGAGCAAATGAAAAGACACCAGCCTAAGAGGAAGAGGTGAACCTGCTGAGGCTTTCAGCCTACCTTGTAGAGTAGTAAGTAGCCTTGGAAGCAGGAGCAGCAGGGTCTTACACTGATGGTTTAGCAGAAATAATGTGCTGAGGAGTAGCACTGGTGGCTCAGGTAGGTTGGACATACAATGGACACCTGATTCAGCTAGGGCTAGATGAGCACCACATACCTGCAGAGGTTGGAGTTGAGCATATTTGTGTGGAAAGCAGTATTAAGGTAACAAAAAGGAAGCACACTTGACCTGGCGGTTCAGGAAGGCAGAATTAACAGCAGGGCACCTGGAAACGAAATGTGAAAACTCTGCTAAAAAAATGCCTCTCACTGAACTTGAGAGCTGGTGATTGTAACATACATAGATGGAGTAAAGGGTAAGAGTGAAAATCTGGGAAAACAGTTGTAACCCTCCAGCCAAAGAGAGACCATCGTAACGTTTTGGTAGTCTGACTTAAAATTTTTGGTGTCTTACATAATGCTGACTAACTACTCCCCACCACCACCACTGCCGCCACTTAATCTGAACCCTGGAGACTTAAATGTGCTAATGAAATGAGATAAATGTTTACCTTCAGTTTTCCAGTTTCACCATCTCCAAAATAATGCATATAAACATCTCGTTCAGCATATGAAAACAAAGGCAATCTTTGTTCAAGGCATGAAGAGCATGAATGTTGGCATTTTCCTACTTCTGTCAAGTAGAAAAACAATGCTTACTGTAATAAACTATTGTTTCTTGATAGCAATACATTTGAGCAGCTTAACACTCCCATGAAATGACAATATTTTAGATCAGCTGCATATATACCCACCCCCTGTTACACTCCATTGTAACTTTATTCCATTATAACGAATAGGCATTACTAAACATATTTTTGCTCAGACTTTCTGAAATATAATACATAAGATGTTTTTAGTTCAAATAAGATGGGTTGTTTCAGGATTTCACACTACATTAACAATTTACAGAACCACTTCCTTACTACTCTTCATGTAGCCATTGATGATAAATTATCTTCCAAAGTTTAAACTTTTCTAGAAGGGATTGAGTTTCCCAATAGCTACACTGAAACATGTGCTAACACAGTCAAGTTTCATGTTGTTATATGCTTAAAGGGAACTGTTTTGTGCTGGTAAGTAGTAGAAAATAAGGCTAAATTGAAACAGACTGCCAAAGTTGTGAAGAGTAAGGGAGTGAAAGTTTAGCACTCATTTTCTTCCACCATATCCTGAGGAAAGTTATTTCAACCCGTAACAGGAAAAACCCCAAATGCGATTATAGTTACCCTGCCTTGTAGCTCTTTCTGCAAGATCCTATGATAAGCAAACAGGAAGTAAAAATACAGATTAGACTTTTTCCAGACAATGTGAGCCTTGGGCTTCTGGTCAGTCACAAAATAGGGGGAAAATTTTCATTCTTTTTGGCAAAGAAGATATTTTCTTGAGCTCATGGAAATGTATTTGACTGAGATCACAAAAGCCTCTTTGTTTGTCACCAGTTCTGCTATGCAGGATATTAGCATGATAGTAAAATTGGCCCAATTAGAGTAAAGAAGCTGCAGAGCAGAATGTATAGCTTTTGTCAGTTTAAGTGACTACCCCAAGTGACAAAATGTCATCTTAGAAATTTCACCTTGTCATCTCCTACATTGTGATTGATGATTATTAGGACCCCACAGGTTATTTAATCTGTCATGTTCTTAAAGTTAAATATTTTAGACCTTCCTTTTTCACGGCAATGCTGTCATCATTAACAAAACACAGAACAGCCTTCGCCTTTAGAAATGACAAAATGGGGATGTGTCTCAAAACCAATTAATAGCATCAGTGAAGGCAGAGACATAGCATCTAAATCTTTTGAATCACATCTCCAAGAATAATGCAGTGAGTTCTTCAGAGTAATTACTCTTTTGCCAGAGGTTGAGGCGAAAGTATCCCATCAACATGGTTGTACAGCTCAGCATTTGTTGTTAAGTTTTTGTTCATACTGATCCAGAGTAATCCAGTTGTCTCAGTCAGTAAGGACAGTGTTTCTTGATTTTGTTGTAAATGTTCTAACCTTTGAATCAAACAAAGAGTTGTGCGAATAAACAACGCTGTTACATTCTCTAATTGAGTACTCACTACTTTTCAAATTGAATAGCTGTACACAGTGAAGTTTTAAGCAGGCATACTGATATATACCTGTAATACAGTGTCTGCATGTGTGTAGAATGGGGGGTGCTGGGGCAGGCAGAATGAAAGGTGGTGTTAGGATTTTGAAAACTTTGCAGGTAACTACCATGAACTTCAATCATACACCCTGAAGGAATGGCTGCATGTTAAAGAATCTTTTCACAAATCCAGCCCTTGGCGAGAGTGAGCCTTAGGATTGCCAAGTTCCATTCACTGATCAAAAAGCTTGCTGTGCACCCCACCCTGCGTTGGGCTCCTCAGCCATCAGCAGCTCAGCACTGTCACCCTTCTTGCTCCGTGGCTGCACGTGCCAGAACCACACACACCTACCAGATCCCTGGGGGCACCTGTAATGAATCCATCTATATCTCCACATAGGACACCAAGGTTATTTCACTGAGACTCAAAAACTGGCTCTGGCTTGCATGACTCAAACAAGTCTTCTGCATTTCAACCTGGACCACAACTGGAAATTCCCCAAAGCCCCAGGTTTCCCCTCTTGCATACATACACCTTTGTGTCCTATCACTATCTAGTCCCTCCTTCAGCCCTGTGATGTCTACTGCAGAGCTGTACACATGCAGGCTGCCAGCACAGAAACTCCCTGAGAGGTTTTCCTCAGAGAGGAAAAAAAAAAAATTACTCTGCATAAATATGCTAACCCTGTTTTACCCTAAAAGTATCTACGTGTCAAATTTAAGTTAACAACAGCTGGTCAAATTAATCAAGTGGTTGGTTTTGTCGTGAGATCTTGTAGGGTTCCTGGCCATAGAGCTGCCTGAACAGACTGACTGAAGTCTAACCTCTCCTTCTGGTGAACTTCCTGTTGGTCTTGCTCAGGCTGATTATAGCCTGAGCTCATTTTTCTGGGTTTTGTCTTGCTGCATCCCTACTACTTCCTGTGACCCTTGCCTCTCCAACCAAAAGTGAACCCAAACCCCATGCTCTTCCCACCCCTAACTTCATATCCCTTACTGAACCTTGCTATGTTGACCAAGGCTGAGGAGCAGTGCGTGTTTCTTGACCCAAGATAGGCAGTGCACCCAGGCCAGCACTGCCTGCACCTTCTTATGGCCACTCAGTAGCCCAACTTGTATGCTTTGGCCAGTCAGACACCTAGAGGGAAGCCTTGAGGGACAAACTGTCCACTGTGTGTTCATTTCGCACCAGCAGCACTGGTCCACACACTGTGGGAACCCATGCCATGCCTGTCTTTACCTTCCTTCTGCCTTGATCCCAGGAGCACTGCGTGGTATTTTACACAGCAGCCCTGATTCAAAGTGAAAGAGAAGCATGGCCTTGCTCCTAGTCAGGCAAGCATGTAGTTTAGAAGACCTTTATTTCATTTTCCCTCCCTCCTTCCTGGGCAAATGCATTAACAATCAAGCTGTTTGGTAACAGGAGGAATATCTGTCATTCTCCTTGGGTGCAGTGATGGTGAGATAGGTGACTGATCCTATATATTTTAGAAAAAAAAAAAAAATCTAAAGAAAATACAAAGATAAGCAACAATGCAGGAAGTCGATATGAGTCAGCGCAGCCTGAGATTGTTGTCAAATTTCCTCACAGTTTTGTAAATAACATGCCTAAATATCATTAAAATAGCTTAAAAATAAACTGCAAAATTTGAATTGTCTTCATTTTTAAGAGCAGAAAAATGAAATTACTCTGAGAAACTGTAAAGCAACAAAAAGCTAAATAGTCTTCACAAAAAATGATATTGTTTCAAATTATACTAAGTCTGCCTAGCTTTGTATATAGTAACAGCGAGCAACCCAAGTAATTAAGAAAGTAACATCAAAGAGATGTCATGGTGCACAATAGCTTTGCACTCAAGAGATCAGATTTCGAGGGTTTGCAGGTCATTTATTTTTCAGAAAAAGTTATTTCCAGGTCCTGGAATTCTATAACTTCTTCAAAAGGCCAGAGTAAGCACAGAAGAGAAGAGCATAGCAAATTATTAATTCACATTAACCAGATAATTATATGAAACTCTTGCATACACAATTTCACACAGAGATTCCTGAATTTAATCTGACAGTTTATAATGGAACTTGTACATTGCAAATATCCATTTAATCTGAACTGAGAGACATATGAATGCAAATTTACTATGCAAATAACTATTAAGTGTCATTATATAAAATATTAATTTCATTTCCACTTCAAACTTTTCTATGTGATTCTATAAAGTGATAAAAGTGCTCTAATAAGGGAAAAGTTCAACTGCAGGAGACAAAGGCAGCCACTAAATTATTTTGGCAATTACATAAGGCATTTGAAATATCAGAACATGCCGTCTACTTGTTAAGATGTTACTCTTCTTGGAAATGTAAAATTCTGTTCACAGAAGAAGCAGCAAAACAAGAAAACACAAGATTTTTTTCTTTGAAGAGTATAAGATATTCTTTCTGTTCATAACCATTTTTATGACCTTAAATACTTCTCTGTTCTATCAGTCAGGTATGTAACTTGCTTTCAAAGCCACTGAGTACATTTCTGAACTAAACTTCATTCATGACTGATTCTTCATTAGTTGCTTCCAGTCTCATTACAAGTTTCTTTCAGTCTCAACACATGTTTTGGATCTTAGCACTTCTGGAAACCAACCAAAGCTACAGTTGTAGTAAAAAACTATCTGCAAAGAAGTCTCTAGAGGTTGAATGTGTTGCATTTTCCCACCATTTATCACAGCTTGTCTGCCCGAGGTTACTGCTTTCAGAGCAAAGCTGGCAGAACAGCCCTGGTAAGCATTTCTCACCCATTTTGATAAAAAATTAGCCAGACCAACTTAAAAAAGACACTTATTCAATAAATGAAGCCGAGGTAGGCAATACATCACTGCAAGGGTTGAGGACTTCACCCATCATATGTTCTGCCATCTCTGGAAGCAAAGACAAAGTCCAGCACAGGACTGCTAATGGACACCTGAAAATGTGAAAAATCCCATCAGAGCCAACGGCAATCAATCTGACTGCAGTCTGCTACTAAAAATAAACAAAGAAACATGTCAAGAGAGTGAGCTGGCAAATCATCCATCCAGAGAACAGGCATGTTGACTGAGCATAGCAACACAAAAGCTGATACTTGCTCATACCATATGATCTTCAGAAATCTCAAAGCACAAGTTCCAATTTTTAAGTTATTCCCTAGAAACTAGATTTACAATAATTGTGAAGATCAAAGCCTCCTTTCTTGCCTCATTTCCAGTTATATGAGGCACACTTTCTTCATTCCAGGCAGTGTTTCTCAATGACAGCCAGGAGCACCAATGGGTCAAAAATAACCAAATCCACTGGCTGTTGCTTCTGAAAACAGCAATGGAAAAGTAAAAAGTTTTTAAAGCCCTTTTTCTAAAACATTGCTTCTCTGGGTTTAAAAAAAAGCTTTTGAGTCACTCATATGCAGAATTTACTTCCAGCTGTAACCTTGAGAACAAAGATTCGAGTTTTTGCCCTAGAAAATAATATCAGTTACATTTTATCCATCTATTGGGAATATTTACTTTACCATGTACAGAATAGATTAGTGTCTACAAAAATTTTCCAATTAGAGTTCAGCCAAGCATAGTATCTGAATTGTTTATTCCAAGGACTATTGTACTTTTCCTTTTTTCTTTGCTATCTTTTGCAATCCTTTTCTTTTAAACTTAAACCACTTCTGATTGGTTTTCTCTTCAACTCATTTGACCTTTTCTGCTTGTCTCTAGGAATAACAAAATAGAATTTTTTGACAAATGGAAGCTTTAAAAAATACTAGTGTTTTCAGAAAAAAAAAAAAACAAAAAAAAACTTAATGAATTTTTTGAAAGACCTAATATTTAATCTCATGTTGATCTAACACATGTGTAGCACATTAAAGTGGGTCTAGAGAAACCTCATTACATTAAGTAGGTAGCATAAGAAAGATACAAAAGATGAATAAGTCTCATAATAATAAAAGACAGGCATTTCAGCTTGTGAGAGATCACCTGTTTTCTTTCCTGTACTCATAACTATCTGTAAGCTCTCCTCTCCCATGTGAACTGAAATGTTTTATCAGAAATTCCTACTATGTTGCAAAGCTTTAAAACTGACCCGTTTATTATTTTGTATTTTAGGAAAACAGGATAGAAGAGTAGCCCATCCTTGTATTCAGTAGAGAACCACCAGTAACTTTGTCATTTTTACCTGTCAGTAATAAAAAGCCCATGGTCTCCCTGGGTCTACTCACCTGAACATCAATCTTTAATAATGTCCTATAGTGTCTCACTTACAGCTCCCATGCTGTGTTGTGGTACTTACTTTCCTAAAGAATGGAGAACAGACTATTCCCCTTCCCTCTTCAGAAGCCTTCTGTACATTTTAAGTCTATTAACTTGGGTCTTTTCAGCCTTTTACAGATTAAGCAATCCTACTTATGACAGTCCTTCACAGGCCATGTTACCAGCAAGGTCCATTTGCTGCTGTTCTCCGGACTGCCAAATTATTCAAATCTATCCAAAATGTGTTGCCGATAAATTAGCAGTACATTCTTGAAGTGCCTTCTATCTGAAATAGGATTAAAGTATTTATTACTTCTCTGGACTTGATCAGTAGATGCCAAAACACTCGAACAAATCCCCTAAAGATTTTACTTTTCTCCAATACAACATGGATATGAGTTAGCTCCTGTTGTTTATGTATCTTCTTGGTCAGAGTACTTTCTGTGAACTCTATCCCCTTTTGAAGAACACAGCAGTAGCTGTTCCTGTTTATTTTTTATTATTTAATGTACGGTTATCCAAAATATTGAAACATTTTTGTCTTGCAATTAGAAGTGGTCCAGAACAAAACAAGTTGAGATCTTCGCAAATGAAAAAATTCTAAAACTAAAGTGAATTCAGCCATATAGTGGCTTTAATCAACTAAAGTATGTTGCATATTGAGAGGCTCTCTTTTTTTGAGTGTGTTATGACGAAATTAGACACAGCCTTTTCTGATTTGGTTTTCAGCTAGGAAGTCACTGTGAGCATCAGCAGCCATACTGCACTTTCTCCTAACATTGAACAGTCAATGTGTTTCTTAAGTTTTCTGTTAAGAAATGTTTACAGGGTGTTTTCCTTAGACTTTTTTAAAAATGGTGATTGTATGTGACTTTAAAAGTCAGCATTTTTCAGATAGCACAACATTTCCATAAAGAAGGAAATTCCATTTCTGTCTCTGAAGGAGAAGTTTGTCTACATGGGAGTTGTTCCAGAAAAGCTACTTCTGATTAAATACAGGAGTGGGCCTTTTAAATCTGAGTTAATAATGTCTACTTCCAAATAAGTGAATTCATTTTGAAAAGCGATGAAGTTCATTTGGTATACACAGTCTCATTTTCAGTCAGGATGTCCAACACCATGTACAAATTAACTACATAACAGAAATAAAGAGGAAAAGGGGTTTTGCTTTCATTTAAGCTTTGTTTTGCTAGAAATTAATTTTGCTGATAAACAAGTCACCAAACCAACCACATTTCTGGTGCAATAGAAATGCCAGCAGTGGAAAATCATCAAAATCCATTAGACAAATAAGTTGTACAAAGCTGGAAAATATACATTATCTGGGAACTACTTATTTTATTGTTACAGGACTTTCCCAAAATTTTAGTACAATTATTCCATCACCTTCAATAAATGCACATTATGTAAATAATAGAGCAATTATGTCTACATATCTGTCCATTTAAGTAAAAATGCTATCAACTTTTGGGTTCCAGTCATTACAGCCATTCTAAGTTACCAAGTTTTATATTTTTATGAAATATAAAATAGACACACACACACAAAAAAAGAAAGAGCTCTCTGACTCACATTGAAATGAGATCAGTAGGCACTGATGCTTGAGCAGCAGACAACTATAGTGAAACACATGTGTTTAGACACAGACTTTACACTCCATTTTTCTCCTGCTTAGTTGAAGAGTCACCCATTATCAAATGATAACATCAAAATTTAGCATTCTTTGGAGCACTAGACTATTCAAAGCATATGGCTTGTATCACCAATGGGCATGTAAACCATTGTTTGCTTTTCAGATAAAATCTCTCTAGTCAATTCTGTGTCACAGGCCAAAAGCATAAAGGAAGCAAAACTTAAATCACACCTATGTATCATTACATATTTGAATGGTCTCTTTTTCTCTGGAAAGCCACTTAAGTTCAGGGGAGGTATGCAATTTTTCAAACTTTTTTATATTTTCTTACCTGCTGCCAGGCACCTGAAGCTGATTCAAGACATGGATGGGAACAGTGTGGCAACACAAGACTTGGTGGACAGGCTAGTAACCTCTCTAGCTGTATATGAGCTTTTTTACTGCCAGTTGCAAGGGTTAGACACCATACTTTTGCCTCAGAGATTATGGTAAAGACCTGCCCAGCCCAGACACTGAGCAAGTCTGCCAATTTCCTCTTTCCTATGACTTCTCAAGAATCTGGGTGTTCTCTTTTTTTTCTTTTTTTTCTTTTTTTTTTTTTTTTCCCCATTGACCCACCCATGTTTGACAAGAAAGCTTGGGAAACAAGTAAACACATCAAATGATGGGAACTAGTGAAGCACAGACTGCCGCAGCACAGATCAGCACCTTTAGTGTGAAGACCTACCTGTGAGGGCATCCCCAGTGGTGACATATTTGCCTTTGTGCATGGCGGGGACATTATGGGAGGAATACTTCATCTTTCTCACCACTGTGTTAAACCCAGCTTTCTCTGAATTCATTTGCAACTTGCTGTCTCTGTTTCTTTTTCATCTCACCTAGCAAGGAGCTGCTATCTCTAGCAGTGACACAAGAACAATACTTTATGTAAATAACTTCCAAGTGGAGGTAGTCATTAATGCAGACAGATCTGAAGGCAATGAAGCAGCATTTGGCAGCAAGCACCGTTAATGAGACTGTCTCTTAGGATTGTAGTCTGATTCAGAACATGCCCTTCTGACTTCTTTATTTTTAATGTAATTTACAGGAATAAAATCCTCTAAACCATAAGGCTTTCTCCTGTTGTAGCAGATTATTTGGGAAGTTGTTACCTCCAGTGCAGAGAGGAGATAAGGAGCAATTAAGTGCAGGATTGAACAACAACACGGAAAGGAGGCAAGTGTTAAATATCCATCAATAGTCTGTAGGTTGTCAGCCTATACAAAGTCAAACTCAAGCTCAAAGCTATATCCACAGCCACATGTACACAACTGCCCACGTTCAAAATTCAGATAGTGTTAGGTAAGTGCCAGCTTGCCCTTTGTGAGTGGCCTGCTCCTCTCCTCCTGCCCCAGCACACACTCACCCAGACACACAAGCACAGCCGAACACACTGGAACATATTTCCTCTAAACATTCATGGCCCCATAAAACATTCTTGTGCAGATGCCAGCTTCCAATGGCTGGACACAACAGACTGATTTCAACCCAAAGCAAGAAAAAGCAGAGCTAAGTGTCTCATGTAAAGGATTTTAGGGGAGGATGAAAGAACAATCTCTCCATTGTTGGCAGAGACACTGCAAAGTGCTTGTGGGATGTGGATTATTTTGGTTTTTATTTTTTTCCTATACTGCATAAGGAAACTGAAAAATTAATGGGGAAGCAAGTGAACATCTATTTTTTCCGGCATGTGTTACCGTGTTACCACACATAAAAAAACTCAGAGCCAGTAGTTGATCAATAGAAGTGCAGTTAAGTCCTCAAAGTGGGAGAATTGGCTGGTATGTGCTCCCTTGTTCGTGCTTAAGCCACTGTATCAAATCAAAACCATAAGAGAAGAATGTATGTTGGAAGGGACACCTGGAGGTTGTCTGGTCCAACACTTGCCAACATTTATCAGATCTATTACCAAAGAGATGGAAGGTATTCTAACCTTTCAGACAACACTAGAGTACTTTTTGGTGTGGGAAATGGGAGTTTTAACTGTAGCACTTGAGTTACATAGACAAGACAACTACAAGGGGATGACACACCTAAATGAAGTGAAGAAGAACAAAAGAAAAATACAGTGTAGAAAATAAGTTGGAAATAGAATGAGATGTAGGAAAAAATACAAAACAATCATCACAGTTTCTGAAAGGTACCATACCCACACTATGTCTTTTCTTAAGGACCTTTTGCTCTCTGCCTGATACTGTGTGGCCCTGTGCCCTTCCTTAACTGTAGGGTAATGAAATACACTCAGTAATTTAATTCCTCCATTTTAATATAAAATTTGTTGGAATAGAATGCACTACATAAACACTTTTGCTTCACCCTTCAGAAGAATGGCTGGGAGACTCAGAGTCAATGCACAATCTGCTCTACCCTGAAGTAAGTTTTCTGTGGGGTTTGGGTTTTTGCTTTTGCATACACACCAAGACATGAAATAGCTTTCTGTAATTTACTAGGGAGAGTGAGAAAATAAAGAACTAAATATTTTAAGAGAGTGAATTAATGTAGTATTGTGGCAAAGCATTATACTGTGTGTATGACCACTGACTGGACATGCAGTGAATCAGAAACCTGAGCCTGAAGAGCCTGTATTTTTTTCCAGGTATTACCTTAATTTTCCCAGGGAGCAAACATTTCTTTCTGCCCTATCATAGTGTAGAAAACATAAAAAAGTTCAACTCTCTATCCTTCTAACAGAAATATATGTTCTGCCTTACTCCAAAACTACTGATGTACTATGCTTTCATGTATGAGTTTAATCTCTGTGGAACTTCTTTTCCATTCTTTATTTGTTACTAGACAATGAAAAAAAAAAAAAAAAAAAAAAAATTGAAAACAAACACCATGATAGGTAATGTGGAATGAAAAGGAGGAGCTAAGTGAAATTGCTTACTGGTTTCCAAGTAGCAAGAATGACTAAATTGCCTGAGCTGAGTGATTACTAATGACAAAAAGATGGGAAAATACATAGCCTACATGATGTGGAATTTTCCTAGAATAATCACTGGAATATTATCCTTTCTATGCTAGCAATTCCAAACATACCATACAGAAGTGTATGTCCTGCCTCCTCAGTGGAACAGCATGTATAGAAAGCCACTTTAGGACAGTCACCATGGAAGAGTTTGTACCAAAGTTTGTGTTCTAATCAACTTTACTATGTTATGCAAGACTCACAGTAGTATTTCTAAGTCTATGTTTGTTTACATCTTGTTTTGCAGAGGGGAGCAAACAGCTGCAATATGACACAAGTCTTGAACCGAAAGGAACTACTCAAACAGCCAGTGAGATTCCCAGTCACACATCATCAGGCACAACAAAAGATCAACTAAGCTCTTTTGGGTATTAAAACAACAAATAGTTTGGAAGGAAATGCCAAAGTACTGAGATGTTGGACACTAACACGGATGAGGATTTTCATAAGTCTCCATTTAGTTTGGTATTCCATCATGACTGCACAACAAACCCGGAATAAAATAAGCTGCAGATAAAAAGGGCTACTGTTCAAGCATCTAATCATGAGTGGGAACTAGTGTAGGGGTGATGGTATCAGCACCAGCTGTGGGTTTCTGTGAGGACAAAGTGGCAGATGGAGTTAAGACATGACACTAGCAAGAAGGAAAGAAGCAAAAGCTTTTGCAGCAAGAAGCTTTCTTGCATGGTGTACCTGAGTATTTCTGAGCAAGAAAAATGCTTTGTTTTTAAAAAAAATCCCTAGTTAGGCAAGAAAGACATGGTGTTTATATTGTGAATAAAAATGTTACTAAAAACATAGCTATTTCATGTAATAAACTTTTTTCCTAATTAAAAAAAAATAAAAAAATAGGGCCTTATTTTGGTCTTCAAAAATGTAAACATATTTAAAAAAACATTAACTTGTTGTTAGTATCAAAGTTTCAGCAAAATTTGCAAGTGTGATGTTATTTCACAGATTATTTAATTAGTTTATTTTGTACTGAAGTGAACTAGAAGCACATTTATAGATACAGTTGATCTATAGATACAGACACAGGAAATTAAAATATCTAGGCTAAAGGTAATTAAATTTGCCACATCCTAACTGTCAAACTTGATCGCAAAACCCATCCTTCAGATACTTAAAAACTTACCTAGTTACTGAGCACCAAAAACACCCACTGAACCTACTGAAGACCATAGAGAGCATTCTTATCCATAACTTCTGAAAAGCAGACCCTGACATAAAGCAGAGGCTAGAGATTTTGAGCTTCTAGTCATATTTCAATGTATTTGTAAGCATTCAAGTCATCTGTCACTTAAAGTTTGAAACTTTTCAGGCAAGTGCATTTTGATTGAAATATATATATATATATATATGCAGATCACCTATTGCTCAAAGACACCACAAGCACTGAAGAAGGCTAAACTCTGAAGCAGCAGTAGGTGAGGTAGGTTTTAGACCAGTCAATGTACTAATTGACAATCTACTTATTGAGGTAACAATGAAGTATCAAGAGAAAATAAAGGCCTTTCTGTAATCCTGCCCTACCTCCTGCCTTCACTAAGCTTACAGGATCAAAAGTACATTTCAGGGCAGCTTAACCATTATCAGACTTCAAACAGAAAGAGAAACATCCTTTCAGGTTCTACATTGATCTCAGCAAAAGCTGAGAGAAAATGAAAACTTTCCATGGCAATCAAGTTATAGAAGTGGATGGAAGAGAGCTGGCACAGCTCTCAACTGATGGGGATACCAAGCAGCGTCACAGTGTGCCGCAGCATCACAGTGCGCCCCAGCCTCCCACCATTGCTCCTTCCACAAGAAACATTGAGAGTCTCCGCAAACAATGTTGAGTCTCAGAAATTTTCTGACAGGCTTTCAGCGGCCATCCTCTGTGCCATCCTCAATAGTAGTGTGCCCAGCCCTCAACCCTCGTCCCTGTCTCCTACTGTCCCTCGCCCTTCACGTCTTCCCTCCTCCCCTTGCCCTCTTTGCTCATCCTCACCAAGCTGTTCAACATTCAGTGCCTCCTTTATGTCCTTACACTTAACTCTTTCAAGATCCCTGAAATCTTCTTCTCTCCACAGTGGAGGAATAGCCAGATCAGTAAGCAGAAGGGTGCTAAGAGGACCCAGTAAGCCCCAGAGACAGCGGCACAAGGGCCTTTTCCAGGCAGGGCTGGGTGCAAGGAGGAGGGATGAACAAGGCACAAGCCAACATCCATCTGCTCTGGCAGGCTGCTAAGTCCACCCAGCCACTTGCAGACATAAGGCTTCAGCCTAGGACGATGCAGGAGCTATATAAGGTCTGAGTGTAAGTTTTACAAGACTTCCTATAGACAGCAAGAGGTTTGTGACGTCAATGGGTCAGCAGGGAAGAAAACAGAGAGAAGAGCCATGATAGGCTATGTGGAAGAAGAATGCCCAAGTCCATTAACTGAAACCATGACATGTAGCCTTCTGTTCAAAATCACACCAAACATTTTGCAATTGAATTGAAATTGGGTTAAGATGTGGTATTAATGCAAATGATGACAATTATTTGTAGGATACCATTTATCTATAGACTTACTCAGTCATTCACAAATTCCATAAATAGCTGTTAAAACCCTATGCTTCCAGTGGAGAAATACTACAACAGAAATAAAATTTAAAAAAAAAAAAAAAAAAAAGAAAAGAAAAAGACAAATAAATAATGCAATCTCTGCAATCATATTCATTCTTTCACTGGAACAGGATGCCCAGAGAGGTTGTGGAGTCTCCTTCTCTGGAGACATTCAAGACCTGCCTGGACACATTCCTGTGCAATCTGCTCTAGGTGACTCTGCTTGAGCAGATGGGTTGGATTAGATGATCTCCAGAGGTCCCTTCCAACCTTAACCATTCTGATTCTGTGATTAAAAAATTTTAGTGTCAAAGACTGATTTCACATTTTTTTGTCATGCTGACTGACAACTTTTTCTCATATCTGAGACTGATAGTATTGCTGCCATCTCTATTTCCTCCCTTCTTTCCCTCCCTAGGAAAGTTACTCTTTTTCTCTTGGCAAACTTTAGTTCTCAGACCTGAGCGACCAAATGCTTCTAATTATGACAGACGATTCTCCATTTATTTTCATCCTCTTATTTTTTGGTTCCCTCTGCTTCCTCCCATATGGAACACTTCTGGAATACTGTGAGGAAGAGCCAACAGTAGCCACTTCAGATATATTTAGCTTGTTAACTCTCTTTTCCCTTGCTCAACTCCAGGATTATGTCAACACAATAAAAGTATTTTTAATGATAAAACTCCATTTTTGCCAGTTTTTATTATCAGATCCTTTTTAAATGAACAAAATTGTTCTATGTATCCATAATGTGTTAAACTGGCAACTACAGATAGGAGTATACAAATATCTTAGTAGGAAAGGAAGCCCGCAAATGACTAAGGAATTGCTACTACACTGTTCCCACTCTCCCATTCCCATCCCTCTCAGAAAAACCTTGAAGATCTTCTCTTGAGTGAATGAAGACGGATAAATTTAGACTAGAGTGCAGGCAGACTAAAAATAACTAGATCTCAAATAGAAGTAAGTTTTTTATTTATTGAAGCATTACTTGCTAGCAAACTAGATCAGATAATTTTCATCAGGAGTATAAGGGTTAAGTTGAAACTCTTAATTTTTCAAGGGTCTTATCTGATAAAAAAAAGTCACATCATACTAATCATAAACAAAACTTTCACTAAATGAAATTTAGCATTGAAGCATATAGAAGTAACATTTGAAATGAAGTTAGCAATATTTCACTCATTGCTTGAGTAATTCTGCATTTGAAATGTGAAATGTGTTTCCTGTTAAAGTATATTGGCTATTATTTTAAGGATGCCAGATGGAAACAATTCCCTCATAATCTTAGGAAAACTCAGAACTCCCATCAGTTATTCTCACACACATTGAGATAAATCTAAGAAATAGACATCAAGAGAAGTTTTATAAGATTAAATTTCACATCAGTGGTACTGAAAATGAGAGACAAAGACAGAGAGAACAGGCTGGCCCAAATCCATTTCATTAATGCCTAGGGAAGTGAGTATTAAATGCAGTTATTCACCTTAGCCAACAAGATGTGTTTCACAGAACGAAATTGTCTCTCATGTTTTTGTTTTATTTTGTCGGACTTAACTTTTCCTCCTCTTTCTGTCTGTCTGTCGCTCTGTTGTATGAGAGCAAGAGATTAATAAAATTTGTAGAAAAGCATGAGCTTTTCTGGAGAATGTTATGCTTTGTCTCAATTAATTCAGCCACACTTAACACAGGGCTTGTGTTTAGTTAGTTAGGTGGTGATAAAAATTAGCCACCCTAGACTCAATCTTCAAAGATTTATGTTTGTGTTTGAGGCATAGTGGTTGTTCTTCATTGCAGCAAATGGCTCCTGTAACCTGCAACTTTGACATTTGGAGCTCTGCTATAGTGTGCACGTAGCCACAGCCCATATCAGCCCGAACTCTGCCCATGAAACAACACTCAACTTTTTAAGTAGTAGTTTTCATCAAGAGCACACATTACTCTACTAGACTGTAACTACATCTATGCTGCCAGTAACTTTATCCCTTGAGAGCACTTTCTGAAGTCCAGGCCAAGTTGCGCAGCGTGGGTCACGTTCTCACTGCAGATGGTGATGCTCTTAGAAGCACACAAGCTGTGTGCATGCTGAATCAGGCTATGACCAAAGCCTTCCTCTGAATGTCCTCTGAATCTTACATGGTACTCATCTGAACTGTGAAAAATGTATCATTTTGTTGTGATTTTTCAGCTGAAAGTACCTAAAATAACACAGAGAATGCTGCAGAGCCCAACAGCATGGTAGGATGTTGATGGTAGACATTGCATACATTGAGGTATGAAGCAATGGTGAGGAGAGTTAGCTGAGGACTCTGAACCTGCTGAGGTACTGTTAAAGGCAGCACAAAGCAGAGAGACTCAGATCTCACCCAGAATGACTCTTAGAAATCACTACTGAGGCATAGCACTTCCTGAGTTACATCACAGAGGGAGAACTGACTAATTTGTTCCAAACCAGAATTTAGGCAAGAACTGACATTTATTATGTGCTAAAGAAGATGGGACCTGAGGAAAAAACAGAATGAAGCTACCGTGAGCTTATCTTCCCTCATGGCTGTCTACTTGTTCTAAGCTGGAAGTAACGTGTCCAGATTCCAATGAGGATTTGTGAATCTGTCTCTCACCTTGCCAAAACACTGATATTGTGTAATAGCCTCCGTCATCTGTTACAATTCTTCTTTATGTTTCCACATTTAACTTTATATTTATATATGAAAACCAAACTTTGCAGAACAGCTTCTGATATCTACTGTCTTGTTTTTCTTGAGGGAACTTTTCATAGACAGTAGTGTTCTAAGATTGCCCAAAGAATAATGATAGGTCAGACTTGGATAATGAAAAAGGTGTTTTTTTCAACTCAGTTTAGTCTTACTTAGCTATGTTTTTTACTCCCTAGGAAGGGAGTAAAAACTATCTAAGAGGATTTGGGTATAAAGGGTATGAAAAAAGCCACCATTATCCATACCACAGCCTGGCTCTGCACCTTCAGAAGGCTTCTATGGATGAGGTATTGTTTATAGCTCGTGTCCCTAAATCCTGTTGCTGGACCTGGATTTCTTGTCTCAATTCTTGCATAAAGCAGGGACAATGCTGCAGCCAGGCCCCTGAAATCCTCTAAATATCCTTTGATCTCAGTTGTTGTCAGTGTTGGAGGCTGGTCAGAATCTTTTCTATTAGCACAAGCCCTTAGATTATGCGGTAAAAGGCACACAATGCTGGCTCCTGATCCATCTCCAGAGCTCTTGGCTGGATAAATCACATCCCTCTGACCCACGCCCCACCTCTGCCCAGGTCTGTGCCTGCTCCACAGGAATGAGCTGACATTTATCTGCGCCTAGGGGATAAACCTTGCTTCTCTTTGAGCATTGTTTGCTGTCATTGTTTTCCCCAGGATAGATGGCTTTGGATGCCTATTTAATAAGTTGGCATTTCTCCTAATGCAGGCAATCCTTTTAAAGAACTAGCTTTAGGTCTTTCCAGGTTTGATAGCTGCATAGGCTCTGTTAGTGGTGGTTTTATACATTTATTTTTAAAAATGTATAAAGAAAATGATATAAGGAATGTGGTCTGTGAAAAAGATGCAATATTTTTTTCTTTGTCTAAAACAAATACTAGAAGGCCACTCAAAAAGATTTTTAAAGGGACAGAGGGTTTTGGCCCTTCACAATTAATTGGTACACAATAGTATCATTTCTCTCTGGAAAAAGCAATCTTATTTTTGGCCATGTTGCAACAGCTTTCTATAAGATTTGGGTTTTTTTATTCATGTACATTACTCGTAATACATAGATATTGAACAACAGAATTACAATGATACATGTTTCTTTAAAAAGAAAGGAAGAGACTTATTTGTTTGCTTTTTTGGTCTGCTGGACAATACAATGGTGGGAGCCAGTTTATTATGACTTTTCCCACAGGCTTGCCCTTGGGAATATCTTTCTATAGAATCCCGTTCTTGTGGCCCTACAGAAATAGAACGTAGCGCCTTTTTTAACTTGAAAATTATTACACCAGGCACCCTACTACAAATGAGCTAGAACAAAGCTGTGTCGTGTAGTGTGATACCAGTTTCTTTGAATATATCCATACACTTTCATAATGGGATAATTAGGGAAAGTGGCACAGCTGCAAAACATATAAACAAAGAATCAGTAGATGTGGCATTCCCAGCATTTTTATAGTGTCCTAAATGGAAGTGAATTTTAAAATGAAAGCAGTTGTTTTGATTTGGTCTTTCTGAAAAATCACAGATTTCTGTCACAATCACCCTAGCTGAGGCATGGAATACCTATTGTCCACCTGTAATGTTTAATATAATGCAAAAAGTAAGAAAATATTTATATAGCATCACAAAACATCGACTGGCACAAAGTGTATACAATACCCAGAGTCATCCGCAAGGAACAAAAAACCTAGGCAAATCCTGTAGATGCTAACGTAGATTCCTTGGGATTCTGTAGATTGTCTCCTGAAGCTGTAGAAATGCTAGTGGCTTTAGATAATACAAAAAGCTTGCCAGAATTTAGCAGGGGGATGGGAGAGAAAAGCATCTCTTCACACAGGAAGGTTAGATGATTTATTCAAAGTGACTTTTATCAGGGTAAGGTTTTTACAGCCTCCTAAGACATTCTTAGTAATCCCTGCAGATCACAGATTTTCTCAGCATTTAACAGAGATAATCAAATTGCAGCTCTTTCTCTTTAGTGTCATTCTGTTTGCATTTGTATATGCAAATTGCTTTCTGCTGGAAGTCCAGCAGAATCTGCTTGGACCTTGTGAGGAAGGAAAAAGACACAAAATAGAAGAAAAGCAGTTGGAAAAATAGATGCAAGTTTTGCATAGGTTGCCACTTCTTGTTTCTATGCAACATATTATATTTATGCATAAGCTGCTAAACCCAGGGTTGTAGCCAAGTATTCAGGCACACTGTGACGTATGTGGAGATCAATTGTCTGTGAAGGCAGAAAGAGTTCTAACACAAGCTGATACTTTTAAATTAAACAAATTATGTCACCTCTTTTTGCATAACCAAAATGTTTACAAATATTACCTGCTCATATGTTATGATCCTTTATTTTTCACAAAGGCATATATAAACTAAGTTAGTTTTGTTTCCTGTGAAAATCTGGGGCTGTAATCTACATATTTTATTGACACCTCTTTCAAACATTAACTGACGATGTTACAGGAAGTATCTCCCATAGCCTGCAACAACAGTTCAAACATAACTTTATAACTATCTGTATAGATAACCAGAAATGAAGAACAAGGCACAAATTATTTCTCAGTAGAAACTCACTTTATTAACATAACTTGTCACTGTGTGTAGTTTATTCTGATGTTATACTGTTGCTCAAAGAAACACATTTGACATCCACAACCATACAAAGTTGTCCATTATGTCATGTTCCTTGAAAGTGCCTTTCAATCAAAAGTCAGAAAAAAGCTGTAGTGTTAGTACAATGTATGTGTCAGTATAATGTGTGGTTGTTCAGTTATGCATTCCTAGAAAATATCAGGGTCAATCAAAAGAAATACCTCTCATTGACTTAGGAAATGCTTTTGCCCCACAGTGAATGTCTTGCAAATAATCCTTTATTTGGTGTATGGAAAAATAAGGTTAGCCCTGGATCATAACCAAGAGACATTAGCTTTTCCAAGTTAGATAAAGCAGACACTTTTCTGGTGGCAGGAAACTTGAAACTTTGCCCAAAATCCTGAGTCTCACAGAGGGAACATTAATTCTGTTAAACCTCAGCAGCAGAATTATATTTGTGAACTAGGAACAGCAAATCCAGGATCTACTTCCGTGAACGTA
Organism: Nesoenas mayeri; assembly: GCF_963082525.1. Classification (NCBI taxonomy): domain Eukaryota; kingdom Metazoa; phylum Chordata; class Aves; order Columbiformes; family Columbidae; genus Nesoenas; species Nesoenas mayeri. The sequence continues at coordinate 48,326,567 of NC_137541.1, forward strand.
GTTGGGCAAAGTTGGGTTGTTTACAAAACAGGCTTCAGACAGGAAGGCTGTGAAGCATCTGTCAGCTTCCCAGCTGACCTCTGCAGAGTGGAATGGATTTTGAAAGCTAAAATGCTAGGTAGATATATGTCACTTCTTTTTATTTCTGAATGTTTGCAGTGTTGTATATTTATATTTGATAAATAAATACTTATTTTGTTTGTGCTTATGTAGCCTGGTTTGAGATAAAAGCTGATTTAAGTGTGTCACCTGACAGCACAGCATTCCATACTTACCAACATGGAGGGGTTAAAAGCAGGTCCTGATCCAGACCAACTACATTCAGTGCCCCAGTGCATTTCATTGAAGCAATACAAGAGTAGTAAGGCTGTGCTTCCATTTAAGCCAAACAAGCTGATTCTAAAGGTGTTAATGCAAATGTCTGAGAAAAAAAAAAAAAAAAAAAAAAAGCTGTTACAGTGAGCTGCTAATGTAATTTGATTTCTACCAAAAGATATTTTCTTTTATGAATTACTCCTCAGCTTTATTGTGATGAACATGAATATTATTGAGTGCAGTGTAAGTCTATCAATCAAGTTGGTCCGTTAACACAGCATAGTAAAAGTGTCATCAATAGTATTTGGATTATATTAAATGTCAATTTCTCTTTATCACTTGCACACTTTACTATCCCATACTTCTATTACTATAAATAGATTAATTAAAAAAATCCATACATTTTACTTCCATTATACATGGCTAAAGAAAGCCCAAGTTGGTATTATTGGAATTTTCGTAACCAGAAACTACCTGTTACCTCTTCTTTTGCAGATATATGGTCAAGATAATATAGTAAGGTTAGGAAGTTGCTTTCTTTATTTATACACCTTATTGCGAAACCACTCTGAGATTGCTATTCAGTGACAACGGTCCTATGAAACAAATTCTAGTTATCATCCCTGCTGTCCAGTAGACATAGCATACTTTGATACTGATATAAAAATAGTACTTTAGGAATTTATTTCAAGAGTTTATAAGAATAGGATATAAATGACACCTGTACATACTCTTTTTTTTTTTAACAAAATAATTTTGGTTTTGATCAAACAGGAAAGACAAACAAAGACTGGCACAGAAGACCTGTCCAGCAATGAAATAATCACACAAAGACCTCCATCCCTAAGCTGAAGAAGTTTGTCCCAAACATAACTTTTTTAAAAGTCTTACAAAGTATTGTGACAAAAAACAAATGCTACAAGTGCCACAAACATGAAATATTTATTTTAAGAGTCAATGCAACAAATACACACAAAAATAACATCTTCAAATGTAAAACCTGGTTAAAAAAATTTAATGTAAAATTTTTATATCACCCTTGCTGTTAATCCCAGACAATGTGAAGAGATCCTAGATACAGATAACTAGATGGCTCTGAAGCAAATATCCACTGTTCTTCACTTTAAAGTGCTTCCAGTGCTAACATGTAATTATGTAATATGTAACATGTAACATGTAATTATGAAATAACATAGCTTTCATGTGACATATTTACTTACTTTCTCAGGTGAGCAACCAAAAGTATACCCAAAAAAAAAAAAAAAAAAGGAAATTTGAAATAGGATTTTGTACTTCATCTGATGTGTGGAATTACGGGTGTCCCTGCCTCAGCAGGTCCACACCAGAGCTGCTCTGTTCAACCACTACTGTGTGCTACTGCTCCCTCCCTACAATCCAGGGGACCTGCAAGCTCCCTCCAGCCTATTATGGCCTTGTTTATCCTATACTCTCCTTGGACCTCCTGTGAGTATGGTAGCATCCAGCACTCATCCCACACTCTCCTGGATGCATGTGCACCATGCACACCCCATAATTCTCCATACCTCTCCCAAACAACTCCACTTTCTTGTTCTGACACAGTTTTTCCTTTCCTTTCCTTTCCTTTCCTTTCTCTGCCTTATTTGCCTATGGAGGCTTTCCCTCTGTTGCCATCACATTTTTGAGGCCGCTCAGCCCACTCAGGTCTTCCCTGTTCTCTTTTATCAAAAACCATCTCTTGTGACTAAAATATAGCATCCCACCTACTTCCTTCTGAATTTTTTACTATTCAATTTCCATGGTACTGAAGGCTTGTGGGGGCTGGCTAGCCTTCTGTGCCTTGGTGCTCACTGCCCAGACTCACATATCTCTGCATCATCCTTGTTCTCCTAAGAACGTGACTTGAGGGTCATATGAAATGCTCCCCATCTGGAGCAGAGTTCCTCCCTGCCCAGATCAAGGCACAGGTCAGCGACTCTTGCGCTCCACCAAGAGTGGGGAGAAGAGGTGGAAGACAGGGAGGTAAAAGCTCTTTGAATTCAAGAGAACAGACACAATGTTTAAGACTGCAGAAATATTTTCTTTTTTCCTTTTGGCAAGTACAAACTACGTTGGTCCTGAAAACCAGTCCATGCTTAACAGAACTTTAAGGACTAACTGCCCTCTTAGAAAACTGACAGAAAACAACAGAGAGAATATTTACATCTAGGCAGGCGTTATTACTGGACAGAACGCATTAGTCAAAGTGCAATGAGAATACATCAAGAAAAGTCACCCTTTCCTACTGAGGCCATCTGGAGTCTCTCAAAGCCTTTGAGATTTATGTGCCCAAAGGCCCGCTCCAGGCTATGGTCTGGGCAGATTGCTCAGGGGAAGTTATGGCATGCAAATAGAGGCAATGGCCTTTCAAGGCAGTTAAGGAATAAAGTTTCAGCTACAACAGTAACCTGTGGACAAAGAGCAGTTGATAGGAACAAGGCCTGTTTATACTCTGCCTTCATAATAATGAATTACAATTATTAGTTTTAAAAAGTGATAAGCAGTGTCTCTGTGAAAGCTATCAAGAAAAATGGTCCACTGGGAGAGATCAGAAACACCTGATGGACCTTTATTGTCCTGTAGACCCATCTTGTCAGGCACCATTCCTAAACACTCCCTCATGCCTGTTACAAGAGGCATATTCTTTAGGTCTAGAAGCCTTTTCTGGCATCACTACCATTCTGACTGCAGGCCAAGGCCTGCATGGACATCTGTGGAGATATCCATTCAGTGGATTTTTGAGAATGAGTAGGGAGAACAGATCTGATCTGACTGGATTGCCAAGTATTTGGAACATATCGAGTCCAGGTGTCCTCTGTATCTGAGCCCTAGTGCCCTTTGACAATGTGAGATAAGGCTGTAATTCTTTTACCAAGTCCTGTGGCATGATTTTGTCATGCCCTGATCATAAGAAATACTGCTGGGACAATGCCAAACTATATGGCTTTGGAAAGCGGCATCTTGCTGTTATTCTGCTTATGCTAGTGGATGTTCCAGTTGGTTTGGTCTCATAAAAATATGAGGCCTGTGTATATTGTCCTCTTCCACATCAGAGTCAGAACCCTAATTGTTTTCCTCCTGCCTCATCCTTTTTTCTTTGCAATGAGGAAGAGTTATTTTTGTCTTCCCAAACTTCTGAGGAACATAAATGCACTTCATTCTGTGGACATTTTACCCTCAGGACTCCTGCTGTAGGTCTACTTGACCTTGTCCTATTTAAGACAGAAGAGCTGTGCTAAGTGGTCCTAATATTTTACTCTGAGTGATATTTTCGCCCTCAACATATTACAAAGGGCATTCCAAGAGCTAGGAGGTGTGAATGGTCAAGGAGTTTAGCCTTTAGAATGACCATGCTGCCATTGTATATAACAGGATAGCACAAGCCATCTGTGTCTAGCAGACTTTGTAAAATGTGGTATATAAATATGATGCTAATGTCAAGGGTTTAGAAATCTGCAGCCTCCCCATTAATCTGACAACATTCATGCTGCAGTACCATCCTCAGTCTGGTAGCATGTATTCCTCTCTCTCACATTCACAGGTACTCTGTCATTTCTGTGAGCCAGACAGTTTGATCTGCAGGACTATGATACACAGGAGGAATCTTGCACTTCAACTGAGGAACATATCACATAGTGAATTTCTGAGTTTATAACAGCCCTGCCAGAAGGCACTTGAGCAAAGCATGGTGTCAGATCCTTCCATCATTACATAAATTGATTCACTACATACTCCTCATCACATAGTGGAGAAGTGGCAGTTCCCTATTTACGTTGCAATAGCAGTTGGTACTGCAATATATAGTGTAACTAATGGCAGACTTGTTAAATAATACATTACAAAAAGCTGCATATAGATTCTGTGTGAAGTCCAGTGCTTTCTGTCTAACTATTGAAGTCAAGGGAGGTAAATAAGATGACTGTTTTATTCTATTTTGAAGACTAAAGAAATTATTTAAAGATAAGGTCAATCCATATACTTTTAATAGAGTAAGACAGTATGAAGAGAAGTGGAAAGACCTACAGTGCATCAGTATGTCAGGAGCACTGTTTATACTGAAGGGCTATGTTGATGTTGTTATCAGATGCATAGAAGCCAGGATTTAAAAGATTGACTTAGTAATAAGCTTAGCTCCAAATTAATATGGTTAATCTTTTAAAACACCATTAAAGTATGTTCCTTTCCAAAACGTGTTTTTAAAAAAAATCATCTACTTTACTTCTGTATAGAGCAGTAAATTCATTAGAATATCATGTAGTGTTTTATTCTGCAATAAACCAGGTATGCAAATAATCTTGTGGATAACTAACACAGAGTGTGTTAGGTAATATCCAGAACAATACATAATACAGCTATCAGATGCCCTGTTAAGAAAGACTAGCTATAATAGGAAGTTATGTACAAAGTAATCCAAAATAATAAAATACTCACAGTATATGGTAAAATGTTCTAAATGCATTTTGCGACTTTCCAGTACCCGATTAGCTGGGCTAGAAGACAAAAGATTTGCTTACATTTCCAATGATGTTAGGTACCAACTGAAGAGTTGCAATGGTAATTGAGGAGAATGTATCTGCCTACATGTGAAATTCACAGGAGCTAGACTGATCAGAAGACTTAGAAAGAATTTCCAGTGACCTAAATTGAAACTGAAGACAAAAGTGAGGGAAATTTTTGGTCAAAGGTGTTTAACTGAGAATGACAATGCTGGTAATTCATTTTTTTAATGGGCTTCTTAGAGTAAAGAAGATAACAGTAGGACTTTTAATCTGATTAGAGTAAGTATCTTGTTAATAATCTTGTCTGATTACTCTATAGTTAGTTAAAAATGTAATAGTTAAAACTTTGACTAGAAATGTTGATAAGATTGTCTCCTTGTAGTGCATATGATTCACCTAGAAAGAAAACTCTTTGTGGAAAACCAGAAATACTCACCTAAATTCCCTGGCAAACATATGCTGTCTTTTTAAGCACAGACCTGTAACTGGATCTAACAATGAACTTAGAGTGAAGGAAGATGCTTCTCCTGGAAACCAAGAGGAGTGACTTCCCTCAAGTGGAACAGAGAATTAAACCTTGACTTCTCACTTCCTCTGCAAGTATTTTAATCACAGCAGAGAAAAGCTCTTTCCTACCATTGTATTTCTAGGGGGGAAAAAAAAAAAAATCAATCAACTAATTTTGAGAAGAATCCAAAATTAGCAAAGCACAGTAATTATACACTTCTACTACATTGGCCCATTACTATATTCCTTCTAACTAGTTTTTGGAAATGCATTCCAGAAGGCATTTGCTCAGTTGCCTTGGTAAAGACAATACAGTATGTTCACAACACAATTCTGTTAAATATACAAGGGAATTGTCAGGTGAAAATGGGAGAGAGATAATCTCTTTAGCTACCTTCATGGTTGGGTTGTTGCTGAGCATTTCAAATGATAATTTGGGATAGGGCACCTGAAATGCTAGAGTCCTGAAATGGCGTGCCAATACACTGGGAGATTTTAAAATATAATAATAAAGGTACACATTTTATGACGTGAGGAATAAACTTGATGGGACAGGGATGAATGTCTTATCCATTTGAGAAGAAGGAGGGAGGAACACACCTTTAACTGCGAGAGAAATTCAGACAGTCTTTATGTTTGGGGATTCCTTTGGCACACTCTCTTAACTGGACTGTGAATTAGATTAATACCAGACAAGTTAAGTTGTCCAGCGAGGAATTCTCAGAATCCTAAGATGCCTTGTTTTTAACAAATGAGTTTTGTGCAAGAAATGCATTTATGAAGTAAAGGGCCTGATTCTGTGGTGTTATAACTTGTCACAGTTCCATTGATTTCAAAAGCACATAGCTGATTTGCACCAGACGAGAGTGTGGACCAATGAACAATTCCACAAATATGAGACCATCTTAAATAAAACAGGCTTGAGACCACAAACAGGATATTCATTATCCCCATTATTTCTTTGAAATGCCTATACTCAGGGCTTCCATCGTATTTTGAAACACTTCAGAGTGCCCAAAGCCTTCGTACTAGTTTGAGTCCTGAGATAGTTCCCAAGAGCTCACAAAGAAGGCTAACGAAACCGAGACTGTTGAAATTGGGAAAGCCTGTATTTTAGGCTTAGTCCAGCACTGGAGGCTAGTGCAGATAAGTGGAGGCTGTGTCAGCAGTCAAATTGGTGTAACAAGTTGGCCAATCTCAAGCCATAACATCCTACTTATGGCCAAGACTACCTAGATATTGTATTTGTAGAAGAGATGTGCTGCTGGTCTTAAGCTTTAAGCAACTGGATAGGATTTGTCTACTGGTATATATTCTGTGGAAATACAACTTTTTCTTTCAAACACTGCTGCCTAGACATGCCAGGCTTCCAAATGAATATTCTTCCTAAGTTAAGAGGAGCAGATAATACCAGTGCATCAATGACAACTCCACTCATTCCCATCATGTAAGAAAGAATAGATGTTACATTGTGCTATGCTACCAAGGATGCTATATTTCCATTAGCATTACTTTGATACATCTAAGTTTGTTTTTGCTGGCTCAATAGGTGAAAACATCAAAACAAGGAACCTACCCATTCACTTCAGCAGTCATGAGTCAACCCCAGAAGGAAGAGTATTGCCAGAGGGAGACGTTTACCTGCCAGCTTCCCACGCCAGCCCATTAACTTGTGGTCAGTTGACCCTACTGAGCTCCAACAGAAAGGCTGCAAAACTGTGCATGGTTCCCACATGGGATCCTACAGATGGCTGGAACTGCACTTGCAATTTTGGCAATCTGTAAGCAGCTCTTATTATATTTTGGAAGGGCAGTATTGTTTGAAGGAGAGTATGAATATTTCTGTATAATACTTTTTTTTTTCCCCGATCTTTTTGGCCTAGAAAGTGAATATAAAGTAAACCCCATCTTTTTCCTATAAAAACTTGTATAATTCTGAATGTGTGATGAGTTCCAGAAGTCAGAAAGACCGTGTACAAATGTATGCCTTACTGCACTGCACAGCAGTGCTGAGTGACTGTACACGGAGGTTAGTTTCAGACATGTCTTGCTACATTTTTTCTCTAGCTAATGGAAAGAGATGAGATACTCTAAGGGGAAATTCAGAAGATCCTAGGGTTTCTGAATTGTCATCTGAAATAACCTCTTCTTATTAACCTCTTTCTGTTCCTCTTTCTAGGAACCTCCTATTCGCTGTAGGGAGAACCCACAAAAATATCACTAGTCTTTGATCTTGTTGCCTTTTTCCCTTGGAAAAAAAAAAAAAAAAAAGAAAGAAAAGAAAAGAAATATGACAGTCAATGTAGATTCTTCCCTAGTCGTGCCTCTTAGGAAATGAAATTTCAGCTTTACCTACCAATCCACACTTCACCTAGAAGTGGTGCTAGTGTCACAAAATTTTGAATTATATTTCTCTTTCTGTTTTGTTCTTCTTTTCTTTTTCTTTCTTTTGTTCTTTTTTCTTTTTCTTTCTTCTTTCTCTATCTCCCTTTTCTTTCTTCCTTTTTTCTTTATCTCTTTCCTTCCTTTCTTCTTTCCTTCCTCCCTTTCTTTCCTTTCTTTCCTTTCTTCTCTTTTCTCTTCTTTCTTTCTTTCTTTTTTTCTTCCTTCCTTCCTTCCTTCCTTGTCTTGGACTGTCATGTAACTTTGCCCAAACTTGCATAACCATCCTGTAGCTTATTATAATACAGATAATTAAGTGTAGAATTTGAAACTCTACCAAACATACTGACTTGTTTCACTTAGCCAATCAAACAAGTATCACATCTTAGCAGACTTAATCTGTCATAATTAAAATTGATACAGGAATTTTCCTGTGAAATAGCTTTTGTTGAAAGATGCTGATTGACTGAAGCCAAAATTTTTATGAAGTTACTCAGTTCTGGGATGAGATAGCTGATGACAACTACTAGTTCAACAAGAAGGGATCAGCCCTGTAGCAGTCCTATAGGGACTGCAGCAACTCAGCATATAGCTATTAAAATATGTGGACTGTAGCAGTTCCTACATATAGTCATTTGTTCTATCTACATTTTCTACAAATTAAAACTGAGAATTGGATTTGCTACACTTTCATGACTGGTTGTTTCATATACACAAATAAAAAGTTTCATTAACTAGAGGCAAGGCCACTCCTTCAGTTTGTGGGAGACCCAGCTTCAAGTTACACACCTGAATTAAACAGAGAGGGGAATTAAACTTAACCATAACACATTTTATATGAATGTTTTGGCTACTCAGTGGTTTCCCTTCCTGCGGAGGTGTGAGAAATTTCAGAGACCTCAGTTTCAGCTATATAAAATACAACCAAATTCCCTTAAGCCAGATTTAAACATGATGCAGCCTTACTTCCACTGAGCAACTTAAAATTGTAGGCTGTGATGCGCCAAAACCTCTACTACCTTTCCCTTTATGAAAAACAAGGATCAGATGTGCTTCCAGACCTCACCGGCCCTTTCCCCAAAGGAGGTGATGAGAGGCAGGCCTAGAAGGAAAGAGAGATTTGGGCAAATTGTTTCATATTATTCCTATTTCTAAAGTGTTATAAGTGAAGATTGTTGCCACTTGACTGTCTAGTTAATATGATTTTTTTTTTTTCTTTGTAATTTAACTTTATATCAGAATTGTTTTGGAGAAAAAATAAGTCGAGGATACAAAGGATCTGAGGCCAACTATACTCCAACTGAAAAAGAGATACTAGCAGCATACGAAGGAGTTCGAGCTGCTTCAGAAGTGATCGGTACTGAAGCACAGCTCCTCCTAGCACCTCGACTGCCGGTGCTGAGCTGGATGTTCAAAGGGACAGTTCCCTCTCCACATCATGCAACCGAAGTTACGTGGAATAAATGGATTGCATTGATCACACAACGAGCTCAAATTGGAAGTCCCAATCGCCCAGGGATCTTAGAAGTGATTACAGACTGGCCAGAAAGCAAAGACTTTGGGATGTCTCCAGATGAGGAGGAAGTAAAACATGCTGAAGAAGCACCACCGTATAATACACTTTCAGAGGCTGATAGGCAGTATGCACTGTTCACAGATGGATCCTGTCGTCTTGTAGGAAAACATCAAAGGTGGAAAGCTGCTGTGTGGAGTCCCACACGACAATTTACAGAAGCCACTGAAGGACAAGGTGAATCTAGTCAATTTGCAGAAGTGAAAGCCATCCAGTTGGCTTTGGACATTGCTGAATGAAAAAAGTGGCCAATACTTTATCTCTATACTGACTCATGGATGGTAGCAAATGCCTTGTGGGGGTGGCTACAGCAATGGAAGAAAAGCAACTGGCAGCGCAGAGGTAAACCCATTTGGGCTGTCACACTGTGGCAAGACATTGCTGCTCGGCTAGAGAGCCTGCCTGTGAAAGTTCGTCATGTAGATGCTCATGTGCCTAGAAGTCGAGCCACCGAGGAACATTTAAACAACCAACAAGCAGATCAAGCTGCTAAGATTAAAGTAGCTGAGGTGGACTTGGACTGGCAACATAAAGGTGAACTTTTCCTAGCTCGGTGGGCCCATGATGCTTCAGGGCATCAAGGTAGAGATGCAACATATAAATGGGCTCGCGATCGAGGGGTGGATTTAACTATGGACACTATTTCACAGGTTATTCATGAATGTGAAACTTGCGCCGAAATCAAACAAGCGAAACGGTTAAAGCCTGTATGGTATGGGGGGCGATGGTTAAAGTATAAGTATGGAGAAGCTTGGCAAATTGATTATATTACACTTCCACAAACACGTCAAGGTAAGTGTTATGTACTTACAATGGTGGAAGCAACTACTGGATGGTTGGAAACATATGCTGTACCTCATGCTACAGCCCGAAATACTATCTTGGGCCTTGAAAAGCAAGTCCTTTGGCAACATGGTACGCCAGAAAGAATTGAATCAGACAATAGTACTCATTTCAAAAACAGTATTATAGACAATTGGGCCAAAGAACATGGTATTGAGTGGGTATATCATATTCCATATCATGCACCAGCCTCTGGGAAAATTGAAAGGTACAATGGTTTGCTAAAAACTACACTAAAGGCACTTGGTGGTAGAACCTTCAAAAAACTGGGATTCACATTTAGCAAAAGCCACTTGGTTGGTCAACACCAGGGGATCAACCAATCGAGCCGGGCCTGCCCAATCAGAAATTCTACAAACTGTAGAAGGAGATAAAGTCCCTGTAGTACACATGAAAAATATGTTAGGAAAGGCAGTCTGGGTTACTCCTGCCTCAGGCAAAGGCAAGCCCATTCGTGGGATTGTTTTTGCCCAGGGACCTGGCAGCACCTGGTGGGTGATGCTTAAGGATGGAGAAGTTCGGTGTGTACCTCAAGGGGATTTGAGTTTAGGTGAAAATACGCAATACTGAACTGCATGATGTGAATTGTCATACTAACAGTATTTAATAAATGTCTTTCAGATCAAGACAGTGATGATGAAACAAGAGCTAGCTTCTTCGAGTGGCGCCTGACAACTTCTTTGAAGTTGATGTCTTTAACCCACAAACAGTGGTCATGAGATGCACTTGTACCATTTTTCCTGCCCTGGGAGACTGTTGTGACAAAATGAACTTAATGAACTTTTTAAAGGATCGTCCACTGATTAATTACTCCTGTGTATATATGTACATATGTATATATATATAGTAGCAGGGATTAATTAGATTGTATTGATAGATTGTATTGATAAGGTTTAAGCATTCAGTGAATGGCATATTATAAGGGGTGGAATGTCCTAGTTTTGTTAAAAACAAGTTTCTCTTTCAGTGAATTTTACCTGTCAGCTACAGCCTTCATATTAACTGCATTTTCCTGGAGAACCAGACACATGTTTTGGTAAACCTAGCAATGGAATGCAAACTTATTGATAAGCATGGATGGACATCTCGCGAGAGGGGCGATGAGAAACAAGTGACCAAGAAACTGACCAACTGTATATAACATTCCATTCACGTGAATACTTCATATAAAATGGGAGATCACGAGGATCTCGTCCCTTTTTCCTTCTCTTGTTCTTATGGCCGACATTAGGAGAGGACCTTGCTAGTCATCCCTGCGAACTGAGGCCTAGTGAGAGACTGAATCCAGCTCTGGTTGGCTGTGGAGTCTAATCCAGGACTTTGGGTGCTGGCTCTGCAGTTGCTGAGACTTTCAAGATTGGTTTTGTATATTTTGTATTATTTTCTCTATTCTTATTAGTAGCATTAGTAAAACATCTTTAATTTTTTCCAACTCTCTTCTCTCTGTTCTTCTTTTCCTCCCAATCGCCTCTTCTTAGTGGAAAGGGGTGAGAGGGAGGGGCAAAAAGGGGAAGGGGGAGGGGAGAGGAGGTTAATAATACATCTGCCAGGGTTTTATTGTCACCCCGCAATCTTAACCCTCGACAACGGAGTAGTGGTGTCTGTCTTATCAAAGCTACGCAAAATATTATGGTTGCTAATGATATGCAGTATAATCAGCACATTAGAACACAACTGCGTCAAAGCAAGTGATGTTTCCCTTTTTGGTATAACAATAATTTTTTTTGAAAGTTTTTCTATTTTTTTGAATTTTCTACCCTATATATATAGCAACAAAATAATTATATAACAAGCTAGATTTGTTCTGTGTTTACATTGTAGTTTTGCCTTACAAGTGTTTCAATTAAATGCCGTTGAACAAAAACCCTCACGTGCAGGGTGTTTCAAAGCAGTTCTCATTTTGTGCTCCTCTTGAAAATGTATTACAGGCATACAGATGGAGATACTGGTTTTCATGAGCCGGAGCTAAGGAAAACATACAGTATAGCCCCAGGATTTTATTCACAAATGATGTAAAAGGTGAAAGGTAAACACTGAGATCAAAACCCTTTAAATCACTTTCCAGTTATTGCCCAGTTCTTAAGGCAGTAAAATATGGAGGTTTCCTCTTTTTTTGCAAACAGGAAACCTGAAGTTCAGCCTCTGGATATGACCAGGAGTGATGTATCTCACCTTCTGGTAGACATCTGTCTCATGTCTAAGGCTACTCAGAATTCAGAGACTGGACATTAGTCTTCTCCCTTGTGCATCCTACCAGCAGTCTCACTGCACCCCAACAGGTCCAATGGAAAAAAGTACACCCAGTAACTTCAGGATTGCTTGGGACACAAGAAACTAAAAGTCTGCTCCTTTCTCTGTTACATATCAATCACTGTCTCCCAGAGAGATGACCAAAAAAGCAATTCTCAAACCTTTTGTAACCAAGCATCACATGAGATAACTGGTGTTGCTCTGTATTCCCTCTGCTGTCATCCCAGAGTGTCTGTCTCTACTCTTTTCCGTTCCTGTACCCTGCCCAAGGCTACTTCTTACTCCTTTCCCTCAGTGCTCTGTAGATTTAACTATTAAAATTTACATTTTCATCTTCTGCACTTTCAGACTACCAATTTCTGAGAGAACTCATTTGCTAGGATTGTGCCTTTCATCCTGAGTGAAGACCATGGTTATTATATGTTCAGGAATTAGGTTTCTTGTTATCACCCATTCAAGCTGCTCCACTTTACATAGTTGAATTGAATATTCATGAGACAAGAGAATGTAAGGAGTGAGATCCTGAGGGTATTCACCTGGGAAGGAGTCTGTTTCAATTATTTTCTTTTTTTCTTTTTCTCTGGTTCAATAAATATTCCCCTACAAAGCTCCCTCAGATGTGTTTGAGAAAATCAAAGCCAAGAGTATTTCCTAGCAAAGATGAGAAACCCTTCAGCCAAGGTTTGTCACATCACTGCTTACATAGGAAGTGGACAATTGTTTCTGTTGTTCTACCCCTGTTCCCTTCTGTGCTGCAACTGCACATGCCACAAGGCCAAAACCCATGTAACGGTAAAAGAGACTATACATAGCTCCTGGGTGCTAAGGGAACAGATAACAGGTCAGAAGATTTTAATTCTCACATTTGGTTTCCAAGGTATCCTGATTGCATAATATCCTGGGTTTCAGTCATACTACCAAATAAACTCCCCAATTATTTTTATTTTCAAGAAACAGAATGTAGGGATTGATCAAAAATATTAGCATGAAAAACAAGATGAAGAGAAAGAACAGAAAAGTAAGGTGTAAGATGTTATAAAGTTTTTTTGTTAGTAATTTTGACTACTATCAGTGAAGCAGGTCAGAAAGCCTTTGATTCTGTGACTATAGCATCATGCCAAAGCCACTCATACTCTTCCTAACTTCTGCTGCAAATTGAATTATTCCAAAATTGTATCAGACATGAGCACATGCTAAGGCATAAGACTTATCACCACAGAGAATAATTTGCCTACTGATGGAAACAAAAGGGTAATTGTCTCTACTGGGAATCCAGTATGATGAATGCCTAATAATATATTATTATTTAACAATCCCCATGTATGCTTTTAAGTAGAAGAATGGCACAATGATTGCTTCAGAAGTACTGTTCTTTTATTGCTTCCCTGATGTTACAAAAAGCTGCTCTATAAAATTTATGCTAAATATCACTTTTCCAGTTCTTATTGCACCCTAGAGGAGTTAAAGTTTAATCACTAATACACAAGGGAATTTTTAGAATGAAACTGAATCTTGTTTTTAGGGAAAGATAAGATCAAACGATAATCTCTAGAGACAAGTATGGTATAATTAGCAATGAAACAATGACACTTATGCGATATTGGCTTAATTGATGATATTTTCCAGTAAAAATATTTACAAAAATAAATATTAATAACAAATGAATAGACTGTGGATGTCTACAATGAAATGTTATGAAGTAGAAAACTTGTTAGGATGTGAGTCACTGTTCAACAGAAAACTTTTTTTTATTGCAAAGGGATTTATTAGAATGGCCAAAAGTCACAAATGGAAGACAGCAGGACCAAGTCTGAATGTATGACCAATATCAACACATCCCTGATTCTCCCTGTTATGTTAAAATGCTTGTTTTCAAAAATTGTCTTTTTCATATACGTTAATTGTTTTCCTCTTATACAATTATTATATCCTTTTCATTGCTAAATATTTTTTGTTCAACTGTAGCTGAATTACAGTGCATGAGATTTTGAATCAAATCAGAAGTGGTTGTGGTTTTTGGTGGGTGAGCTCCAGCTGACCTAACTGTTATCTGCTTATTAAATTAATTTAATTAACTGCACGTAATTTGTGCTAAAGGCAACTGGAATTATAACAGCCAGAAAAGTTAGATATTTAAAAAAATATCTTGAAGTTTAAATTATTATAAAATTTCCTAGAGTGGTTATCTGGAGCTTGGTGACTTCAGAAAGTTTGCTTTGAGACCGACTTCCCATTTATTCCATGTTTATCTAGAAACATCCTTTAGGTAGTCAAATCAGAGCTCTGAGATCAAGTATCAACTATCACAAATTTGTAATTAGACGTTAGAATCTATTTTGTGTATAAATCCCTCCAGATAGTAGATGATATTTTGTACTTAGAGAACTGTTTCCCCTTTCAATCTTCAAGTTCAGTGTTTGCAGAGTATTTCAAAATAAGCTCTTGGAGGTGGGGTGGGGATGACAATGACATGTGAGCTGCAAAGGTCTTGCACAGAACGGATTCAATTAGTGAGAAGCCATGAGATTTACAAACACCTTTTCCAACCTAACTTTTTATTGATGGAGTGGGTGGGAAAAGAATATAATATAGTTCTCTAAATTCCTCACCTTCATGCAAGTCTTCTTCCCCAGACAAAAATAAAATCAGATACACCAAAGACTTGTCCCACCTTTCTTTAATATCTTGTAGCCATGGAAAATGAACAAATTGAGATGAACTTTCCTGCACCTTACTCTTTTTTTTTTTTCTTTAATTGCATATATTTTCTTGGTGTCTACTCTTATTGTAGATTACATTTTAAAAAATCTTTTTATTTTATTTATTTTTTACTACTTCTTTCTATATATTTTTCTCTGGATTAACTATACCATTTTCTTTCCAGAATTCATTGCAGATGCAGATAATTTTTCTAAACTTTGATCATACAACACCAGATAGCACAGACATCATGCATTTCACAGAAAATACTTTGATTTATTTATTAATGTACGGCTTCTGTCTTTTTATAACAATATGAGATTTACCTCATTCTCAACATGTAGTTTACTATAACTGTACGTTTTGCTCTGAAGTACTTGTGCATCATCCCTCAAGCTATATTTGTACAGCCAAATATCTCTCTGTAAAGATAGATTTTCATATTTATCCTACTGAATTGTAGACTGTTTTTAGCAGACTATTTATTTGATTTGTCAAGATGATCTTGAATTCTAAATTTACCTCAAAAACGCATGCAGCCTTTCATCCAAGTCACTAACAGAAGTGTTGAACACTCATAGGTGCAGGAGAGATCCCCATAGAAACCTACTTTATTTAGCTGCTGGTCTGACAGTGAAACAGGAGTGACTGTTCCTCTGGATATGTGTTTCCAATCAGTTGTGCAACTGCTTCATCCAGCCATCATTTTTCTAGCTTACTCATGAGAGTACCTTTTAAGTAGTACCCGACAAGACAGATAATACCTGCTAATTTCCTCCCTTCCTTTTTTCTCTGATGCACCTGTACCAATAGGCTGATCACAGTTTACATTTTTAGTGGAAAAAAAAAAGACCATGAAACACATGGTCATATCAACATAATAGTTCTCTATCCTGCTTCAGCAACAAAGTTTATTCTCTAAGTCAATATTAATCCTTTTGTCTCTTGCTCATTTTGCACCTTGAACTTTTTTGACCATGTGCCTTTATGTCTATGCAACCAGTTTATATTCATCTTTAGAAATATCAGTTAGAATCTACTTTCCGTTCTCTCCTTTCTTGTTTTCAGAGTGACTGAAACTTGATCCGAACACCACGATCTTTCAGCCTCTGCATGACAATTGATGCAACCCTGTACCTCGTAACTGCAAATTGTGTGTTTTATAACAAGGCTGTGGCTGGGCAACAGAAAGAGAGACTCCTTTACCTGACTGCCACCACCAAATGCTTTTGGTGCCCCCACTTCTGGAAAGTTTGTATGTTCTTAAAGAAATGTGTTAAAATAGATAATAATAGAAAGAAAGACTCATTAAAAAATCTGTACCCAAAGGTCAGTCAACTTTGGAAGCTGTTGGGACTTCAGCTACCATTTAGACACCAAGATAAGTGTCTTATAAGCTAACAATTCATATTGTCACATTTTAGCTACATAAAGATTTTAATTAAAACATCAAAAGTGTCCTCCACTTCTGAATGGGTTTGTATTTTTTCTGTGGTAACAACCTAGACTTTCCTGTTCCACATTATTCTAGCAAGTGAGAAACTTAGAACAGTATTTGTAGACTAAAGTTTTCAGTAGAGCATTGTCCCATCCCACATCAGTGGGGTGAGGGCAGAGGGTTAACTTTTGAATGCTCTGTGTGGTAACCCAAGAGTAGTGACAATTACTCAAAAGGTTCAATTAAATCACAAATTTACTAAAAGCACTCAGTGGAATTACAGAGAATAGTGACTTGGCAAAAGTTCATAACTGTATCATAAAACTTAGTAAGACTTCAACAACAAAAGTCACAAGATATTAACCTTATGTGCCCAGAATAAGGTTAGAAAGGCGGAAAGAGAGAGAGAGGGAGAGGAAAAGGACAGATAGATCAAGATATCAGAAGAAAGGTAAGATCTCACCACTTTGTTCTCTGTAGCTGTCTTGGTGGTGGGCACTATGAAGCTTTGTTAATGCCACGCAGCAACACACACACACATATCAAGTGTCTCAAGTGAGGAAGTTTCATAACCCATTCCATTTGCATGCGAGATAGGAGAGGGTGGTTCGGCTCCTTCCTCTGCTCACTATTCACGCTAATTAAGAAGATTTTGCCAGGAATAGGTCTGGGGTCTCCAAAAATAGGTTGGTGGTCTCAAAAGTGATGCTAGGTGACCCATCTTCATTCCAGCCCAGTTAACCAGGACTGAGGACCGAGGCCTTGGCAGAACTTGCACAAACGCTGTTAATTGTCTTTATCTCAAAAATGTATGCCTTCATTTTGCAAGGCCTCAAAATAGACACAAGTACTATCTCCACAGTACTTTAATATATTCCTGTCAGAAGTTGCAAAAAACCAGCTGTTTAAGGCATAGCATATACCATTAATGGGTCCTTCATTTTGCAAAGAATAGGAGGAAGGCACTTCGAGGCTGTCACAAGCATATATGCTATTGCTCCTTTGAAGAAGTTGCCATTTTAATGTACATTATGAATAGGACCTTTTTGCTCTCTAGTAAAAAGCTACTGTTATTATTTGGCAGTGGTATTACTGTAGGTTTGTTATTATTGATTACAATATTATTTAATTACTTTTTTATTCATGCATATCTAACAGCAAAGTTCACCAATTATGCTATTTGTTTTTATAATAATTTTCCATGCTTCCAGCAATAATGAGTTGTCAACTTGTTGGTATCATGCAAGTATTTGTATATTGCTCAAACCATAAACTGACCTTTGAAGTACTGTTATGATCATATTTTCCCTTGTATCTTATTTTTATTTTTTATCATCTGAAAAGAGTCATATTTCAACTTTCTCACTGCTTCTTTTAAACGAACAGATGAACCTCTCCTCGTCCCTGGCCTGGATGCAACTTCCTGTTGTGCTGCAAAACGTAACCTTAAATATTTATAAATATTTATAGGCATTAAAATACAAATGACATTTTGTCTCTCACTTTTTATTACGAAACATACACAAGCACATACAGATAAATATGTACACAAATATGAATAGATTTCATTTTTCAACTCTCTATACTTGAATTCACCATACATCCAGAGAACATGCTGTTACATGATTTGAATAAACACTGTGCATATCCAAAGTATTTCTAGCACAGATTGAACAAATTCTTCCTGCAAAACAAAAAATCATAAGCAATTTTATCTAAAAATATGTCTGTCTTTATTATTCAAAACCTATTTATGTAGTTCTGAGTTATGTATTTTAACTACTTTTTCCAGTATTCCAATAGGCATAGCAGGGTCAAAGGAAATCTTAGTAAACTTTTGCAATATAAACACACCAAATTGCAATATTTTTTGTCTCCCAAGATAGAAATTATAGAGAAAGGGAGAAAATAAACAAAATACTAGCTAGTATAAACAAGCAAATGAAGGCTGCTGCCAGAACAATAATTTTTTGTTTTGAACTTTCTCATAATGCCGGAAGATACATTTCAAATCATTTTAAACACTGTTGAAAATAGCTCAAAGATTATTTTGACATACAGAATCAGAGAATCACAGAATGATTGAGGTTGAAGAGGACCTCCGGAGATCATCTAGTCCAACCCCCCTGCTCAAGAAGGATGAGCCACAGCAGGTTGCCCAGGATCATGTCCATTCCAGTTTTGAGTACTGCCATGGTTGAGATGGACAAACAACATAGACCAAGTTCTTAAGTACAAACAGCAGTCTCCATTTATTGCCACAAACACGCTTTTATATAGTCTTTACCAGCTCAGGTATCTTTTTGCTATTGGCTGCAAGTTGCAGTAGTAACATCTCTGGCTAATTTTGTTATCATCAATGCTACTCTTTTACTCCCTTCTCTCTCACGGGTACATCTTAATATCTCCGGATACTCTTTTACTCCCATCTCTCTCACGGGAAGACCTTAATATCATCAAGGATAATCTCTGTTCCCATGCCCTCTGTCAGGAAATCCACAGACCCACCGTAGTCCCCCGCAGAGTATCTCCGAGGACGGAGATTCTATAACTTTTCTGGGACACTTCATCTATATTTGACAACCTGAACAGTAAAAAAGTGTTTTCCTGTCTTCAGATAGAATTTTATGTGCTTCAATCTGTGGCCATTGCCTCTTGTCCTGTCAGTGGCTTCCTCTTCTTCATTCCCTCCTCTCTTTTTTGTACACATGGATAAGATCCCCCTGAGCCTTCTTTTCCCCAGGCTGAACACTCCCAGCAATTTCAGCCTCTCCTCACATGTCAGATGCTCCAATCCCTTAGTCATCTTCATGGCCCTGCACCAGACTCACTCCAGTAAACCCATAACCTTCCTGTACTGGGGAACCCAGCACTGGACTCAGATATCCAGATGTAGCCTTATCATTCCCGAGGAGAAGGATCACCTGCCTCAACCTGCTGGCAACACTTGTCCTACTGCAGCCCAGGAGGCTTTTGACATTCTTTCCTGCAGGAGCACATTGCTGACTCAAGGTTTGCTTGTTGTTCATGACACCAAATTCCTTCTCTGAAGAGCTGCCTTCTAGCTTCATCAGCCCCAGTTTGCACTGGTGCCTGGGGTTATTCCTCCCAAACTGCAAAACTTTACTTGCCCTCGTTGCATTCCATGGCATTCCTGCTGGTCCATTTCTCCAGCCTGTCCAGGTCCCTCTGAATGGCAGGACGACCCACTGGTATATTAACCACTGCTCCCAGTCTTGTGTCACCTGCAAATCTGCTGAGAGTACACTCTATTCCATCATCCAGGTCATGAATGGAGGTATTAAACTCAATTTTTCCCAGTATTTATCGCTGGATTACACCATTAGGAACTATCTTCCAACTGCACTTTGTACTGCTGCTAACAGTCCTATAATCCCAGCAGTTCAGTCAGTTTTCAGCCCACCTCACTGACCATTTGCTTAGTTTGTATTTTATCAGTTTTTCTATAAGGATTTTAATGGAGATGATAGTTTCAAAGGCCCTGCTGAAGTTGAGATAAACAACATCTGCTGCCCACCTCTCATCTGCCAGGCCAGTCATCTCATCACAGAACTCTATCAGATTGGTCGAGTGATTTCCCCTTCACAATTGTATGATGTCTAGTTCCCATTACCTTTCTGCCCTTCATGTTTGGAAATGATTTCCAAGAGGATTTATCTCCATTACCTTACTATATTCAAAACAAAATGTTTAGTATACAAATGTATTGTATATCTCAAAGAGGATTGGGAAACTAAGAATACTGCTACAAAGATCCTGTTGTTAAAACCACTGGGATGTAAGATAGTAGGTAGAAGTGGAAGTTTCTACTTAAGAAGTCTCATATTTTATATGAAATACTGTTTTAAGGGTAGCCTGACTAAAGCATGTTCAGTATTGTTTAGAAAACTGAGATATGAAAGTCCTTTTTATCTTTACTATATTTTTATATCTATCGAGACAAAGAGAGAGAGAAATTCTTGGATATGCTGCCTAAAGTAATAAGTTATATTTAAAATCTTGTAAGACTTTATAAATTTCTTTTTACATTCATATGCCTTTGTAGGTTTAATCCTGTGATCAGATTGTTTACTTAAGAGGCGGTCTCAAAGAAGTGTAATTAAGCTAGAGACCTTAGAAGTGTAATTAAGTAGAGAGACCTTATTTTTGAGTATCAGGCAGAGTATTTCCGGAGATGTTAGTAGGAACTTAGCAAATGACCACAAAGAATTCAGGGATACACACTCAGAGGATACACTAGGGTGAGGAATGACATTTTTAATCATCTCAATGGCCTGTTCTTTGTCCATGACAAACAGCGTTGTGCTGCTCAAAAGGAAAGAAGTAAAATGTTAATTCAAAGATTATTTCTTTAGTCTGTTCTCTGTCCTTTTCACATAACAGTTTGTATTCTTCTACCTGATCCCTCTCCTTTTTCTCAAGAAAGGTCGCTATTTATATAACAACGTAAAAGCCTATGTCAAGACCATTATTGACTACACCCTTCTTCTTGTCTCCTTTAATCTTAGAAGATCAATTCTTGTCTTTATTCAGAACAGTAAGGCCAGCTTGGGATCCATGAAAACAAATTTATTGTTCCCTTTTAAATTCCTCTTTAAAGCTCTCCTATGCATTGATGCCTACTTCATCACTCATTTGTCAGTGTTGATCTCACATCTCTACTCCTGTGTTTATAGGCACAGCCTTCAGAAGTTGCCAATATTTTTTCCTGTATTTATACAGTATTTAAACAGTCAGTACTGCTCTGTCACTAGTGTTCCTCAACCATATGCTATGAAAGTAATCAGTAATAACTTTGTTAGTCTAGTTCCAGAAGTTTGGAGAAGGGTCAGAATTTGAGAGGATTTGAGGATTTCAGCCAGCTGATAGTGTGTGGGCTGAGAAAACCATATAAACTTGATGGTATATAATAAACAGTGGAGGGAACAGCAAATACAGTTGAAGAGGTTGGTTACAATCAGAAATTGCTACAAGAGAGCTACTTCCTTTTAGCCTATTATTTCTGTCATTGAGGAGTGCTATTATCCAGGACAGTAAGGGGCAGAGCCTGCTAAGATTTATATCCAGAAGTAGAGCTGTGTACAAACAGTTCCATCAATGTCTTTCTTATAGTAAAAATACACTAAAAAAGGAAAGCAATTATGTTCATGCAATCAAAATGTCCCTTTCCTATGCACTTAGAATTGTTTTATTTCATAATTATTAGAAAACAAAAGGAAATAAAAGGAAATAAGAGCAACTAATTTACAGATTAATTTATGATCTAATGGTTGCTGGAAACATCCGTATGTTATGTTTCAGATGGGTTTTGTCTCAAGTGAGGGCTCAGAAGCTAAACATAGAAAAGTACACTTAACACCAAGAGTATTTAGCTGTGGTTGCATGTCTCACCCACAGCATTCGCCATGTTAGGCAGTGAAATTTTTGGATCAGATTCTCAAAAAGCATTTTTCTATATGTTGCTCTCTTGTGATGACAATCAGATAATGCTTTCAAAGAAAAAATCCTGATATATATTAATGAACAACATGTGACTTCAACAGAATACTGAATTTTTCTTAGCTGTGCAGAACCCCACACTGATGTGTCCAAGTTTTGAACTGCGCCCTACTGCTGTGAAACACCTGTTTGCACTTGACCATGTCAGATCATGTGCAGATTGGATATTGGGAAAAAATGCTTCACAAAAAGGGTTGTCAGGCATTGGAACAGACTGCCCAGAGAAGTGTGGAGTCACCATCCCTGGAAGTGTTTAAAAGGCATTTAGATGAGGTTCTTAGAGACATGGTTTAGTGCTAGAGTCAGGTTAGGTTATGGTTGGACTCGATCCTGAGGCTCATTTCCAACTGAAATGATGCTATGATTCTAGGTTGTCAGAAGGGTGATCAAGCTAACTACAGAACCAGGAACCAGTGTCAGATGCCTTAAGATGCTGTAAACAGCAGATTTTTTCTAATTGCTAAGAAATATAGAATACACATGCTAGTAATGATCCAAGATAAAATTTTTGGGGGGAGAGAGAGGTTATATTCATTCGAAAAACTAAAATCAAACTCAGATTAATATTGTATTCATTTGACTTCTCCTATGGCTCAGCACTATGCAGTTTTGCACATCTTTCAAGCGTTATTTGCCTGTGACCAGCACTGAAACATGTTTTTTCCTAATCAATTCCCTTCCTATTGAAAAAAGCTTCCTGTAGGCTTGATATCACTACCACAGGTGATTATCAACCATTGTAACCAAGATATATTGTTGTCCAGTTCTATCTCAGACAGAATACAATCCTGTCCTGACAGATTAACAGTTTTAGGCAGGTGGGAAAAAAAAGTTCTCTTTAGGATTAAGAGATAATTAATTAGCATATTGCCTATTTATCAGTCATCTAACTATTTACCATTACTTCTGAAAATGACAACAGACTGATTTCATTTGTCAAATAGTTTAGTTGTAATTAACTTAAAGGATTCAACTTTATCTATCTATGCTTTTGAAAACAAATTTTCTACATGACCATAAGGTGAAATGCACATGATCAAACTAGAAACAATCATTTAAACCAGTAAAAGAAATCTTTTTTGTGTACTGCAAAGATTTCCTGGCCAGATATCCCCACTGACAGTTAATCACAGCTAATCAGAGACATCTGCTAGAGTAGATAAAATAATCCAGTTTTGCTGATATTGTTGATAGAATTTTAAAAAATGAGAATTTGCTTAGCAGAAGAAACGGATTGATAAACAGAAGATTTCTTAAATACCATAAGGCATTCCAAATTCAACAAAACTTGCTATATATCCTTTAAAGAGGACTGAAATGGAAGAACAGGCCTTTAAGTATGTACACATCTCTGCTCAGAACATACATCTTGGTGCTGCTACAATCAGTCATGCTTGCATGCCACGTTCAGGGCACACTAACGAAGAACCCCTTATGAGAAATACACAAACACTATTGTGACCTGCTTGTGTTGCATCATCCCTTCTTGTCGTGAGGTGAGAGAGTTCTCTGCAGTGATTCAGTAGCCTAACTGGCTTTGGAAACATTGAATTAACTTGATCCAGCAAGGAAAAATTTATAAAACAAACAAGGCTTTGTTCCCTTTCAGATCCAGCTTCTATACTCTCTACTTCCACAGACACTATGTTAGATATTGGTTTTAATCTAACATCCTCCAAAAACGTATCTGAAATCTGTTACATAAATAATTTTGCAATAACTTTGCTTTCAGTAGAGTAGGAGTCCTGTAAATCTCATTTCATTCTTAAGAATAAAATCCTGGCAATATAAACCATAAGTTTCCTTTTAATGTATTCTCACTTTTACATGGAAGTTTTGTCTTTTAAAATGTTGCCTTCGCATATAAATATATGTCTACTTTATGAAATAGGTCCATTTAGTAGAAACCTGTATTGACATGTTCTCTTTTTTTACAATAAAGTATTTTAGACTGTCTTTTATGATTTATAAATTTTGAGTACTCTATACAAAGGAAAAAAATCTACTGAATCTACACTAGGGTAACTTAGAGCTGATAGATATCTGAGATTCAAAAAAAAAAAAAAAAAAGCAATAGTATTCCTTGAGAAATGCAGCCCTGCACTATTTCATGCCATAAAGATCTAGACCTTTACTGGGAGCACAGGATTTGTTATTTAGAGTTTTTTGTGACCACTCTGGTTAATTTCATTCCCTAAACACAACAGGTTCCCTATATAAACACTAAAATGTGCATTCAATTTATGACTGTTTGCAGACTTGAAATTTATTGGATTTACAGAAGAGAAGAATAAAACCTGTTGTCATCTGTATGGATTAAAGCATTTCTTTATTGGTAGGATGTGCATAAAGAGCACTGCTAGTGAGGAAAAACTATCTTCAGAGCAAGCCCTGTAAAGATTTAAAGCTGGGTTAGTATTCAGAGGTGAGGAAAAAGGACTTGGCAGAAATAAAACCATTAAGGTGGTCTAACTTTTTAAGTATAGACTACAATGAAGTAGAAAAGATCGTGTTTTCTTTAGCAGCTTTTTCATATTGATAGCTACACTTGTTGTCTCATTTCCTGAATGTACAACTCATGTTGCCAAGAGCTCCATAATATCCAAAATAAATTAAAGGTGAAACATTTTTGTATAAGATTTTGCTCACACATATGAGTACAATAAAATAATACATACAGCAAGTGTTAGGGTTTCATTTATTTCAATGGGATTTGTGACTTCAGTGAAATTATCTTTTAAATTTCTGTTTCTACCTTTTTTCATATGCAGTGCAATCCATTACAAAATACAATAGCTAGTGGCCTCTTTTAATTACCACCCAAATCCAGCTGTTGTGCAACATGTAAATACAGGGTCTAAAAGTGACACTGCCACTCTTGCCTAGAGGATTAATTTTGGTGGCGTTTACTTTAAAATCTACTCCCATGTTTTCAAAGCAACAGAGAGACTTCAAGGTTTGACTTTTCAGAAGTACTATTATGCTCCTAGTACTAAAGGTACTATTTTCAAAGGTAACTGAAAATCACCAGAATGTCAATAAAACTGTTGCAGGTTTTTTCTCCTTACTACAGCATGTTCCCTGTATACTTGTGCAAAGCCCACAGATGTCTACATTTTATAATACAAAGATATTTTTAGCTAATCTATCATGCATACCTTACTACACAAAGTAGCTCAACACAGGCTACCACTTGCATGAAACCTCTTAGAAATCTACACCTGAATCATCACAAGTGTTAATATTTACATTCACAACCTCATTTGCCTTCAGGGCTTTGCAAATGCTACAGCCAAAAGATGACACGTTAGCACCTGAAAAATAGTTACATAAAGCAAATATATTATTTGTGAAGTTCTTTATTAGAGGATGTGTTTAAGTACTGCAAGACAGACCTGTATGAAGACATCTAAGATAACTCTAAAAACACATTGTCACAAAGAGGAAATGGCATAGTCATACTAATGTGATATTCTGCATTGGCTCTGGTGTATCATTTCTCAGCCAAACTAATTTCCTCGGATGCAATTCTATAAAGACTTGCACAGCTCTCTAGCAGTGACTGAATGAGAATGCTGTGCACTAGCCTGGATATCTCCTTGGTGTTCCACTTCGCTGTGTAGACTAACATATAAGACGAATTTTGGAGGTTTGTTCCACTGTTTCTCTTTTCATAGGATGTGACAATTCACAGCGCTTACGTGAACTGCAAAGATTCTAATTACACAACTCTGAAAATTAAAAACTTGACAGGCCTATGGTCACAGAAGATGAGAATGCCAGAGGGTTATTGTGGTAACATTTTTGGGATCCTTTGTGAGCAACCCTGAGTATATGATGAATACAAAATTTATATGTTTATGAGAAACTAAATAGAACTATGCAGATTAACTTGAAAGCCTCTATCATGGGATTAAGAGTTGATTAATATGGCAAGATGAAAAGCTGAATGGAAGGTTTATTTTCTTTAATTTGTCTAGCAGCATTTGAACAGAGGAGAAATTAGTTGCTTACACAATTTGAAGGCAGATGACAAATGCTAATCCTTACCAAACAACTGATCTATCATGGATTTGATTTACATAAGGGCTCTTCTTCCTCTGAAGTATGTTTACTGAACTACCCAGGTATCTAGGGAGGGTGAAAATTGTCCTAGAATGACTACAAGGATCAAATTTTACATAAGGTTTGTGGTATGCTTTAAGAATCACTGCAGTTTTCTTTCTTAACTAAAAGTATATGAATGCAAAGCCACATAAGGGAAATAATTTATAACAGTTTTTAAGCCCCAAGATTATATAGATCTATGGCTTAGACATATTTCTTCTTAGCAGTGACTTAAAGGACTTGAAAAACTCACACGATGTGTAGAAAGCCTAAAAAACCATGAATACTATGGTGCGGATAAAGACGATCTCATTAGAAAATTTAGGACTAGGGAGAAGTTTCTTTACCCTATCTAACCAAGCTACTAAAAGAGAAAACCTGTTTTGGCCTGGGAATCTGGCTTGGAGGTGGGCACCAGAAAAAGTTATGTGCTAGGAAGTTATTGCATTTAGAAGTTATGGCGGGGGGTGGCAACAAAGGAAAAGTGTCCTCTCTTCAGCTAAGTTTCTCTAATATCTTGATAGCCATGAGATACAACATTGAGGACATCATTTTCTGTCTTTTCAACTCACTCTTACCAGATCCTCCTTTAACCCTTGCGGAGGGTTGACCTTGGTTGGCCACTAGGTGCTCACCAAACTGCTCTATCACTCCCCCTCCTCAGCAGGATAGGCTGGGGGGAGAAAATAAGATGAAAAAGAACACATGGGTTGAGATAAAGGCAGTTTAATAAAGAAATAGCAAAGGCCATGATGGAAGCAAATGTCTATTTCCCATCAGAAGGTGATGTCCAGCCACTTCCTGGGAAGTAGAGCTTCAGTACGTGTAGCAGTTTCTCCAAAAGACAAATGAAGCTTTTATTGCTGAGCACAATGTCCCATTGGTCACTTTGGGTCAGCTGTTCTAGGTATTTCCCCTCCCAACCTCTTGCCTACCTGCAGCCTACTGACCTTTGGAGGGGGCACAGTTTGGAGAGACAGCCTTAGTGCTGTGCAAGCACTGCTCAGCAGTAGCCAAAACACCAGTGTGTCATTAACGCCTTTCTAACTACAAATACAAAGCACTATGAGAGCTGTCTTGGGGAAAAAAAACTCCACCCCAGCCAGAATAAATACACCCTTGCATAACTTGAAGAGCATTCAGAATTTACCTCCTGAAGACTATCTTAGCTATAAATCCTTAAAACTGAAGGAACCAACATGCCACTGTCTTCTGTTGGGGGGAGTATGCCCCACTTCTGAGAAATATTTGAGTGTTGTTTGTCTGAAAGTAAACACAAACTTGTCACGGTTCAAATCTACTGTGTTTTGCAACAGATCTCTGATTTCTTTAAAGGGCTACAAAAGCTGATTTCCATAAATGAGAATCAAAACATACATCTGCAACCATGTTTGAGTGCACAGAATGAAAAATGCAGCATAATATCACCTCCAGCAAAATGCCAATTCCTTCTTCCCCAGATTAGGTAAATTTTTAATTTCAGCTACTATTTCAGCTATACACCTTTTATGTTTTTATTTTTTTAAGGCAAAGAGACATCAAAATTGTCTCAGATTCAAAATGGTTCAATAAATCCACTGTGGCAACTGCTATTCCCAACTCAATATCCAGCCCTGAAGAAGGCACTATAATCCCAAAAAGACATTTTCTCTAGCCCTCACAATTGAAACTAGGGTCTGAAATCATCATCCAGTCCCAAGGACTAGAGGGTAACAGTGCATTAATCACTTCTATAACATGGATTAATCTCTTCTATAATTCTTAAAGGGGCTGGGGATAAAATATCTGCATCCTTTCTTACTGGCAATCCCAGTAAAATAAACTGCCATGTTTTTCAAACTGTGAATGCTTATGGAGAGGCTATTAGTATATAAAGCCTGTATGATTTACATCATGCCATGTCTGTGGTGTATGAGTATATCCACAAAAGCTTATCATCCCAAAGTGGGACCAGTTATACAGGCAACAGGAGAACTAATGTTACTTTTTCTAATAGGCATTTAAGAAATATCCATCTGTCTGAACAAACTCAAAATGAAGATTTATGATGAAATCCTTAAAAGGTAGGTCAGGTTTCAGACTTCTGGAAAAGTCACATATCCTGCCATAGAATACAAATGAAAATGTTGATGAATACACGTAGTGTCTCATTACAAAGTAATGTACGTATATTTATATATAACAAAAATTATATTACATTACTTAAACTGCCAAACATTTGCATTGGATTCCAAAAGCACTCTGGAATTCCATGACAATGGATGCTGAATACAACTCAAGGAAACCATATATTGCAAACCTTCCTGCATTTTTGTAGTTGATGCACAGCCTGGTCAAATACATGTTACCACATCCATCAGCCTTTATCAAACCACAGCCGTCACATGTTCCCTAACCTCTGGCAGTGGGCACCGTTCCCTGCACATCTTTCCTTCACAATCTGCCCCATCTGACCCACAAGTTTTGCAAACTCAAGTTTTCTTTATCTGCTCTGATTTTATCAGGCTTAGCTCCTGTTATGACAAATGTAAGCAATTTTCTTCTCATTAGTCATGTCTAAGACACTGGTAACAAGTGGTATTCTCTCACAATATTTCAATGTGAAAGTAGTGGCTTCTTAATATCTGGTTTTTATTCAATATCTAAGTTTCACATGTGAATGGTAAAACATTTTATATGAAAGTACAACAGATTCATTTTTTACACTATTCACAAGTCTAACTGCCCATTGAATTGCTACGTTGAATGTAAATTCAATTGTTCTGTGTAATATTTTATTCACTGATTTGAATTCTCAATTGTCTCTTTGGGCTAGGACAGTAATGGCAAGAAAATGTTCCACTATTTTAGATGTCAGAAACAACTTTTGACATTGTGTGGATTTAGACCTAATGTGTTTATTTTTTCCTGCTGTTCTTCCTCAATTTTTCCACATCTTGTTGCAATAATCCAAACATTCAATACCTCAAAGTATATATATATCACTATTTTTTTTGGCTCTCCTTATGCAAATTCCACCCCATAGGTTTCTATTAGTGCTGGTTCTTGTGAGGTCTTCTAGGTTATAAATAAAAAGGATTGAGTCATACTATGGAACTCTATCTAAGTCCTATCTTCAGGGCAAACCATTTAATCTTTTTTTAGCCTTATATGATTTTGACCAACACTTACATAAGACATGAATAGTAAATACTTGTTTTCATAAACTTTTCTGGAGCTAAATAGTGCTGCTTCATCAGCCTGATGTTTTCTGCCTTGGTTGCAATCCTCAAAAAGACACTCCATAAAAATATTTTGCAAGGCTGTCAATAATGTGTTTACACAGTAATTTTTACATGGAACAAAGCAATCATCAGGGACTATGGATGTGCATCGTGTCTTTGACCATTTTCCTGAAATCCTGGTCACATTAGACAGTTATGAAATATCTGGATGACTGCCCTTTCATTTTATTTTGTTTGCATGTTACTTATTTAGACTTACTATTTAACTGTGTCCTCACTTCAACTAGATCTCTTATGCTTTTTTTCCCACATGAAATCTTGCAGTTACTAGAACACAGCCAGATTTCACTTTTCTTTCTGGATGGCTGAAGGGTGCTCTAAATGTAAATTCTAGATTGTATCTTTTTAATCTGACTTTGATAGAATAAAAAAGAGCATATTTTCACAGATGTTCCCACAGCTTCTCTCAGGTTAAATGAATTGACAAAAATAAAGAGGGATTAGTAATGCTCATCTCTGCTGCAAGTAACATTTGTACTCAGATCAAATACAACAGTTTATGCTTTAGTTGTTTGTATCCTAAAATGCTACATTTCAGAATATGGAAAAACTTTAAGTTTCCATTTTTGTATTTCAGCCTAGCTGTATAATGATTTAGGGAAGTCATGTCCAACAGTTCTGCAAAGTATTCTTTATTTGACAGTATCTATCCATATTGTTGAGTGGAAAAGAGAAGTTGATTGAATAGAATAACAAGTCTGTATCTCAGATAAAAAAT
Source organism: Nesoenas mayeri (assembly GCF_963082525.1). NCBI lineage: Eukaryota > Metazoa > Chordata > Aves > Columbiformes > Columbidae > Nesoenas > Nesoenas mayeri. The sequence goes on from NC_137541.1 coordinate 48,356,721, forward strand.
CCTCATTTTGTTCTATGATAGCTCTCAAAAAACAGACACTTCCTTCAGTCCAAGCATTTTTCACTAGGCTGCTCTGTTAGTACGTCACTGAGCCATAATATAGTCTTCTCATCAGACAGAAGCTTATTAAAGGTCTGCTGCATGTCTCTTTCTACTGACAGAAGATCCCAGCAGGGAGGAGGTTAGTCAAACGCCTAATTTGGTTATAAATAAAGGATTCAAAAAGCAGTTCTCCATTCTTGACAGATCCATTGATTTCCTGAATTTTGGCAGGTTTGTTACGGCAGATGTGCTCAGTAGAACTGTAGGGTATGCTTATAACTACTTACAGATTTTGGAAGCTGCTGTTTCTGCTAAGTTATTCAGTTTAGGACTGGAATCCCATATTTTATAATAAAACTTGATGACATCTGTCACAGCTTGATTACTTACACTGAGGTAGTACCGTAAGTCCCATAGTATGAATAAATAACAGTGTGATAGTTTGTGTGTAATGCTGCCATCTATCCAAAAGCTAAAATCAGTTTTCTATCAAATCTTGAAACAAAAAAGGCTCCAAATGGACATAAGGACAAACTTTTCACCATGAAGACAGTCAAGGATTGGAATAGGTTTCCCAGAGAAGTTTGTTCAGTCTTCTTATATGAGATTTTCAACTTCGGTAGGATAAAGCTCTGAACAATGCAATCTGACCCTGCTTTGAGAGGACCTCTTGAGGTCACTTCCAATCTGACAGCTGGCTGAATATGAGCCAGCAGTGTGCCCAGATGACCAAGAAGGCCAACAGCATCCTGGCGTTTATCAGGAATAGCGTGTCCAGCAGGACTAGGGGAGTGATCATCCCACTGTACTCAGCTCTGGTGAGGCCCCACCTTGAATACTGTGTTCACTTTTGGGCCCCTCACTACAAGAAAGACATTGAAGTGCTGGAGAGACTTCAGAGAAGGGCAACGAAGATGGTGGGAGGTCTGGAGGAGCAACCAAGGGAACTGGGGCTGTTTAGCCTGGAGAAAAGAAGGCTGATGGGAGATCTTATCACTCTCTACAACTACCTGAAAGGAAGTTGTAGCAAGCTGGGTGTAGGTCTCTTCTCCCAAGTAGGAAATGTCCTCAAGTTGTGCCAGGGGAGCCTCAGATTGGACTTCTTCATGGGAGGGTTATGAAGCACTGGAACAGGCTGCCCAGGTAAGTGACTGAGTCACCATCCCCGGAGATGTTTAAAAGATGTATAGTTGAGGTTCTCAGTGTCATGGTTTAGTGCTTGAGTTAGGTTATGGTTGGACTGAATGATCTTAAGGGTCTCTTCCAAATGAAACAATTCTATGATTTCACGATTCTATATACCATAATTTGTAACAGTTATGCTTTTGTCTACCAGTTCTACCTGTACATTGTCCAAAGCTGTCCTCTGCCTGAGAATAAAATAGAACATTTATAGAGCTGGCACTGAAGGGCTCGGACGTAGGGTGGGTTGCGGGAGTTCAAATGACTTCGTAGTGTCAGGGAATCAAACACAAGTTTTGTATTCATTGCATGACCAACAGTTCTCTCCAGAGACTGAATTTTTCACATAATGGTGGAGTCCATTAAAATTTACTGGAATATGAAAAGACTAGACTAAGGCTTTAGGCAGAAATTACTTTATGTGAAATGTAAATTGAATTTATCCAAGATCTTTGTTTCTAATTAAGACAAAACAAAAGAGATATATATACCAAGCATTCACAATGTTAATCTGTTTCATTTTTCATAGTTTAACTATGAAATACAGAGGAATAAGTCCATGATCATTATCTTTGGCTATCTTGAGGCACATTCTCTTTGTAATCTTAAAATTAGGTAATTTCTGAGTACTTCATGTAGAACTAAACTTGTTCTGCTGAGTTGAGAAATGATACTTTTAATGCCAGTAGTAATATAGGATATATTTTATGGAAGTGTTGTCATGTGTCCAATGTAGGTAACTATCTGGTAGATTTTATAGGAGTCCTCAGGCACTTAATGTTCACTGCCAGCTCCATCTGTGGGTATCTGTTTGTTGTACTTAGCTGCTAGCAGATTCATCCAACATTAGTATCTAACAGTAATTTTCGGAAGTAACTCAACACACACACACACACACAAAAGTTCAATTCATAACAAATTAATCCCATTACTCTGAGTCTGGAAAAATGTAATCATTTTTCTGAGCAGTGCCTTCAGGTAAGGTACATCCAGGTACAGTGGGCTTCAAGTTTTAAGTATAACACAACTAAATAAAAATAGTAATTCAGGCAGATAGCTGAGATGGAGCTGGGAATAAGGGCTAGAGCTTTCAACAGCCAAAGTCCCTACTAACTGCTTCATGCAACAGATGCATTCTAAAAGTGTAGGTGTGAAAAGTGTATTTCTGGTATCCTTTAAAAGAAATCAGGTGGTTTAGCACAAACACCTCATGTAGGAATGAATAAAATCAGAAGTCTTGCTTCTGCTAAAGCCCATGTTGATCTTTGAGGGGTAACAGTCAGTAAGGTAATCAATACTATTAACATAATTGCCTACAATCACACTGAGTGAAATGATAAAATGGGGCAAGGACGCTTGCTAGTTCGCGGCTGAGGAAAACATGCAGGCCGACCCAATGTGAGTGATAAAGCATGATTCAACTTCATTGCCCGAGATAGCACGTATTTATACCAAATACCATAATTATGCATACTTGTCTCTATCTAATAGGCTAAGCACTAAAAGGTTACATTCACTTACTCCACCTACTTGCAGTTAGCTAACTATGCACATTCTGCACTCTTCTGACTCCTACTTTCTCAAGTTGTTTATCACCTCTTCAAGGGCATTCTGACCCTGCTTTAATTAGTACTTTTCCATTTCTCCTTTTCCCATGGCCTACTAGCAAAGCAATCTAAGGCTTAGTTATGTCAACTAGAACGGGCTCTGCTCGTACAGTTGCTCGGTGGACTCATGTCCATGCTCCTTGAGCCAATTCCTGACAGACGCTGACTACAGTGTCCAGGCAAACTGATCCACTTACACTTGATCAGCCCAACTATACAGTCATAAAAGACAGCTGATCTTTCAAAATATTCTGTGGTCATAGGGAGTGCTACACACCAACAAGGCAACGATTGTTCTATGGAAGTAGTTTACTTCCAGAGAGTAGAGAGGACATTTTCAGTCTGTGGGTTTATGATGACTGCCTGCACTGTGGACTGCTGTGCCTCATGGTGCACCCTCAGTGCTGACATGAGGGGCTCGGCAGGATCAGAACTATCAAGTACAACTGAATCTGCACATCTCTATGAATTTGCCATGAGCTCAGCTGGTACCAAGGCAGAAGGAAACATGTCAGTCTGCAGCTGGAATGACAGAATAAAACAACCCGTGATGGCACGGCGGCTGCTTTGGAAACAAACTGTGTCTTCTCAGTAAGGTGGGCATGAGTTCATGAGGTTTCAGGGAAAGTGATGATTGTCCCCTGGTTCTTCCCTTCTCTTTCCTTAGCAAGCTGGCTTTCTCTTTCTGGTGCAGAACTGGTCTCTGTTCTGCTCAGACAAGCCAGAATACTGAGGCTGCCCTAAAAATGTTCCTGATGCCAGGACTCCAACATGAGAAAGCCATGAGCGGACTACTTTCCCTAAGTCAATGGATGAGTCATGTACGAACTGGGCTGACTGGGCTTCCCTACTGCTGCCCTTGGAGCTACTGGATCTGTGCCAGGTGCGCTGCTCCCTGACTGGGAAAGCTCAGGTGGAGTAAAAGTTTCAGTGCAGAACCTAGACCACAGGCATCACTGCATCCTCTGGATCCAGGGATCACACTTGACACTCTCATTTGCTGGAGGTAGATGTTAAGAGTAGGATTCAGTGTAGAGGTTAAGACAGCTACATGTATATGCATGTGACTGTTTGGATTCTAGTGGTCCGTACTCTTCTTGCCAGTGGAGAGCTACTTACTCCAAAGGAAAGTGACTTTCAGCTGTTTCACTGTATAAGCTTCATTGGCTGCATGCCAAGATCTCCAGTCACTGTAATTGCAATTTAGAAGAGTAATGCACATCTAGATGTGTAAACGTAGATGTCTTAACTTTGGACAGAATCCCACCCTCAGTTTTCGCAGATGCGCTTTACTTCCAAAGTTGTTAAGTGTATAAAGGACACTTTCTAAAGAAATCACACAAGTCAAACAAACTATTGAACTATCATACACAGCCTCCTACAAGATAGCCTGGTAGGTTTCTGTGTTCATTAGATGACAATAATAAAATAGATTCATCTAGTATGAAGATTTATACACAGAACAGAAATTAGAAGTGTTGCACTTCTACTGACATTTTTAACTACATAGTTTCTGTACAGAAAAGTTGCTGTTGCAGTCCATCCCAATTGAAGCTGCTGTTGCTCTGAATGGACCAGAGCACCATGTAGGTAGGTTAGAATGTCTCTAAGAGAAAAGGACCAAAAAAATAGCGGAATGGTGGTCAACGAGGAAAGTCTATAACAGATAGGTAAATAAGACATTTCCTGTTCACTGTGTCTACTCTTTTTAAACTATGTTTGAGTTTTTCTATAGTAAATTTCAGAGAACTATGGTCAGGTTCAACACAGAGGGGTTTTCATAATTTTTCTCCAGCTCTGAAATGAGACGAAGAGGAAGCAATCCTCTTTTAGACAGAAAAAGAGATCTGACAATCTCACAATAACTTGAAATTTTGGAGATCTCTGTGTCATTGTTAGAAAAGATCCCACTAAGAAAATAGCTACACTGATGTAGAAATCTTCCTTGAGGAAGATCATGGGGATATCTACATTCTCTGGCATTTCATATTTCAGCTTCACCCATGATGCTATCAGAAGTAGCAGGTTTGAGACTATGCTTATCAGGACAAACAATTCTAGTATGCTTATAATTTAAAAAACCTGTCATCAGGGGAGAAAAACCTGAGAGTAACTTGCTGTTACTACTCCAAGATGGTTCAGTTCAAAGCTGCTTTCAGTAAGCCAAGAATCTGTATGTCAGTTCTAACAGATCTGTCAACTCCTGGCTCCCATCAGAGGCTCTTCAGCTACATCTGTATCACAACATTAAATAGCACCAAGCCATAGGCTCAAGTCCAGGTGGAAATCATCCATGTAGTACATCTCCTGGCATATTTTGCCCCATGTAAATTAACACTCCATGATTCAGATACTGTTCTTAGCTGGCAGCATAGACAAGAGCAAACTATTTTGCAGGAGGAGATGGTTAGGAACACTTTAATGATACTTGTTCTCTAGGAGAAAGAAAACACCCCTGTCAGGGCCCTGAGGGCACTAATGACCCTGACCAACTTCACCTGAGACCCACAGCCCAGAAGGTCTATTTAAGCTCAGACCTGGGCTTGAACTGGAGGAATGCTGATTTCTAGTTCAGCTACAGTTATGGCTGGTGGTGGGCCTTGTTAATTTAGACACCAACCTGCAATCTGAATTCCTGCTTTTACCTTGGTCTTGCCTCATCGCCATGAGTCTGCCAAATGACTGCTGATCCTGAACTGCAGGTTGGTTTCCGGGCTTGATTTCAGAACTACCTTATCACTGTGCTATAGATCTGTGCTGATGGTTAGACCAGGCTGCCACCTATGAGTCTGAACTGCTCTCTGGCTGCCCCAGGAGCCCCTGCTGCTCCCAGCCTTCATCCCACAGAGAGCAGCTGGCCTCTGTTGCTCCATCACATCCCAGGTCTATTTTATTTACTAGTGTGAGTTTAGGTCTGCAGTGCCTGTACCGCCAGGGTGTCAGAGGTCCAGCTCCTGTGCTGGTCTCCAGAGCAGCTCCACAAGGTAGTGGTCCCCAAGGAAGCATCCTTGGCTAGTTCCTCTGCTATGCCATCAAACCAGATGGGGACATTAGTGGTTCCAGATCCTTGGCCAGCAGTGATTCTGGAAAAGTGTTATAGTTTCATTTCTTTTTTTTTTATGACACTGAGCATTTGTGAGGAGTTCTGTCAATCTGCTCTGGATCAAAACTAAGTTTTAAAAAAGAACTCATCACATTTATGATGGATCTGGCCCAAGTCAAGGCTGGAGATGCAGCCTTCCCTTGAGCAGACTGTTCCTGACTGTCAGTGCTACAAGGGTTTAATGCACCTGTTTGTATTCCTGCAGCCACATTTAAGAAAATACTTCTGTAGCATAAGCAGAAATGTGAAGAGGAAAAAAAAAAGAAAGCGATGCTACAGTACAAGGGTATCAGCTGGAGTTTGCAGTGCATATGAACATATGTTCTCAGCCACTGCCACTATGTTTGACTAAAACTTTAACAGGTGATTTTCTATTACATCTCTGTAAGGCAGTGCAAGTTTGTTTGCCTGACAGTCATATTAAAAAAATAAGCTTACAAATGCAAATGTTGGCATGAAAATGTAGTGCTAATTTATCTCTATTATATAGTCCTACCATGTATCACTTGTAGATCTGCCCAGACAAAGCTTTTCTTCCTATAGTAGGAATCTGTTTTGAGAGTGGTCTAGGACAAGCCCTCTGGGATTATTTGGTAATTACACCAAAGGCTTCAGCATTAAATATGTCCTAAAATACCAAGCAAAATTTTATATCATTTAAGGTAAAGTCTTCTAGTAACTAATTTTGCAATTCATAAGCAAGTAACTTCTTTGATTATACGGCTGTAAACCTTTATTTTAATTGGTTATTTGCAGAGTGATGGATTTTACTGGAGACAGTAATTTGCAGATTTAACCAGCCTGACTTTGTGTGGTGAATTATGAAAATTGTGAACCTAGTGTCTGATCCCTGTAAAATGAACAATTGTCTCTGCATGAGACCAGATGACTGCAAATCATCATGTTATGGGGAAGCTAACATGGGTTAATCTATTTATGGTCTGTTCTCCTTTCCCCTGTAAACAATGTTCTGCCTTTTAAGCTGATCTGTACTCCTGAGTGGGGCATGTTAATTCAGTGGGTGTTAGGCCACCTCCTTCTTTTTCCCTGATGATTAGACAGGACTTAAGATTGTTTATTAGTGACTCTAAAATTTGAACTCAGTCCTTGTTCCTACAAAACAAAGCCTGGCAGTGTGCCTTCCATGATGAAATTTAAGCCAAAGAAGTATTTATATGACTAGGAAGCCCTTTATTATCTTCAAAACTGTCACATGCTAAGAAAAAAGTTGTCCTTTGTCAGCAAGGGCTTTTGTTTGGTAGGCCTGGACACCTCTGCTCTTTGGGTACTTAATTTAGAGAGTAACATGAAGATAATTAAGACTGCAGAAAGAGGGTGGTGTTCACAGAATCATAAATAGGTTGGGTTGGAAAGGACCTTCCAACGTCATCTAGTCCAACCCCCATGCAATGAGCAGGGACATCTTCAGCTAGACCAGGTTGCTCAGAGCCCTGTCCAGCCAGGCCTTGAATGTTTCCAGGGATGGAGCATGTACCACCTCTCTGGACAACCTGTTCCCGTGCTTCACCACCCTCATTGTAAAACGTTTCTTCCTCATGTCTATCCCGAATCTCCCCGTCTTTAGTTTAAACCATTACAGAATGTTAGGGGTTGGAAGGGACCTTGAAAGATCATCTACTCCTTGTCCTATCACAACAGGCCCTGCTAAAATCTGTCACTATCTTTCTTATAGGCCCTTTTTAAGTACTGAAAGGCTGCAATAAGGTTTCCCCAATGCCTTCTCCAGGCTGAACAACCTGAACTCTCTCAGCCTGTCCTCATAGGAGAGGTGTTCCAACCCTCTGATCATTTTGGTGTCCTTCTTTGGCCACTCTCCAACAAGTCCATGTCTTTCTTGTAGGACTTGCAGGACTCCAGGTGGGGTCTCACCAGAGCGGAGTAGAGGAGCAAAATCACCTCCCTCAACCTGCTGGCCACTCTCTAATGTGAAAATTATTATTTTTTTTTTTACCATAATACTTACATTTTTGAGGTCAGGAGTAAGTTCCATGTGTTTTTAATGTATTTATAAATGAAGTCATGGTAGTGATGGTATTGTCTTAACAGTGGTGATTTTAGAGACATATCTCCTAAATTATTAGCTTTAGTTTCTAGTTTGAGATTCTCAGTGAAACCAGCTGTAAATATACATAACATAAGTGGTTTAGGGGTATTTTAGGAGGTCAGCTCTTTACTTGGGAAGGAAAACGTTGAAACAAATTAATAAGATTCAAGTAGTATGCCTCAGTCTTTTGCTGCAGATGGTAGATTGTACTTTGTGTCCTTTTTTTAACCTCCTATTTTTCCTTCACACTAGGTTTATTAAGAGCAGTTTGTGCTTAGAGTTTTAGTAGCTAACATGAACTTAAACATAACCTTATTTTCTAGTAAATGAGTAGTTCCATTTGAGTCACTGAACAGCCGTACAAATGTCGGGTTTGATCTTCAGTTAGTATAAAAATACTAGAAAATACCCTACACAACAGTTATTCTCACAAACAAATAAAAATATATTATAGATACGCCCCCAGGTTACATATTCTTCAAAGCAAGGATTGAGTTACTTTGTTTTCATACCTCCTACAGAGCAATAATATATCTAAACACTAAAATGCTTTGAAAAAGTTGGAAACTAGTGCTGGGAGACACCTGCAAAAAGACAAAGTAAATAAAAGATGCTTATTGTTTAATAAGTAAGTAATGAAAAAGTGATTTATCCTAATCTATTTAAGTAGATAGTGCTAGTTTAATTTCTAGTGAATGTTACAGAAAAAAAACACCAAAAAACCTGCCAAGTGTATTTTCATTTTCTTTTTCAATACTTCTCTTGTGGAGGCAAAAAATTGAACTGCTCATCTTCTGGAAAATGAAATAAATTATTCTTCACGTGATGAGAAGTAGTTATGCAAAATAAAGAGAGGGATACCTTAGATAAATTCCAGCATTGTAAATACTGAGAAATGATTAAAAGATACTGTTTATTACAATATAAATACTAGTTACAGCATGTAAGCACCCAGTCCCTTCTTTTTTATCCCATTAGTCCCAGACTATTTAGCCACTATTGTATTAAAAGTCATAAAATACTGTTGCAAAACCCTATTAGAATGCATTAATGAAACATAGACACTATATGCTGGGTCCTGTTCTGGGCTCCTCAGTACAAGATATGGACTAGAGGCAGTCTGGTGCAGAGCCATGAAGATGACTAAGAGATTGGAGCATCTGACATGTGAGGAGAGGCTGAGATTGCTGGGAGTATTCAGCCTGGGGAAAAGCAGGCTCAGAGCAATCTTATCCACATGTGCAAACATTAAGAGGGAATGAAGAAAGAGGGGCCACTGACTTCTCCCAGTGGTGCCCACTGACAAGGTGAGGGGCAATGTGCACAAATCAAAATACGTTCAAAATACATTAAATTCCACACAAAACCAGGAAAACACTATTTTTTAATTATTATTTATTTGATATTTTTACTGCACAGGCAGTCAAACAGGGGACCAGATGTCCCAGCAAGGTTATGGAGTTTTCATCCTACTCAAAACTGGACTAAACACAGTCCTGGGCAACCTGCTTTAGCTGACCCTGCTTGAGCAGGGTGGTTAGACTTGATGATCTCCAGAGATCCTTTCCAATAACAACCATCCTGTAATTTCCAAAGCTAAATGATGCACAAAGATCAACAAAGGTGAATAATGTCCTACTGGTTTTGTAGCTATTCCCACCAGGGCCTGCATTGAGCCACCAAAGTCCCCACCATACTCTAGGAGAACTCTGTAACTGCAGAAACTGTAACCCTTGCACTGAGAGTTCAGTTTCTGGTACCCTAAGAATAAGACTGAAGAAAATGTAAATTTAAGTCTCATCCTTGTGCCTCTTCCTCATCTTTGTACTTTTTCCGTGAATACACACACATGCATCTGTTTGTGTCCTCCCTGTTCCAGCTCCCCAGGTCATTATTCCCACATGCAGCACATTGAGGGAGGTGTCAGCAGCCACTTCTCTCCCAGTGAGCCAAGCAGGAGACAGCTGGCAGCTCCCTGGAGAGCTCCAGTGCCTGAGAAAAAAAGAGACCACATTTTTCATTACCATGGTATGCTGTGTGTTACACAACTCAGCTGCTGAATCCCAAGAAATTAAACAACATGGCAGCCGCCTGAACACAACATTTTTTCAGGGAAATTACAGCTCAAGCACAGTGGAAACTCTGATACTCCCCTATGGCAAATACTCTTGAAAAATTGAGAGAGTAAAAACAGTCCTTGAAAGCATTTAACAGCTGTAGACAGGCTCAGAGTATAATAGCTCTTTGATCTGCTGTATGATGGGAAGAGCACCACTGGGAGCTTAATGCCATCATTTTATGCAAATGTCACGGAAGGATACTCCATGTAGTTAAATTGTTCCGTCTCAAATACAACATTTATGAAAGCAATCACTTCTTCATTATCATCCAGGTGGATAACCTAGATCATTATATAATAGAAATTAAATCTATATGTTATGTTTGAGTTTGGAGAACTAGAAGATGCTTTGATGAGAGAGAATTGCCTGTGATATTTATGACCCTGTTTGCAAAAAGCTACCACTAAGAAATGCAGGCTGTAACTAATAATGCAAACCCTATCATATCATAAGCAAATCCCATATAAACAGCAAGTAAAAACGTACAAAGACAAAACCCAATCATTTAAACAAAAAGAAAAATATAGGATACAATTTCAATTTTCTTCATGGAAACATATTGAAGCTGAAATCAGCAGGGATTTTTTCTTCAAAATGGGCTCTGCAAATTAAATATTTTTTAAAACATTGTCAGTACTTTTTCAGACAATGCCTTTAAATTAAATAGGATTTCTCCAAACTTGTCCTGAAAAATAAGTTGAAGTACTGACTTCTGACCCTCCTCTAAAGTCAGGGTTTTTTTCAGGGGCTTCAGGGATAGTTTTGTCTTATTTATATAAATAAAAAGGTGTTTGTTTGATTTTAACTTTCTGATCTTTGATGAGTTAATTTTAAAATCTCATGAAAACAAACATGATCATCTGAGAAAACTCTGCGTCTTTAACTTGCAGCAAATGTTTCCGAGGTACAGACTGAATGTTTTTTTATTGCAAAAGAAAATAAGTATAGGAACAATATACAGAACCTTTCACAGAAAGAATAAATTTAAAAAATCACACAACTAAGTGATACGTCTCTGTACGAACTACTTATTCAAACTAATTCCATGTCAGAAGGAAAAATGGAAGGTAACTAGAGAGAAAGACAGATATGCTATGGAATGTATCATGAGAAATTCTAGGAGAAAAAGTTTAGAGGAAATTTATTCTGAATTGTTTGCTAGTAAATATAAATAAATAAAGTAAATCAAATTCTGCATAAGACCTCTTGGTTAAAAACAACTGAGATCATAATAGTTTGGGGTCATTGCTATTCAGCCGAAAAACAAAGTCAATTAAATTTAAGGGTCAATCCTTATCCTGGACTCAAGAAGCTTACAAGATGTCTTTTCTTTTTTTTTTTTTTTTTTTCACTTGCTCTCTCTTTTACAAGTTACTGGCTTTGACTCTAATTTTAAAAGTAGATATTATTGAAATGTAAGACTTCTGCTTTACATGTATTTTACAATTCTAGTTCCAATATGGATTGATCCTGTTGCTTTAGTGGTAGACAACATAACAAACACAGGCAGTTGAAGAGTAAGATCCACTTGGTACAGTAATAGCAGAACTTCAGATCATATTGCAATTAACTAGTATCACCACTTCAGAAATAAAGCATCATTAGATTTCTTATACTGCTGTGAGAAGCCTATAGGTTTTATTTATTTATTGGTTGTAGTAGCAGTAGTAGTAAATTCTCCCTTCTGCAGTTGTCTTACATTAGTAAATACAGAAATGAGGAACTGAAGTACGAAACAAGAATTTGTAAACTGAACTCTGCTCCAGCCATTCTACTAATGACCTACAAAGCCTTATTCCTTTATCATTTGTGATGTATACGTCAGTGTTCCCCCCACTGCAAGAAGTAACCAGGTCGGCACATGAGTCATTCTACAGGACCCCCAACTCCTTCGCTGTGTTTTCCTTGTGCTTTGAACTACCTCGTGGTAACCCAATTAGGTTGTGTGCTGTATGAACACAGGTGTGCTGCAGTGACCTCTTTTGTTTAGTGTGACAGAGCACATCACAGCACAGTAAAACCCTTCCTTGGCTCTCCTTCAGAAACCTTTCCTAAAAAGGAAACAATAATAAATCTCTCATCTTTAAATTTTTATAAAGCTTATAGGAATCTGGTATAATGTTAATACCCTGCCCCTTTGACAAATTCTGTTGCAATTAGACAGCAAGTTCAAGAACTATTGAGAAAGTATTAGTAAGACATAAACATCCCCTCTCCTTCATTTTTATCTCAATGTTCTGAGGGCTTTTAATTTATTTATTTTTATTAATTTGATTTCACAAATATTAATTTGATATCTGCCAGATTTAATGTATTGGGAAAAAAATAGTCTGTACTGAAGGAAAAAAAATCACTAAATCATTGTTCAGTTTTTAAAAATTTGCACTAGGAAACAATTGATTCATCAATATCAGGAAGATTTTAAAGGAGAGATGAAGGGCTGAAGTAGTCTTCTCATAGAATAAGTAACAGGCAGCCCACTTTTTTACTATTTACTACATACTACTAGAAATGTTTGTAAAAAGTATGGGCTTTTTGTAAAAATACTCAGGAGTATTTTCTTCCATTTTTCTCAAAATAAAAGCTTCATCTATTACAGAAAGTCCTGACACAGTTCTCTTTTTACATAATGCTGATGAGCACACGATGTTTGCTAAGGTAGTGCCTAATAAAAAATCAGTTTGAGAGCCAATCCCTGGCAACACTGGCACACTACTACAGCAGATGTTTCTTACTTTAAGAAAGCTGAAATGGCTCTTAGCTATATCCTAGAACTGAAGAGCACAAGGGGCGGAACTTGGCAAGATCAAAGTATTGTGATTCATAAAAACTGGGCTTCATAGAAGGACTCCTGAGAAAATGGAATTGTCTCCTTGGCTCAGGGAATTCTATTGCCATGGACTTTGTTCTCTTGCTCTCCTATGAAAAAAACATTTTAGTGGAATTTATAGTAGTTTTTCTTGTATCTTAATTTAAATATTTGATCTTAATAATATTTCATAATCCAAAAATCTCTACTTCATGTTCTGCTGTCAGAACCATACAACTTGGTAACATTTTTGAACCTGAACTCTGCTCCAACAATGGGCTGAAACATTTACTGAGCCATAGATTGAGATTCAGTTTTTTTCCATAGGCAATCTTGCTATCCATGGAGGCAGCTCTATCACTATTAGGGCTTCAGCTAGTAGACCTGCTTAGTGCCTCACTTTTTCAGGAGAACATACCCTTCAGCTTTGAGCAGCTCTAAGGTCTGATCTGGTACTCTGTTGAGCCCTGTACAGTTTTGCCTATCCCCTCTGAATCCCCATCTTTGATGAACTCCTGGCATCCCTGTCAGGGTAGATGATGTCACTTACTCCATTTCTATACTACTCAGCACAATGGAGTTCTGTTCTTGGATGTCCCCAGGATGTGAGTATGTGAAGACATGCACTATATGCTATGTGGAGCCCAGAATTATCAAGAGCTTCCTGGGGTGGACAGACCTGAGGGGGAGAAGCTGTGAGCACAGTAGAGCTTTTCTAGTCCAGCAAACATGGTACTTTACCACGATGACTAAAAGTCCACAGGCCTGGTGTTAACATGGTAGTGTGGGAGCTCCACACTTGTCTGGGCTAGCGTATGGCCTAAGATGATTTTAGCTTGTTTTGGGTACAATAGGTATTACCTAGTAGTCAGGTTTGGTTAAATTAGCCTTAATTTTCTGTGAAGAAAAGTAATTATTCTTTGCAGATTGAACTCTCTATGACCATAACATAAAATACAGCTTGTAAACACAGAATGGTACCAGAGATGCTGAACTAAGCAAAAAGCACAACGGTCAGCCAGTGGTCACTACAGGAATACAATCTTGTTAAACCAGTTTAGATGTACAAAGAGAACATAAAACTGAGCAACTGAAATCATATGAAAATAACTGAGAACAAAGTAAGAGAATGCTCATGTACACATTAAGAAAATGGATAAACATAAACACAAGGGAGCTCAAGACAAGGAGGAAAGAACCCTTTCCCTTTTCCCCAGAAGTACCAGACTCCTGCTAGTATAGAAATGGTGACACAGTCAACTTGCTGGCACCCTTTCTTGTCTCCTCTGCTTGAGAAAGACTGGCCAACAACCTTAAGAACTTGGAGAAACACTAGACAGTGAGTATACCACCAGAGAAAGTAAGTAGAGACTAAGAATTACTTTCTGTGTAATTAGCTGTATTTCTGAGACTTGCCCATATTGAGTTGGACTGTACTATTATTAAATTGTAGTACTGTGTAAGTATTTTTATAACTCTTTTCTTTATTTTGATTACACTATCAAATTAGACTTCAAAAAAAATCATAGCTTCACATATATAGAATGAGTTTCCTTCTGGCAATGAGAAGAATTTGGAGTGTTACACTGTGCACATAGTTTCCAAGTTAATCTATTAATAATAGCTATCTCCTTTCTATTTACTCAGAATTCAGAAAATGTCCACACCAGCAGAGCCCCACTACCAGGAAAGGTGAACACCATGTAGCTGCGTAGCAGCTTGAGCTGACACAAGAGGGAACGAGCAGCCAAGGGCAGAGAGAGGGAAACTTGTTTTGTTTCCAGTGCAGTATCATATTATACCCTCACTGAACTTTTCCTTTACATCGTTGAATGTGGATGCACTGTGTCTCATAATCAGATAGTTTCTCAAATAACAAAAATATTATCATCACATTTACTGAATAAAAAAGATGCACTGCAAGTTCTACCTCCCAGTTCCTCTATCGTAAAATTTACTAGTGGCTCCAAAGCCACTAATGCTTGGCTTCAAACCCACTTCTCCATGACCTACTGTAAAGACCTCTGGCATACCAGCCTTTCCACTTCATGTGCTGTACCACATCTCTCTTCCTTGGTGATCAAATTGCCAGTTCAGCATCAGTGGCATTTGGTGGGATCACAGATATTGTACATGCTTAATGAGAAATCTGAATTTAGGTTCTTTCTACATCTGCTGTGCTGGCAAACTTCAGGGCTTTGATGAAACAAAATAACGAATATCTATAACCACTAATTACATGCACACATTAAAAGGAATAGTCTTTTGAAGCAGTTCCTCACATTTGTTGACTGTTTTGGAATCTCTCTTCAGGTTCTATCATGACTTCATCTAAAACACTGTTTAGAGCTTAAATTAGCATTGTTAAGCAAGCAGTAAGGTTAGTGTGAGTTCTATGTCAGGACAAACTCTATAGTCTCTCAGTACCTTTCTTGAGCATGCTCTTGACTCACAAGACAGCTTTCTCATATATTTATCCCTTGACAGTAGAATATAAATTCAAGATTCTTGAGGGATTTTTTATAATAGACAAAATAAAGATGGCAGTTACAGATATTTTTCAAAGACTCACGTGAATAGAAGTTATATCATATTCAACCTCTTCACATAAATATAAATATTCATAGTTTCTTTCCATTCAAACACAGCTGACTGTCCATGTGCTTTTAACTGATGCAGCTCTCTGATATTATCCAGCAAAAAGTTTTTCCTCTAGTAAACCACGGTAGCTTTGTAGGTATAATCTGATTTCCCTCTAGTGATCGCAGTCATGTTCAATTCTTTCTCCCCAAAGCTTATCACCTTTAACTCTTCCTACACGTCATTCTGGCAGTATCTTTCTGCTAAACAAGGGACAGTGTCATCTGTCTGAAGATTCCAGTGCCTCTGCACTTGACTCACCTAATGACAATAGCTTGAGTCAGGAGTAAAACTCCTCTACTCTGTAGCCTTCTACAATTCAGCATAAAATGCCTCCATCCGTTGAAACTTATTACTTGTTTCAACATCTAATATAAAGAATACCCTGCACACAAGTGTGTGATTAGTGTTAAGCCGTGTATTATAGCTCTTTGCTGGCTCTTGGTGGAGAACATTAGTGATGGCAATCACCTACTTTCTGTTGGATTCAAATGGCCAGGACTACTGAACTACTATTGAAAAATTCTGTAACTTAAAAAAAAAAATAAAAAAAATAATAAAAAAAAAATTGTAATAATCAAGGAGGTAAAGTAGAAAGAAAAATAGATCAGGGGAGACAGATGCACATTGAAGGAAAATAGATTTTTTTTTTTTCTTGATGCCAATTTATCTCATCCTGATGGAGACAGATCGGATAAAAAGCATTTGCTTCTCTCCACTGGCTATAGGAGGGCACTGGGAATTAGCACAGATGTCTACAATGTAGGAGTTTACCATGACGTGAAATGAATTGACCCTGGATATTTCATAAGAGGCTATTCATTTAAGCATTTGCATTTAAAACAGAACCTGAACTCTGCTCCAACAATGGGCTGAAACATTTACTGAGCCATAGATTGAGATTCAGTTTTTTTCCATAGGCAATCTTGCTATCCATGGAGGCAGCTCTATCACTATTAGGGCTTCAGCTAGTAGACCTGCTTAGTGCCTCACTTTTTCAGGAGAACATACCCTTCAGCTTTGAGCAGCTCTAAGGTCTGATCTGGTACTCTGTCGAGCCCTGTACAGTTTTGCCTATCCCCTCTGAATCCCCATCTTTGATGAACTCCTGGCATCCCTGTCAGGGTAGATGATGTCACTTACTCCATTTCTATACTACTTAGCACAATGGAGTTCTGTTCTTGGATGTCCCCAGGATGCCACCCTAATACAAACAACAGTATTCTTTCCTGCTCTCTGACTATCTGAATATCTCTTGGAAACAGAGCAGAGCTGGATACTTATGGCATTACAGACAGAAGAGTCAAAACTTCATTTGGAATTTACTTCTTGATATCCTTCTCAAGATTAAATTACTACTTTAAATGTCATGGGCCATGTCTACAAGTCAGGCATCTGATTTTCACAGGTGTTTTTTGCAGGAAGGAAGTATAGAGAAGATTCATTATAGCTTGAACTTTGTTTTTCTTTCAGTAAAGAGAGAAGCAGTCATATAACCAACTGTTGGCAAAGATTAGCTTACCTTTCTCACATAAAAACACCTTTCACCTGAAACCTGAACAAGGTATGTCAAATTACTGTATAGTAAATGATCACTTTCCACTCATCACTCAAAGAGATGCTTCCTCTATTTGTCATTTGTTTTCCTCATAAAATGAATAACTAACTGCCCAACATGAAGTACAGAGGCTGTTGCAAGTTTTGAGATGTTGCAAGTTCAGACAGATCAGATAAAAAGCATTTGCTTCTCTCCACTGGCTATAGGAGGGCACTGGGAATTAGCACAGATGTCTACAATGTAGGAGTTTACCATGACGTGAAATGAATTGACCCTGGATATTTCATAAGAGGCTATTCATTTAAGCATTTGCATTTAAAACAGCACTGTCTTTTTCCCTTTTTTACACCACTGATAACAGTTTAGAGAAGAGTAGATAACACAAAATGTTTAGGAAAACAGATTTTAAGATCAAATCAGAAAGATACACTGAAGTGTAGGTCTCTAATCAAAGGTGATCAATACATAAATAGAAAAACTACATCAAAATGAATAAAACTTCAGTATTTTTCTTCTATACTGAGTACAGCCTTTGATGTCTACACTTCGTAATTTCTAAATTGAATACATTAAATAATATCTGTAAAAACAGAATATGGAATCAAGTGTTTTTCTTTTCACTAGAAAAGACACTTTAGGAGAAACAAAAATGAAGCTTCTGTAAGTATATTTGCAGAAAGCATTCTCTCTGTGACACCATGTTTATAAAAGTGGAGAAAACTATCCTACTCTAAAGAGAGCAAAAAAATTAAAAGCAGCTTTGAGAATTGTAGAAGCTGTTCACAGTGAAAATGTTTTAATATAATTGGGAAAATGGAATTTGCTATGTTGCATAGTCCAAATATTGAACCAACACCAGAAGGTGCTCTACTTTTAGTTAAAATCTCATTCCCAATGGAAAAAAAAATATTCAGGAGTATTATTACTTGAAGAAATGTGTCAAAGACAGGAAGGAAATATTGATAGGGAAAGTGTGCCCTGATATCCAGTGAAGGTGCAGCCAGGATGTGTGAGTATATTTTGAGGCATCCTATCAATGGGCTCAACCAATTCTTAGCGCTTTGGAGACTTAATCAAATATAAAATGACATTTGACAGTATGCAGTGCAAACACATTGATTTAGGAGCTAATAAAAAGTTGAGGGTTCATCATTGGAGATGGCAGAGGAGGACACCAAACAGGATGCATGGCTCAAACACAGATGATCATAAGGCAAAGGATGACACAATTGAGAAACACAAGTTGACAGTATGTGTAGATAGGTGTGAAATGCTCATTTATTTGGAACCTGGAATCTCAAACTACAGCCTGCCCCCTTGGATTGAGAAGTAAAGGTGCAACAAATCTGAGGGAAAGGAAAACTTTATTACTTCTGTCCTTTCCCTTTTCTCTTTTCCTGGTCCTTTTCTATGAAAATTGTTGAACATATTTGTCCTAGTTTTAAGTATCTATGGTATATAAACATTACATTCTTTTGATTCTTGGCCCCAGAGCAGAGTTACTATAATCATTTGTTATGACTTAAGGCTTCTCTCAGGCACATATAGCTGTGGTTGCAAATGCAGTATGCAACTTATTGTGGCCTTTCAATACTTAAAGGGGGCTTACAAGAGAGATGGGGACAGACTTTTTAGTAGTGCCTGTAGAGATAGGACAAGACATAATGGATTTAATCTAAAAGAGGGTAGATTTAGACTTGATGTAAGGAAGAAATTTTTTATGCTGAGGACAGTGAAACACTGGAACAGGTTGCCCAGAGAGGTGGTAGATACCCACAGCTCACTTATTTTGTAAAACCTAGCAGTCAAAATAGTTTGTCGGTCTGTTTTCTCTACTCTTTAGTCAGGTCTATTGGGTAATCAGGTATCCCTCTAAGTATATTCTGTTGCCTTTCTATTATGTGCACTCTCTAGACTAACGAAGCCTTCAGTATGTTAAGCACAGTCAGATATGCCTCAGTTACTCCCTTCTGAAGCTGACAACACAGAACACAGACAGGTGAGAAAAGATTAACAGAAAAAAAAAATGAGTAGAGTACTCTGCCAGGTAAAGTGCTGACGACGTAGAACCAAATGCACTGGTACGGGCTGGATAAGGCACTCAGCTCCTGTCATTTACACTCAGATATGCTGAAATGCAAAGTACTGAACTGCAGACTACAAGTGATATTACTGTGAACACCAGTGGACTTTTCTAGGGGTCTGTAACACGGACAGTAGCTGTGTTTTCATTACTTAAGTACAGTTAAGTACAAAGCAGACTAGAGGTTTAGGAAGTGGAAGAGGAATGGCCTAAGACTGGAAGAGGAAGAAAGTCCATAACCTGGTGTTGCCAGTGAAACTTCTGTACTGGGGAAACACCCCGTTGCTTTCATTTCCCTTACCTTCCACACCTCCTAAGTGAACTACAGCTTATGAATTTCTGTGGCTTCTGCACACATCCAATTGTTTTCAAATAACATCTTTATTTTTAACCAAAAGCAGAAATCAGCAACTTTAATTAAAGCAAGCTTGCAGCTTATGCCTTGGATTCATTAACTTCAAAAGAATCCATTACATATGCATATATGTATGCATGTATATAGTACATATATGGTCAATGTATTATGGGCATCACATATATATATATATTTGTATGTAGGAATACTATATATACATACACATATACATAATATATACACATATATAAATGTTATATATTTCAATATACGTAACACCTACAGTGCATTGACTTTCCCCTTTTGCACTTTGCCAGGAATCTTGCAAATAATCTACTTTTTCTGCCATGGAGTTGCCCTGATTTACTGAAAAGTACCAGAATTTCTAGCTGAAGGACAAGCTAGTCTGCAAATTTTCAAGCTAAATAAAAAAAGCAGCAGCACTTTTTAGCACTGACTTGTTTTAATGCCAGAAATAAGTGGTTATAACTTTCAGATTTTTTTTTTTAATTCCAGATCAACATGGAAGGGGCAGTAAACTCCTTTCAAAAACTATCATTAGTACAGAAAATTTCATTACTTCTAATGTTTTCTAAACTTCACACTATAAAGTCCTTTGAAACCACTGCAAGATGTGAAGTTTGACAAGAGGTTGCCTAGGTACAGCTCAGACAATCTAGATTGACTGAAAACTGTGTTGCCAGTAAAACATTTACACTTACATACTCTGCCAACAAGAGTCTTTATTCAACAAAAATTACAGATATTTCAAAGAAATGCAAACAAATTCAAAGAGAATACCAAACCCATAAATTTAAGATAAAAGAAAATAAATAATATTTCAAGAATCAGAATTAATAAGTCCTCTGTCTTCAGAATATTTTGTCTATTAACTACTTAAAAATATTTGTTGCAATTCTTGTTAGCTAAATTTAAGCATTCAATACTTCAAAGTATCTACTCAGTAATTTTGTTGTTTCAGATTAGAAGTCTACAATTTATTCATATGATCTCTAACACAGCATGAGAGCAGCTCATGTGGACAGAAAATGTTATTATGGGAAATGAAAATAGTTCTGCCTAAAAACTAAGCCAGAGCAAGTAGTCACTGACAGATGATCCCTGAGGGCATACAGTGAAGGAAAAACATTATGTAGTAAGATGTACTTTCTGGAGTGTCATATACATGCATATCTTACTGCTATGGCTGACTTTTCTGACCTAAAATAAACCTCTGTTAATGAACACCATCCATTGTTTCCTGATGTGAATGCACCAGTAGTCTCTTCCTGCTTCTGTGTAAGTGAAGAGGTAAGAGAAGCAGCATCATAGCCAAACCAGTTTGCAATGAACATTCATAAAAACATTTCTCTTTGCTCTCCTTTGCAAAATTATATAATTACAGTGTTTTTCCTATAATGTTTTGTCTACTAATTAATGACAGACAACTTCAGGTGACTGAAAGCGGTTTTTGAGCAGAACATAACTTTTCTAATGTGTAAGCTCTAATGACGTGTCTGAGACACCCAAGGAGTTTAAATGTTTCTGGATGGACATGCATAATTTAAGCCAAAAGAGAAAAAAAACATAATCTAAAGATCTAACAATATAAAAGTTCTCCTTTTCCCTCTAACTAATGATGTGAAATACAGCTTATTTGAATTTTGCTATGACTGAAAAGCAACATATGACCAAGAGACCAATGTGTGCTCATATTGTATAGTCACTGCATTCTTATGGCACTTTCCTTACATTATGGATCATCTACCTAAAAAGAAACAATTGCCATGCAAATATTTTTCCTAATGAATAATACAATATAAACACCGTTAATTTTTCATAGCAGGAATTCAATTGTAACACAGACAATATGGCCATGCATATTTACCCACAAAAGCACATTGCTGAGAAGGTCTCTCAGTACTTGTACCAGCCACAGTTTGAGTGGCAGGGTTGGACCACTGCAAAATACCTGCCTGCAAAACAAGCCCCAAAATTTAGCACATGGGAAGTTGAAACTGGTTTAGTTAAATTTGAGAAAGTTCTGCTGCATCTACTCCAACAATTGCAGCTTTTTAACAAAATATCAATGTCTGCAACTCTGTTCCAGACATCCCGTCTCCAAAGCTAAGCTGCTTTGAAGATTGTTTCCAACAGTATCTTTGCTTGCTCGGCTAGCATAGCACCAACAACACTAAGCACTTATAGAACACAGAACTCTAAATAGTTCTTTAATTGTTTAGTTAGCCTCTGAAATACCTTACTCTGCCATTTGGACTTGAAAAACAGCTTTGGTTATGAGTATTGCCGAGAGATGGCAAGGCCATTTGTTCTAATGATACCATGTCCTGGGGCTTACATGCCTTACATGTTTCTTTCCAGGAAGAAGTGCAGAATAAATGTTCCTTATCCTCATCAACTGAACACAAAACATCTCAATGACTCTTTTTCATTATTTGTCCAACTAGCATGGATGTATAACAACTCCTTTAATGTTTCATGGTGTCTGGCAATCATTGACTCCTACCATATGAATCACCTTCACCATTCTTCTGAAATATAGTATTTACAAAGGGGTTTTTTAAGTAGGTCCTATCTGTCCATTTATATATATATTTTTTTTAATTCCCAGTTCTTCTTGAATAACATATCACCAGTTTATAGCATGTTAATCTGTGCTATTCCATTGCAAGCATACTAAATATGGACCAGTGTCAGATTGCATTATTTTTCAGTACGCTTTTTTATTAGGCTGATTATTTTTTTCCCACCAGCCTATGTCACTGGGTTGTAAGGACTAACAGTTACACATCTAAATCTATATCATACTGTAAACAGCCTAAATAATACAAAAATATATCAAAAAATAAACCCCTGTGAATATACCATGGCTGAAAACAAACAAACAAAACCACTAAACAAACAAACAAAAAACCCCACCCAGAACTAATACACATTATCTGCAGTTTATCCAATAGAAGGAAAATAACCTATTGTAAATGGTTTGTCTGGTGAATGCAAATCTGTTTTTAAGTATTTGCTTTATTTACTTACAGTTTAGTGTCTGTATAAAGCACAAATTTTCTTAACATTGCAGTTTCTAGGGATTAATATAGTACAGGGGGGCACACCTGGAGTGCTGGGTCCAGTTCTGGGTTCTCTAGTACAAGAGATGTGGACTTGTTGGAGTCAGTTCCTTGCAGGGCCATGAACTTGATTAAGGGAACGGAACATTCGACATACAGAGTCTGAGAGAGCTGGGAGTGTTTGGTCTGGGGAGGACAAGGCTCAAGGGGTTCTTACCAATGTGTACAAATATATGATGGGGGCAGAGGAGACAATAAAGTCATACTTTTAGCCATGATGCTCAGTTAAAAAGCATAAAGTGAGATACCAGAATTTCCACTTCAACAGAAGATTATTTTTTTTTCTGTTTTGAGGGTGGACCAAGTTGCCCAAGGAGGTTGTGGAATCACCATTCTTGGGGATGTTCAAAACCCAACTGGACACAGACCTGAGCAACCTGTTTTAGCTGACCTTTCTTCGAACAGTGTGGGTGTACTAGATGGTCTCCAGAGGTGCTTTCCAATCTAAACCATCTTGGTATTCTGTGATTATTTGGTGCTAGGGCCTGGAAGCTTGCCATCCTGTTCAACTGTTCTGATAGTTTCAATCATTCTCCACAGTAAATTGAACAGTAGATTGCACAGTTAATGTCCTATTTTGTCTGATACTGGCTATATTCTTTGCTTGGTTTAGGTTAAGACATGCTGTTGTAAAAATTAAATTTGTACTTTGTTTAACTGCTTTTTTTGCAAATTTTCTAACAAGTGTGTCCACAAACTATATTAATGTTCTAGCCCATATTAAACAATAGCAGCAAGTGATTTATAATCAATTTCAACCAGACTTAGTTAAAGACAAAAAAAAACCTTTCTTATATGCATTAAGTTATCTGTTCAAAATTATTATGTACATCTTGATGCCTCTGGATGTACTGAAAGAGAGTAGGAGTAATATGACCTAATCTAACAAGCAAAAAGTTAGGAAGATTAATCAGGCCTGTCCTTTTCCATTTTCTCAAAGGCCAGGTTGTCTAACGTAGACAGAGTCATCTTCAGTGCAGGTTTAAAACTATGACAATAATAAATATCTTGTGGTCAATTATACTTTCAGTTTTCATTAGTGATCAAAATACCTAAATCTCTAAATTTGATCTTATTTCTTTCAAACAGAACTGTATCCCTCTCTAGAAGTACCTACGGAGAACCAAATTTTATACTTCATTCTGACTGAGAATTTGAATTTTTGTGAGTTTTCCTTTTCTCAGAGTCTTTATCTGCATTGCACATTTGTGGGGAAAGAGTGCTCAACAGTATTCACAAGATGCTGGGTTAAGCAACAAAATTAAATGAGAATTTCCAAGTATAATCTGTCATTTCCATGGAAACTCTCCTTGCCAGTTAGGGCAGACACCTTGGTGGTGATCTCAGCTGTGCTGTGATCTACGTGTACATGTCCAGTGTTAATGTCTTCCAGCTCTCTTTTGTTCTATATTAAGTGTTTCACTGTTCTCTGAGAGACATTTTTAAACTACTTAATTGTTCTGGACCTCTGAGCCCTCAATGAGGATATCCTCCTGACAATAGCACAAACCTTGGTGCATGGCCAATCCTGTAACAGCATTTATTTTCCTTTGCATTTCAATACATTACTTTAAATTTGCTATTCACCAATGTAAATATTTCACAGGCTCCTTTAGGAGGAAACCGCATCCTCCAGCTTCTTTTGTTTTAGTTTTTGAATATATCAATATCTCAAGCTGCTGTCCCTCCTGAATTAATTCATTCATTGTGATTTCCATAGTTTGCAAACCTCTATTTTTTTTTTTTTTTCTAATTTTAGGGGTTAATTCCAAATCTTCTAGTAATCCACCCCACTCTAAACTTGTCTACAGTGTCAGATGTCTACAGTGTCAGATGTCAAGAATAACAAAAGCCTCTCTGAGAGAGACTCTTTATATAAAGGTGTGGTGATTTGATATCTGTTCCACCATGGCCTCCATGGGCAGCAGGGCACAACCTGCATCACCATGGTGTTCAATATGGGCTGCAGGGGAATCCCTGCTCTGGTGCCTGAAGCACATCCTCCCCTTCCTTCTTCACTGGCCTTGGTGTAGGGAGAGTGTGTCTCACTCCTTTCTCTCAGCTGCTGTTGTGCAGCATTTTTTAACCCTTTCTTAAATATGTTATCAGAGAAGTGCTACCAACATCACTGGTTGGCTCAGCTTTGGCCAGTGGCAGGTCCATCTTGGAGCCGTCTGGAGCTGGCTGTGTCCAATATGGGGGCAGCTTCTGGGACCTTCTCACAGGTGCCACCACTGCAGCCCCCTCCACTACTAAAGCTTTCCCACATAAACCAAATACATTTGGGCACAATCCAGTACCTACACGTCTAGACAGTCACTTCAGACTTCAGCTAGTGTATGCCCTGTTAACTCACAAACAGATGGTTCAACCTTGAAAATATCTGTACTTGGTCAGATCCATAAGCCTTGGTCAGTACTCCTTGCGTTTGCCAAATCTATTCTATTCAAACACATTAGTCTCTTCTTACTGAGTTAACTGAATCTTCATGAACTCAGTGTTTCAAGACACATGACAGCCAAAAATAAAGCTGCCTCTTTCCTTTCAATTGGCCAGCCTTGATCTGTTGGCCACCTCTCACAACTTCCAAAAAAAAAAACGATGTAGATATTAGTTAAGTCTCAGCGTGTCACGATTTATATAAACTACTCCCTTCTTTGTTCCTAAAAAAGCTTCTATATCTATTTTTGCATTTCACAAAAACACACACATAAATATGCACACATATGTATTTATATATAACTGGATTACGCTTCAGTAGAAGAAAAGCCTTTACTCAAGAGTGTTATAGAAATGCTAAGCTTTTCTTTGTTTAATTAGTCCCTGTTTAGCCTCAAGGTCTTACCAGATGAAACAACATTCTAGAGGAACAGTTAAAGTATATGGTTAAAGTATGAAATAAGTGTGTGAGATAACTTGAATATCCCAGATAAATTCTATGTCAGCCAATTACTCCTTCCATTACACCTTCTCTTTCAGCTCCTTCTTTTTATGCCTGAATGAACGATGACAGAAAGTGTAAAGAAATATTTGTAAATTTAATTGTAAGCATATATTTGGATTAAAGGTTAAAAATATAACTAAAAACCGGAAAGTACACAACGGGACTGGCATAATATTGCAGAGGCAAATTTATTTCTGATATTTCCAAAATTTTAAGAGCAACCTAATAATGACATATGAGCATAGGTGTATAAAATCTACAGATGATAGCCTTCAATGGAGTCAGATATGAAGATCCTACTTGCACCAGAATTCAAAATGTTTTCGTTCTCAAACCAGCTAAAACTGAAATTGGAATTGACAACAGGGACATGTTTTGTGTTTAAACAACAAAAACAATGTTAGCTTTTAGAACAGAGAACAGGGTATCAACTAAACTGTGTCTTTAAAAATGCCAGACACAATTCTAGGAAGTTTATCAAAAGCATCCATTTTTGGAAACAATTAAGTATAGAACATCAAAGAAAAAAATCTTGCCAAGATTTTAATTATCTTCTGCAAATAATAAAACCTCTTTTTCATTTAGGCATTTTTAATTTGCCTGTTGCCATGCTATTACAACTAACAAATATATTCACATACTTACACTTGTCTATATAACCTGCTTGTGTATAAGCAATGTAGCTGTGGCATGTCTATATGCATATGTATTTTCAAAATATAAGTCCTGCCACCTACATTGTTTGAATTAATTTCCATATGAAGGCTACACTTTGATTTCAGCTGTCCCATATGAAGAAATTTGTTCTTTGTTTCCTACAGTCATGCTGTCTTTGGTCTTCAATAATCCGTAAGTGCTTTAAAAAAAACAAAAATCTTAATTAAATTTTCTTCTCCTGTAAAACAAACAAACAGAACTGTAATGTTTCTTCATTCATTAACATTTAGTATTATAAAGGACATTTCATGTTTTGCTGAAAAGCTTAATAAAGACCCATGAGTGCAAGAGAGAGTAATTTAGCAATGCCAAGAATAATAATTAATGTGCTTCCTTACAAAATGAACCAATAATAAGTAAAGCACTTTGGAGGGTTTTAAAAGAGTTTTTAAGTGATTTGGGTTTGGTAATAATTAGTCAAAATCCTTAAGAGAATCTTCTTCATATTTTTTTCCTTCATACTGCCATCTCACCTTGTTTTATTCTCTTAATGTTGCATTAGCCAGTATTTGAATATGAAAAGATGATTTAGAGTCTTTCTCTTCCTCTCATCTATGTGGGCATCTATGATTCCTTTTGTGTCAGTTTGCTCACTAAAAATGATTGTCAGTTTATTTTCTGATAAACATCATATGTATTTTATATGTCCAAGAGAACAGAATCCATGCAATAAGCAGTTATAGCATTTAAAATTAGTTTAAATACTGTTCAGAAAAAACATATATTCTCAGTAATACTAATTTACAACATGGGATTTTTTTGAACAAGGTTGTCAGATGATACAATTCCAGTTAAATCTTTCCTATTTAATGTGATTACTTCTTATCCCAACACATCCAGTCATCAATGTTTACAAAGAGGAGCAGCAGGTAAGATGAAACACACAGAAAATAAAAGGAAATAATATCTTGCACCCTAAAATAAAAAATTTTGTTATTTGTAATTTTTGTTCACAAACTATAGATTATGCTTGCAGAGCAATAGACTTTCTTTTGAGACAATCAAAAACCTTCTGATCAACAAAACAACATTAACTGAATTCAAATTATCGAAGTGAATGTCAGCTGAAACTTCTTCTACAGTTCCAGTAAATGTTTTGGAATTTCAGAGTGTTTAACTTTAAAATTTTGATAAAATTATATAAAGCAAATTGGAATCTTGGAAACAAGAACTTGAAATCATAATTTTCAGCCTGCCTGCAATTTTTTCTCATATTTCTTGGATATCCTGAGTTCAGTATGTTCAGTTTTGAGCACGTCTGTAAACTTCCCAAAGCTAATGTGTTTATATGCTTAGTTAATAAGAATTCCTACATACCTTCTTAAATTGTGTCCTACAAGCAGTAGCTCTCATTAGAGCTACTTGCAGACTATTATTTTTGTATTTATTGCAGAACTAATTCATCATTCACTAAAGTACATGCTTCTCAATGACCATTCTAAGAATGAGATAAATTCCTGAGTCCTTCGGGATACAGAGTTTAGAGAAATCAGGTTGTATTTGTAATACTGTTTTTCCTTGAAACAACCAACTCGCCATGATTCAACTAATATTTTCTTGCAGGACAAGTAGAACATCGCTGATAAGAAAAGGAGACTTTTTTTCTTATGCCTTCTGTTCCTTCTGTTTGCAGGTCCTAATATTTTAAATCTTGCAGGGCTGAAACTTAAGTTTGTTGGTGAAAGGGAAAAAGGCCATGACAGGTTAGAGAAAAGCTTGAGGGAGGATGCCCACATGTTGGCCATGGCACTGAAGCAGAGCGAGTCATCAAAAGAGCCTGGGCCTGTACCCAGCTGAGACTGGGAAGAATTGGAGATTTGATCCTCTGTATACCTTGTAGACATACACCATCCTTGGAACATGACCTCAAGGTTAGTGTCTCAAACTTGCATCTGAGCGATATTTAACATTGTTTGGTGCTTGACTGAGGATTCGTGTTTGCATGCTTCATACCAGATGAATGTGGAATGGTGGGTTCATCAACACATTCCATCTTTTTTGTTTTAAACATTATATTCCAAAATCAGAAAATTATGTCTGCTAGCCCCTCCTCATTAGTTAGGATTTTATAAAGAATGTATTTTGTTTCCCTAAGAAAAAAATCATTCTCTTGTATAGAATACTTGTCATTCTTAAAAGCACCACAGAACAATGCCAAGAAATTTATCAGACAACTTAGATTTCTAGCAAGACAAGGTATACAGTGGATGGCATTGAGAGAGTTGCCTAAACTCTGCCTGTACTTTTTAAATCACTAAGACAGTCTTCACATCTGTACATACCCAAAAAACTGAGCAGGTTAAATACATAGTTACTGCTACTGGTATTAATTTCAGGGTTGCTTTTCAGTTAAAATTTCTGATCAATATTTCAGTCAGTGCCCAGATTCTTGTTAGCAGAAACTGAGGACATGCTTTATAATAAATGAAAATACTATGTTCTCATTCCATTTACCATCAATATCAAGTACTTTGTTCGGTGTAACTGCCTGTGCAGGAAGTTCACCTCATCTCAACTGTCTACCAAATTCTCTGTCTATTTTACATGGTAATTATTAGCTCGAATCCACAATAAGTAGGCTTTAGACATGATGCAAAAGTCATAAAACTATCCAGGAAGAGTAGAAATCCAGCTGCATGATGACTTTTGATGTTTGATACACTTAATTTCTTCAGTGCTCAACAACCAAACACATCATAATAAATAAGAGTTCAAAAATTTTGAGAAGCACTTCTGGAGGAAAAATCAGACCAGAAGATTTAAGAAAGAGGCAGAACTCAATAAGGGATACTACACACAGAAAAAGCAACATCTGAAAACAAAGTGGTGCATTTGCTCAAGTAAGATTTGGATAAATGTACCAAAAAAAAAAAAAAGTGTAATGAAATTATAGTTAGATAAAAGAAAAGGTGATTCTATCCAAAAGTTGAAATAGGATGAGAACACCCAAAAATCCCCTGATATTTTTCAAATTCATATAGCAAAGCCTTTTGAAATACAAAACTAGTGTTCTATTATTTCTAAATTTCTGCTCAAAAAGGGTAGCTACACATGGTCCGTAGTGACTTGGAAAATAAATATTTATCAAAAAATAAAGAGCCTCATCTATAAAACTTGGAATTTCACATCTGTTGGGAGCTGAATCAAAACAAATCCTGTCATGCAGTGAATGTTTCCTGTAAAAGTGCAGTATGAGCCAGGTTCTCTCTTACAAATGTCATCTATATACAGTACGTATGGCTATACCCTGCTCTCAGGGTCTGCTATCAGTTTTCAGACAGTGTCACAGAAACAGGCCTTTTGATGGTAATTTTGTCCCCTAGGACAGTATTAATATATAGCCTAAAGTGAAAAAAAAGATAAAAAGAAGGCAGGCTATACCAAAAAGTGCAGTGCCAGCTGGTCTGCTAAAAATCATTCTGGAAAACAGTGTGGGATTTGGGACTATTGGGAGCAGGGCAGGGAGCATTCGCTCCTCATCTACGCAGCTTTAAGGGAAGCAACACAAAGAAAAGTAAGCTACACACAACTGTTAGGAATAGTTACTTTACTATTAAAAAAAAAAAAAGAGAGAAGTCTAAATAGATCCAAATAAATTTCAACACACACACACACCCCAACTCTTAATTATTATTACTTTATGGATGTCCAATTCACAGAGATCTTCCAATAGAGATTAAAGTTTCAGGACATGAGAATGAAAACTGATCTGATCTCCTATAAATAAGAGAAGACCGAAGTTTATTTCTCCACAGCCTACAGCAGGTCTTGTCTAAGTGCAGCAATTTAAAATCTCGTAGCATTAAAAGCTAACTTCAGACTTATTTAAAAATTATTAATAGAAAAAATCAGGTTATACACCCTTAACAGGCATTAGTTGAAGTCCGTATCACTAATAAGTAAGACTCAGTAAAGCCAGTATGTTCCAGATGCTCCATTAAACTGATTTTTGGTCCTATATCTTGGCTTCTTTCTTCCTTGCTGTTGTTTTGCTGCTGTTTATAGCTTGCTCATGAAAACTGATCTCAGTGCGGAAAGTGCATGAGCTAAGATTGTGCAGCACATTAAATTAGAAATTGGAAAGCAAAGCCAGAGATGCATTGATCTTTGATCTTCTTTTTCCATGGTCTCATCAAAGACAGAAGGTCTTTCTGGGACTTAGTTATACACAGATTATACTCTCCAAGATGTTTCAGTTTTCAAGACTGTAATGGGAATTAGCTTTCTTCACTTTTTTAGTACAAAGTCCTCTATGACAGAAAATGTTGTTTTGCTTTTTTTTCAATGGGAATAATATAATAAAATAATATAAATAAATAATAATATAATATTTAAAATAAATAATCTAAAATAATATTGAAAATAATAAATGATCTTAATGTTTTAGTTATTTTTTGTTTCATTACAGCTACCTTTCGGGGGTATTATTTTAGTTCTGTCAGGCTGTAATATTAATGAGAACTTTGGACCAAATAATATATACTTTTTAAATGTAAAAAATTAGAAAGTCTTTCTGTGATGTTTTTAATAGTAATCCATTATAGTGCCTTAGTACCTTGCTATATTTGCACATAGAATGCTAATTTTCACTTAAAATAATTATCAGGCTTGTATTACACAAAGGGTTATATTTAAATACTTATAAATAAACAGAATAAAAACATTGATTTGCAGAGAAGAAGAGAGAGAGAATTAAATACTGGTAAATGCCACTATCTGACCACTGCTTTGAAAGTATTGCAGGATATCATGGGTTTGCTTCAGAAGAAACTAAACCATGATTTCATGTGACTACTAAAATGAAAACAGTATAAGATTGGAAAAAAACAGAAAGAGATGCATCAGCTATTATATATTCACAGATAAGAACCTGTTTCTTCATTTAACCCTAGTTTTGAAATGGAAATGTTTTCCAAATATTTCTTAACTCTTAACAGTTACACAATTAGGTACATATATTTTTTATAGAATACTCAAAATTGATTACTAAGTAAATCTTGCCAAAGGCCAAAATCAATGTAACTTTGAGACCCCAACTTTCTGTTTTGGGGTTTCTTCAGGACTAGCAGGCTTTAGAAGAAGAATGTAACTCGAACTAGTGAACAAAAACAATAAACATTCTCATTTGCAAGCAGAAGATGGGCTTGACATTATTGAGATATGTGAAATACTGCAATTGTGTTTTACTGAATAACACTGAGAAGCTAGTATGTGTGCCTTTAAACTATGCTTTAGTTAAAACACTTCTATTATAAAATTTGGATTTATGACTAAATGCTGTCTTTCAGTGAGGGTGAAAGATATTGCCCAGGATTTCATAAAGATAGAAAATCCCATCTGACTGAAAATCAGAATTTTGTTTTGAAAGGATTTGTTTACTTTTTGAAAGTGCTTTCCGGTAAATTGGAAGATTTTGGCCCTGACTCTCCTCATTGTGTGTTCTTGGCTTCATCACTACTAAGAGTAAATCTCCTAAGACGATCACATTTATGAGGTTATTTACAAGGTCAGTTACCAGATTATTACAAGATTTGTGGCCGCACTGCTTCCAGCAATGAAGCTTTGCTGAACCTGCTACACATCCACCAAAAACTTTGCAGATTTTCTCTATCCCAGTTAGACTCCTACCTTCACAGCCCCAAAATTTAATCAAACCACCAAAAGTTCATTTGAGTAAAACACAATAATAAACTACTATAAATTGTTTTTTCAACAATACTGTAATTAACAATATTTATTACTCATTCTATTGTCAAATCACTCCAAATGTGACTCTTAGGAGTATAATAAACAATTTTCCTGTGTCACAGAATCACAGAAGGTTAGGGACTGGAAGGGACCTCGAAAGATCATCTAGTCCAATCCCCCTGCCAGAGCAGGAACACCTAGATGAGGTTACATACGAAGGCATCCAGGTGCGTTTTGAATGTCTCCAGAGTAGGAGACTCCACAACCTCCCTGGGCAGCCTGTTCCAGTGCTCTGTCACCCTCACTGAGAAGGAGTTTCTTCTCATGTTTAAGTGGAACCTCTTTTGTTCCAGTTTGAACCCATTACCCCTTGTCCTATCTGTGTTTGTCACTAAGAAGAGCCTGGCTCCATCCTCATGACACTCACCCTTTACATATTTATAAACACTAATGAGGTCACCCCTCAGTCTCCTCTTCTCCAAGCTAAAGAGACCCAGCTCCCTCAGCCTTTCCCCATAAGGGCAATGCTCCACTCCATCACCTTTGTTACCCTGCGCTGGACTCCCTCCAGCAGTTCCCTGTCCTTCTTGAACTGAGGGGCCCATTGATGTGTCCCTTCATGTAAATGACTCTCCTTTTAATGATAAATTTTCTGAGGCAAGGGAGTATTTTTAAAAAATCTATATACTATACTACATACTATATAATTTTTAAACAATCTGTATACAACTTTGTCTCACACAATGGGATTATTTGTTACAGTTGAGATTACTTACTTTTATTCATTGATTTCCCTAAGTGTATCATCTACCATTTCTTGTATGACAGCAGTCAGCCAGCAAGAATGTCAGTGCCTTGGTTTCTAAACAGAATATTTTACAATCTGTCTTTAGAGAACATTCATAGCTTCTGTTCTCCGTGATATACACCTGTTTCACTACCAGCAAGAAAGAAAATGTGGTGACTTTACAAGGTCAGTGAAGAAGTGAAAAACTGTGTTCTAAAACTAGGCCAACTTGCAGTAAAGAAGCAACACAGCAAAGGAAATAATTTTGAAAGGTTCCAACTGCCATTTTAATATGTTTTGGTTAACAGTGCAGCCTCATTCTCACGAACCAGACAGGTCCATAAAGACAGCAAAATGCACATGCAAGCTCAGATTTGAGCATGCTCGCAGATGCATGAAGGGACTCGTGCCTGAACATGTCCAATTCTTCGATATCTCACAGAATGACTGGACAGGTAACAAGCACGGCAGTGACACATGTGGGTGTGTGTCCTTTCTTTGTAATGAAGGCTGAGGAAAAAGACCTTTCTTAAAGTTTAGACCACTGTTGGCTCTAAATCTCAGAGTCACTGGCAATAATGCTTAGCCACTAAATTTTGCCTCACTCAGTTGAACTGCAGGCTTTGATCGCTTTTGATGTGAAACCTGTCTGATACAGTTAGACTAGAAAATTTTATTGCTCAGACACATCTTAGCAGCACATTGCCTATAGGGGCAGAACACCTAACGCTGCCCAACATCCAGGACAAGTATCTCCGCTCCTCCAGCAAGGGAATTGTCATAGGGCAATAGGTTCTTGGTCTGCTCGAATAAAGCAATATGCTTGTCAGCTGACCTGAAATCCTGGTGTAAATCCCTCTAGAAGGTAGGAGCTGATCTGAAGATCATGTTGTTTGACATTAAGACTGCAGAGTGGTGCTTCTATAGCAAGCCTCTTGACTGTGTATCTTGTCCTGAAAAGGAAAGGATAAATGACAAAACTATTGTTTGTCAGATTGTTTAAAGCAATACTAGCAGGCAGTAAGATACTAGGAGTATATCAGAGCTTTTATCTGTAAGTAGACAAGAATATATATCCTTTTCTAAGCTTAACATAAAAGAACTATGGAATATGGGGAAAAAAAAAAAAAATTAAGTATGTAGCCAAAATATTTGAAGGCTTAGGAGTGTTAAAACCTAACCTTTGACCCATGGTTACTGACACCATTAGAGAAAGCAGAGATTTCAAAGTCCACTGTGAGCATAAAAATTCTATCTCCTAAAATGCATTAAAGCTAAAAGTCATAACAACTTCATTTTTTTATAAATATTAAAGTCTTCAAGTAGCATACCCAATATATGCTTTGAATTCAGTTTTGCTCAGCACAGAAAGATAATTTGGGCTTGATTTAGTTCACTAGCCAGTGTACTGGAACAGATTCCACCAAAAAATTCCATGGAGTGCGGTATTTCACTATAACTCTTTAACATATTTGACCTTAGAAGTCAAGAATTTTTATTTGGGTCATGTAAAGTGCAATAAGGAAGAAAACCAAAGGCCACAACTTCAGTGTTTGCTTCTGATTATTAAAAAAAAAAAAAAAAAAAAAAGGCTAGTGTTTATTCTAACAACCTGAGATCTTATAGACCTACTATAAAAATGGTCTGGTACAAAACCAGAAGTGTCGATATCTACAAATGCAGAATAAAAGCAGAAGCTGCAGTAACAGCAAATAAACATAGGGATTATAAAGACACTCTGAAGAGTTCACCTTTTTTCATACAGTTCTGAAATACATAGTATTAGCAGCATTAATTATTAACAAGTACACTGTAACAAATTATGAAACAATATATTTTCAGGAGTCATCTTTCAGGTCTCTTTGGAAGGTATTTCTCAGATTCTCAGTCTACCAGAAAGATTAATTTCTGAGATGTACCTCTGTATACACAGAAAACTACATGTAACAGTATTAAAGGTTTTACAAATTTGTTCCTTTTTATATACTGCTGTCATCAAATATTAACATCTTACCTGCTGAAGCTTAGATCTACAGAATTTGTGACTAGGCTTGTCAAAATTATATTCCATTCATCACCTTATCTTCCAGATGTATTAAAAATAAAAATATTATTAAAATCTCATGCCAAATTAAATCTTCAAGCAGGATTTTATTTGAAAGTTAAATTAATTCATTGCTGACTAACTTAAAAGTATTTGCACGATTTTCTCTGGGAATAATGTGTTTTCAAGTGTATGACTCATTAGAGATCAAAAAATCCAAGCACACACTGTGATTTAACAGCGGAATAGTTTATATGCATGTGAGAGTTACGAAAGAGGAGACTGAAACCCAGGACCGGCTCTCCTTTCAAGTCCTCTTGCTCCAGATTCCACAGAGCTTGCTTCCTCGTCTGGTTTGACTTATCTTTCCGTGTGATATGCTTACACAAGTTACCTGAAAACGTATGTGGAAGTTCCCATCATTAAAGGAGTGCTTCTATTTGGATAATATTGGGTGTTTCAAAAAGATGGACTGAATTTCAAACCACTAAATCTTTGAAACTGGGTCAATTTTTTGGAAACACCCTGTATTATTTCCAAATGTAATTACTCCAGAGGAGGAAAAGAGCAATCGAAGTGTAAGTAGGAACATAATTTCCACTTCAAATGTTTTCAATTTGTTTACATAGTAAAAATTACGTACCCAGGAGAGTAACTGTGGTTATGGCATAAGAAAACTTTTCCAGAAATGGTACTTGAATAGAGAATACAGTGAAAGATCTACATTAGCTGTACAAAAATCCACTTAATCAAAGTCATCTGTTGCACAATACTTTAATTAAATATTACAATGGTCTTTTTTGTGGTTTGTTTTATTACTAATTTGAGTATCATGGCAGGCTAAGAAGTGCTGTAACAAAACTTAGGACAGGTTGCATGGCTCTCATTTTTTGGGAGAAAAAGGCAGGCTATGAATCTGCAACACATTATTTGATTGGAAAATGCCACCTTCAGCACACTGATACATTAATTTCACTTACTGAGGAATGAAAACATGGTCACAAGCAACTATGGGGGTGCAGCTAGTACATTTAAAAAAAAATATCTATAATTTTCCTCACCCTTATTTTCCTAATTTAGTCATACACTAGCTTATCCATGTGGCCACTAGAAATCTTTCTGAAAATTTCAAAAACCTTCTACATGGTCTGGTCCAATGTGCTTTTTGCCTTAAAGGAAAAGAATGCAGAAAAGGGAGAAAAATATAATTTAACAATCTTACCCCCCTCTCAAAAAAAAACAAACAGAAAACCAACCAAAAAAACCCTAATACAGAGTCTCTTAGAAACTCATTAAATTTACAAATAAAATAGTCAGAAAACTTTTATATACATTATATAAAATATACATTATATCCACTAAGAATATTAAATATTATATATTCATATATAATATGTGTACATGTAAATATTGCATATACATATATATGTCTATAACTTTTCCTGCGTCTTACCTTCACCATGTGTTTTTTCACCATGTTAATTTTAAATTTCACTACAATGATATTATGGGAGCGAAAATGACTCAACAGATCTGAGTTACTATTGCCTGTTACTTATTTGTCCTATCATCATTGTCATCATATGTTGTATTATCTATAAGTTACGTTGCTGCTAAGATCTTAATATAATATTTTCCACTACTAGGGCTGCCCATATCAAGTCTATTTTATACTATTTTCTCTAATTATAGTAGAAGGTTAGATCTTTTTAATAAATCTGATAAATCATTTCCTGGATCAATTGTTTGATTGTGCATGTCTTCTACTTCAATAGATGACTTACAAGCATTTATTTGAAGAGCCATTTTTCCCTACAAGAAAATTCAAACAGATTGCTTTATCAGATTCATAGTACAGAACAAAGAAACAAACAACCTACTCTGGAATACTAGTGACAAGATGAGGAGGAAAATGTTTTTTCCACATTTAGCCTCATCTATCTCACACCTGGGATAAACCTAATCAAGATCCTTTCCTTGTATGAGACATATCTGGGGGCCGAGTTCAAAATGGAACAATGACGCACTTAGCCATTGTAGGTCAGAACTCTGAGATATGCAAAAAGCAAAATCCTTAGAGTCATCTGTTAAGATTATTTAAAAACTGCTTCTTTCTTTACAAAATAAATCAGTCCAGCCAGGAGGAGAAAAAAAAGAACAACACACAACACATTCCACACAAACAAGCTCTTCTCTGTGAACACAGGAGAGAACTAAATAAGAACAACAAAACTGTCCTTTTGAGTAAAGATGAGATAAAGCAGCATGAAATATGATGCACGTTCTCAGATGCAATGTCAATGGGTTCAGTGTCAGGAGAACTGCCCTGACCCCTAACAGCTTGGGTCCTAATGAACACCTGAACTAAATCACTATTGCTCTCAAAAGAATGTTGCCTTAAAACGTAGCCCCCCTGCAATTAGGAAGGCGGTCTCAAATCAAGAGGCTATCTTTAAACCTGAAACTTCTGCGCACAAAGCAAACCTGTATTTACAGATGGTGGTTAGGGGAAAAACAAAACAAACAAACAAAAAACCCAACACAACAACAAAACAAAAACACCAAACCAAACAACAGCAAATTCAAAACACCAAAAGAAGATTAAACTTTATTTCCTTCATTTATGTTTTGTGCAAGGCTGAATCCTCCCAATGCATTTTAAGCATGAAGGCCGAGAACTGAGCATTTTGGTGCCCTAATGACTTGGCACAGCACATACATGTGGAGATAGAAACTTAAGCTACTTGAGATATCAGCAAGCAGAAGCTTAGGGTGCTGGTGAAGCGAGTCCTGTGTACGTGAGGACAGCCTCAGTGTGAGATGACAGCTGAGCAGGGTAACTGAGGATGTGATTTTCACCCTTGCATTCCTCACATAGCAGGCAGACATTTAAAAACCTCACAGGTCTGGCATATACTGCTCAGAAATAGGTGAAACCATACATCTTCTAGCAAGCAAAAGTTTTGAAAGCAGTAAAGTCTTTCTAGAAAGACTGCAGGCGAGAGAAGAACAAATCTCATGCTTTTTAAGAGGGGAGGGATAGGAAAAAAAAGGGGAAACCTATAATATCATAGCAAATAGAAAAAGCTTTGGTGAAGGTTCTGGAGCACAAGTCTGATGAGCAGTGGCTGAGGGAACTGGGGCTGTTTAGCCTGGAGAAAAAGAGACTGAGGGGAAACCTTATTGCTCTCTACAACTACCTGAAAGGAGGTTGTAGCATGGAGGGTGTTGGTCTCTTCTCACAAGTGACAGGACAAGAGGAAATGGCCTCAAGTTCCGCCAGGGGAGGTTTAGATTAGATATAAGGAAAAATTGCTTCCTGGAAAGTGTTGTCAGGCGTTGGAACAGGCTGCCCAGGGAAGTGGTCGAGTCACCATCCCTGGAGGTGTTTAAAAGACATGCAGGTGAGATTCTTAAGGATATGGTTTAGTGCCAGAGCTGGGTTATGGTTGGACTTGATGATCTTGAGGATCTTTTCCAAGCTAAATGATTCTATAATTCTAT
The DNA here is from genome assembly GCF_963082525.1 of Nesoenas mayeri. NCBI lineage: Eukaryota > Metazoa > Chordata > Aves > Columbiformes > Columbidae > Nesoenas > Nesoenas mayeri. The sequence goes on from NC_137541.1 coordinate 48,395,115, forward strand.
GAGGATTAGGACATGCTCCTAGGTTTTGGATTTAACCTCTGGTTCTCAGAAAGAATATCTTAAATTAGGCACAACCCTGCAGTGATTTATCCTGGTTCAGGATCATGGTTATTGTATTCAGCCATTCCAGAGTAGTGGTAGAGGTGGCCAGAGCTGCCTTCTCGTGTATGTGCCAAGGCATATTTGTGAGCAAAGTCTTAAGCACTGCAGTGTCAAACCTTTACTGCAATATGAGCAGGAAACACTTCAAAACACAAATTATCACCACCAAAATTTTAACAAATATTATATACTATTGATTCCATATAAACATGAAATTGTGTTTATACCTCTCAGGTGTTGAAAATTTCAAGAGAGATCCTCACCTGGCATTTCAAATATATCACTTCTGCTGGAAGAATCTGTTAACCAATGAGAAATAAATGGTAATTAGTTTTATATTTGAATATTTTCTAAATTACACAATTATTATTCCTTTTAATATAGTGCAAGCACATTCCTTAGATCCTCATGTTTTCAGAAATAAAAGGGAGACATATTAAAAGTTTGGATGAGGATCAGACCACATTTTCCAAAAATGTGCTCAAGAATTTAAAAAACAACTTGTTTTTAAGCATACATCGTCCAAGTTATTTCATATTGTCACTGCTTCATTGTTATCTTAGAATTGTTTTTGGTCCTCTTATTTTCTTTTAATATATAAAAGATGAATCTGAATATTTTTTTCTTAAAACTTAACAAATTATTTCAACAATCACTTTTTCCCTATTTCCAGAATAAAGTAGGTTCTACTTTTGTTCTGTATTTAATGTCTTAAAACATTTCTAGGAGACAATCCTGTCCCTATGATTTACTTTTCACATATATATGACAGAACTATAAATCATATTATAAAAACCCAAGAATGTAATCCAGTACAAAATAATGCATTTCCATTTCATTTTTTATTTACAACCAGTTTTTTTACTATTTTATAATGTATAATACATTTTATTATAGATATACAGTTGCAGCAAACTGTGTCATCTTGGCCTATAAGCCAGAGGGCATAGAACCAAGAAAGGGAGAAATCTGCATATTCTTCTCTAACTTCATATTGCCAACAATAGTGATTCACTCCAATGTTTTGTAAGGCTTTCACTACCATTTGCAATAAATATAAAAAGACAATATTTGTCTCTTTATAAAAATTGAATTCTAGAGTAAACTTTCAGTTATTTCATGTGCCCCCCCATGAACTGTACCAGTAAGTCCACACACGTGACTTTATACATCAAGGGACCTGTCTTAACATCAATTTGGCTCTTTAAAAGCTCGTTTATTTATCTTACAGTAGGAGCTTCTTAATGCAGAGGAGTAAGAAGGTAAAAAAAATTCAGGGAGAAAATAAATGTGCAAGTTTAAAAAACGTATTTCCACTGTTGCTTTAAAATTTCAGTAAGACTATAACCATTGAAAACAGGAAATTTTAATATGATGTAGTTTTACATTGTTCTGTACAGAAATAATTCACATGCAAAATATGTGAGCTTGCAATAGGCATTGTTACTTTCACAGGAGTACTTCCAATTTAAACATGCACTGTAAAATAAACAGAAGATGGGATGGAAATTCCTATAATTTCTTAGCTCAGAGTGCTTTAAGGAAGCACAAAATTAGAATGAACCTCCTGGATCACAAAGTTTAGCTCTGTATTATTACAGGTAGTGTTTTATGTATTCACATTCAAAAATGCTCATAGCCTTAGCTTAAAATAACTTCTATTTTTCTCCCCCCTGCCATCATTCTCCTTGAAAGATAGTCCCAGAATATATTGTTCCAGCAGTCTGGGCCTTTTGCCTCATTTCCAGCTCGAGTTTATTTACAATTGTTTTCTCCCTTTTTGTTCTTATACAAACATTGGCTTTTAGCCTAAATGGTAATTTTTCTTCCAGTTTTTATCTTCCTACTGAGTATCTTGATAACCACATGCCCTTTCGACTTGCTCAGCCTCAGATAAGAAGCTCTAGCTCCTTGCAGAAGGTAAGCCCCATGTTTTCCTTATTCACCCTTATTCATTTTGTATTTCTTTTAGTTTGAATTTCTTCATCTTGAACACAAGTAATCAAAACTGAGTATTCCAGATGAGCATCACTAGTGTTTTGTAGCAGAAACAGACCTATTTCTACTGGAGTTACAATTTCAACATGATCACCTCATTTTCTGGCTAAACAACTTCAGCAATTTATAATCCTGCTGTTTTGTAGGACAACCAAGTGCATTTCCACCTTAGTTCTTTGCAAACTTCTAGTTTTCAACGGTTTGACACCAGTACCAGGGTGGATCACCTTGTATTACCTATTATTGAGTTTTATCTCATTTCTACTAATCCAGTCCTGAGAAGTGACTTTTATAAAATACCCTACCCTGTGTTGACACTGCTTAGAGATTTATATTGTCAACAGATAAAACCAGCATTTTAACTCTACCAGGGCCATTGATGACAGTATTAAACAATTTCAGTGCCAAGCGCTTTCAAGAGCATTGCTAGAAATTACTGTGCTACCAGATATTCCAGAGCTGTCTGTTGCTGCTTCTGTTTCGGATAGCTTTTATCCACCCTCCAATAACTCAGAGAACCACAGAATGTCCTGAGCTGGAAGTGACCCACAAGGATCACTGAGTTCAACTCCTGTCCCTGCATGTGACAACCCCACAGATCACATCATGTGTTTGAGGCTGTTGTCCAGTCTCTTGAACACTGTCAGGTTTGGGGCCGTGACACCTCCCTGGGGAGCCTATTCCAGTGCCCCACCACTCTCTGAGTGAAGAACCTTTTCCTAATGTCCAACCTAAACCTCCCCTGGCACATCTTCCTGCCATTCCCTTGGGTTCTGTCACTGGTCACTAAAAGAAGAGTTTGACACCTACCCTTCATCCTGCCCTTCTGAGGAAGCTGTAGCCTGCGATGAGGTCTCCTCTTAGTCTCCTCAAATTAACTCCATTAATCTTGTCATTTGTAGTTTAACATTAGTTTCTCCAGAGCTGAATTTCAGGTCTTACCATATTCTTAGCATTTGTTCTCTAGACAGTATCTGCAAAGTTGAGATCCCATAACATTTGTGTGTCCAAAAACATTACAGACAACATCTTCATCTATATTTATACATCCAAACCTAGGGTTACAATAGATAATCGTTTATTTTATGTTACTCCAATCAAAACTTTTTGACTTTTTTCTCTAATCATTTTGAAGTTAAGAATAGTTCTTGTAGCACAGGTCAGACCAAAAGTCCATTTAGCTTGCTACAGAGTCTTTGTGTCTATAGCCATATGCTTAGGGGAAGACTTTAGTACACAGTATATTTTCTCTTGGTATACCCTACCACACTTTGGGAGTTCGCACATGAAGATCTTCCTAAACCAGAAGTTTCATCTATTTCCTTGTGTTTAATGGTATTTCATAGATCTTCAGTAGATTCAATGGATATTCATAGATTCCTCAATGTAGCTGTTTGTTTCCTGGGATCTTTTATACCTCAGCAGCCACAGTATCTTGCAATGAACAATAAAATTTAATTATGTATTCTGTGAAGACATTCTTTTCACCAACAAAGCCTTCATTCATTTAAGTCTCCAAGCCTGGTGTTAAGAGAAATAGAGAAAAGTTGTTTCCTGTTCACCTTTACTGTAAATTGCATATTTCTTCCCTGGAACTCTTCCTTCCTGGAAAACCCTTGCATAAATAAAATGCATGACATTTGCAATGCCTTTGCATCCATTTAGTTGCTGTTATCCTTCTCTATACCTTTTTGAATTCCACTGTGTATGCCTGGAGTTGGCCCAGATGGTGTATGAGATGGCAAAATGACTTGCTCCAGCTCTGCTGAAGTGGATGTCCAGTAGACTCCTGTTCTCACAGGGATGTGACTGCTGAGGAGCCTGGAGCAGACAATATGCCAAAGGAGTGACACACCTCTGAATAGTGTGATCATTTGCAAATGGGAATGCCAAGAAGAATTATTTTCTTGCATTTAATTAGAATTTCTCCTGCTGCAACTTGTGTCCATTACCTTCACTTGTGCATCACCAAGGAGAATCTGGCTCCAGGTTCTGTGCAAATACCTACAGAAAGTTGAAGACTGCAGTAAGAAGCTCCTATAGTCTTGTTTTCTTTAGGCAAAACAAAATCAGCTTCTTTAGCCTCTCTTCACACACCATATGCTACAGCCTCCAACCACCTTGGGTACACAGTCTGAAAGTGAATGCTTAAAACAAAAACAAGTAAAAAGCAAGTTGGAAGTTATATTTATCTGGTGTGTACTCAAGCACCCAGTAATTTGTGGAGTAAACATGTCTTGACACACTGATTGTATCTTTGTGTTCAAAAACCTTGGATGACTTTTTTTTCCTCTTAACCTTTTCCAGTCATGTTGTACCTGCAATATTCCAAACACGGCCTTCACAGCACTTCCACTGTTTGGTGCAATCTACAAACAGGCATAATCACCCTGAATTAAAATTAAAAAATTGTGAGTATGGGATTTGACAGTAACATTTAAAAGTGAATTACTTTTTTCCCTCTAATTATGCAGTTGCAGAAAAGCAATACATTCTTAAGAAAACTACAGGCCTGGAGGGATGTTACTAAGAGATGTTATGAAGATCTTCATATTTCAGTAGTATTAAGAAGCTTTGTAATACCCTAGATGCTTCATTGCTAGTTCCCAATATGTAATGGAAATGCCATTTTAATTTATTTCATAGTTTAGGTCATCACATACTTCTGTGATGATAAGCCGCTCAGGTCAGAGGCCATGTCTTCCAGTGGTGTTATTCAGAGCATTGCAATTTATCCTGTTGCATGGAGAACAGGAGGTGAATTGCTGCTTAAGATTTATATTGTTACTGCCCTAACCTGTCCCGAAGTTGCTGCTAGGACTACAAAGAAGACTACCTGCAAACAGCTAAACGCAGGACAGAAATATAGAACCGTGCTAGCTGATTTCATCCTTATGCATAGATCAGCTGGTTTTGATATAACCATGATCTGCTTAAAATCCTGTTGACTTGTTGACTCTGCTCCTCTGCTCCTCCTTTTAACAAGGCGCTTACCAAGAGCTCAAGTACAAAGACAGCAGCCTTCTCCTCTGAAGTGATAATGGACAGCAGATGAACAATAGACTGAACAGCTGCTACCCCTGGAGGCAAAAACAGCCTCCTCAAAACCCTGACAGATCCCAAGCAGTAAATAAACCCAATCACCAGACACAACAGAAAAATTCAGTTGCATAGTCTTATACTCTACATATTATCCAACTCTACAGATTTATTTAAGTCTCTGTACTTAGCTGATTTGTGTGATTTATGCAACTGTTCCATACTAGGTAATGACCTGAAGCAGTAACTTGGTCATCACTGTCTGTAGGTATTTTTCTGCATTGCTGTTTCAAATAGAAATAATAATAGTTTTCAATAATAAGGCTAAATGAGTACTGCTCCTAGCAAATGTTGAAATAATTATGTTCCAGTTCTTCAGCAAAGACTTACATATATGATGCCTATGTTATAAATATATATTTAAATCAGAAGCAAAATGCAGAACGATGAAGATGCTTATTAGTAATACATATATAAAGACCTAAAAACCTTAGTTAGTGCCTCTGCTTTTTCTTTTCCATCTTTGAAGCTTTCTGTCCTGGAACATCAGCAGTGTGAGAAAGCACCACTGTCACAGAAACAAAAGAACACAAGAGAAAAAAGAATCACAGAATCACAGAATGTTAGGAATTGGAAGGGACCTCGAAAGATCATCTAGTCCCGCCGGAGTAGGAACACCTAGATGAGGTTACACAGGAAGGCGTCCAGGCAGGTCTTGAATGCCTCCAGAGTAGGAGACTCCACAACTTCCCTGGGCAGCCTGTTCCAGTGCTCTGTCACCCTCACTGAGAAGTTTCTTCTCAATTTTAAGTGGAACCTTTTGTGTTCCAGTTTGTACCCATTGCCCCTTGTCCTACCATTGGTTGTCACCGAGAAGAGCCTGGCTCCATCCTCGTGACACTTACCCTTTATACATCTGAAAAGACAACCCAGAGGTATTGCAGAAACACAGAGACTATGACACTGAAATTCAAGCTCACCTTTGATCCTTTTATACCATTTCATCTAGAACTGAAGTAGGAACAGTCGACTACTAAAAACAACTGTATGAAATGGTTTTTCAACTCTGAAGTTGAGATGGTCGGTAGTTGATGAGTTAAAGTTTGCTGTATTTCTTCATCGCCAGAAGGCTCTTAGGACACCCAGGCACTAGACAGCCTAAGATAACAGTGTTTGTTATTTTGTTATTAATTTTGAAAACAAAAAAGCCTAGATGTTGCATTTCGGTTGCTTTCAGGTTTATGTTTTTTTCATTTTCTACAGTCACAATGTTTTGCGTTCATGAACTGAAGGGTCATCTACTGACTTTGTACTCATAATTTTAAAAAAGCTGTTTTTCGGGGGAAAAGGTCTTACAGAGAGTAAAATAATCAAAACGTAAAGGAAGTCAAGGGAAAAAGGGCTCCTTTGGTTATTTTTATCACAAGATAAACCAGTGCAAATTATTGGAAAATCCTTAGGAAATCCTTATGCTTAATTTTAATTTCTTAATCTCTGTAAATTTTGTGTTGCTTTTATCCTTGTTCAAATATGTATTTTTTGTGTATATTGATCAGAAGTAAATTATCACCAAAAGTTAATTATGCTTCTCATTTTTGCTTTTCATGAATATTTTAGAAAATCAGCTCTTCTGCAATACCTGCAGAAAAAATGTGAAAAAATATTCCTGGAAAGGTGAATTTAAACCTAAATATTTGCACTAAAACCTTGACTATATTCACCCAACTAAGGGGAAGAAATATAGTATGACTAATCCAAATAATCCTCATCAATACAGCTCATACTTTGACTTCCTGCAAACCCACTCATATAAATACATCTAAAGATTCAGCTTCTATACATCTATTCAGCTTCTTTTATGTTTCAGCACAGTATTTGAATTTCATGGGTTTTAAGCTTTCACATACCTTTCGTTGTCTCTATTTATTTGTCTGTAGCTATTTATACTAGAAAAGTGATAAAAGCATTCCAGACCTGTTTAGAACTTGTTCAGGAGGGTAGAAAAGGGTGCTCAGATGCTCCATTTAAACTTCTTTTATCAACTGTTGTCTCTTTTTTTAAAAAAAAAAACTGAACAAGCCTTATCATATTTTTGCATAACTTCAGAGCACAGCAGTTATTACATACCTTTTATTTTACTGCATTTCAGTAAAGTTTAATATCTCTTATAATTTGGCTTCCCTCACTTGTACCCTCTACAGCTTCCAGGTGTGCCTAATACCGTCATGCTATCTCTGCTAATACGAAATCACATTTATCGAGAAATTACTATATATTGCAGAATTATGTAGTCGCACATAACAGCTGATATTCCTGTAGATGAAGTAGGTAGTGTGCTCAAACAAAGAACCCTCGATTATTCAGCCTGAGGCTGAGAAGAGGTAACAACTCATCCCCTATTCTGCAGGCACCAGTTGTCACAATCTTGTTTGAGCTCTCAGTCCCGGGGAGCTCAAGCTCAAGCATCGCGCTCTAATGATGATCACAGACAACAAAAGCGTAGGACCGGCTTAAAAACTGCAAATGAAATAAAAAGTGAGCGCATGCTCAAGACAGTATTTTAGAAATCAAGATTTATGACTTCTACTTTTGGTAAGACATCCTGTAATTGTTGTATTTTCCTCCTCCACCTACTCTCATTGTGCGTGGCCGAATACATGTATAATTAAAAATACCTTGCTACATGTGTTTAAAAAGACAATACTCTGATAATTACATGTAAGGAACAGACATGTGTGTTGAATAGGTGAGGGAAATCTGAACAACATGCTTTATTTCAATGGTCACGTCTATTCCACCTGGAATCTTTCAGGCTTACACATTCATTATAGCTGCAGCATAGAAAAGACACAGAGAATGCATTTCCTCATAAAAAGCTCATAAGTCATGTCAAATCCCAAAATTCAAAAAAATACAACAATTTGTCTGCTACATTGACCTACCAGTAACTAGAATTTTGGCAAGTTTCTATACATTTCTCCACAATGCCAAGGTGTAGCCTGGCATGAAAAGCCCCGCAAACCCAAGCATTTCATTACTCTCTCTGTTCACATCTGGAAAAGGCTGAACTCACTCAAACCAGCATATAACCTCCAAACTCCCTGCAAAGAAAGTTAGTACCTCTGTATGGACATTTAACAAGACATTTACAGTTCTGCAAGAACCAGTGAAGCCACCAGCTGAACAGGGACTTTTTACTCACTTTTTTCTATAGTATTTTTCTTATCTGGTAGAGATGTAGCTGCTAACAGTTATTTGCATTATGCTGGTGTATTAACATATTGATATTTTATTTTAAACAGAATTCCTTAATTCAGAGTATATGGTATCTATAAAGTCCAATTCTCTTTCTGTAAATCTTTGAAATTATGAGACTGTGCTTGGGAAGGTTAAGTGTGTTTTCCTGGAACTGTTTCCCAGCTCAAGAAAGTTATACAGCTTATTATGTTGTTCGCACCCCAGGATAATTATGCAGAATGTGTTGTGATGTGCTTTTGTTTTGGTTTGGGTTTTCATGTGTTTTGTTTTGTTTCATTTTCATCATCATTGGTTTTTGTTTGTTGATTTATGTATACAATTTCTTCTGGCTGTTTGCAAAACAGACATATATCTCACATGCATGACCACTGATTTGCACACAGGCACTAAATATCAGACTGCAGAAAGCAGCTTTTAAGTTTTCAAAGAATACTAGCTGCACTACCACTCACTGAATGCTATAAAAATAATGTGGTAACTAACTAGGATCATTAAAAAAAAAAACCAAAGATCAAGTCGAAACAAACAACGAAAAGCCCAACATAGCATAGTAACGTATGCAACATAGTAAACTATGTTATTTAGATCCCAGGTAGGAATCTCTTACCTTTTTCTAAGTTATGAAGGACAGATCCTTCTTGATCAGCTGAAACACTACATGAAGAGTGTTACTGTGCGTAGAGGAAGTGAGGTGAAGGACGGGTGGAAGGAGAAACGTGTCTTCCAGCCTTTCCATTCTCAAACTTTTAAGCAACATAGGATTCCTAGTCAGAGAAGCATAATTTTGGTTACAGGGAAGTAGTTGAAGCAAGACTTAGCAGGAGTAGCAAGTTCTGCTGTAGTTCCAGACATTTTGCCAGGCAGAGGTAGATTATAGTCTCTGCAAGAAAAATCCCAGCCACACACGCTTACCCAGACTGGGACTCTTCTTGGTGCATTTGTGGGATACAAAGTTTGCAAGAGCCTAGGGCGGGCTGCTAACTTCCCAGAATTGTTCTAATCTTCATTGGGTCTTTCCAAAGCAAACTTCAGGAAGGAACACATGCCTCCAAGTTCAGCCCAAAGCTCCATACCCTGGAAGTGGGTATGTGAGCAGCTTTCCTGCTACAAGGCACAGCCTGACCTTGCAACAAACTGGTCTGCCAATGAAGTGGCAGACACCTGAAGTTCTGCACCTGAAGAGCTGCTCTTTGTGCCCCTTAATCTTGGAAAGCCCAGTAGTTGTGAGGAAGGGAAAGCTGCTGAGATGTTGCGCTGGAAAACCTACATGAACAGTGCCAAAATGTTCCAGCAGCTTTTGCTTTGTGAGAGTGCTTACTCCCCTACCAGAAAACCGACAGTTCTCGCAGGTCAGTGCTTTGCTCTGAAGTCCCATTAAACATGACATTGCCTTTCCCACAGGCCTATGGCTCTGCTAGGTGTGGTGAATGAAGGCTGAGCAATAAAACATACTGCTGTCAGCAATTTAAATCCAGCTAGGGAGAACTCGGTAACAATACTCTCCTGGAAAACAAGGAACTTGTGCATCTCCAGCATCGCATGGGCACAGAACCAACCTCTGTCCCCTTCGGAGTAGAAGGATCTGTCTGCTTCTTACCAGAATGCCGGTGGGGAATGAGGAGCTGGATGAGAAGTCCCTGTAGGTTTTACAGCCATACAGCCATTATGTCACAGGTTGAAGCCGAGACCCACTTTACCTAAGACTTCAGCATGTGGTTTTTCTTTTAAATATACTGGAACTGCTGTTACGTTCCACACCAAGGTGCAGCTCTGTAAGTCTCCATAACAGAGCAGAAATCTAAAGCTTCCTATTTCCTTCAGTTAAAGGCTCTGACAACACACGTGTTGCGTGTTTTCTTGCTTTCCCTTGTATGAAACCCTCCAACCACAGCCATCTTCCTGTATGTTTACTCCTGGCTTGACTTTCTCTCTTCCAGCGCTGTCCCATCAAGATACAAAATGCACCGCTCATTGAAAAGAATTTCTGACCTGCTAATCCTTTGTGACTCTAATCTTCAACACTTTGCGCATGCACTTTTGTAGGAAAGTGTTTCTGTTTACCTATTTCCCTAACAAAGTTGGTAAAAACCAAGAGACTAAACAAGAAAACAAAAAATCAGATCTGAAAGATCATTTCTAACTGTAATGCAAAGAATAACACTTAGAAAATAAAGAATATCTGCAATACTTAGAAAATGAAGTCCTAGGACATTTCATGTGCAAAATAGATTAAAAAATTTCCATACTCAAAGATTAACCTACAATTGCACGCTGTCCTTCTGCAGCTGCACTACCCATAAGCATCCAGTTGTCTCAACTATATGCATGTATACCTAATTAATCCTTACATTTGCACCTATTCACCTCTAACTCTTTATGCATATACTTACCTGCAAAAGATCCAAAAATTAATCCGATGAATCCATGAGTCTGCACTGAAATTATATGCACAAATGTGTATAACACTTAATATGCTTATTGCAGCTGTACATGTAAGGTTGAACAATCTGTGTATATAGGCAGAAGAGACATGTCTTCGGGTTTCTTCAGCAGCCATAGCAATTGCATTGAGTGAGAAGAGGGCTACAAATTACTTCAGTGTGCCTGTCCCATCCTTAGAAATCCCCATTTCTTCCCCCTTGACTGAGGCTCAACTGCAGAAATTGAGAATGCCTTTCCTCCCCTCTTCAATCTAGAGACCAAACAAAAGCAGAGAGGCAACAGGATTCTGGGAGCTCTTGACATAAAAGGGAAGAGAAACCTGGCCCACTCCACCAGAGAGAAAGTACCTTTTCTTACTACTCAGTTCCTTCCATTTTCAAATGAATGTTCCTTTGTACCACCCAGAACAATGGCTAATTCTTTTGTAAAACACAGTTTTGAAGGGACAACTTAATATGCAAGTTAGTGTTTCTATAAAGGTCAACATACCAGCTATTTTAGCTACAAGTTATTCACAGTCAAGATAAAAACAGCAATTTTCAAGGTGTGGTCAATAGATTCCTGGGAGCACTTCCCCACACAGCACTACAGGCAGCACTTAGACCTTCTCTATGAAGAACTGCTGTGCACCACATACCTGCTCCTGTCAGCAGCTTTTAAATCACGGTTTTAAAAAACACTTCTCCCCACTCCCCCCGCAACACGCTATTACCCTGCAAGCAATTGTTATCGTAACATTACGAATGATACATAACAAAGAAAAAGTCTGCGCAAGGCCTTCAACAATTTAAAAACCCTCCCACAGAGATAAATATTACATCTTGCAGCTGGATTACTGTCCTGGGCAGTTACAGAAAGGATTAAGTTTAAACAGTAGAATTGCTAAGGAATACTTCTATACCATGAAATAAGACAAAACATGAGGAGTAAGAGTTAGATTTAATGATTAATGAAATTATTACTGAACTCAGCTCTTACACTTCTTTTCTTTCTCATAATTAAGGAAAACAACGGGTTTAGGTAATCGGTAGTATATTTAAACAAAAATATATGCATTGCACAAGGATAAAAGCAACACTGAAATTGCAAAGATTTTAATTTCATGTAAAAAATCAAAATTATGCATGAATGGAAAAGTGTAAATGGGAATATTTTAGTAGTCAAATATTTAATAAAAACCACACACCCATGACAAAGTATCAAAACAACAGAACTTAGTATTTGGAAGGATACTATCTACATTTCCATGTGTTAAACATTGCTAAATTCAGTGGCTTAATTATTATCACACTGCCCTTCAGCAATCATTGCTTATATTAGTGTTGTAACAAGTCATGAGAACAGAAACACTGTTCCAATGACAGAAATAGTAAAGCCAGTTTGCTATGACCAAGGAAGAATTTACTACATCAAGGAGTCAATCCACAGCCATTGATACAAGGTCAACAAAGACTACTGCATAGCATACTGGTTACTTTACCAAAAGTGCATTTATCAGCATTCAATGAACTGGGGAAAAAGTGAGAAAACCACCCTTTTTAATATATTTTTTTAAAAACAAACATGATTGACAGTTGAAGAAAAACACACATTTCCTTTAAAAGTAAAAGCATAGTCTAAAGATCTTAAGAGCACCAGAAGATTTCTATCAGGTAAAACAGTACAAAACATTAGCATTGTAAGTAAAGAACAATTAAAAGGTGGTTATATCATTCCATATTTAGAATGCAACTGAAAATTGTAGTGTGTTGTTGCATCCTCCTATAGTACAACCAGTGGCATTTTGAATGACTTTTGCTTAAGTTCTGGAAACAAATCATGCAAAGAAAAACTCTTTTTCATGTACAGCAAAGGCCTAGAAAGATTTAAACTGGTGATGTGTAAACAGAAATGAAGATAACGTTAACGCAAACAGATTTATATGGGGGAAAGCAGCAGTGTCTGTCTTATCCCATTAATTCTCCACTCAGTTCTTACACTGAACCTTTGAAAGTAGCGTTACTGAATATCCCTGACTACCAATAATTTTTTTAAGTGTTTTTATCTCACTATTAGGATTCTGCATTTAAGATTATTCTTAACCCTTTATCCTTTGATTCCCACCCCCCTCCCATATTTAAAAGTTGCAGTTTTCTCACATAAATCATTGCTATGCCTTTTGATGCTTGTTAAGTGATATGCGGTCAACATTATTTCTATCTTCAAAGCACTGAGACCACTTTTCAGTTGGATCACATATTAAACAATTAAAATTAATTAAAAATAGTACTCTTCCCTTATTCTATTGTGACATGATAAAGACTATTCACCATTTAATATACGTTCAATCTCTTCCAGTCTTTTCAAAGCAGCAACTCTCTTTTTCTCAATGTCTTTAATTTCTTTTGTAGATTTTTTGGGAGTCTCTTTGTCTATATTGTTTTTCTCTGTTCGTTTCTTATTTTTTGAGTGCCCTTTATTGTTATCAACTGTTGTTTGGGTGATTTTCTGCTCATTTTTTACTTCTTTCAAATTTTGAAATGAATTTTTTTTTTCTTCTGCAGCTGCAGTTGCAGTCCCATCTGCTGGAAGTGATGACTGTTCCGTAGCACTGAGTGATGCAATTTTACTTCTAACTATGTTTAGATGACGCTGAATATACTCTTCATGAGGTGCCAGCGCTAGTGTTTCAACCAAACATTTTTCCGCCTTTATTAAGTCTCGCTCTTCAAAGTAAACCACGCAAAGATTATGTTTTCCTTGTACATTGTTGGGATCCAGTTCCAAAATTTTTTCAAAGCACATTTTTGCTCCAGCAATATCCTTCTTTTGGTTCATAAGGATATCTCCCTTCAAAATCAGACCTTTGGTATGATCAGGGTAGTATCTCAGTAGATCTTCCAGGACAGGCAAAGCCATCAATTCTTTTGCTGTCTGAGAATAAAGCAGTGCCAAATTGAATAAAGCACTTCGGAAGTTTGGCTGTAACCTTATGGCTTTCTTCATCCATGCCTCTGCTTCTGTGTCTTTTTTGTCATCCATTGCCAGCATACCCAAATTGAAGTACCCATTTGCGTCCTGTGGTTCTTCTTTCACATAATGTAACAGTCTTTGTTTAGCTTCAGGCCGAAGCCGAGCATCACCTAAATGACAGAAAATGAATTTAATTCTAGATTTAATCTGATGGATTTTTAGACCAGGCTTGTAAAATGCTAATTTCTATACAAATTAAAATGTAACATCTTTAACACAACTGTAAAAGGGAAAGGATTTAAAATGCTGCTTTTTTATCATTGCTTTGTAACAGCAAAAGTAAATGACATCTATCTTTTTTAGAGAATGAAAATACTTACAGTTGACTTGTAAGCAAAAGTCAGCATCATTATTCTATTATATGTTGAATTATATTTAGACTTGGTATAAAAAAATAGAAAAAGTATCTCTACAAGTTTAAGAGAAGTTATTTTCATGTGTGGTTGACCAACTGGATTGCAGAGAAGACATCAGTTCTGACAAACCAGTTCTTACAGAAGTGAACTTGGAGTTGAAGATCTCATTTTATTAAAGATAGATTGAAAGAGGCTAAAGACAGATCACAGAGTGACTTCAGACATAGCCAGATGAAAATATCTTCTAACACCAAAACAATAAAATCTAACACTTCCATATTTTAATTTGCATTAAAGTTTGAAAAAGATACAGTACAATAATCTTACCTGATAATACCAGGATTAGCTAGACTAGCTTATAGTCTGTGCTATTTTTCTGAATACGTTCACTCCAATGAACGTATTTTAGTAAGGAATTTCAGGCACAGACTTATTGAAGGATGGAGGACCAAGGAGCTGATTTTAACTGCCTTCTTTCACCTCCTGAAACAGTGCTGCACCTTCCAGTATGAATAATTGAATACTAGAAAGCTAATGCTTCTGCTTGTTTGAAGCTTCTTGTGGTTCTACAGGCAAGAAACAAGGCATTTCTTGTACTACCTAACTTACAATGTGAGTGAGATGGAGAACAGTCCATCTGCATCAGCTCAAATCAACTCTGTATTAGCTCTTTCTCAGGGGTAGTTCACCATTGCAACAAAAGGGAAATAAACCTTATTAGTCACTCGTCAAATACTCTTACCAACAGCCTGAATTCACAAAAGGCTTACACTTACCCATACAGCTAGAAGCTATACGTAAGAAAAAAACAAAACCCATGAAAATCTGACTTCATACTAATTAAACACTATTACAGAGGAACCTATGGGAACATTCACATTTCCTAGGGTTAGATTTGAAGCCCACAGAAGTCAGCTATATTTTTAGCCAATGAAAAATGAAATAAACTAATATCAATGCAAAATATAGATATTACACATATTTTACTAAACACAATTTTTTAAGATTATATAGGCACGATTTTGAAGGTATTTGTGTAACACTGTTCTTTATATGTATAAGATGTTCTCTTGTAAAATAGCACTTGTATTTAAGATGCTAAGACATATGTACACTTTGCACAAATTCCACACAGTATCAACAAATTACAAAGCTGACTATTACAATAAACAGTTTCTTCTTTGATGATGCTATGAACTCCTGATTTCCAAAACTAAAACAGCTCATTAAAAAAATTAAATAGTATGGATCATATAAATGCAAATACACAATATTTATAAAAGTGACAACTAACATACCAGATTCCTGCATTAGCAGTGCTGAGTTGAACAATGCCAGTTTATGCGCTGGGTTGAGTTCTAGGGCTTGGTTGAAATTCTTCAGGGCTTCTGTTGGATCTTTCAGTTCAATGTAAACAATCGCCAAGTTGTACCACAGGTCTGCATTGGTTCTGTCTAGTTCTAGAGCTCTAAGATAAGCTTCCTTAGCTTTCAGAGGTTTGTTCATTTTTAAAAGTAATTCTCCCCTGTCAAAGAATCAG
Organism: Nesoenas mayeri; assembly: GCF_963082525.1. Taxonomy (NCBI): domain Eukaryota; kingdom Metazoa; phylum Chordata; class Aves; order Columbiformes; family Columbidae; genus Nesoenas; species Nesoenas mayeri. Next base: position 48,410,862 of record NC_137541.1, read on the forward strand.
ATTTAGCCTTCAACTTTTATTTATACTAATATGAAAATAATTGACAAGTTTTTTTAAAAGCTTGCCTTCCTCGTTATTTCTTGCTTGTTTGTTTTAAACACAAAACAATATAGGACCTTCTTTACATCCCATTCCCAAGGCTTTCAGCTCTCTAAAGTCTGTATACAACAAATGCACATGCAGAACAAAAGCCAAAATAATAAGTGATCAGCCTGACAGCATCTCTGTAACTACACTGCAAGAGCTATAGTTCAGGCATCTTTGCAACTCCCTAAGTCCCAATAGGAATCACAACTAACAGAATAGTGAACAGAAGCCTCAACGCCCACAGCCAAATTACTCTTATCTATTTAGCTGCCATTTACGTGTTTTTTAGTTAAGTCCTGCATTTTCTGGACCACTTTTAACAAAAAAAGGATAAAACAAGCTCCATGACGCTGACTTAATAGTCAGCTTTATAATTCAAACCTGAACTAGGAGATTAGAAATTTGAGTTTGAGATTCATCAAGAAATCTAATGGAAGCATCTTGCTGTACAACGTTTAAATACACAGTCTATGTGGGAACACATCACTTGAAGCAAGAATTTAAAAGAACAGGGCTTGTAATGAATAATTGATTATTGATCCAAATCTTTATGATCTCCTTGGGAAATGAATCAAGTCCAGCAGCTAATTCAATTGTATAAAGTGAATACGGCTCATAGCACTGCAAATAACTAAATGTTTATTCAAGAATGTGTCTCTAAAACTAGAAAAGATACCTGCTGATGTAAGCCTGCTTGAAATCTGGCCTCATACTAATTGCTTGTCGATATAATTGATCTGCTTCTTCAAGGCGAGATTCATTTGCTCGTATTAAGTTTGCAAGATTGATATAAACATTCAGATGGTTAGGAGCAACTCTCGCTGCATACTTTTTACCTGGAATGATCTGTCAAAAAGAATCCATGTACCAAACACAGGTTAAGTCAAAATGTGGAAGACAATCAATCTTTTCTATTACATTTGTTTCAGGGTATCATGGGACATCAATTCCATGGGACAACAATTACAAATAGCAATTATTTTTTCCCAGAAAATCATACCAAGATCTAAACAATATATTTTCTTCTTCAATTCTATGAAGACATAGATGGCTTTGATATAATATTTAATATATGAGTTAACTAAGCTCTGTTACTACCTAACTGGGTTTAAGCAGATAGCTATTAGAAACCGATCAGACCCTGCAGAACTTCTCCCATTCAGGCAAAGAGTATTTCCAAAAGCCTGAACTGACATTCTATCAGACATTTTCATTCCCTTATTTAACCTTCCAGCCTAAAGTAAGTGTAAATAAGATTTTTACCAGTCACTGATACAGCGGGTAAAAAGTAGTTGTGAAAGATGAAAATGCTGACAGTGCAACTGTTGTACTGTTTATATTTCATCTGTCTAGAATCTTCATACTGTTTCACAGCACAAACATTTTAATGTCATACTTCATACCAAAGAGACTGCAGATCTTTGTTGTCAGTCTCATTTTACCCACAGCTTTTGTTAACTTCTTTAAGTTCTCCAAAATATTCCTCTTGTTTCTTCAAAAAGAGCTAGAATAAGTAATATTCGCTAGGTATAAATGTAACTTAGCAAATGGTAAAGGTAAAAAAGCACATGTTTTTAAAAGTATGTTCAGGCAAAAATTTTTTTGTTGCTACTGCGACTACTTTCTTGCACCTTCAGTGCTGCATTTAAGACTTCTCTTGAGGGCTCAGAAACTCAGCCATCAATGTATTGGCTGTAAGTAAAAATAAACCTAGTGTGACTAAAAACTGTAGGTGTACGATTCTAACTGCTGCTTTCTTTTATATCCGCAATTAAAAAAAAAAAGGCACAGCAATGTAAAAAGTAACTTCAAATAGTTTTAACAAAGAAGTTCCAAATTAGCACTTTTTTAACAGCCATGATTGTATACAACCTATTCTTTCAATAGATAGGTTTAAATAAAAACCCTAACAACTTTTATGTACAGCAACACAGAGCTTCAGGAAAAATACAAGAATTGTATCATGAATATAAGTCTGAAAGAGTTCCCTCCTGTGGTGGTAGATAAAATAAAACTACTTATTACCTGTGGCATCAATGATTTAGCAATCATATATGATTCTTCGGCTTCTTTAGTTTTGTTTAAGTTTTTGTAAGTTCTTCCTACATTCATGTGGGCACCAATATCATCTTAAAAAAGAAAATAATGACATTTCAAATACTTCCAATGCACTGAGTATCATGAAAATAAATACATACCTATGTCTTCAGCATAGCATACAGGTACTGCATATAAAAGGCAATTCTATATTATTTTTCATCTTAATTATGAAGCTAATAATTCAATCATGAATCAAAGATGGATTATGAAGTTACTTGGGAAACGGTAAAAAAATTGAGGTCATACTTCCACTTATCTATCTTTAATCTCTTGCTACAGTAGAGGCACATAAATTGAAGGTTATTATTAGGTTTCTAAAAGGAAAAAGGAAAGGTTGTCCAGTACTATCTAGAACTTCTTCTGCAACACCATGTAAAATACAGTAAATGTGCACTTTGATACTATCTAGATTTCTATACACCTTCCTAGTTTTATAGAAGATAATTAAGTAATAATTATGTTTCATAAGAAATTACAGTTTAACTTAATTCCAAATGTCATTCAAATAACAGTTTTAAATGGAAAGTCTTTGCATCTTCTTACAGATAAAAACTTTTCTGGAGGACTTTTTATTAGTTTATTTCTAAAAACTATAGATCAATTAACATAGAGTATGACGTTGTTTGATGTTTAGTTGGAGAAAAGAGAAGAAGATTTTAAGTAAGCTAAGCTACTGAAATAGCAGGAGTGCAGAGACATCACTCAATGGCAACTAGTCAAAACTTCTACCTGGTTGCACTTGTGTAGCTTGTATGAAGAACTGCAGAGCTCTTTCAAAATTCTTTTCATTTTCTAATGCATGCCCCACATTGTTCCACAGTTTTGCGTTGTTCTTATTTACCTAAAACCAGAAAAAGATGCCAATGCATACAGTATTAAGCTGAAATTACATAACAACTGCTTTTCTTTTAACTATGTCTTAAAGATGTAAAAATATACAGCTAATGACATTTAATCAAGCTGCTCTAAGGGTAACAAAACACTCTATACAAAATGATTACATTGGAATTGTTGCTCAACATTTTAGTTACTTGCTCCTAGAAATACCAAACATTTTAAAATTCATTATCATTGTTATGGGCTGTTGTGCAAACTACCCTATCATGCTATATGCACATTAAATAAATTATTCTATGCATCAAACTTTCTGTAGATTGTCGTAATGAAACATATCGTCTTTCATGCAGATAATACATTCAATAGCTTTAACAAAAGAAAAAATTATCATCTATTTCTTGCACATGAATTCCCATGTGTGCACCACTGCTTTTATTAAAGGATTCTCAAAAGCAACTAATTAGATATTAATACTGTCAACGTAGAAATAAAAGTAGCTAAACAAGCATCATTTCTCTACATTTTTATCATGCTCTAGTGCAGCTTTTTAAGAAAAGCAAGACAAAGATACTATTTTAATTCTCAAATAGAACACAGTACCTTTAAAGCTGACATAAACAATGTGTACTCTGACTCCCAGTCCCAGTTTCTGTGCAGTGTTTTTAAGGCATGAGTGAACAGTACCACAGCCAAACAAAACCAAGAAATTTTTCTTAGTACGCTATTAAATAAAACAAAGATTCGTTATGAGCATATAAACAATTTTAATTTATACTAGAATAAGTATCTCATTTGCTAGGAGGAAAATAAACTGAGGAAGATATTTGTGTATGGTATACTCCAATTTAATTGCCTCATCATCAAATGACACACTCCAAAATTTGAAAGGAAATGATGTCCAATTTCAAGTTCACTTTGTTATTTACCCGTTTTTTTGGTTATCATTACACAATTCACTTAATAATAACAAATGCAATCCACATAATAGAATGTAAACAAAAAATACAGGAAAACTATACTTCTGTTAGACCTTATCTGTAATTTAAGGCAATAAACATGATCATGATGTCAAACAGTGAGGTTCTTCAAAACACTGTACAAAATGTTAAAAAAATGAAAAAAGCAACTAAAATGTAAACCCACGTTTTTGTTTCCTATCAGACAATTCCACACAAATTCTCTACTGCACATATCACTAATATTTCCCACCCTGTAGAACACATCTAAATAGAGAGGTCTGCTGTGGAGACTGCCTCATCTTCCATAAGCAAATGAAATCCTAGTGTTACTGTAATATCTAGAGAGGAGAAAGGTCATGAGTCTTTGTAGTAATTTTGAAGTTGCAAATTGTGGCAGAGGTCACTCTCTGAGAAAAGGTTGTCAGGAACAAACTTTTACATTTCATGCAGTTTATTTTTCTTAAGTTTAAATATGACTGACTTTAACTACAGATGTGAAATAATTCACTTTGACATGCTGGTCATTCGGCCTCTGAATTCTAGCTCAACTATGAAAAAACATGTTAAACACCCAGTAGCCTTCCTACAATTACAAATATCATTCTGTTTTTAAGAATCTCATTCTTGAGCAGACATATAGCTGTTCACCATTGCCAGCTATTTCTTATACTTGACTTATGCATTAATCTGAAAGGGCTTTTTTTCCTCCATTTTTAAGATATGCAAAAAGCTGTGCAGACTTAGACAACTATGCTTTGTTTCAAAAAAAAATATTAAAAAATAAAAAGTAGGACAGCAGTGTAGAAATTCTAAAACATTAGCAAAGCAACTGCTGAGAACTGGCGTATCAGTAAAGTATATTCCCATCAGCCTTATGAGGAAGTTTTTTCTTTCCACAGATTTGTAAATCAAGGAGCCTTCCCTCTCTCAAACTTTTTAGAGTGCTGATTCCCAATATTTCTGTAGTAAATGACACTGCTGTCTAATTTTTCCCCATCCATCCTCTCCTGGTTCCTTCCTTTCTTTCACATCACTTCTATTTTTACTGCCTCATAGTGGGATTTGTGATAATACTTTCTCCTCACTCCCACAAGGTACCACTAATTTCTGTCAGCTTTCGCAGCACCAGTTAGCACAAGTTATACTACAAGACTTCAACTCTAATCATAGACAACAAAAGTTGGGAATTGCTGCCTTACTGTTTGTCTGAAGTTGCATTAGGATGGCACTGGGGTAAAAAGGGTAAAGCATCCAGGTCAAAGGGAGGTATGTGCAGATCAATGTAGAAGATAGCAGAAAAAACAAAGGTGCATGCAAAACGTGCTCTCAGAGCAGAATTTCCTAAGGAGAAATTGTTATCCAAAAAAATCTTTAGTTTAAGAAATACTAAATGGCACTGATGTCTGTTCCTAGCACAGCATATTTGAAAATTTAATCAGTAAGAGATATTTTAATATGCTGTAGACTAATATACATGCATTATATAAACTTCAGTCAGTCATCACCTTTGAATAAAGTACAAATCAAATCTGGCCAAGAAATTTTTTTGCCTAATCCTTAAAAATTTCTGGAAGTTCAACAGAAAATATTTGTGATTCTGCCCCTCTACTTTGCTCTGGTGAGACCCCACCTGGGGTCCTGCATCTAGCTCTGGAGCCCTCAGTACAGGAAAGAGACGGACCTGTGGGAGAGGGCCAAAGGAGGCTACAAAAATATTCAGAGGGCTGGAACACCTCTGCTGTGAGGACAGGCTGAGAGAGTTGTGGTTGTTCAGCCTGGAGAAGAGAAGGCTCTGGTGAGACCTTATTGGGGGTCTTACAGTTCTTAAAAGGGGCCTATAAGAAAGATGGGGACAGATCTTTTAGCAGGGCCTGTTGTGATAAGGGGTAATGGTTTTAAACTAAAAGAGGGGAGATTCGGGCTAGACATAAAGAAGAAATTTTTTTACAATGAAGGTGGTAAAATCCTGGAACAGGTTGTCCAGGGAGGTGGTAGATGCCCCAACATCCAAGGCCAGGTTGGATGGGGCTCTGAGCAACCTGATCTAGTTCAAGATGTCCCTGCTCACTGCAGGGGGTTAGACTAGGTGACTTTTGTAGGTCCCTTCCAACACAAGCTACTCTATGATTCTAGAAGAGCTATAATGTAATAAATTCATACGCCTAAACGCTCTGCTGGGAAAGCTTCCAGTTATAAATATGGTTATCTTTTATAAAATTAAGAGAGCCAAGTTAAACCAGTCACAGGTAACACTATCTTACCTTTTATTTGATAATTTCTTCCACCCGTGTGCTACTAAAATGCAGAATCCCATGCTAGGAACATACAACACTCGTTCTGCTACTACAAATCCAACAGGAAAAAAGAGGTTTGATGCAGGAATGAATGGTAGCACTATTAAGCAGAGAGCCTACAAAAGAAATGCAAATGAATTAGTAATCAAGATTACACAGTAACAAACTGTACTCAAGAAAAAAAAAATGTCAAAAATCCCAAAAAAACAGATATACATAGCAGATATTTGAGATTTTTTTTCTTTTAAACATTAAGACCTGTTTTACATTGAGACCAAGTTTTAACATTCAAATGACACTATTCCTTTCTTAAGCGCATACAAGTATATTTGCTTTTCTATACTACAAAAAACTAGCAGCTGTACAACAAAACACTATGATCAAATTCAAAACATTTTAATAAGAGTTCCACATACAAAAACATGCTAGTCTGAGAACCTTGGACACTATAGCAATTAAAAAATTATACCAGCTCATATGACGCATAAAGCAGGTTTGTTTTGTGGGTTTGTTTTACAATACAATAAAGTCAATTTTTATTTTCTGTAAAAAATGTGAAGAAATAACATAAAAATCAGGATCAACCACTGAATAAACATCAGTGTTTATATACCACACTAAAGGCACCCTTGAATATCTAAAATGACAAGGAACGTAAGAACTGCATCATTGGAGCTCTTAGGTTGGTCACAGATATTATAACAAAAGGTGTGTTTATTATAAGACAGAAATCCATCTGCTGCAATGGAAGTGGAATTGATTTGCTTTAAGTTCTGGGTGACTGTAAAACAGCAGTTTTACAATCGCTGGTAGGTGAAGACTCAAATAATTATTTTCAAATATTTGGGTCCATGTTACAAAAAACCAAAATCCCTACAGAAACTGAATGTTTCTTTGAAGAAAGAGGAATTATCTAGAAATTGTCAGTGAAACTGGGTGTCACCTTCTGTCTAATTTAAGTGTAACTTTAACTGCCTTTTCCATGCTAAAATAGTTAACATATCCAGTTTGAAAGTTAATCTAACAGTTCCCATATAAAAATGCAACACTGATTTAAAATGTCAAGGTTTTATAGCTCCTGTTTCAAGGGGCCAAGAGTATACACATGGATCATTAACATGGCTCAGCTGATCCACAGCAATTCATTAAGCTACATGAGAATAAACACATAATTGCAACTTGAAGAAAACATGAGCACAATATAGAGAATATGTGGATTACTTGGGGACAAAATTTGATTTATTGCCATTTCACATTCCTCTTTCTCCTTAACATTTTACAGTATGTGCTCCTTATAGAGCACCTATGAATCTGTAAAAGCCTTAACATGGAACTCCATATAGATTTTTGTAATCCACTTAGAAATGCAGGATTCATCACACTCTTCCCAAGTCAGTGCTCTGTAACAGTTTTTTAATTTAGTTATAGCAAATGCCTTCATACTTTTGGGGGTGGATTATGGGAAGTGAGTGTATCATTCTGTATTTCACTCTCACAGCCAAACACATTTTTGAGTTCAAAAGCAAATGTACAGAAGCATGTTCGAAGTGTGCTTTAGCAAATAACGTGCTGTTTTGCAAATGTTTTCACTGCAATGTGAATAAACAGTATTTAGCTTTGAAATGTATGTTAGGCTTGTACACAGGCTTGAATGAATTATTTTATGAAATCTTTCGATGAACCAATTTGAAGAAGTCACCTCTTCAGATTAAAAAAAAATAGTTTACATTATTGCTCAAAAAATGCAGTTTGTTTTGGTTTTCTTAATATAATAAGGACATTGGTCCCACATCCCCATGAGGTTGACATATGTATAGTCAAAGCCAATTCTTTCCAATAGGCTTGAGTAGAACAGATTCCGCAGTTGATACAGCTAGTGCTTGGTCTCCACAGAGCACTTATAATCTAGGCATCTGATAAAGGTTTTTGCGTGTTCTGGTCTGTGCAATTCCTCTGATGACCAATGTTACACAATGTTTTGACAAACTTCTCTTTAGATCCTTGGTACACTGTTCTTCAAATACAATTTTCTGGGCAATAGATTCAAAGTCCTAGTGTGGATAAAATGCAATCTCTTCTGTTCATTTACTCTTTCTTTTTATCACAGTCTTTCAGTAGATGCAGAGGCTTCATTCAAAAAATACCCTGAGATCAAGGCAACTGAAAAAAAACAAAAAGGCAGAAACGATTAAAGTATGCTGGAAGAAGAAAAGCATATGATAAAACTCTAAAACAGGATCATAAGCTATGAAAAGCATCTGAACTGCTAAGTAACCAGTCAAAAGTTCACAAGGAAACATTTTAAAGCCCGAGTGAGTTGTAAGCACAGGGAGTAGAAAAATAAATATTGTTAAATTTAGAAGTACTTAAAAGTGTTAGAAACTTACACCAAGAAACCTAAGAGCACCTCCCTGTTCCTGACATTTGCATAGTAACAAGCCACCACAGTTTTCAGCTGAGTAGCATGGAGTGCTGCCTTATCAGGAGGGAGGTAAAGCACCCTTGTTTCAGACACTCAGCAAAACCTAAAGAGCTTTTATTAAATTTCGCCAGCCAAAGTAATGTCTATACCCAAGAAATTCCATGAACAAACAAGGGCCATGATCATAGCTTGATTCTGAAACCTACTGAAAAGCCACCCAAGTAATTCTACATCAGTACTATGCTCACTACTCAACATTTTTCAGTATGTATAGCGTAACCTACTTACAATGGCCACTTAGTCTGACATTCAAGTTATCTGACTTTTTACAGGGATAAAGTAATTTAACTGCTTATACATTGTTTCTAGGGCATGTCCTTTAATAATGTAAGAACAATTGATTACTTCAAGCAGCATAATGACATCAACCTGCCAAAGCACATGTTCCATTTTATAATACACAGTCCCACTTTTTGTTAGTTTAATAGGCAGCTGGTAAAAAACAAAACCAAAAAACAACAGTAACAAAAAACAGACACACAAAACCAAACACAACCAAACCAAAACAATTTATCTGTTTTGTCTTCTCTCAGTTCTGTTATTTTGAAAAGCCAATTTTAGAACCTGTGGCAAAAACTAAAATAAGACAAAACGTAACACTATGTACCCACTTACCAGAGTTATTTTTCCTGTAGATGACTGGTATCAAACAGATGAAAACTGACTGAAAATGAGTCCTTCAGCTTTTGCATCTCCCAGTAATGAGCTCATCCTTTGAGACTGTACTTGGGGAGAACTGTGAAATGTCCACTGGCACTTGAAGAAGTGGGAGAATGAATCTCTTCCGTCTTGTCGCTCAAGCAGTACAGCACCAAATGCATATTCACATCAGCAAATACAGAAAGACATGTTCAGACAGACTTGTGACCTCCTTTTTCTTTTGCATTTTGTATCCCTCTCTTCTGCATTTTTTTTGCAAAGTGTAAATAAACATCTTTAATTCTGCAGCAAGTCTAAAGTTGTACCTTTTCTGGTCTTATAAACAAAAGTAACTTGAGATTTTTCCCTTAGAACAGGCTTCAGTATGACACCTCAGGGTCTCATAGAGCTAGTGGAAGAGGCAAAACATGCTAAAGATTTGTAATGGCAGAAGCTCTTTACAAAGCCCTTTATTACTCCACTGGAGTGACACTCATTAGAGTGTGAAACATCAAACAGTGCAGCCAATCATGGTAACAAATGTGATGAAGCCACAATTATACTAATACCATGTGGCATCCATATGGATAGCACATAGAATTCATACCTGCCAGTGTAGTAGTGTATTTTGACCAGCACAAACTCAGGCTTTTATTGGCAGAACTGAGAACCAAGCGTGAAAAAAAGTTTTTTAAAATTAGTAATTCAACATAGTTTCCTGGAACATTGCCATAGTCTGTGTAAACGGGTATCACTAAAAAAATATTCACTTTCTACATTTGAAAGGCAGTACTACAATTTCTCTAGTAAGTCAGACTGAGAAGCCATCAGAAATATATTGTTCTCTACCCCTCCCTCCCTTGGCAGACTATCCAGTCTCATCAGGCTGTTAATGGCTTACTGGAAGGCAGAAATACGCTTTGGCCTACAGTGTTATTGCACATTATAGTACACAACAATTAATTTTTAATATAAAATATTGCATTCTCATTTCCTAAAAAATTAGCTTCTAGGCACTTAAAAATTATACCTGAAAAAAATCAGCATCATCCTGAAGGTTATATACACAACATAGGTAGATATTAAAGAAAAACAACTTTCATTAAACAAGGATTATACTGTATTAAGTGACAGTGAGGCTCGTGTACTGGAGTGAATGATCTCAGAAGATCCTTCGTATAAAAAACACTTGGAATAATAAAAGCAAACATAAAAAAAGCACCCTAAAACTGACTTACAGCAATGGCTGCTGACAATGCCATTAACCCTTTCTTCTTCTGAGCTGTACTGGGTAGGGAGCAAACAGAAATGTAGGGAAATAAAGAGCCTTGAAGTTCACGAGCTGTCCTATGAGAAAAACTGAACCACTCCCCACACACATTTCTACTGCCATCAGTGCACTAGACAAAAATTGTTTCAGCTTATATAAGAAAGATTAAGCTACTCCTTCACATCTTCTAAGTGCTGTAAAGCTATAACATTTTTTTCTAGGTATGTCATATCTTATATCTCTTATATCAATAAGCTAAGTTTATTTCCTTCCTAGAGAGTTTCCACATTCAGGACAAGAGGCTTCATCAGCAATACTACAAATAATTTTCACGGATTTACTAGTGAAACAAATTGCCTCACTCCAGTGACAAGAAGAACCATATGAGCTAGAACTATAATGTTAGGTCTCTTTGAAGTGAATCAAAGTTTGCCAGCTGATTAGCAAAGAAATCCTTAGTCTTAAATGGTGCATAAATATTCCCACCCATCCAAAACTTTTTTTGGCCAAGTCAGATATTTACAAAGTACATTATTCTGAAGCAGACTAAGATTTATGTGTGCAGGTTTGCTGTACAAATAATTGCACCACTGATTTAATAAAAACCATGGTAATCATTAATCTTGTGAAAAATTTGCAATGGGAGCAATCAAAAATATGACTGAGTATGGGTGAAAAAATACTAGCTCATTTGATCTTTAATCTCTTCCAAAATATTATTTCTTGTTACCCCAGTTCAGTTTTAAGGTCATGTAATACTGAAAAATAGGAACTGACCTTACAGGTTGATAAATTAGCTTTTCCTTAGAATATGAAAAGGCCACATAAAAGTGCCTTTGTTAAAAGAACAAAGACAAAAGAGGAAAACTTATATTCCTAGATGCCAAAACATCCTTTTCTTTCATACCTATGAGAAAGAAAATCAAGTCACTTGCTAAATACTACTGACTACCAACATTTAAATAAGGTAGACAGTTTGCAGGATGGAAATGCATTCTGACCTTTAAAACATTTAAGTTCTACTGAAAAGCCCCATTTGCTAATTGAGTTCTGAATACCTTAGAAAGGCTGTAGTACAGTTTGCAAATACACAACAGGGGGCATATTTATTCTCATCTCTTGTCTATTCTTCTCCATCTCAGCCCTGATGGAGTCACATATTTAATTGCAATTTAACAGTTTTGTTGCTAGAACAATTTTCCTCTTTTATGTGTTCATTCTAGTCCAAAATGAGATACATGCAGTATCTCCAGGTCACATCAGATTAGACATGTGACCAAACAACCCAAGCCACTTACACTCTTAAAAAAATGACAAAAACAATGCATCATTCATACCATCAATACAGTCTTGGAGGAATCCCCAGGATATCGGAGACTGAAGACAATCAAAGATCCCAGAAAGCAAAAGAACGTGAGAGTGGCAACATTTCTAACATCTAATAAAGACTCCACAAGAGGAATAGTTCCCATTGTCCAGTCACAGCATAATTCTGAGGGGTTGAGAAGAAGCCATGCATTTACAGGGAGGAGGTAGTTGAAAGTCAGCTGTCTTGCTGGGGATGGACTAACAGCAGCTGGGTTATCAAACCTAAAGCAAAAGAGAAACAGAATGATTTACACCTAAAGTTGGGTTCAGTGGTCTTTGTTCATATTTTTAATAGATCCTTGTATGTCTACAGTGCTCACACACATCTAAGATAAATTACAGTTTTTCAGTTCTAACATTATTCATATACACTTATCTTCAAGCATTGTATCTGAAGTCAAAGATGCTTTCTGCATTGTACATACCTAAAACAAAAATATATTTTTATGTAGAAGAGGAAAAACTTAAGAGTATTGGAGTGTTCAGTCAACGTTCAAGCACATAGCAAATAAAAAAATTACTTAGTAATAAAACTTTTCATTTCTGAATTACTAAGATGAACTAACAACTGTAAATTTTTAAAAATTAATGTCTCCGTAGATACCTCAATATTTTGAACATTCTTGTCAACAGGTACTGAAATATATCATATATCAATTTCACAAACAATGTAATATTGTACAGTCATTGCTTACCAATATTAAAATACGTTAATAAACATTTAAGTTGATGTATTTTCCCCATTTCATTCAGACCTCATTAAACCACATCTTATTTATCAGTTTCTGTAAATAAGTGACACTTTACTATTACCTTGTAAACACTGGAAGTTGAGATTGGATAACCTGGACTCTGACAACTACTAGCAGCAGCGTACTGAACATTAGGACTATGAGCTTCAACAGGGTCTGAAGCATAGAGAAAGGAATACTGCCCTTCCCTCGAAGAATCTGTACAGCTGTGTCCAACAACACTGGCAAGGTGTACTGCAAGGGAAAAAAAGCGGTTATAATCATACAGTGCACTCATTAATCCCTTAGATAAGTATGAATAGCTACTTAACTCAGCTGCTTAGAGCTTTCATGACAACCTTCAAATAGAAGTCCACCATTCTACTAAAAATAACTCTATTCAAGTATTCTTGCTAACACTACCATAGTTGAATTCGTATGCCTGTAGTTCTCTATTTTGCACTGACAAATTAAAAAATTTGTGCCATCTTCAGAAGACTTCAATAAATCAAGTATGACCATGAAACAAATTTTGAAGAAGAGAAATCACTATTTCTAGAATTATCAGCCAGAATTATCAGTTACTAAAAGAAAGGAAAAGTGGACTGAAAAGTACAGTCACATACTGGTGATTTCCCAGTTTGAAAATTATATGCTTATTCACTATACTTGCTAGGGCAATAGTTACAAACACCTGTATTTCTGTAAGCACCAAAAAAAAAGTTATTTTAGTATTTTGGCCTTGAATACACATCCCCAAGAGAGACAACCTTTCAAATTTTACAGATGCAGTTTTTGCAAACTACTCCTTCAGGTAATTAAGGAATAGTAAACTAGAAAATGTTCTTAGAATATACAATCATATATTTTTGAATTACATATCATGTTACTATTCAAAATCCAGTAATTATCTATCTGCAGGAACATTTCGTTTCTCTAAACAAAAGTTATTATTAACTTAAAGACTGTCAGTGTTTAAGATGAAACCTATCATATTAGAATTTGAATTTAAAGGTATTCTTAAAATGACATCATAAGAATATCACTGATTCAAATAAGACTACTCCAAAATGTCTGGCTATTCATTAGAATGTGATGAAATGCGTTTTTTGTATGGTATGTTCCCTATTTTTACTACTGGAATTAAACACAAACAATCCCCCATCTTTTTGTACCTCAGAGTTTAATCAAGACTGTTACATGCTAGTCAGCAAACCTCAGTCAACTAAAACCTTAGGTTTCTGCTAAGACATGTAAATTCTTTACTGAGTCAATCTGGTAACATCTTTGTATGACATGTAAAACACAATATAGAAGTCACTGGATTCCCTCACCATGAACCACGTATGTTAAACATTAGCTGAGTCAAAGAAAATCTGAAAAATGTAACAGAACTCCAGAGTTAGCCTGAACTGATAAAAACAGTGCTGAAATATGACACTTCAAAGTACTTAATGTCTCATTACAGAATTCCTGAGAAGAAACCCTATTTATTTTTCAACAGCTTACCCCTTGAGCAATAAATACTTCATACACACAGCATATCCCCACCACTGTTATTCCTTGTTCTTTACACAGTGTTGCAACAGCTACAAGAAACACCGTCACTGCAATTGGAGTCCACACTGCAAATAAAGAAGATGTTACTGAAATTCTTCATCTTACAACAAAAACAAACATGTAATAAAGTAAATTAGCCTAAAAAGTGAATATTTTGGCTCTTATGTTTGAACATGCTATGTTCTATGAACTTATTCAGTAGGTCATTTGTTATTAAAGGGAAGATGACTAGCTTTACATAAAATAATATGTATCAGTTTTAAAACTGCCTCTCTTAAATTGAAAGAACTAAATGAAAGGCAAAAGACTAATCTATGATAAGAAAACAAAAAAGTCCAATCTTTCCTAATTCACCAGAAAAGTTCTTCAAATTGAATGTTTCATAGGGAGTCATGAATTTTCAAAAGGTCAGTTTGACTTTGGAAAAGAGGTAAGCCTCCTACACCTCCACGGAAACTTTGTAGCTTACTTGTGACCATCTGAGGCATCTCAGCCCACATCTACTTACTTACATTAACACAAGCCAGTGTAAGAGTCCTCTACTCTCGGTGTTACAAAACAACTGAAAAAGTGTTTAAGTCTTGAAAAAAAAAAAAAAGGGCAATTTATAATAACCAGAACACCCATAATACTATTTTAAGAGTGCTATTATCAGTGATATAGAAATGAATTTATGTATATATTTGTCAATCATTTACCTATGGTATTATCGGGCCCTTTAGATTTTGTATATGACAAAAACGCAGCTAGAAAAAAGATAGATGACAAAAGCTCTGCTCTGCCCACAACTCCAGTTACCTGAAATGGAACAAGAAAACAAGATTATTCTTCTTGTGACTATTCTAGCACTAGAAGAGTGCATGACTGATATTAGGATATGCATAAACAAGATCTGTAAACCAAACAGAAACAGCTAAGAAGAGTAAGGTTACTTTCAGTTTGATCAGCACTGAATTCAAGATCAGGACCACACTGGCCACCTGTAGCTGATGTTCCCCCAAGTATCACCATTAACAAGACAACTGAGAAATATGTACTTCCTTTCATCTTTAGTAACACCAGTCACAAATAGCATTTGAGACAGATTATTTTATCTTCAGTAACACCAGCCACAAATAGCATTTCAGGCAGAATTTGGGCACGATAGCAACTGCGTTCTTCATAACAGTTGGAAGAAACTAGCTTTCATGAATGGGAGCTTTAAGTGAAGCCTGGCAAGGACTATTGTACATATACATCCTACAGGGAGTGGCACACAGGAACTATGATCATTAGTTTTGTTCATACCTTTTCTGACTGAATAGATATGAACCTGAAAGCAGCATTCCCTTGGCTGGTGCTATGGCAGCTCTCAGGTGAGCAGTCAAGAGTTATAAATAAATTGATGGCAAGCTCTTTGCAATGGAGTTAAAGAACGACTCAGGCTTTACTACAAGTCTGGCAATCTTCTGAATGATAAAACTGCAAGTAGTGCCTCCTTCAGTAATGAGACAGAGAAGAATGCATTTTATGAAAATTTGGAGAAGTGCTAAAATCCATAAGGCAGAAGCTTTTTTCAGAATCTCCAATAAAATACCAATTAATTTCCATTTCAGGAGCTGTTTTCAAAATATACTGAGGTGCAACGAAAAAACAGAGATGTAAGACAGGTCAATACATTCATGGTTACTGAAGTAGCCACTGTGCTGAACCAAGTACCATTCAGGACGGCCTCTCTTCTTCATTTGTCCTCTTCTGTAATGCCTTTGATTACATTCAAATTTTTGCAAGTGACCTGGCTGAAAAATGGCATGCCAACCCAAAGCAGACAGTCATGTTTAACTAAGAAAACCTCATAGCTCACTATTTAATCATGATGATGCTGAAAACTGACTTTCAGCCATCTAGACCCAGCTAGAAGTTTTTATTGCTCGGTACATTCTTGGTCAAGCATGATTGATCCAGCACAACACAAAAAGATAAAGTAACTCAATATATCCAAGGTCACACTGTAAAAAAAAGTATTCAAATCTGAATGTGAAATCATGCTCTGATGCTTCTGTTTGGAGTAGTGTACGTTTACCAAAAGGCACATTGAATCATGCACAGACAAAGCAACTGACAGGAATTTGTGTTAACACTTTGGATAGTATCCAGGTGTTTGTTTCCAAAACATTTTAAGATGTTTCAAGGCTTTCTGATCTGGATCTCAAAATTGTCCAACATTAAGCCTGAAATTATGGAAAGCTTTGCCTGTAGATCTGGTGAAAGAGATCATTAGTAAAGCAAGTGTGTTGGTGTGCCTCCAAAGTCCCCTACCGACAAAAGAGATTCTATTTCTGGATATGAAGGTGACTCAAGAGAGAAAATTCCAGTGCTCACAAGGTTAGCTAACATCTCGTAGCTGTCAAAAGTGGTCAACATGCCTCTGGCCAGAAGAGTAGCAAAGTAGCTAGGAAGGCTGAAATAGAATTCCAAAGACAAGGACAAATGAGACTATGCTGCTGTTATCCAAACTGTTTCCTCAAAAATACTTCCGCAGAGAATGATACGTTACCACTGCAAGAGCCCAGCTTCTCTCAGGAGTCAAGCACAAAATTATTTTCTATTTATCCTGCTCTGCTAACTTTTCCAGGAAAAATCCATTTATCACAAGATAGGTAAAGGTTTGAAATGTTTATGTCTCACATCTGCTGTTTCAAACTCTTGTGTGCAGGGGAGTAATAAGTAGGAAGCTAATTTGAAGGAATTCAAATTGGATACATTTCAATTATCAAAAGAAAGATACCATCCAATGATATATAAAGCTAGGAATTAGACCTGTTTTGAAGTCTCTGAAGTCTGAATAAGTTAGTTGGCACCCAAGTAGCCAGATCTAAAATACAGCTCATTATTACCTCCTCTTTTCCATGTATGGAAACTTTCAGTTGTTTTGTCTTTTATACAGATCCACAAGTCTCAACTGTCAATTGTAAGAATCCTTTCTTGGTTGCATGTTAGGTGAAATTCTCAATGCTCACACTTGAAAGGATAAAATGCACTATTTCTCAAAAGCAGAAAGTTTAAATTGAAAAAGGTGGGGGCAAGAGGAAGAAAACCCCTGAACTGATTCTTCACTGAGTACCTAAGTACAACAGCAGGGAAATTCAATTACAATTGCACTTAGATGGCACAGTCTCCCAAGTGTTTGAAGTACAGCATAAAGTTCTACCAATCGCAGTCTTAAACTGCCCTCATGTGGCCAATATCAGGGATTACACGCTCATTACCAATTTGCTTCATAACTGTACTTTGTAACTTTGTAAAAACCGTCTTACACAAAAAGCTTTCATGACACAATGTTTTGTATGATTTGCGTAATACCTCTTGCTAACTCTGTTGCATAGTGCTAAAAACAACTGTGTTACTGTTATATGGAATCTGACAGCTCAAGTATGATGAAGAATCATCCTGTTAGGAATGAAAGTGATAAAATTACATAGGGTGACTTAAGCTATGAACCACTAATGTAAGTCACTGGCAACTTAAAGTTCCTGCAAAGATACTATCACATTTACTACAAGGAGAAAAGCCAAACATTGAAATTTATAGCATGTTTTTTTCAAATAAACAGAAAACCAAGTCAAATTAACTTTTTTTTACCCATATTTTACCCAAGATTTTATGGGCGATTGTGTTTTCAAGCACAGAGGCAAGCAAAAAATTTTAACTGTTTAACTTCTGCATTTTTAAACATGCCACTAACAACTTCTAGCAAGGACATATTAGTAGCTCAAATAGCAGCCAATTATAAACCCCATAAACTTAACTCCTATAAAGATTTGCTCAAAATACAGATGCAGGCTACTGGATCACTACTGACAGGGACTTGTGTCTTTAGAGAACAAGAGAGAGAGACGTGAACTCTTCACCCAAACAAATCAGGACCAAAAAAAGCAACATAATGTAAGAGCAAATCCTTCATATCAAAAGACATCCCCCTCTCCTCAAAAAAAAAAAAACAGATTTTTTTTTTAAAAAATAGGGTAACACTTCCAAAACAGCAAAAGGTTTGAACATTTTCAATTTTATGAAAACTATGAAAAAAATAGACTAAAAACAGGCTTTGCAACACATGTGAACTGGAATCTAGGAAAGCCAGTCCAAGTGGTGCAGAAATAACAGCAGAGAATTCCACAGATCTGCTTTATCAGTGTTTTTGACAAAAACAAATCTAATGAATGGTGATCACAAGACTCCATTTACTTCAGAACATTGCAAGCCTGGTTGACCATTAAAAAATAATATAATCAGACAGCTTGTATAGATAACGCTTTTCATAGAAGTGAAAAGCTCCCTTCAAAATCTAAGGAATGTTAAATATGAGAGATGAGAAATGTATATCGTCTTTCTTGTTTCAGATACATTCAAAAATGGAAGGTTCAAACAGAATGGCCCTTAAGCTGGATGTAGCACACAACAACAATCCTAGAAAGAATCCTGCCAAAATAGATATCTTGACATAAAAGAAAGTGGACAGAACAGACTTGGTGATTAGCTAGAGGGGAGTGCTTAGCAATTCTGGAAATAAATTAAGAGGTATTCATAGTACTTGCAAAATATTATACTGGATCAATCATCACAGAAAACAAATATCTAGTTAAGTTAAAGTAGCCATTATCATAAAAGTCAATGTTCATAGCAGAGACCCAAGTTAATTAATAACTAACGTTTCTTTATTTTTCAGTAGCTGCATGAAATATCAAACAACTCCCAAGCATTAAATTTGTCACATCTACCACTCATTGCAAAAGGCAGAGTAAATTCAAGTAAAATCACATGCTTTTTGGAGTTACAAACATATAAACAGATACAAACCCCGTGAAACTTAAGTTTCATTAATACAGCTTGAATAAATTAAGCACATCACAGATATACCTACCGCTTCAGTATGTATTGGGTGCACTGCAAAGAGCAAGGATGCAACTACACTGCTCCTGTTGTCCAGAAAAAGTTTACAGACCTTGAGGAAGACTACACAAACCACCACATGAAAGACCAGATTTAGGAAGTGGTAAGAAACTGCATTTAGCTCGCTGAACAAGTAGTTTAAACGAAATGTAAGAACTGTAAGGGGACGATAAGATTTATGACTCCTCTCCTAAAAGAAAATAAATAAATCAGTCAGTCACCACCAACATATAAAGGGACTTTTACTCTAAAATATCTTTCTAAAAATCTATGTGTACCTGATTCCTCCCTCTATTCTCAAGCATCTACCTTCCAAACAAAGCCCTGAAAATTAGTAATACTAACAAAAAAAAAAAAATCTGGTGAAACTCAATTTATAATTAAAATGTCAAGTTAATTTGATTCTTTTTCCTGCTTTCACAGTTTAAATGTATTACTCAAGTATTTTGACTGCTATTTCATGTTTTAAAACATTTTGTAAAATAAAATAAAAATTTGGTGCATTCAGCTAAATGTATTATCTGTGTATTTTCAATATGCACACCAGTCAATACGTCTATGTTACCAGTTACTTCATCCATGTCTAGATTTGCAGGACAAGAAGGGAAAATGGTCAGAGTTGTCCAGTTTCAATATTGGAATTAGACAACAGACAGAATCTTAAAATTTGATATATGACCTCATTTTCTTACAAGTTCTTTTACTATACAAAGAGAAAGAATGTAAGTGACATCTGTTACAGTATCACAGTATGTTTGGGATTGGAAGGGACCTCAAAAGATCATCTAGTCCAATCCCCCTGCTGGAGCAGGAACGCCTAGGTGAGGTCGCACAGGAACATGTTCAGGTGGGTTTTGAATGTCTCCAGAGAAGGACACTCCACAACCTCCCTGGGCAGCCTGTTCCAGTGCTCTGTCACCCTCACTGAGAAGAAGTTTTTTCTCAAATTTAAGTAGAACCTCTTGTGTTCCAGCTTGATCCCATCTGTTCCTGATCTTATAGTGCAAAATACTAACACCAAAAATTATATCAGAAACAAACTATACTGTTAAAACCACATTAGGGAATAAAAGTCTATAAACACTCTGCAAGATTTTCTTTACATTTCCTAAGTGCCTCAAAGTGTTTCACAAACAGTTTACCTCAGACATTGGAGTGCCCCAGAAGTCATTCTGAAACAGATTTTTTAACGGAGTAGAAGGATGCAAATCTTTATTGTCTAAAATTGCTGAAACATCATCAAAAACAAAGCCACAAAAGAGACTGTTCCAGTAGCAGGCTGCCACCACACCAACTATTAGTGCAGCTTCCTTCAGGCTTACATCAGCCATCTTCTCCAAGAGTTTTCATGGACAAAAGCTGAAATATACAGAAATTTGAGTAGTTTACTGATTAAAACTTAAACTTGATAAATGAAGTCAAGTTAAGACATCCAATATTTAAGAAGTTAATGACACTACATTTCTAAGAATCAGTGACATAGAAAGCTTTCCTGAAGTCTCATCCATCTTACACAATTTAGCCTTTAAAAGAAATAGCCTCATTAAAAAGTCTCACCCCTAAAACATCCTCACACAGGATGGATGCTCTTCCATATTTCATGTTTTACTAAAAAAAAGAAGACTGATGATAAATCATGATGTAGTTTTTAGCAGACAGCTATGCAGTTCCAGTGAATTATGCAAGCGGGAGAGCTATGAAAATTAAGTTCTCCAGAACTCTGTGTAATTTAAAATACTGACAGAGAATAGTAAGTTATCCAAAAGGCAGTCAGTGTGTTAATTAATCATGGTTTTAAGGTTTAAATGCATTTCTCAAAATATTTCAAAAACAATTTTAAAAAATTTCCAATACTCTGAAGAACAAATAGGAAACTTGAAGAACTTCAGAAATATAGGCGTTCAAGAACAGGTAAAGTAGTACACTAGTGATAATAAATAATAAATAAGTTAAACTTACCATTGAAGCTCACACTTTGCTCATTTGCATTCTTCTCAGAAGTTCATGAAAAGGTCATTTTTTTTTCTCAACTCTGCCAATTGATCTGATGTCACTGAATGTCCATGGGAATCCTGTCTAAAGAAAAATAGCATGGAAAAAAAGACATTACAAATGAACTTTACCTTACATTCTTTTCTCTCATCTTGCATAAACTTCCTAAGCCATAGAAATTATTAAATAGCAGTTTTACGATTATTTTAAAAGTAATATAAGTGCAACCTGATCAAAGGGTGAAATTACTATGTATCTGGTTGTTTGCCTTGAAAGAATCAGAAGGTAACTACAGGTCAAAGGCATTCTTTTTGACCACTAGTTGACACAGCACAGATTACTGCCAATTGTCAGGACCAAAGATATTGAAAAGCTACAGACAGTTGAACTCTGACTTAGTTTTAAGAAAAAGGAGAGATGACTGAACAAAAATATATAGCACTTTCCCCAAAACTAGAGACAGGCAACATCTGTAAGGACACAGAACAGCTAATATTTACTAGATTCCGTAGATCCATAAATATGTAAAAACACCAGCCTTATGTCTATCAGGATTCACACATTAAAGCTAATGAGTTATTTGGAAGTTATAATTTGTTTTAGTGTCCTAAGCCCTGAAATGTGGCAATTTTGTTTTCTGGTTTATTGGGTTTTTTAAAATTGCGTTTGCATTTAAGAACACTATCCTCTAAAAACAGGCTGTAGAGATATCTCATCCAGACAGGTAATCTCATTAGTGGCTTGAAGCCTGGGCCTGAGAGCACAACAATTACCTATCACAATTAATAAGAAGCAGTGGTACAGGAAGGAATGTGTGTGCAACAAGATGCAGGAGCAGTTAAACTAAAAACAACAGGAGAAAGATCATTTAAAAGGAATCAAACTAATCCATTCGGTGTTACTCACATAATGGCCAGTGAAGGTGGCTTTTTCTTTGGTAGTACTTGGAGCACTGGCTCTTAGTGTTATTTCAACCAAGGAAGACCTTTTTTCAAAGGTGCCACCACCTTTGTATTTAAAAAAAAAAAAAAAAGGGAAAAAAAAAAATCTTAAATGTTAAAAGATGCTACTACATGTGTTTGCCAGGCTGGATCAGAGTACTTCAAAACACTAAGCCAAGATTAAGTCTAAACATATCCATGGTATTCTTGGCAGTCAGAAAAATCTTATTAAAAAAAAAAAAAAAAAAAGAATACAAAGCATACTGCAGGAATACAAGAAAAGACAGCCCACTTTTGAACTTCAACATGCCAAAGTTTTTTAGTTGATCCCCCCAAAGAAAGTGGAGAAGGAACTGCTGTTTCCCACTATACTGAAAACAATTTGAAATTCCTCGTCCTGAGCAGTGCATTTCCTACTTCTTGAAGTTCATTAGTTCTACTGAAAAGCAGTGACACCTGAAAAGGTCCTACAATCAACATGTAATGGTCTTCCAACATACAAGCCTACATTTTTAAATGGAACAAAATAATATTGCCATACAGAACTAACTCTAAGTTTTATCTAAATTTGCCCTTTAAGAAAAAGCATTGCAAGGTGAGTAGGTTTTTGGTGACTTGAGACTTCTTTACTAACAATATAAGATTTCTATATTGGTTGAAGCAGCAAGCCTTTGCTTGCTGAGGTAGTTCTTTGACAATCTTATTTCAGAAACAGCTACTGCTACTCAACTAAGAAAAAGAAGGATAGATTCCCAAGTATAGCCTCCTATTAAAAGGAAAAGCTTAACCAGCCTTAATTGCTACCTCCTCAACTGCTTTTTGTATGTTTTTACTTTTCCCTACAAGGAATACATGTCAAAACAGCTACTTTGCTTATCCTTTAATCCTAGGCAATTCTGATGCTTTGACATTCCTGCCTTTTTGCTCTTAATTTCTAGTATTTCTTCCACTCAGAACTCTACTTTTACGCCACTACAGACCACGCTGTTCCCTCACAGAGCTACATGTATGTACATGCCAACTGTAGGGAAAATATTGTTTTCATTTGAACGAAAGGGAACTGCTAAGCATAAATAATTTAGCTACATCGAAAGTCAGATTTAAGTGGTTAGCACACCATCAGCAAATCCTATTTGAGGCCTTCAAAAGAAATTCACCTTTAACATAACAATTTTTTAATTTGCAATTTGTACTCTCCTTTACATATACATTTCAATCATAAATATGATTGCAAATACATTACTATAATTTGATCTTTCAAGACAAGTATTTGAGCCACAGACACTCCAGGCAACTCTGAACAACTTACTAAATTTACTGTAAGGAATGAACATATGCCACAAAACGCATTGTCCTGGTTTTAGAACCAAGTCACACAACACACTACTTGAACTGTGCCAAGCTCGGTAACCTCAAATGCATCACACCATATCCCTCTCAACATTTTGTTGCGTGCAAAAGCACTAGTAGGTCTTGGCAACAGAGGAGCATAATGGAAATCTGCAAGAACCCCCATTTTCCAGCAACGGGCTTCCATGGCAAGCACAAAAACAGGAAATGCAAGGCCATGCACAACCTGTCGATCACACAAAAGTAGCACAGACACTTTACTACTTTTGACTTACGCTGGTTTAACTGAAAATGAGTTAATTTTCTTCATGCAGTTAGAAACCTTTATTTTTCATAGCTAGCATGCTCATCATTTGGACTTAGTTTGAGAACAGAGATAACACCCCAGTCCAGAGTTAATGTTTTTAATTGGTCTGGTCTGAGAGACAAGGACATTCTGAGTGCTCTGCCCACAGGTGCGAGGCAGTGAGGAAGGGGGAATGGACGGGGCAGAGCTTGACTAACATCCAGATTGATCACCCACTACCAAATCCACTGCATAATGCAAAATAATAGTACTCTGCAGAAAAAAATTCCACACAAATAAAAAAATGCATAATGATGCCTTAAGAGTATCCTCAGTTGGGATATTTGGGAATGTGGAAGTCATTTTCTGCCACTGTGAATTTAGGAAAACTTAGGGAGTATGTATTTAGGAAGGAATAAAGCTGTAATCCCTAAATGTGAATGGTTATTTAGCGCCCCATAATTAGGTATCCCCAAATAAACTTGCTCTCTGCCACCTTACATCAACAACAGTCTCTTGCAGGAGCAAATATAGTTGTGTTGATTAGACATATCTTACTACTTAAAAGTTAGAAACTTAGCAAGATATCGAAGATTCTTCTCCTAAAGGGTAATGGCACTCTGAACAGCATTAATAACAAATTCTGTTCCAATGAAGCCTACTTCATAGAAAATGTTCTATCCAAGTCTCTTTTTCCTTCTTTAGGGGAAAAAAAAAAAAAAAAAAAAAAGACCTGGGTAGTGGCAGGAATAAAGAATTTGAAAATTATGGTATTCTTGTATGGAAAAAAGCTTGTACAGTCCACCTAATCCTGCTCAGACTTTCCAGAAAAACTGACAGGAATAAACGTGATCATGTCTCAATTGCAAAGTTTTGACCTATTCCAGCTTTTGTATGAAAGTGTGTACTACTTTTGAAAATATTCAGCATAATTGACTTCTTATTGAGAGTTGCAGCTTTTTATGTAGTCAGTATTTTGAAAGTCAGTTCAAGCTGTCAATTTTTTAAAAAATTCACTTTATTCACTGTTTGTAACAGAACATTATTTACTACAATCTAAAGACTGACTTTTAGCTCATATTTGGAGAATATTTTCATTCACACTTTACTAAATATTCATAGATTTAAAAATACACCTGATACTTTTCAGTCATAGCAAGATGTTCACATTTTCAAGCATAATCAAAGTGCAACTGTTTCCTGGAGATGATCTAAACATTAGTGAGGAGTCTGTAACTCCACAGAGTCACTTTGATAAAGAGTGCTTTCTATGTGCAATGTGAAGCATAGTTATTATGTAAACCTCAAGGAACTTAATTTTGTGCTATATTAATTAGACTGCTGGAAACAAAAACAAGGTAATTTGTGCATGGATCAGGCAGTTCCTTGAAAAGCTTTGAAAACAAACTAATGAGCATTTATACACATACATAACCAGAGTGGGCTTCCCACTCTCCTGTTTGGAGTTCTAAAGCCAGTGAAGAGACAGATATACACAAAGGAGATGCCAAAAAATAGTCATGCATCTAATTTACTCTAGAGACGTGTACTTTGATAACCACTGAAGGTCCCGAACTGTTCAAAACATTTACAGTTCACACAGAAAGCAGTCAAAATATCAAAGGTAGGAGAAAGCAAAGAACTGTTAAAATCACTCTTAGATTAATTTTTATTTTTAAACAGGTGAGCAACAGGTTCATCTAACGGTTGGTGGCTGAATTGATGAATATCAAGAGATATATACAATGGGTTACCAAACCCAGTAATATAGTCACTTACAAATGGCATCAGAGTTCAGCTTTGAAGGCTCTGCTAATATACTAATTTGTCTTGCTTACTTGCTACCTCTTCTGTGTTTTTATTTTGGGGCTAAATTGAATATTCTTTCTGCTGACTTAATATGAGTGTTTAACGACAGAAGGAGATCATAATTTTGTTTCTGTTGTCCCTTTCCAGCACAGTCTTTAAATTTATCTTATCTTAAATATCACTGCAAGGTATAACTCAAGTACAAAACAACTTAGATGCACAGCTGAGATTCAAATGATTGAGCTTGAATCTCATATAGGAGAAGGCAAGCAGTATTTGGGAAGATGAGGGGAAGAAGAATGCAAAACATGCCTGGATTCCTCTTTCATCTTGCTGAATTCCTAGAGCAGAATAAATATAACAACAAAAGTTTTATTGTGGCAAACTTCCTGTGCACAAACTACAGGATCAAGAGGAATGGGACTGATCTGAAGTACTCTTAATTTCACAGCAAAGCAATGACCTCCAGCCTTCTCTTCATACAGTTCTGAAGGATCAACTAGATGAGGAATGGCAGCTCTGACAGGGAGTCAGAACATGTCAGAGGAAAGATTTCCCAGGGGGAACACTGTGTAGAGCTTGCTGGCAACCAAACAGCTGAACTAACACTCAGGACATTTTAGGGTACTCTGGTACAAATAAGGCTCAAAACACAAAGCAATTTAAAAATCGGTAGAGATGAAGATACTGGTTTAGCTTCAATTTGTTCAATGCAACTGGTCCAACAGTTGGTTTAAATACAAACCACACAGGCATGATGTGTATTTTAAATATGTTATACCTTTTAAGGTATGATTAACAGGATCTCACACTTCCAAGTCAAACCTTTAGGTGGTTCTTTTTTTTTTGTGGTAGTGTTTTGGTTTCATTTGTAGTTTTGTTTTGGGTTTGTTTGTTTTGCTACATTAACAGTAACAAATAACACTTTTTATATTTAGAATAACTACGTAAACTGTGATTTATTTCCTCATAGGACACTGATGCAAAAATAGTGTCCCTAAAATAATGCTGATCAACAGTGTTCTAGAAATACAACAGCAGAAACTGCATGTTTGTTAACGTCACTAAATAACAAAAGCTACATGGGTGGCATAAGCTGAAAAGACAGCCTTTAGACTCTGCTGTGCATGTCCTTATTTAGTATGCTTGGTCTGCATATGACTTCTTGTGGTATTTTTAATAACATTATATTAGATCTTTTATATTGCAGTATTTTGTAGTAGCTCTTTCAAACAGCATACTGTTACCAAAACTGTGGTTTAACATGCATGCCTAACTTTTCTAACAGGATAGGTCAAGCTGTTTACTATGGAGTTAAAACATTATTTGGCTCCAGAACTGCAAGCATGCAATCCCACGAAAATAAGACCTACTTATTCAAAGATTGTCACGCGATTAAATGTGATGCAGAACAAAAGAAAAACTGAATCACTTGCCCTAAGCCATTCTGTATTTTACAACTTTTCTCATTTTGTGTAGGGTTAATACTTCCAATTCTTCTCAACCTCTTTTTTCATTTTTGGAAGTTTTCATGCCCACCTCAAAATCCCCTTCAGTTTGACATCAAACTTCTTTACTACCTGCACTACACAATTATAACCTGGATCTGGTTTCAGTACCAGTATAAGTAATGGTGTATTTTCTGTTGGTTCTGTAATAGAACAACACTCAAAAAATGCTGAAGCACACTAAATAGCTACACTAGCATTAATAGATAGTTAACTTAAGCGGATTAAAAAAACCAAAACAAAACAACAACAAACCTACTCAGAAACATTCCAACATCAATGGATTATTTTATTTTCTGTATTACAGTATTTCTGTATCACAGGGGGATCCATTTCCTGAAAGTTCATCTTGTAGCAAGGCAGCATTATTGTCTGTGGATCACCTGCTCCACCTATAAAAGTCCCTCCTGCTAAGAAATTCTTTTACACTTAACCATAATGAAGTCTATTTTTAGTAACATTTCCCATTCATGAAATACAATCTGGTCTCTTTCCCTTCCCTAACCACAAAGTTTGATTTTCTTACACAACATAGAGCTGTAATTAACCAATCTCTGGGTGAGGTATAAAAATCTCGCCTTTCAATCAAGAATTTAGAGTCATGCCACGACTGGCACAAGTTACATAACTATAAGGAGTGCCAGACATCTTGTGTCTTGTCTGCCTTCCTTAAATATCAACGCTTGTCAAGAGAGAGCAAAGAAAACAATGAATAATGCAGAAAAAGGCAGAAGTCCAAAGATGACATTACGATCACCTATCTCTCTCCACTGAGAAAAAAAAAATCTTCAGCTCTCCACTGCTGTTGAATGCATACAAAGCTATACACATGCAACAAATAGTCGCTGGTTTCCCTTTTTTTATTTGTAAAGATGTGCTCACACCCATTTAGCTAAAGACAGGGGATCCCAAAGTTTTGGGGCCATCAGACCACTACCAACGCCCAGACTTCCTCACTGGCCACCATCCATCAATGAATCCAAATAGTTTACAGGCATGATCTCTTCCTGCACTGCTCTGCAAGGTAACATCTAGGCCTCAACTATTACAGTATCACAGGATGTTAGGGACTGGAAGGGAAATCAAAAGATCATCTAGTCCAATCCACCCGCTGGAGCAGGAACACCTAGATGAAGCTACACAGGAAGGTGACCAGGCAGGTTTTGAATATTTCCAGAGAAGGAGACTCCACAACCTCCCTAGGAAGCCTGTTCCAGTGTTTTGTTATCCTCACTGTGAAGAAGTTTCCTCTCATATTTAAGTGGGACCTCCTGTGTTCCAGTTAGTATCCATTGCCCCTTCTCCTATCATTGGTTGTCACCGAGAACACAGACTTACACACGAAGCACACGCGTATCTGGGCGGTGCTGCAACCCTCCCGTCGGTCGGTCATGCGGGAAAGAGCAGGTTGGCCGCAGCCCGGGGCTAAGGTAAGGCCGGGGAAGGGGGCACGGGGGGGGGGGGCAAGAAGCCTGAGGAGGGGAGCGGGCCCGCGCTTCGCTCAAGCGGCGCGGAAGAGCGGCGAGAGACCGAGGCCGCATTGTATGCCGGCGCTCAGCAGCTGCGGAGAGCTCACGGATAAGGCCCAGCAGCACGGCCAGGGGGGAGAGGACCACCCGCCGCCGCGGGAAACTACCCCGGGCAGCAGTTATGCCGAACCTAGCCCTCCCGCCCGCCCACCGAAATCCCGTCCGTGAGGGATGCGCCGCTGCCCGCCCTACCTGAGGCTGCAGAGGAAGCGGCTCCACCGTTACCGGCACCAACCGCCGCCCACAGCTCGCTCCGCCGCCGCCAGACACCGCGCATGTGCACAGCGCCCCCGTCCCGGCCAGTGGAGGCTGTCGGGAACCCGCCCCGGCCCGGCGGGCCCCGAGGCATGGCGGGAGCCGCGG
Source organism: Nesoenas mayeri (assembly GCF_963082525.1). NCBI lineage: Eukaryota > Metazoa > Chordata > Aves > Columbiformes > Columbidae > Nesoenas > Nesoenas mayeri. The sequence continues at coordinate 48,439,896 of NC_137541.1, forward strand.
TGCCGGGGCAGCCGCGCGGCACGCTGGGACACGCAGTCCGCGGGCGGGGTTGCGGCCCAACGGTGGGATAACGGTTCCCCCAGAGCCGCACCGCGCCCTGTCCCGCCCGGCTCCCCACCGTGTGGCCGTCGAGACTGGGAGTGCCCGGCTGGCACCGTGTCGTGCCGCGGGAGCGTGGACTTTCCCAGCGCCGATGTCCATCCGGGTCCCCGGGAGCGGAGCCGGCGGGAGTTTGATGGCGTCGCCTAGCAGCGGCCGCCGCCGTCCTCGGGGAGCGGTGAGGCCGAGGGGCAGGGGGTGCTCTGAGGGGAGGAGGCCAAAATCGCTGCGCTCTGCGCTGCCCCGGGAGCGCCGCGGACAGCGGGCGGCTGGACCTGGGGCAGCGGCGGGGCCGCGGGTCCTGGGGAGAACCGCCCGGGCTCAGGCATCGTCGCAGCGCGGTGGCCGGGACAGGTCACAGCCAGCGGTGTCCGATCTCCACCGGTGCCTCAGCCGTGCCCCGTTGTGAAGGTGGACGCAAAATTAGGCAATTTGTTAATTCAGCAGAATCAGATGAGATGGAGGCAAAGTTGTCTCTGGGCAGCATCCCGGAGAGATCGTGGTCTGTCACTGTGTCCTTCCCGGGCTCGGATTTACAAACTGGATGAAAACAGGAGCCCTGCACAAGATCCTGTTTTGCTTGGGGCTTTGCTGTTAGAATCTAGCGCTCTGTAGAGCTAGTAGATGGGAGCTAGTCTGGGTAAGGTAATTTGAAAATCACAAGTAGCTTAAGACTGGTTAGTCCTTTTAAATTAGTATCGAGTTAGCAGAGCACATCTCACGCATGACTGTGTTGCTTGTTCATATGCAGTCTTGCTCAAGTATACATCACTGTGCTACACGTTATACACACCTTCATGGAAAAAGAACAGCTATTCTTTCTGGTGCTTAATTTCACTCTGAGGATAAGATACCTGCATGGTAGCTTAGCTGCCTCTTGGTTTCTTGGAGGCAGCATGGGACATTATTTTTGTTCTGGTAGTACTTTAACATGCCCACCAGACCTCCTTTTCTATCTGGCCTTACTGAACTTTGTAATATCTGTCCATTTTATGTGTGTTTGATTCCTAGAGTAAGTGAAGAAAATATTTTTATAACTAATGTCAAATGCACATCTATTTCACACCTTTTGTAGAGCCATGGTCTTGGTGTCTCACCACACATCATCTGTCAACTGAAAGCACAGGTTCTAGCTGAGGGATCAGCTAAATGTTATGACGGAAAACTCTTCCATTAATGAAGTTCTCACTTATTGTCTTTAAATGTGTACATACTGCATATGCTTAGGTTGTGCTCCCCACGACTTACCGTACATGGTCTCCCAACAAGTTGGATTATTTTGTTTATGTACGGCTGTCTCTCGTTTTGGAGACTGATACTTTCTTAAGACGTTATTTTATAAGAAAAAAAGAGATTTGAAAGATGGAAGGAAGGAAATGATTGACAGTAGTAAGGTTGTATGTTTGCTTAAGAATAGTTTTGATTTTCAGTCATTTTATAGTGATAATTCCTACATCATTGTTTAAGTAAAAAATAATAGTTTTTAAAAAATATTCAGAAATATACATATTTAAAATTCGTCTATTTAAAAATATATTCAGAAAATATGAGGAAAGATTGATTTTTATCCTCCTTTAAGCATACAGCTGAATTTCAGAGTCTTACAGCTCTTCTTTCAGACTACTTAGGCATATTTTTGGGGGAAAATAATACCAGTTCAGCCTTTCATTACAGAAGGAAATTTCATTTGTTGGCTCTTTAAACTGCTGACTGATGAAGAGGGTGCATGATGGAACAGATTTCAAAATAATCATGCTCAGCATAGAACGTTATAGCAGTTATTGATTTAGCTTCATTTTTTTCGTGTAAAATACATATCCCTGCTGTATCATTAGTTTTTTTAGTAATTAACTTAATATTCCTGATAGTTTTATTTCTTTCTTAGTTTTCTTAGCCATTTATGCCATATTCATAATTTAGGGCAATAAATAGTTTTAAATTGTTCTAATTTAAATGTAGCAGAATCTAATTTTTGAAATATTGATAATAAAGGCTAGAGACAGCTCCAGAGAATAGAACAGTCCAAGACTTCCAATCCTTTCTGCCTTTTTCAGATACTGCATTGACTTTCAGGTGTGTGAGAAGTCACTGTGGCCCAAAGCGACCAGTAGGTAAGCAGTAGAACAAAACTTTGTACTGCTTTCAAATCAGATTTTTGTCAGTTTCCAGGCTGTTTACTGTTCTTTATCAATTCAAGCATTCTAATCAACAGGAAAGGATATTTAATAAAACAGTTTATTGTCTTAGAAATGAATGTCAAGAAATGGATGCTCATAGTATCAAACTAAGGCAAATGTTTGTTGTGTTTTAACTATTAGAAATAATTATTTTGTGACTGTATGATATTTATCCTACAAGGGCTGATTCAAAGGGTGTCCAGTTGTGTTTGTTCATTAGCATAAAAACAACACATTGAGAGGTGGGGAGGCAAAGAAGGATATTAGAGTTAAAACAGAGGTTTCACATGTGTCTTGCCCCTCACTGTTAGTGTCACAAATTCATTGAGTATGCATGATGTAGTTTTTTTACTTAATGGTTTAACTATAGTCTCCTTGTTTGGAGTAGGCAAAAATGTGAACACTATGTTAATCAGTGTTACAAAATCGATACAACTGTTAGAATCATCTTGTGTTGTTCAGTGGACAACTTCCTTTAAATCATTTGACATAAAATTGAATGGCACCGATAATGTCTTATAATTGTTATTTTAATTTTTGTTCCAGAAAAAATTACAAATTCAATATGGCACCTATTTTGAATTGGAAGAAGCTTATGAAAGTTGATCCAGATGATCTGCCTCATCAAGAGGATCTAGCGGACAGATTGTTGGAGACCGTGTCCAAGGTACTCCACAGGAAAACAGAACATCAGGGTTTTGTTATGCATTCTTCCCTAAACTGTCTCTGGTTCTTCATATACTAAATGACATGAGGAAGAAATTTTTTACAATGAGATTGGTAAAATACTGGCACAGGTTGCCCGGAGAGGTGGGAGATGCCCCATCCCCTGAAACTTTCCAAGACAGGCTGGTCGGGGCTCTGAGCAACCTGATCTAGTTGAAGATGTCCTTGCTCATTGCAGGGGGTTGGACTAGATGACGTTTGAAGGTCCCTTCCAACCCAGACTATTCTATGATCATGTTTTGTGGATTTCATTATTTGTATAAATACACTGTTGTCTCTTTGCTTAGGTTGATGGGAAAGACTTAAAAGCTGAAACTCCAGAAAAACTGATACACCTTTTTAAAATTACTCAGTCACTAATGAAGGTTTGTATTAATCCTCACTTTCTACAATTCTGCAGATGCATTTGTTTATTTTTTTTTTGTGAAAAAAGCATCATTACTCTCTCCCCCCCCCTTTTTTTTTTCTTTTCCTGTATTAAATACACATGCTTACTCCTAAGAGCATTTATATGAAAAATGTGTGCTTGCACCAGAGTGTTCATAGCTGTTGGGATTCTGGCATGTAGCAATGGGAAGTAAAGTGAATAAGGCTAACATAGTTATATGGTTAAGGAACCTTAGTTTTATAGATGGAAAATGCAAACAAATATCTCAAAAATTGGTTAGATGTTTTAAGTCATTGGTGATGATTTAAACTTTAATAGAAGTTTTCATGCTAGTTTGATGTTTTAGAATAAATAAAAATGTCACCATGAATGAAAAAACACCACCATCCTAAAACCGATACTATAAATCTTTCATGCTTTCTTGTATTTAGTGATAAATATACAGACAACAAGAAATACCAGCAGCAAAGTTCAGCACATTGATTTTAGAGCAGCTTTTTAACTGTTTTTAATTCTCAGCAATATACTTTTGAATGTCTAGGTAGCCTTGTAGGATAAATTATTGAAGAAGATATTTCAACAATCTGAACTTCTTAATTGCCAGCACAGGGAACAATGGGAGTGGTTTCATTTGTTTAAAGAGAGAAAATCAATGTTCTTTTGTAAATGTATGTATCATTTTAAACATGAGGTCTATGGAACAATCTTTTATTTTAGTAGTAAATATTTCTTCTTTAATTACTATACTTCTTTTTTCCAAGATGAAAGCTCAAGAGGTAGAGCTGGCACTAGAAGAAGTTGAAAAAGCTGGGGAAGAGCAAGCCAAATGTGGTAAGTGAGCCTTTTAATGCTATTTCTAAATGATTTGTTAAATGTATTTTTTAGAGTTTTTTCAAGTTTAGGGAACTGAATAAAATATGCTGAAGTCAGTTGCTTCAGTGAAGCCAAATATTTAAAGACTAAGGGTAACCATTGTTCTTTTATGTATTTTTTACATTGTTGGGTAATTCACTATATCTCTTCTATTTTAACAGAAAATCAATTTAAAACAAAGATGATGAAACTTCAACATGAATTAGAGGTATGTTTTAAATTTTTGTTAGTTTATAGAGTACTGTTTGGTGTTGTTTTTATGAGATTTCTTAGACTAGTATTTTAATCTAGTAAAGAGATGTAATAGCCGTAGATTTTTGCTTATTCTTTTTATTAGCTTTTGAATATTCACCAGCCTCAGGTTTGCAAAGAGCTGTATGTACAATGAATTTTTTCATACTTGTTTAATCCCATTTATTTTTAGAGATTTCTGTTTTGTTGAAAGAACCTAGTGAGCCCTTCCTGTTGCTTTTCTTGAACATTAGGAACGTTAGTCTTAGCATCTCCTTTGTTTTTTTAGTTCTTTCAATTTTCTAAGAACTGTACTATATTTATAATGTTATTTTAATGCTCCTAAGATGGCACAAAGATCCACTGGTGGTCGTGATACTCGTTTTCTGCGTGATGAGATCTGCCGACTGGAAAAACAATTAGAACAAAAAGAGAGACAGTTAACAGATATAGAAAAAGAATTGGAAAAAGAGAAGAAAGTGAATGAACAGGTAAGAAGGACTTAAGCTTGACATCTCTTTTAGGACATCTTTTGAAAAGCTGATGTTCTGAAAGAGCCTCTGGAATAAAAGAAAAAAACAAACACCACTACCACTTAATTAAATAGGACCGCTGTCCTTTCATTTTCTGTTTTGTTTCTGCAGTTGTTTATTTTTGTAGTTTGTGGTGTTAGTGATACATATAAAGGTTTTCTGTCTTGTTCTAGCTTGCTCTTCAAAATGAAGATGCTGAAAATGAAAATATCAAATTAAAGAGAGAGGTTAGTAAAGTATTTTTTGCTGATTTGCTCTGTTTTTCACTTTATTTATAGGTATATTATCTGCTTTCTGCATTTATAATCTTTGGCGTGGCATGATGTTTGATTCTGGTTTAGAACATATCCTGGTTAATTGTACAAACAGTATGGAAATTTAATCACATTTAGCAAATATATAATACATCTGCTCTGATGAAACTTAGTTAATTGAGGTCAGGAGGTGTCTACATTTGAATTGACATAGTCCTACTATGCATTAATTTTGTCTGGATTTTATGTTTTGAATTGTTAATATTTTTCTTACATACTATTGGCAAATAGATTTGGTTGATATGAGACAAGAATCAGCTTATGCTTGCTGCTTTTGCTAAGATCATCTGATTGGTTAAAATAAAATTATAAAAAGTCAAAAGTTAGTATAACAATAAATGCAAAAGCAGTTAACATTCTTCATTATTAGAATTGGTTTTTTTAGTCATTCTCTTGAAACTTTGTTTCCAGCTGCTTTTAGAAAAAAATGCATGGCTTATAGCATTTAGTACCTGTAGTCTTGGCATCTGAGAGAATAAAACAGACAGCAAAAATTAAAATTATGTCCTGGATAGAAACCTTGAGAATCGTCCCTCAAAATACCCTTTTACATGGATGTGTGTATGTATTTACATGCATGCACAGATACACAGAAAACTCTTTTTTATTTTGTCTCTCTGTTGATTCCTATTTAGTCTTCCTAAAGCAAAGATAATTTCTAATATTTTTCATGCTTTGTTCTCTTGATCTTGTTCTCTCCTTTTTAATCCGAAGAAAAAACGCATAAAGAAAAAGGTGAGGCTTCTAAGTTCTTTAAAAGCAGACTGTAGGAATTTGGATGGGTTTTGTCTTAGCTCTTTGTGTTAGCTTGCTAGGAAAGCAACAACTTTGTCTTGAACTCTTCAAACCAGATTTAAGTTTGGATTGCTTTCTGTGCAGAACGAGCAGTTGCGTCAGGATGTAGCTGACTATCAGAAGCAAATAGATTCTCAAAAAGACACAATTCTGTTACGAAGAGGAGAGGATTCTGATTACAGATCACAGCTGTCCAAAAAGAACTTTGAACTTGTCCAGTATTTGGATGAAATTCAGGTAAAATCTGCACATGTTGTTGAATATTTCTTAGACTGTTATGAACAATAGTGTTTTTCACAAAGCTATGCCGATTTCTTTATCAAGTCATATAGAGTAAGGGAATTTGGAATACAGTTGGGTTTTGTGATGTATTGGTGTGGTTTAACCCCAGCTGGCAACTAGGACAATGCAGCTGCTTTCTCACTTCCCCCCCACCCTCCCAAAGTGGGATGGGAGAGAGAATCAAGAGGGGAAAAAAACCCTCATGGGTTGCAATAAGAACAGTTTAACACGACAGCAAAGGAAGAAGTAATGATAATAATAACAGAGCGTCCAAAACAAATGATGCATGATGCAATTGCTCACCACTGGTGACAACAATAGCCTGTAGGTTCCCAAGCAGCAGTATTTGCCCCCCCAGTTCATATATGGAGCATGACGTCATATGGTCAGGAGCACCTCTTTTGGCCAACTTGAGTCATCTGTTGTGACTTTGCTCCCTCCCAGCTTCTTGTGCACATGGTAGAGCATGGGAAGCCACAAAGTCTTTGACTACCCTGCAATAACCAAGGCATCAGTGTATTATCAACGTTCTTCTCACACTAAACGCAAACCATAGCACTATGCCAGCTATTAGAAAGAAAATTAACTCTGTCCCAGCTGAAATGAGGACATACATATACTTTGCATTTGTGAATCTGAGATAAGTAATGAAGTCACAGGCAACTGGACATGTGTCTTTTATTTGCTGTTAAGGTGTATTGAAATTGATGATATAATACTCTCTCTAATTGATGTAATGATGATGATGTAATACTCTCTTCTGTGCAAATTTCATGTAAGACTTTTAAGTCTTCCATTTAAGGTAGCTATCAATTAGTGCTTATTCAGGTCTTAAGATGTGCACTTCTTTAATTTTGCAGAATTTAACTGAAGCAAATGAGAAGTTAGACATTCAAAACCAAGAAATGAGGAAGAATCTTGAGGAAGCAGTGCAAGAAATGGAGAAGATGACTGATGAATATAACAAAATGAAACTAATTGTGCAACAGTCTGATAGTGTTATGGATCAGTTAAGAAAAGAGAAAGAACAGTACAAATTTCAAGTAGGAACTGACTCTGATATTATTGAATGTATTTTTCTGTGGTTTATACTGTATTTTCATATTTTGGGTTAAATTAAAAAAAACATTTAACATATCAAGAACACATGCTCTACTGAAATAGCTCTCTAAAAGTAGTGTGATCTTTAAATTTGGGGCAAATTTAAAATTTGACTGCAGATTATGAAATTTTTCTGTACAAAATGTTAGTCATACTCTGTTTGTAAGAGTCATCACCTTCCCTTGCTGCTATAATGCTAATTTGTTAAATTGTATGTACTTGATGTGCTGTGTTTGTACATATACACTGGTATATATATTTTTGTGATATGATGTTCATTCAAATGGCATTTCTAGGTTCAGGACCTTTCAGATCAACTGAAAGCAAAAACTGAGGAAGACGATCCGCTCATGGCAGCTGTAAATGCAAAAGTTGAAGAATGGAAGGTACTTTTTAATGCTTTTTTATTATTTTTCTAAATTATTTTATGTGTTCTGATGGTATTTTATCCTCTTTTCAGAAAATCTTAGCTTCAAAAGATGATGAACTCCTAGAGTATCAGCAAATGTTGATTAACTTGAAAGAGAAAATGAAAATGGCCCAACTTGATGTAGACAGAAACAATATATTGGCCCTTCAGCAGGTACAGTTGATGTGAGAAATTACACACATAGAAATTACCATTCACTAAATATGCTAGTGATCTAATGATTATTTAGTCTTTCATAGTTTGCAGATACCAGAATATGTATTATTTATGTTTGAGAATTATAAGACAGGTTGATTCATTCCTCTGCCAAGTGAGCTTAATAGAAAATGCACAAAGGAAACTTCTCTTGCTGTATGTATGAGCTAAGGTCTTGGTAGTTGGTTCTGTTACTTTCATATTTACCTTTTCTAACTATTAGTAGAATGATTGCTTTAACATCTAAGCATCCATAATTTAATGTTTTTGAATTATAGCTTAATTTCTGTCCTCTAAATTTGTTAGTCAAGGAAGAGTCTTACATAGCATTTAATTTTCTGTGTTTCTTTGCGTCTCTTGATGTCATAACGTTAAGTCTGTGGTTCAGCCCTTGATAGAGCTAGCTGAATGTGGGTGTCATATTCATGCACAATTATGTAGTTCTTTATGATTTTGAATTTATCCACTTACTTGGAAAACATAAAAAAAGAATAAGTAAATAATACAGTCCATTAGGAATGCTGACATATACATTATGAGAAGCATACTGTATGATACCAGGATGATTTCCTGCTTTGCTTCAAGTTTTTTAGATAAATGTGTCATGACATTTGTGTTATATGTCAGGCCCTTGTTGACTGAGCAGTATGGTGAGACATATTTATGCAGTCTTCCCAAATTAGGAACAGAGGCCTTCTCAGAAGAAAACAAATCTTAAGCACAAATCAGCCTGTGATGATCAGAAGAGGAAGGCAGCTGAAAGTAACTTTGATAAACAGTTGAGAAGTCTGGTTTTAGCTGACATAGATGGCTGTAGAGGTTGCTTTTTTGGATGACTGTCATTAGCATGACATTTTGAACAGTTTTGTGGAAATTAGCATATTTTTAAAGCAGACACTTAAAAATTAAATCAAGTTGCTGCACTGTGTTTTAACTCAAAATAGATGTAATGATGATGATGTAATACTCTCTTCTGTGCAAATTTCATGTAAGACTTTTAAGTCTTCCATTGCTTGTTATGGTTCAGTGTATGTTTACATTCTTAAGGGTTATTTTTAACTCTTTACAACTTTCCTAAACTCTTCATGTTTGAAATATGCTTATATTTGTCCTCGTAAGAAAGCCAGTGCTTTTGTTTGTCATAACATTGTTATAAAGTAAGGATGGCAACTCTTGAGGTTTTTCATTTATAATTACTTTCTGTAACCTTTTTCCAAGTCTCTTTTTTATATTTTTCCTCTTCTTTTTTTCATCACAGAAAAATAAACATTAAGCTTTGTGATATTTCTAAATTTCATGTATAAGCACAGAAATAGTCTAATATAAGTGGAAGTCACTTGCACAGTCTGTGTGTACTTATGGATGTATATGCATGCAAAACAAGGTGTGATGTGAATTTTTAAAAGTTGGATGACTTGCTGAAAGGCAGTCTGCAATACAGGTGTCATATATGATGGATTGTTAGTCCTCCCAGTCTTGAACTTGGATCTTTTGGTTGCCACTGTCAATTGTTTATGACAAAGCTGTAAGAAACCTGTATCGTCTGAAACTTTTCATCGTACTCTTAGAGAAATGTTCCGTTTAAAACTGATATACTAAAATACTGCTTTTATTTCTGTCTGTGTTTGAATACTTTGTTTTTACTCTTTTATTTTTCCTGCTTTGCCTTAAAATACCCAACTTCTAGACAATATCTGAACTCTATGTTGTAAGTACAGTATATTTGATGTTCTATGAATTGTTTTGTGTTAGCTGCTTTTAATTCCTTCATTTACTGTGTGGTGTTGTGTATTGGTAGCTTGCCTGTCAGCAAAGAAGAATTCATTAATGGAATTACTGGTTTTGTATGTGTAGGGTGTGCAAGAGAGAGATGCTCAGATAAGATTGCTTACTGAACAAGTTGAACAGTACACCAAAGAAATGGAACAAAATGCATTTATTATTGAAGAATTAAAAAATGATCTCCAAAAAGATAGAGGTAAGGTGACAATTTTATTTTAGTATCAATGGAAAGAAAACTAAGAAAACAGAAATATACTGTGCATTCTTTATTCTCTAGAAATACAGAAAAAAATATTTGCAGTATTTGAGTAATATTAGTATCTATTCATTTTTATTCATTTCTGTTTATTAAACATTAGTGAAGAGTTAAAATTTATTCACGATGCTTCAATGGGTTTTACAGGTAATACAGTGTCTAATAAAACTATACCCGGCTTGTAAAGATTAGAGCATAACGTATAAGATTTCAGTTCTATCAAGAATTGCAAACAAGCAGTAGCATACAATTCAAAATAAATTCTGATGTCCCTTACGTGCACTAACTTCTTACAAATATTATTTGAATGAACAATTAGGAAAAAAGAAGGCTCTCATATATAGTCTTTTGGAATTACTTAAAAAGAATGGAAAATTAAGATCTCCTTTACAACATAATCTGAAGTATTTTTTCTTGGTTAGTGGCTAATAGCAAGAATTCCTAGTTGAATTGTAAACAGATCGAGGTTTTTATTTCCAGGTCTCCCATCTCTTGCTGAGCAGAATTGTATTGGGGATATGCAAGAAAAGTTAAAAATTCTAGAAGAGAGAACTAAGGAGGCTGAGAAATGGGCAGAATTAGCAGAAGCAGATGCCAAAGAAAAGGACAAAGAGCTTGTTGAGGCTTTGAAACGAATAAGAGACTATGAACAGGTAAACAACTTGTCAGAATGGGCAGGGTATTTCATCATATTTTTAGATCATTTTTTCCTTCCTTTTTTTTGTTGACTGTGTTCTAGTTAGAAATGAAATGAGTGAGTTTTGATGCTATTTTTTTCCTTTTCTTTCATAGTAGCATTTAGTGGTCATTGCATGTGATTTGTTAGCCATGCTTAACAATTTTTAGAAGTTGTCAGTTTTAACATATTCATCTGTGCTTTTGAAGTCCATTGAACAGTAATTGAACACTTAAGATAATGATTCTTCAAAGGATCATGTAGTCAGAGGACTTGGTTTTGAAATATGCAGAGATTTCTCTGTAGTCAAAAGACAGATTTGTAGGATCTGCTTTTTATTCAGTAACTTTTTTCATTAAGCATAGTGCAGAAGAGTGATACAAGTTGAAAAACATTTTTTCTTATCTGTGTAATGATGAAAGACGGATTCATAATTTACTTTCGTACATCTTCTGTTGGTTATATTGTTTTAACTTTCCATTTGGGTTTTTACAGGGAATATATGGTTTGGAAGAGGCTGTTGCTGAAATAACAGATCTTAAAAAGCAAATCAAAATACGAGATCATGAGATTGAAACCTTAATTAAGGAAGTCAATAAACTTGAACTTAAAATAAATGATTTTCTTGATGAAAATGAAGAACTCAGAGAGCGCTTAGGTATGCTATATCCCTTACATTTTCAGTTATTTGTTGTGTAAGAATTGAAATAACATTACATCATGGAAATCTATTACTATAACAAGTAACTACTGGGAAATAATTTTGTATATTCTGTTAATATTTGCAAGTAGTTTTAGTGAGTTAGGATTTAGTGCATGAATGTACACGACTAAACTTGAATGTACGTGACTAAAGTTGGCCTACAGGTTGCTTTGAAGAAAGTAGGAGAATAGGTTTTGTAGAGTTTTTTTTGTTTTGACTCCTCTTTGACTCTACACTGCCTAATTAATTTCATAATATGGTATCTGGAAACCATAACATACTGAAGCAGTAATGCTAGATTGAAAAACACACAGAAAATTTTGAACAGGCTTATTTTTACATAGAAGCATCTAAACATGAATATAGTTAATTTTAGGTAGCATTTTATTGCATTTTGTCTTTTGAGTAACTGAAGTAAAATTATGCTTTCTTCTGTTGTTATTACATGGAGAATGTGTGTATATATATACAAATATATTCAGCTGTCAACATTATTTTAATTCTACTTGACTAGTTATGTTCTGATTTAAATTAACTGCATTCTAGTGATTACTAACATTAATGTTTCTCCTTAATGAATAATTATACAGCATATTCTGTGTTTTAGGTCTTGAGCCAAAGACAATGATAGATTTAAGTGAATTCAGAAACAGCAAAGCACTGAAGCAGCAGCAATACAGAGCTGAAAACCAGATTCTTTTGCAAGAGGCAAGTGATAAATCCTATTTTTGTGTAAGAGCTACACAATAAAAATATATTTGAACAAACTGAAATACTGATCTGTGAATAATAATATGCAGATTGAAAGACTAGAAGAGGAAAGAGTTGAACTGAAAAAACAGATTCGTAAGTTGGCTCAGGAGAAAGGAAGAAGAGTTGCAACAACAGGTGGGATTTTTTTAATTATAAACTGTCCTTTCAAAACGTCTTGTCTATACTTATTAGTATAGCTATGTTATATTTAATCATTTCTTTAAATTACAAGGCTAAATACATTTCATTTAATATGTAGGAAGAGGTGCATGGATTTGTATTTCCGTAGTCTTGCAGCCCAGTAGCTTTTTGACTTGTGATGGGTAGTAATGCATCACTGAGAACTGTGTCACTGGCTTGCAGTTCTTAGATGCAGCATGATCTCATAATGATTTCCAGTAAATATACATAATGTATATGTTTCAGAAATCTTACAGTTCCAATTCTGTGCCACCCTGGGAAGCATAATGTGCTCAAATGGAAAGGTTTACAATTCCTTACTTTGTAGGTAGAAAACTAGAACTCAGATATACTGAATGGAATATATTCCCTTACTTGGAGACAAATTAAAAATTGATAACCCTTTATTGCTTCTACCTTTACTTGAAAGTAGTATTGGATGCTGGTGGTGTGCAGATAACAGATAGCTTTACTGAAGAGAAGGAGATGAATAAGAGGAAGTTTGATTTCTTGAGCAGGCATGATACTGCTGAGGTAAAAGCAAAGGTAGGTTCATAATAAAAATGTTATTTTGTAAATGTTCAAAAATTTCTCTAGGTGCTTTTATTAACTGCTTTGAAAAATTTTAGAATGAGCAGATATCTTGTAGAAGACTAATTAATATTCTATATTTTTTGTGAATATAGGCTAGAAGTTTGTGTAACATGGAAGGGAGAAACACAATTGCAGATAGAGAAGCACCAGTTAGACTTTTGAAGTCAGAGAAAGATATAGCTGAGAACAGGAAGGCTGTGGGAAATCTACCTAGAAGAACTGGCTTACTTGACCATTTACATCACTTGGAAAAAAATAAGAATTCTTCTTCAGTTCATTTAGATTCAAAACATGTGACAGAATGGCAGCTCGTTAATGACAACTGCAGTTCTGAAACTCTTAGTGTAGAAGAGCTTTTCGTATCATCAGAGCTACAATTTACACAACCATCAGAGATAACAGATTATACAGACAATAGAGAGATGTCGGAGGACTACACAGGTTCATTTTCTGCTCATCAGCAAGTGTGTCAGACCTCAGAGGTAAATAACCCAAATTACAGAAACAAACCGTCTTTTCACAACCAAGTCCCAATCATTTCTAATGCAGACCAAACAGGTCAGGAAAGTTTTTGCCAAGGATGGTCTCTCAGCAAAAATGCTCTGATTCCTTGTACATCTGATCTTGGAAAGCCAGTAATGCACAAAACACAAATAATGACATTGAAGGATAAGCAACAGTATTCACAAGTAAAGTTTTCTGATTTAACTATCTCACAAGAAGACAGAGAAGGAAATGAATGCCTAACAGAATTGTCACAAGTGAAAACTTTGGAAAGTGGACTTGAAAATGCACAATCAGAACACTCAGTTGAGGTAGATCCTGTTGAAAACCTCATAGAGCAACTGAAGAGAGAAATAGCACTTCTTAGAGCACAGGTGAGACACCAGTATAGTATGTGTATGTTTATATCTGTTGCAATTATTTAAAAATTCAAATAACAAAGATGTGTTAATTTACTTTCATCTTTATTAATTAAAGCTATAGGGTAGTTTTATAAATGCCGAGTTATTAATTTGCAGATTATTTGTTGACATAGGGTTTAAAAGTGTAGGCATATACTTTAATTCTGTCAGTGGAAAAAGTTTGCACAACAACCATAGGTAGGTACATACATAGGTAGGTACAAAGAGAGCACAGTTTTCATTCTAAGACCTTCGACACATCTGTGTAAACAAAGTACTCATCACTTTTACTATTAGCCCATACAGCCTTGCATCTCATACAAATCAATTGTTGCGACTGTATTTTAAACAACATAGTTTGAGGATTACTTTTTAAACTGTTTTAAATAAATACAGAGAAATTCAAATGGTAATTTACAAGCATTAGTTGAATGAAGTAGGAACTGAATCAGTCCTTTGGTATGAAAGACAGAAGATGAGATTTCTGTTAAAAGATGCACATGTTATTTGACTAGACAACATCTCCTACCTCCAGAGAGGTAAAACTTTTACACCTCCAGATGGTTCAGAGTTAGACTTTTGGAATGAAAAAGGATTTTCCATCTGGGAAACCTCTAAGAAGTTCCTGAGTTGGTTCTTCTGTTATTTTATCCATTTCCCTGCCAACTGACAATATATATCTGTTTTCAGGAAAATAAATATTTCCAAGGAAAAATTCCATTATTCATTAAAATTATCTCAAATGATCAAATATTTTAGGTTCTCAGAAGGGTTTTTGAAAACTTTTTATAAATCAGTGAAAGCATTCGTTGATTTCAGGATGCTTGCTGTGGTTTCTTTTATTCACATGATAAGTCATGTAAAAAAAACCAAATTCACTGGTAGCTTCCTAAATCGGTGTCTTGAAATGTTCTGTTAGTTTTCTGTATAGTGGAGGATATTGATTTGGGTTCTAGAGTTACATTTGGTGCATGGATCAAGCCAATGTTTTTGAGTCACAAAGACTTCTGGTCTGTATCACACTGTTGTTCCAACTGCTACATGACCTAAAATTATGTTTCCCTAGACAGTGTTATGTGGGATACACATTGTGTATTTTTTCTAGTGAATCCATCTTGGTTGCAATTGCATTTCAAGCAGGAGATTCATATGTGGACTGAGAAATTTTCATGAAGGCACACTCCAAATTTGAAAAAAGGCTGGGACTAGAATGGTAGTTTGCTAAAATTAGTATCTATGTATTTTTTGACTGGGAGAAACTATCTAAGAATGTGATGAAGAAACATCATGGTTACAATGTATAAGATAAGCAAATAGGTCTTTCCTATCTTTAACAGAAATATTTTGGAACTGATGGCATTTTTGATGAGCCCATTGAGCTGTGTAATTGATCAATGGAAAGTACAAGTCTATATAGATCAGGCTTTTGTCAATTATACAACAGTTTTTCCATGCTACAGGAGTATGCTTTGCTGTTGTGATTTCTCCTAAAACATTGTATTAGCCAGCTGTGGAATGAATAATGCCTATATAATTGCATTTTAAGTAGAAAAGAAGTGTGTGTGTATATATATATAGGAAGATAAGTCTAGAAAATATTTTTGCATATAAATAGAGACAGAAACCTACACTAATAACTTACCAATGTTGTTTTTCTTTTTTTAGAATGAGCAGATATCCAAAGATTTGTTGATCAAGAGTATGCTAAATAGTTATACAGAATTAAATCTTGAAAGATGCAGAAGCCAGGCAGTGCAGGTAGTAGAAGGCTTTTTAAAAAACAAAGCAGGATAAATACTTCTATAAAGTTTATAAATGGTTTAAATAGTTTTTTCCTGATAAATTTGTTGCTGTGAAGATGACACTATTTCTTTGATTTTTGCCTTCTATGTAACACCTCATTTTGGTTCACATACTATGTAATTTCACTGTTGAATAGATATGTGCTAGCAATATTTTAAAGCATTTATTCCATAGATTCTTAATTAAAATTATAATATTAAAATTCATAAGTTACAATTTTTGAGTCTCTTTTGTTCTTTTCTTTAGAATGAGTACCTTGCAAATGAATTAAGCGTGAGAGAGAGAGAGTTGGAGGAGAACAGGACTGTAATAGCCAAATTTCAATCTAAATGTAAGTTGCAACCTGTTTTAAAACTAGTGAATATTATAAGGTGCCTGCAGGTGGTTTGCTTATTTAGTTGTTCTGCTTCTGTGTTTGTGACCACAAATATCTGACTTTGCAGATTCTGTTTTAAATACAGTTAACTTTGGTATCTTAACAATGACTGAATGTGTACATAGAAGGCTATTACACAATCATTCTGATATACTTCTAACTGTGAAAATTGTGATTGTGAATTGGTCCAGGTGTCAACACAATGACTGCAAAACAATGAAGGTAAATGGCATTTATCAAACTGGAATTTCTTTAAATTCTCATTAATGACTTCTTATTTTAAAATTTTGTGGTTATATTAGTGTATATCTTTGTATGTTGGGTAAACCCATACATAGTGTTGTTAATTTTAAATTAGTGATAGTACATAAAATGTAGTTTATTCACACTAAATACATTAAACTAGAATCTCTTATGTTTTTCCTTCCTGAACCAGACCTAATAAGGGCTTTAAGTCTGTGAGTGATCCCAATTATAACAATTACACAACTTACTTGTGTAATTGTAGTGCTTTTCTGGCTCCAAGGGTGTCTGGGAAGTTAAACCCGCATGCTGCTTATGTCTATAGATGTGTGTTAGCTGAAGTGCACTGATTGCAAACTCTGAAATAAAAATAATGCTAATTTCTCTAGACAAGAATCTTATTTTTTTCTCAGAGAATGTGAATTCTTATTTTTTTAATATATATATATTTATTTCTTTACATTTCAAAATAGGCTTGGTGAAACTGCTCAAACTGCTTCAAATGTTGCAGTTCACTTCTGGGTATTCAGGACAGCCATATTGTTAAGAGAATGTCCTGACAGGTTTGAGGGGTTTTTTTGAAGTTTCTAGGCTTCTTGTTACATGCTGGAAACTCTGGACTTCTGCTGAGAGACTAATGATGGCAGGAAAACTCTGTCTTGAGAGTCCTCACTACAGCCAAATAATTTAAATGTTCTTTTTTTTTTTCTTTTCCCTCAATCTGCAGCAGGAATTCAGGCAATTCCTATATACTTCATTGTTATACCTGAACGTTTCCAAGACAGACACATTTCTGGATTTGTGTCTGACTAGACAGGCTACTAAAGAGGTGAAAAAAGTGGCAGGAAATGTTGAAAGCCAGAAGGTTCAATATAGTTAAATGTGTTCCCATGAAACTTTTCATCATTGTTTTGTTTTTATTTCTCCAGCAAAATAGACTCTCTGGATGCTCCTAGCAGCTTTACTTTTAGCTTCCTAATTGGTTATTGTCTGTATATAACATCAACATTCTTTTCATATATCAAATCAACAAGTATTATGATGAAATGTACTAGGAAACCTTAAGTCATTTTTTTTCAGTGCTTTTAGACACATTTACAATTTTTATTACAGTAAAAGAGTTATCAGAAGAGAATAAACAACTTGAACAAGGAATGAAAGAAATATTGCAAGCTGTCAAGGAAATGCAGAAGGATCCTAGTGTGAACGGAGGAGAAACAGCCTTAACAATTCCTAGTCTGGATCGTTTAGTTAATGTAAGCTTACTTTCTAAAGTATTATTTAGCTTTATAGGATTTAGAGGCTTTTTTTCCCTCCTCAATTGTTGGGTTATTGTATAATTAAATAACAACTTTAGTTACAAGTAGGAGTACTTAGTGTGATACCTCTTTAAAAATGCAGATTAAAAATATAGAGGAACAAGAAATTGCCAATAAAAAATTTAAAAAAAATCTTCATCTGGATAGCATAAAACTGTCTTTGGCGAGTTTATTGCCCCAGTCATAAAGCTTAGGGAAAAATTTGTTTGCATGTCTTTTATCTTTATGGGACCTGTGGGAAATGTGTAAGAAAAATTCTTTATTCAAATAATTTACAAAAAGAAATCAGTGTTTTTACAGGAAAATTTAAACTTCTAAATCACAGTCTATGGCAAGTATATAATCAGCAAACTGATAAGTAGATTTAAAAATGTTAACATCATACTTTTTTGGTAAGTTCATGTAGTCTGAACTTAAGGGCTCCAGTTTACTATGAAAAAGAAAGCTTTTCCGTAATTTTTCTCTGTTTTGTTAATTAAATGTTTCCTGCATTAGGCAATGGAGTCAAAGAATTCAGAGGGAATCTTTGATGCTGGTGTGCACTTGAAAGCTCAGGTTGACCAGCTTACAGGAAGAAATGAAGAATTAAGACAAGAACTGAAAGAAGCTCGGAAGGAGGCAACAGATTTTTCTAATCAGCTGGCAAATGCAAATGAAAAGGTATGCAATTTATTTTATACAATTTCTTTTGTACTTGAAACGTGACTGCTCTGGTAATTTAGAACAAAACCACACAATCTATAAGATACTCATTTTACCTTAGGTGAACAATGTAATTATACAAATTTATGTATTGGATCTAGCAATTGTCCATTTTAAGATCAGATCTTACTCTTCTTAATGTTACTTTATTCTTGGAATATTCTATCATGTTAAACACCAAACTTGCCTATCTTTTCAGGAAAGTTGTGCCCAGAAAATCTCACAGACTTCTTTCTTCAGAAAGCCAGTAGTCTTGCATTTGTTATTTATTAATAGTGTTCTAAAATGATGAATCGTTCTCTAAAATCCTGTGTCTTGTGGAATGCTTCTTCCAAAGCCAGAATGAGGATTGTAATATTATTTTACAAGAAGCCAAATTTAAATTTGCCTTTTAGAACAGCTTTGGTGATGCAAAAAGACTTGCCAGTAACTAGTATACTAGAATAGTGTTTTATGTACTGTTTGAGAACCAGAGAGCTTTTAAGAAGTTAAATGAAAAGGCAAAGATTTGTTTAAAATAAACCATCAAATAACCACTGCAATAATTCTGTCCAAAACTTAATCTTTTCAGAAGGAATAGAAATGCACTGTGTTTGAAAGAATTTGTAATAAAACTGTGGTGAATCCTTAGATATGTGAAGCTGCCCTGATTGCTGGAGTAATTTGATAAATTTGGCTTAAGATTTTATGCATTTAATGATTTATGGAATCACAGCATTTTTAAAAGGTTACTTTAGAGTTTGAATACTAAGTGAAAGTGACTTAGGTTGTTGATAACAACTGATGTAGCACAAGAAAACAATATATTTGCCACTAGTGATTTTTTTTAATTGAATAGCCAGAGCTACTTCTTCACATTTTGTTTTTTTCTTTAGATTTCACAACTGACAAATGAAATTTCTTTATTACATCAGTCAGAAGGTACCAATATTGTCTTCCAAAAAGTGAATCTTCCTGAAGGAATGGTTCCGTCAAGTGTTAATATGATTAATTCTCTGAATGAATATTTAATACGTCTTATACAGGTAACTGATTTCTCCTTGATAACAAGAATATTTGCAACATATAGCTAATTTCCTTCAAAATCTAGTGCCACGCCATGTATGGACATGGGAGAACTCTCCAAAATTACTTTGAAGTTCTGACATTCAGTAAACTCTTCAGGCTATTCTAGTTGGGTTTTTTTTTGTTTTTTTGGTTTTTTTAAGTTGTAAGGATTTTGCTGTGTTGTAAACCTAGAAGGTAATACTTAATTCAGTTTTTGATAACAATTCAGATTTTTTTTTGTTTGTTTTAATCTGAATTCTTATTTGAATATTTGCCCACCCTTTTACTTCTGCAGTTGTACTTTTTCTATAAGAAACTCTCTCTCTGCTGTCTAGATTCCACACGAGTCCACATGTGCCAATCCTGTTTTTCTCTGTACAGCAAAGGTCTCTATTTATTTACTATATGAATTTTCATTCCATTATTTATCGAAAATATGTGAACATTTGTAAAAAGAGGCTTAAATACATTGAAACCAAGGCTGGTGATTCCCATGGGCAGCCAAGCAGACGAGCATATAGTGAAGAATTGACTCTTTGAGAATTGGAGTAAAAAGAACTTACCTTTTTATTATTATTATTTTGTTCTATCTTTGATCACTTCAGCTTTGTTGATTAGAGAATATTTTTCAACTGTATATGATCATAAAGTAGAAGAGTATTTGGGAACAAGAGAAGAAAACATTGCTTTCCATTTTGACATTCAATTAGTATTCTTTATGGACTAGCAACATGTCATGGTGTTTGGACTTTGAGGGCTGTAATCCACAATGAAATTGTGTGCTATTTCACACCTATTCGTATGAATGCCAAAGTTTATTAGGCTTTTTTTCGTCTGCTGCTGCTTAAGAAAATACACGTTTTATATCTGCAGTTCCTACAGTTGATGACAGCAGCATCTATCATGAAAAACACAAGGGAGAATGGGCATTTTGATTACTCCTTTCATGTTTAAAACCTATTTTAATCACTTCAATATTTTTATTTGGAAAATAATAATTAGGAACTGGAAAATAAAGAACAGCTTCTTAAACAATTAGAAGACGCAGTAGAGGACTACAAGCGAAAATTTTCAGTAATTCGTCATCAACAGGGCTTGCTGTATAAAGAATATCAAAGGTATCATTCTCTTTTCTGAATTACGAAAGTTCAACTATCTAATTGTTTAAGAATTTTGAGTACAAGATTTGTTGCTGGGTCGAAGTAGTTCTTTGGTTAATCTCATAAATGCTGCTGCTCTTAGATATGGACTCCATATATTTTCCCTAGTCCTATACAGATTCAGAAAACTCTTAGAAAACATTTTCTGCAGGACTTTTTCATATTGCTTATTTTATGAGGATTGCATTGTGGTTTCTGCATCTGATATATTGTACTCTATTAGAATCTGGTATTATGAACTCTTCAATCTTGTCTTCTTTTGCTTTCAGTGATGGGTCCTACAGTTTCTCTGAGGGGGGAAAAAGAAAGCTGATATCCAAATACAGTCAGAGATCTCTGTTTCAAAATATCAGATAGTCAGGACTTTATAGTTGGATTTCTTTCAGACTCCTAGTTCCTTTATATGCTTCATTTAATCTAATTTCTGTACAATTCTTCCTATGGTCAAAAATAAAGAGGATTTTAATCTGTTAGGAGCATAGGGAGGAATATGGGAATTTGGTTTCTTCAATTAACAGGCTGTTACTTGTGTCCTCTCTGTCTTTGGATTGGAATGAACAGTCACTGGACGGCTTTTAGAATAAGGGTATTTATCTTTTAGGAACTTCTGTTTGTTCTTTGAATCAGTTAAGACTTCCCAGATAACATTATCTCTCTTTGAGGCATTATGCCTATAGCTTTTTTAAAATATTAAAAGCTATAATGTCCTGCCTCATTAACTACTAGATCAGGTATCTCCAATCACAGGGGCAAGATGATGATTCAAGGCTCCTTCTCCAAACCCATTACAGATTGAAGTTTATGAGATGCCAAGTCAAAGAATCTCCCTTAAGATTCACTTTCAGAGCATTTTTTATTTCCTTTTCCTCCATTATGTTGCATTATGGAAGATACTAAGAGATATTTGAACAGAAAATACTGCTTCTGAAATACCCTTGATTATTTGTTTAAACTAGCCTAAATATCCTATACAGTCTACAGGAACTTCCTTGTTAGACATATATAAATAGTTTATAGTATTTTTTGTTTCCAAATAAATAAAAGTGGATAGAGGAGAGTAGCTTGGGCCAAAGCAAAGCAGAATCTTTTTATGGTGTTATTTTTTGCTTTTCACTGAAATAGAAAAACTATGGTGGGAAATTATGTCATTTATGCATCTGAAATAAATTAATGTAATTAAAGGAAAGATTAGCAAAACCATTGGGGGAAAAAAAAAAAAAAAGAGTTGATATTACAGCCACTGCCTGGCCTTTTGTTTAGTTGTCTGACCACTAATACAGAATTTGGGTGTGGAAAACCAAAGCTTAATTCTGTCCACTTCCTGAGGGAAATTTGAACCAATATCTCTTAAAGAAAAAGCCAGCTACTATGCCATGGGGAGTTCTCAGAGGATGAGCAAGTAATTTTTTTCCATATGTTACTGTACTGTTCTGTATGATTAATTAAAAATACTTCACAATCAGCTTAGGTATTCCATCTCTCGGGAATTGCAGAAGCCTTGTTCTCCTTGCAGGTTGTTTCTTTTAGCTAATGAATTCGCAAGTGCTTCATACTTAGGAAACAGTTGTGGAAAAAAATCACTGATTATTTGCCAAACCATTTTCTCTAGCAGTAAATCATATCAGCTAAATTATTGGGCACACTTGTGAATACCTGCTGAAATCTACTGGGCTTAGTCTGCTTCAAAAAGGAAAGGCCCGTAGTTTTTTCAAATTACCTTATTGCTAAAAATAAGTATCTTGGTTTGCAATATTTCAGGGTTGCTTTTTTAGTTACAGTTTTAAGAATCATGAAGTCTTTTATCATTCTAAATGAAAATATTTAATTACTGTTTTAGTCAAAAGGAAAGCTGGCAGAAAGAATCAGAAGATATGAAAAAGGAAAAGAAAAAGCTAGAAGAGCAAAAAGAACAGGATGCTATAAAAATAAAGGCATATTCTGTAAGTAATTGTATTGGTTTCATTTTTCAAAAAGGTGTTCATACATAGAACATAGGTTTTAATACAGTACTGTAATTTGTTAGATGGGGGAAATGTTGCAAGGAAAAACTGCTCAATTCAAATCAAATGAGAAGGGAAGTGGTTTATTGATTTACTAGTGGAATATAAATAACTAGCAATCAGCGAACTATACATTCAGAATTAGTATCAGCAGTACAAAAAGTAAATCACAAAATTAAGGCACATAGAAAATCTTACTATAGACTTAATCTCCAAGTACCATTCAGGAATTAATCCCAAATATTTCTCATCCCACACATCCACATCCACGCAGCTGTATTCACACCCTGGCCCCTTCAGGTTACAAGCACCCACACCCTTTCCTGAGAGTGCAAGTTCACTCTGCGCATGCACATTTTGGGTGTACTCTGGGGTACTGTGTGCATGTGGGGGTGCTGCCGTGTTATGTGTACCCGTGTGCCTCCCTGCAGTCTGCTGATCCATGCACTGGTGAGAAATCACCCCAGCACATCACATACACACACCTGAGGTCTGGTTCCCTGCTTGTTGCACTTTTACCGCAAGTCCATTATCTGAAGTGCTGGCGGTGTCCATGGGGGAGGAAGCACTCACACCTGCACAGAGGACGCAGGGACAGAGGGGCAACTTCTGAAGCTGAACTAGGTTATGAGAGCTGCGTTACAACTCTCTTTGCCCCCGTGGTTAGAAATTTTCGTGCTGCTTATATACTAGTTTTCAAACTGGCTACTTGTTTCAAGTCTCTGATTTTATGATTGCTGTTCAATCAGGTTGATTTAAGAAAAACAGGCTTCTTGATCAGAAAAGCCAAATCTTTGCCAGTTGTCACAGAACTAGATTTTTTTCCATGGGTTCAGGCTTCCGAGACTCAGGAGTTTTTTCTTATCTGAGTGCTCAGTCTTTATTAGCTTCATAGGAATCTGGGATATTACAGTTCCCATTTCTACTCCCTGTCTCCTTGGCAAGCTGATGCGAGCGACAGCAAAGCTAAAGCTCCCCTCCCTTCTGCGACCTGAGTCACTGTAGTTCCCTCTACCCCTGTTTGCTCCCACACCTCAGATTTATGCATGCATGCAAACGCATGTCCACATGCACACAACCACACACACTTCCAGAAGAGGTGTCCTGTGATTACTGCACAAATACCGGTTTGTCCCTCAAAGTAGGATGTTATTAGTATTTGTTAGGAATTACAGGAATTCTATTTAGTTAGAAAATTATTTTTAGTTAGAAAATTGTTCCAATACATTTTGATTCTAGTAAAAGGGGGGAGGATTGATGAAAATGTATTAAGAGAATTATTTTTGTTCTAAAATTTGAAAATGTCATCATTAACTAAAGTTGCAGTTAATCAGTCAGGTGTATTTAGCTTCTGTTCCTCAGAACGTAATGTTTTTTAAGATTTATTTTTCTTCTAATAGAATTTTGTATGCTTATGCACATATTGAGTGTGTGTAAATGTTTTATTAGCAAGAAGAAATCGTTTTAGACAGATCAATGGAATTTTTATACCTAGATTAAAAATTGTACAAGAAAGTTTATCTACATAACTGAGTTTTACCATATTTCTCCACAAAGCTCTTGTTTAAAAAATATTTTACAGAATTTACTCAGTGCACTTCAGCTGGATCCTGATGAAACAAAAAAAGTACTTGCAGAAAATAATAGAAAAATAACTGTTTTACAAGTTAATGAAAAGTCGCTAACAAGGCAGTATAGCACTTTACTTGAAACGGAACAGCATCTTAGAAAAGAAAATGAGAAACTAAAGGGTGAAATAACACAAATGGAGACTACAGTTATAGGGAAGATCGGAAACATGCAACGATTCAAGGTATAGTTCACAGTAGTATTAGTACACTTTTTTATTTTTCCAGTTTGGCAATAAATACACTTTTAAAAATGGAGGCAGTACTAATTTCTTGAGTGCATTACCCAAGTGTTTTGTCAAAACATTCTTTATATTTAAATAAGCATCATAATGTGAAATCTGTCACTTTTCCTCTTCTGAACTTGCTTCAACAAGCTATTTTTATTGAAAGTGTCATATGAAACCAGGTATTAGTTTTTGGCCTTGCAGGTTGCTAGGGCCTGTATTAACTCATCTTTATAGAATATGTTTTTGACGGTGCCTTATAACTGAGAGGCAACTGTTGCTAAAATTAATAGAGAGTTTGAATAACAAAGAAATTTTGTCAATGTTTATTGCAAGCAATTTAAAAAGATGGACAGTAATTTAGTAAAATAAGTGTGTCATGTTAAATTGTTATATTAAGTGGTATTCTTTTTCAATTGAGGGTTTTTTTTTTTTAATTTAGTGATCTAGCAGACCTTAGTAACCCATTGTGTTGCTTATTTTCATAGGAAATGGCTAACTTTAAGATTGCAGCTCTGCAAAAAGCGTTGGATGATAGTGTGCCATTGTCTGACCTTGAACTGGCTAATAAGCAGTATAATGCATTAACTGCTAAATACAGAGATATGTTACAAAAAGATAACTTGCTCGTCCAGCGGACAACAAACATGGAACACATGGAGGTAATCTTTGCATTATGTTTGAACCCTAGGGGTAAGAAAAACCTCTTTATAGGTTCATTCTGCATTGTTTTTCATTCTTACTTAATAGAAAGATAGAATGTAAGTCCCAATGCTAGAACTACTGGTTATAACAGCTTCATATTGGGTGTGAGGTGTTGGAGCCAGTCTTACTGTTGCTATCGAATTTTAATTTGCTTATCTGGTATTTTTCAGTGGATTAAGAAACACATACCGCGTCTCAGATTTTATTTCAGTAGGCATACATAAAAGCATTTTTTATAATTGCGTTGGTGGATTTGGTTATTTGGTTTTGTTCTTTGTTTGCTTTTTAAGTTAAGCTCTGGGTATGTTCCCTCACAAAGTATTTTTAGTTATTTGATTACCAAAATGAGGCTGTCAGAAGGAATATTTGGTATCATCTTCAATTTAGGAGGTCATAAGGAAAGTAGAATGAGTGTAAACACTTCCAAAGCTTTCTCTCAAAGTAAGTGCTCTTACTAATTCCTGACTTACAAGAACGAAATGTTCAGTTACAAAAGGCTGTAAGCATTAGGAATTTTACTTCCATAAAAAAGTAACTAACCAAAGATTGTTCACAACGTGTTTGCAAAATGTCATAGAGCCTGCAAATATGTAAATATTACTTTGAACTTTTATTTTCAAGTAGAAGGGAGCTTCTTTTCAAGAACTGTGAAGATGGCTTCAAAGATATGTTACTAGTACACACTTTCCATTAATGTCAGAAATAACAGTCCAAGAAAGTAGTAACCAGTAATTAGAAGTCATGTCCTATTCTTATCTGTTGGGTTTCTGTGGTTGACAAAGGGTTGAATACATGTGGTGGGTAAAGTTAGTGAACTATTAAATTTGTCTGCTTGGGACAGTTGCATTTGTGTTAGCAAAAGAATGAATGATTCCTTCTCTATTTTATGAAGTTGTGTGTGACAACTTGCATTGCATATTTCTGCAGTTTCACAGAGCTAGAGAATCGTTTATCAACAGCAAATGAAAAATGTGTTTAGAATATTAGAAATTGAAAATTTCTATGAAGGATTCAATTTGTTTTACTGGTTAATGTGGAAATTTGTGTTTCTCTTTGGAGGAGTGAAGGAACGTGTACAAAACTACTGTTCAGCATCAGATTAGTTGCCTAGAAGTGCTAAATGGAGCATATGATCTGTCTCAAACATGCATTTATATGCAAGATGACATATCCTGTGTGGGATGAAAAATCCTCAAGAAGTGCTTCTTTCTTTCACACTGTTAATGGGGTGTTTAGTATGACAAACATAGATTTCTGAATCTAATTCCAGACACTCTAGGAATCACCGTCACTCACGATAAGTATTCTCAGTAATGCTAATTGACAGTAAGGTACAACATAGAAAACCAAGACTAGCATTTTTACGCTTAAGAGGAAACCACTTCTTCTGTTGCCATATATGTAGACTATGGCTTGTGTTTATGTGTAAAATCTGTTAATTTCTAAGATTTTATAGGTACTGAACATCAAGTCCATTACAGTTAAATAGTTTGCTGTTATGTTGCAAATTTTGTTATACAGCGTGAGAATGAATCATTGAAAACACAGATAAATTCATTGAATAAGGAACTGGAGATCACGAAAGAGAAACTTCACACTGTAGAACAGGCTTGGGAACAGATGACTAAACTGGGCAAGTATGAAAATTATATTGCAATGTTAAAAATCAAACGGTATGTCCGGTATAAAAGTACTATTTTAAAACATTTTAAAATTGATGTATCTTAAAGAACAAAATAAAAAGCCAAAACTATTTTGCATCTTTCATTAATGGTCTTAAATTTTTTTTTGTGATCTTTTTTCTTGGTATTTGTTTAATTTTATTTATCCGTTTGACCAAAACCAGCTTTGCTGTCTTCCTCTGAAAACTGTTCCACCTTGACATTTCTTGGGTTACTGGCTCGAGGGTTTAAAAGCTGGAACTTGTAAAGTAATGTCACCTGATTTTTTATTTTTGAATAGGGTGCAATATGTTCTGACTTGATTATTAGTCAAAGTACTTCATATGTTCTCAGGAAGATTTATTTTTCCTGGGTTCACGTTCTCTAATGAAGTATTTTTTTCTTGATTGCTGGGGCTTCTTTGTGTACAGTTTACATTCCCATTATCCAAGAACTCACCTACCTATGTTTCTTTTATGTTTAAAATTAAATTTCCTGAAGATTTTTCAGCTGAATTAAAGATATATGCAGATATACCCATTTATAATTAATAATAATATTTAATTCAAATTAGATACCTTTCAAACATGTAATAAGGCAAGATAGCCATGCTTGCAGTTTAAAAAAATAATACAGGTGTTTTGATACAGTTTATCTGACAAAGTAAATCTCATGTTCTTTTTCATGATGCAAATAATTTCATAGTTAAATCAGCTTGCGTATTTCCTAATTTAAATATTTTTTAATGTAGGGGATGACAGTGCCATGGACAAGGCCACAAAAGCAATAACCAACAGTGAAATTTCGTCCATTTCTAAGAAAATCACAGTGTTGGAAATGAAGGAACTAAATGAAAGACAGAGAGCAGAACATTCGCAACGAATGTATGAACATTTAAGGAACACTGTAAAGCAAATAGAAGAACGTAATTTTGAATTGGAAACAAAATTTGCTGAGGTAAATCTGTTGAGGCTTTACAACATCATCTAACATCTTAAAAACGTATTTTTGGGCTTTTCAAAAAAGATTAATCTCTTTTGTATCACAACTGGCAAATAAGCTTATGGTGCAAAACATAGCTGTCTTTAAGAGCTGCAATTCTGCGTGCAGAGGACATTTGTAAAAAATATAACTGGTTTGTCAGCAGTTTATTTCAAATATTAGTTAATCTTTACAAAACACATGATAGTTTGCTAGTTTTTCAGCAGACTGCTAGAAAAAAGTCTGCTCTTGACCTGTTTTTTGGTATCCTAATTCGTATGATCCCTTTTCTGCTAATTTTCCCTTAATTACCAATGATTCAAAAAATGTTAGACCTTTGCATGCCTTTTGCAAATTATATGATTATTTTGCAGACTGGCTATGTCCTCTGTGGCATGACAAACTTTGTCTATAATACAGGAATAGAAATTACATGCCATTGAAGCTGATGGTCTTCAGTATTCCTGTCATATCCATCTTAAATCTTGTTAGATGTTTTTGTCCCCACTATTCGTATTTCAAGTTTGTTCCATAAATTAATTATTTAATTGTAGGAGACTTTATCATAATTTCCAGCCTAAATTTATTTATAGGTAGTTGTACACATTTGTTCTTGTGTCGGTACTGGCCTATAATTTAAACACAAGGGAAGAAAAAGAAGTTATTTTGTCAAGAATGTTGATAGATTGTATTCATTTCCCCCTCCTTGTGCTTTGCTAGTCTTCAGCCTAGCTATTTTAGCTTGCAATTATCTGGACTCCTTATTTCTCTATTGTTTTACTAGTCTTTATTACACTGTTTTGATTTGAAATAATTTGGGACATGGACTAACTGAAACTGTGTAAAGCTTTTCAGTGTCAGTATTATTAAAGTTATTTGTAGAAAGAACAAAAGAACTACACTGAGTCTGTCACTTATGACTTGTATTTGTGTTGCCAATCCTGGTATACTAGACAGTATATAAATATATAAGACTGTTGATTTCCTGAAGAGTTTACAGAGTTTATTTATTCTTTTTTTCTTATTTTAGTTTAACAGCAAACTATTGCAGTAATAGTTCTAAGAAAATTCATTCATAAAAAATGTGTTTAATTTAGAATCCTGTTGTGTGCCAGCCTTTCTATCTGTTCCTGTGTGTATGCAATGCTGCAAACAAAAAGATGTTTAAGCAAAGAGGAAAGGAAATTGTTTTTCGAACACAGCTGAACAATGTTTTGTAATGACTGGAAAGGAAAAGATACTTTTGACACTGCTTTTTCTTTGCAGGGTTGGGAATAGTTGTGTGCTTAGGGTACCATTTTGTTTGTTTCTGGTTTTGTTTTTTTTTTTAAGCTCACCAAAATCAACCTTGAGGCACAGAAAGTGGAGCAGGAATTAAGAGATGAACTGTCAAAGAGTGTAAGTAAGGCAGTAAGTGATGCAGATAGGCGACAAATTATGGACCTAGAGAAGCGTGAGATGGAGCTCAAGATTGAAGTATCAAAGTAAGTGTTGAAGTAACAGATTTTGAAAGCAGAGTGTTTGGCAGCAGGCGAAAATCTAGGCTATATAGGTTTATATAATACGCTACTTACGTATGACTAACAGATAGTTTTCAATACCTGATTTTTTTGGCATTTATATATGCCCAATTTAGAGTTGAAAATTAAGCATTCAATTCATGACTGTAAAGAAAATAATTTGCTTCATTGTGATTTGAACAAGTAATTAAGTGCTGGCCTGTATAGGCATGGGTAAGTGTGCACTTACATAGTTATTACTAGTATTTTAAAACTAATTAATTAAGGTTTCTTTTGTTTCTGTGCTACAGCCTCTCTTAAATGTATGAAAATCTCAGAAATTGGAAAGCAATTCTTACTTTCAAAGGGTCACATATATCTTGAAGGTTAAACTGCAGTGGGTTTTGGTTTGTTTTGCTTTTTCCATTTACTTAGAGGAACTTCCTATGCATAAACTGAAAAACTGACCTTTTTAGGTATGTTGGTATGGACATTTGTCTTCAAGTAAATAAACTTAATTACATTCCTAAAACAGCAAACTCTATGGGGATATTTGCAGTCATTTTTGACACTGAAAATAAGTTATTAGACTTGGGGAAGCAAGCTTTTGAGCATTTATGTCCTGAAGTGAGAGAGAAGTAGAAGACAGAGGTGCTTAGTTCAGGTAAAAACAATGGCATTGTTTTCCTGGAGTAAGTTACTGCTGGCAAACTTCTGCATAACTTCCAGGAATATGTCCTGTGAAAAATTTGAGTAGCAATGCAGAAGAATTTTCCGAACCAGGATGCTGAGTAGTAGAGAAGAGTGTGCTGGAAAGAGCAAAGTCTTCAAATGTTTTGCTATGAGGAAACATACTAAGTGACTTTTCTTAGCATGTTCTATGTAGAAAAAATAAGTTATTCATTGGTTTCAAGTGATGCATACTCTTGTCTTCCCTGCAAGGTTAAGAGAACTGTCTGATGTAGCAAAAATGCAAGTTGAAGCTCTGGAGGCACGACAGCAATACAGAGATAAAGAAGTGGAATCTCTTAGAATGCAAATTTTAGACTATCAGGTAAAACTCAAACTTTAGTAACACTGCAGTTTGGATTTTTTTGCAGTTTGGAGTGAGAAGAAATTAAGTAATTTTACAATGAATTAGAAAAATGCAGAAGCATTCCAGAAGAATTTTAGGAAGCTGGCCCTTGCAGTGGCTATACCCTTTCAAGAGTTCTGTATTCCATGAATTATTCTCGTATTCATTTTTTTCCATTTCTAGCTGTACAGCTATTACAGATCCTGAGCCTTTTTTCAGTGTTATTTAGGTAATATTTATTTCTATATGATTAATAGCTCATGGTCAATATTTAAATGTAATATCAGAAAGTATTTATTGTTTTTTATAAGATAAGCTATGACTTGTAAATCTCAAAGATTTGCAGCAGACGTGTTATATTGCTTTGTTATTAGCTGAAACAATTGTTTGAGATTTGTTTTCATGTTCTAGAATAATTTGAATCCCTAAATATAACACGCCTGTCAGCTTTTACGTTACTATATTATCTAAGTTTAGGTTTACATTTCTTCTTCATTTCCTGGTATTTTGGAATGATACAATTTTTCAGATCAGTATCTGAAAAAGTGTACTTCTAAAATGTGACTGTAGGAACAACGGTGGAAAAATAAAAAGCTGGGTTTAGAGACCAATTGTTGCTCTTATCCATGGAATAAAATACATGTAATGTATTTATAAAATAAAAAGTTAATAGCTTGTTTTTATTTACATATACACTGCATTAACATGTTCAAAATGAAAAATAAATTTGTTCTATTTATTTTGTTCTTAGGCACAGTCAGATGAAAAAGCAGTTATTGCAAAACTGCATCAACACATCATGGCCCTTCAAGATAGTGAATCTGTTGCTGTAGGCAAATTGGAGACACTTAAATTGAAACTACAGAAGATGGAGATCCATAATCTACGTTTAGAGCAGAAGCTTGATGAGAGGGAGCAAGCCTTATATTTTGCCCGAATGGAAGGAAGAAACAGAGCCAGACATCTACAACAGACGGTTCAGTCTTTGCGGCGGCAATTTAGTGGTGCTCTGCCTTTAGCACAGCAAGAAAAATTCTCTAAAACAATGATTCAGCTACAGAATGACAAACTGAAGATCCTGGAGGAAGTTCAGCATGCCCAGGAGGAGCGTCGAAATGCAGAAGACAGAGCTTTAGAGATGGACTTAAAGCTGAAGAGTTTAGAAGAATTAGTAAGTGCATTGAAGGATACAAGAGGAGCTCAAAAGGTTGGCTATTTTACAACTTTGAATAGCTTTGTTCATCTGATCTGCTTTTAAATCATATTTCAGTTTAGTTTGTTCACTAAATGTATTTTAATGTAGAACTTAATGCTTTCAAAATACACTTTGCTAGAATATGACAGCTATGATTTTTTGTTTTCCTATTTTCAAAATGAATACGTCATTAGTTATTTGTCCTCTAAAAGTCGGCACAGTCAGATATACTAATTTTGTGCCCAATTAAGTGGCATAGGAAGTAGAGTCTAACTAGGAATTCAGTTATATTAAATTGAATGAAATTATAAGTTGAATTAAATTATGAATGAAATTAAATTAAACAGGTAGTAGCATTCTGAAAGTTCTGTTCCATGAGCTTACATTGAAATCTTCACTACAAATCCTTGTCTTCTGAAATAAATCTAGGGGCAATAATATAAGCAGCATGGTCAGAAACGTTATTATACTCATGTAATTCTACTTAATCATCTTTTCCTATTGTAAACAATGTTGCCTTGAAATTTTAGTAAGGGCTTTTTACTTCTCTTCCAGATCACTGTGTATTATATAATGAGGTTTTACCTGTCATGGCTAAAGATGTCTATCTGTAAGCAGTGGCATGTTTTAGCTTTAAGCCAGTTTTCAAATGTTTTTCTAGGGCATGTTGACATAAATATGTCTGTTACTCTTAGTACATGTTTGTTTTCGAATACATACCAGTTTTAATCATTTTGAAAATCTTTTGCTTTTTAGAAAAGTCAACCAAACTTCTTGCACGCCTTTTTTGTTCGATCTGGGCAGATGCATAGGGTATAGCTTAGTTAGGTGGTCTGAAGATTATTTGCAATGCACTTCTCTCAGCATAGGGGAAACCTGTTGCCTTTCCAGTTGTCTGCTGCCCTTTGCAGTTGTTCCTCTTGCAGTTTCATACTCTTGCCAGGCCTCCTCACTCAAGAAGCAGCTTAAAAAGGCAGAACCCTTTTTCTTCTGCTTGGTTGGATAAGTGTCATAGTGCTTCAAAGTCAGAGAGTGGAGCTGCATCTCTTTGGCCTGTGGGTTTGGCAAATATAATAGTGTACCATTCATTATTAGGTAATCGAATGGCACATGAAGATGGAGGAACTCCATCTGCAGGAACTTAAGCTCAATCGAGAGTTAGTCAAGCAAAAGGAAGAGGTGAAGTATTTGCACAATATAATCTCTGAATATGAACATACGATCAACAATCTGGAAGAAGAAATTGTACAGCAGAACAAGGTATGTATTTCTGTGTGCTACTAGAAAAACAGCCTATTCCTTATTTCACTAAGTGATTTTAAAAAGAAAGGTTCTTCCTAGTAAGTTTCTAACATAGATGTTTGTATCTTGGTTCCATTTGAGTATTTTACATTTTAGTGGCTCTTTTTTTTTCCTCTTTAAGTTCCCATAAAATTCCCATTGCTTTCAATAAATAAAATATCTTTATCAAACTTTCATACAGTTTCATGAGGAAAGGCAAATGGCTTGGGACCAGAGGGAAGTCGAACTGCAGCGGCAATTAGACCTGTATGATCATCAACAAAATGAAATACTTAGTACAGCTGTAAAGGTACATGCACTGAATTGACTAAAAATAGATCCATAGGCACTTTTTTAGAGTTTTCAGAATTACATTAATATGAATCTTTCTGTGCAGTTAGAAGAGGCTACAGGATCAGTTCCAGACCCAAATCTGCCACTCCCACAGCAGCTTGAGTTGGCTTTGAGAAAGATTCGGGAGCATATTCGAACAATACTGGAAACCAGGGCAACCTGCAAATCACTGGAGGAGGTAATTAAATGTATAAATTATCATATAAAGGGACAAAGTTTGTATTTCTATGCCCTTTAAAATGTTTTTTTGTATAACAAAGATCCTTTTATAAGTGTCACTCAAATGTGTCCAATCCCTTAGATGCACTTAACACAGAGAAAGTGTAAATTATAAAATCACACCATGACTAAAATGGAATATTTTTTGCCTTGGGACAAATTTCTGGCAAAAATTTTTGAATGTCTTAGAACATTCATTTAGTAGGGTAAGATGCTCTTGCTGTACAAAATTCATCTTGTTAAATTTAGTAAGTTTTAAATTAAGTTTAATACGTAGCACAGCAAAATTCTTTTATCCTGGGTTGCTAAACTGAAATTCTGTTACAGAAGATACTTCGTGGTTCTTAAGAAATTTGAAAAATACCAGTTCTAAACTGGGCAGCACAAAATGAGTTGTGAAAGTGTATTATGCCAAGCAAATAGTACATAAAGACATGGTAATGATATTCTGGGACTTCATCTAATAGTAATCCTATACAGCCAGAACTGAGTGCAAAATGTTTTCACAGAATCACAGAATCGACTGGGTTGGAAAAGACCTCACAGATCACCGAATCCAACCCTTGGTCCAACTCCAGTCCATTTACTAGATCATGGCACTAAGTGCCATGTCCAATCTCAGTTTAAAAACCTCCAGGGACGGCGAGTCCACCACCTCCCTGGGCAGGCCGTTCCAATGCCTGACCACTCTCTCTGTAAAGAATTTCTTTCTAATATCCAGCCTAAATTTCCCCTGGCAGAGTTTAAGCTCATGCCCCCTTGTCCTATTGCTGACTGCCCGGGAGAAGAGACCAATCCCCACCTGGCTATAACTTCCCTTCAGGTAGTTATAGAGAGTGATGAGGTCACCTCTAAGCCTCCTCTTCTCCAGACTAAACAACCCCAGCTCCCTCAGCCTCTCCCCATAAGGAGTGTGTTTATAAGTCCATTTAGACAGATCTTTCTGGTACGTTTTTTAAAAAGTAAGATGATTTGTCAGTGTTTGAATTCGGGAAATACAACCATTACCTTTTGTTGCAGAAATTAAAAGAAAAGGAAGCTGCACTGTGGAAAGCTGAACAAAATGTTTTATCAAGAGATAAAGTTATAAATGAACTAAGACTTCGATTACCTGCAACATCAGAAAGAGAGAAAATAATGGCCGACTTAGGCAAACAAGAAGAGGATCCAGAGTACCATCATGCCATAAAAATTGCTCATCAAACCATTGCAAATATGCAAGCAAGATTAAATCTAAAGGACGAAGTGTTAAAAAAATACCAACGTTTGCTTGCTAAAGCAAGAGAGGTGTTTAAACATTTTGCATAAAATTTCTGCCGTTTTTACATTGTTTTAGTTGATTCTTTGTTCAGCTCATTGCTAGTGAAATCTTAAAAAGTTTCTGACCTCAGAGATAACAGAACAGAGACAATTAGTAAGCTTTTGTGTAAAAAGTTCATGTAGTATTTTTTATCTTAAAATAGGAGGCATGCTCGATCAAGAGGTTATGTATATGGATGTCTAGGAATTAAATTAGTGTGACAGGAAGAACATTAAAATTCTGCTGTGGTCTCAGTATATTGTATATTTACATGGGGTTTTCCAGTACTTGCAGTAGTGATCACTGGACTGCAGCTGGTAGTGAACTTGTAAGGCACAGGAAAGACATGCATTTATGGATAATATGCTTCTTAAAGCATATTGTAAATTGAAGCATATTTTAATGCATAAACCATTTATCTAAGCATAATTTGTATTATTTAAGCATACTTTTTATTCTTTATATATTTTAAGCATATTTTAAAGCCTAAATCTTGTGTCTAAGAGGTACTTCAAAACTAAACATGCATCAGATTTAGTGTGTTTGGATCAGGATATTTCCAAAGCAGACTTCCTATCATCTCCACTTAATGTTCTTTGGTTTACACGTGTAGCTATTTCTTCCGGGGGAAATAAAGTTTTTGATTTGGAACTAAGCCAGAAGATGGACTCTAAAAATCACTCTACTGTGTTCTGTCTGATAGCAGACATTCAACCCCTGAGATCACACTATAGTCCAAAGTAAAGAGACCTGAGAAGTACATAGTCATAGATGATGAGGACCAACACCAACTGTTTTGCTCTCCAGCTCCTATCCTGTTGCACCATACTATTTGCTACATAGCTTAAAACTGCAATAGTAGATTTTTTCCCAATAGTGTTAAAAAAAAAAAATAAAAATCATTTATTATATCAAGAAGAAAAGAATTATAAAAGCTGCCAGAATTAGAGGAAAATTTGGGAAGCAATACCAAGCAATGAGTGAGCAATCAACAAGAAGGTAGCCTAGTTTCATGGCTTTCTGGAATAGTGTGCATCAGTAGAGTTACATTTTTGTTTTGAACTAACAGGAACAAGAGGAAATAGCAAAGAAGCATGAGGAAGACCTTAGAGTTCTACATCAGAAGTTAAATTTGCATACTGACAATTCTCTTGACAAATTCAAACAGACTGCTTTGGTAAGTTGTATATATTTGTGGGATTAGTGAAATTGTTCCCAAATACTTAAAATTGTTGGCTAGAAGAACAGTTTTACAGTCAAAAGCAGGTAATAAATGAT
Organism: Nesoenas mayeri; assembly: GCF_963082525.1. Taxonomy (NCBI): domain Eukaryota; kingdom Metazoa; phylum Chordata; class Aves; order Columbiformes; family Columbidae; genus Nesoenas; species Nesoenas mayeri. Next base: position 48,475,942 of record NC_137541.1, read on the forward strand.
GAGAGAAAAAATAAATGGGTGGTTGATACACAATTATTGTATTATTCTTGGGAGAACTTGCAAGAAGTGGATTAGAAGTACAGTGTAAAAAAGCAAAGTTATCACCTCAGTATATATATGCAATTTTCATATCATCCTAATTTATGGAGACTTCTAGGAGATAAAGTTATGTTTTGTTTTCTGTTCATTTCATTCAGTCTGTGGTGGTGTTAAACCAACCCATTCAATACACATTTTCTCTTGACTCTTTATGATAAGATGAAATATCTATTTAACTGGTTATTCTGTGGATTATTAGATGCACAAATCTCTTTTCAAACCAGTGTGACTCCTTTCTCTGTGAACTAAGAATCACATCTCAGTAAATAAACATGTTAGGTATTAATGCTTGGTTATATCCAGGACTGAGTTTAAAATGCATCACTAATGCTTACCTTTAAATTAAAGCTTAAAATGTTTATTACAAGTATTTGTTCTGTTTTACAGGAGTTAATGAAAAAGACTTCTTTATCACTTTCCAACAACAATCATCTCCGCCTAGCTGAAATGGAGCAAACTGTAGCAGAGCAGGATAATTGTCTTGCTTCACTTGTTGGAAAATTAAAGAAAATATCGTCTGATTTGGAGAAACAAAAACAAATCACTTTAATGAAAATCAAAGAGTTTGAGACTATGAGAGCCCAGTAAGTTTTTAGACTCTTAACATAAATCACAACTGGATTTGATTAAATCAGTTATGTATTGCTGCTACAGGACTGGTCTATCCAATTGAACATGTTTTTGCTGAATTTCAGATTTAGCTGAAAAAACTGACTCAGGAGAGTTACTATGATTGTTAATTGTAAATGATTATTAATCTGTAGCCCTTCATGAGGGCTAATACTGAAAAACTGTGGCTTGGAAAAATGCCTTTCAGTTGTCAGCTTTGTGAAAAAGTATGCAAGGAGTCTTGCTATTAGAGTTGTCTTTATCTTTAAGTTACTCTGATACTTGCTGGTTTGTGGTTTGTTTTTTTTTTTCTCCTGATACATCCATTTGGGCTTGCTACCTAATAAGTTTAAACTCACAAAAATTTAACCTTTGTTATAAAGGAGAAAGGTGTGATGCATTCTTATCTGTTAAGGCCAGGCATTAGAATGAACAGTGCTCTAATCTCATTTTGGTGACCTTGAGTAATTTTCATATTAAATGGAGACCTTCTTTGTTGAGTCAATCTTTTTTTGCTGTTTCCAAATCTGTATGTATTTGCTTTAACAATAATTAAAAATATAACAACATGCCCTTCCTTATTTATTTGGAATTCACTAACTTAATTGTTCCAGTGTACCCTATTAATGCTTATTTTTTATTAGGCTTCAGGAAAAGCACGCAGTAGATGTGGGACATCTAAAAGATGAAGCAAATGAACTGAGGAACGTGTTATCTCAGACGGAGAAGGAATTAGCAAATGTAAAAGCTGAACTAGAGGTTCAAAAAGAAGCAAATAATAGAGCACCCATAGCAAGACTGAAAAACCTGGTGGAACAGCTGAAGAGCCAGTTAGCAATAAAAGAGAAGCAGCAAAAAGTTAGTCAACAAGGATTAATACCTATGTCACATAAACTTTTAATGTTGCTTAATGCTTAAGAACTCTGTATAGTAGAGTGGGAGGCAGAATTTAATTGCATCATATAACATGGTAAAATATAGTTGTCTTTTCTTCTTTTGTAATGTTCATACTAGCAGCTTCTTCACTTAAAATAACTTGGATTTATTCTTTCCAGGCTTTGAGTAAAGCAATTCTGGAACTCCGAGCAGAAATGACTGCTAATGCTGAACAGCAGATTATTTCTGCAGCATCACAAAAAGAGGCAAATATGAATGTCCAGGAGATTGTTGACAGAGAAACAAAGGGGCTCACAGTGAGTACTAAGTAGTGTCACTATATTGCATTGCTGTATTGTTGATAATACCGATTTTGAGAGTTTGCTGTTTTGTTTGTTTTCTTTTAGACACAGATCGAGGAATTAAACAATCAGATTACAAAACTTACAGATAACCTTAAAATAAGTAAAGCCAGGGAAAGTTCTTTATCTGATGAAAGGGATGAGTTGAACCAAGAACTTCAGAGGAAACAAAAAGCATTTGCTAAAATGTTGAGAGAAAAAGATGAAATGGAAAAAGAAAATGAAGAACTGAAGAAAAGGATTAAGAGGCTAAGCAGTATCATTCAGGTAGAAGTGATTTTTAAAAATATGTTTCTGCATAGATGAGCTGGTTTTGAGGGGAAGACAAAGTATTTTGGCAGGCATTGAGAGTTACACTTGATTTAAAAAATTGTATTTGTTCATCAGCTGGGTTACATGTGAGCTATTAGCATTTGCTGTTGGAAGCATGCCTCAAATAAAAGGAAGAGACCGAAAAATACTTGTTTTTTGGAATATGTTTGAAGGAGTCTGAGGAGTTGAATTACTACTTTCAAAGCTTCTTTGAAAATGGAATTTTTTTATCTTCCTGGCTGTCCTTATTTCCCTTTTAAGAAGAAAAGTAAAGGAGTTACAGTAGAATTGTCTCATTGTTTTTTTAATTCAGCTACTTGCTGCCGATTATTCCATTTAGAAATGCAAAGTTACGTTCCAATGCTTTAATAATTTAAAGATATTTTTTTAAAGATCATCTAGGTTGTAAAACAATTCTACCAATTGGAATTAAACCCCTTATTTTTAAGTGGAGAAGAATACTTAGGTAGTGGCCATTACACTTTAAGTTTGTAAAAGTTTGTAATTTTGCAGAGCAAAGCTGATGAACAAAATCTGATAGATGCACTTCAGAAAAAAATTAAAAAGTTGGAAAGTGAACTGGAGAAGAAGTGTGAAGAAACAGGAAAAAAAGGTGTAAGAGAAGACAAGGTATGTGATATTTAGATCATGGCTTTGAAAGACATCATCAGCCTGGGCGTAGGCAATTCAGCTCTCCCTGTTGCATCCAAAAAAAACCCGAAGCAACCAAAGAAACTTGATCACGAGAAAAGTGGTTTCATTACTGTAACTTCTTCATGTTGCCTGTGATCTTTGTTACTGCTCTTGTTGCTTAGTGTTGTTATATTAATGTTTTTTCTGCCCTTCTTGTAGAATTAAAGATCAATTACAAATCTTGGAACTAAGATTTTATAGGTAGCAGTGAAATTGATTACGTAAGTGCTGTCAAATGTGTATTTGTGAAATCAATGCAATGATGAAAAACATTAAGTACTTAGGAACAAGAAATGTGCATCCTAAAAGGGATGATGTCTGTGTAAGTGATTATTCTTCACAGTAGTGTTCTCCACATACAAGAGGTTCTGAGTGACTGGAGAAGCATTCATTTTACCAGTTGTTTGGTTTGGTTTTTCACTTGTTATTTTATTACTTTGGTAAGTAGTTAGTGGCTTGTCATAGTAATCATGAAGTATACTGGAATATTATAGCATGCTTGTATAATGACATGAAGACTATTCATGATATTAAATATTCTAGGACTGCACTTATGCTTCCAATTAATTGAGACTTTTAAATACCCGTTGCTTAGTTTCTAGAGTTATTTTTCTCAAACTTGACATGTTTTTTCCTTTTTCCAATATTTTGCTTTCTCCCTGTCCCTTAGTAGCAGTAACTGTTTAGAATGAAGATGGAGAAGTAGAGGGGCTAACTGGAGAAGGGAAAAGTCCAATTAAAAAAAAATTGCTTACAGGAATATTGACTGTGATTTTTCAGTAGCCATTTGTCATCATGTAGACACAGAGGTTCCATTTCTCATAGGAAAAATAAACTAAAATGTACAGCTGTGCAGCCGGGGCATATAAACTCCTGGTGAGCTGCAGAAGACGGATGTGCTGTAAACTGGCATAGAAAAACACCTCTTTTTCTTTAGTCTGTCTTCTTTACTAATGCATATTTCAAAGTTAAAAGATACATTGCACTAGCACCTCTAATTTCATAAAATATGTCACTCCTTTTTTGTAAAATGAATATTGGAAGCTCAGGAAGAATTCGGTAATAGCATTAAACTGCATCAGCTTTGTACACCAGTCACTACAGCATACTTAAAGTATCCATCTGAGCCTGCTATTTGCTTTATAGTAGTAGGGTAAATATTAATAATATATGCCTGCTATAGCTTCATCAAATTGATAAATTAAGAATATATTCTTCTTGCTTTTCTAATATGTTTCCTTATTTAGGTTTAAGAAAAAAATACAAAAATAAATACATTGTTTGTTTATGTGCTTCACAGACACCCAAGGACGAAATAATTAGATGGGAAGAACGTAAAAAATGGCAAATCAGAATGGAAAGATTGCAGAACAAACTAAGTGAAAAGGAGAAAGAAGCAGATGCTTTAGCCAAACAGTTGAATACATTGAAGGATATTTATACCAAGTGAGTTGGTTTTAATAGATTCAGCTACAAAATGATGACATAAGGGAAATCCAAATATTTTTGCCACGTAATATTTATAACAGGTTGTTGTGTTTATAAGATTCATGTCTAGAATTTGACATTGCTATTGAGATGAAAAGGATTAGTTATTTTTCAAGCAGCAAGCTACTCCTCTTGTATGCTTTCACTTGTAGAAGCCAACAAACTTTTTTAGAAGAAACTGTCTCTGAATCAATCTAACTTAAGTCCTTTATTATGCTTCTTGTAGCATTCTGTTATTCCTATGAAACAAATAACAGCTTTATGAAGACAGACCTTTTCTCACCACCGTGTTATTTAATCGAATTGCTAGGATTCGATACTATGCTACTGTGATGTGCAGCGCTACTGCAATACTGGTGATTCTAGGATTATGAGATAGAAGCCTTTAAAAAAATAACACGTGCACAAACCCTCTGCCAATGTTTGCTTCTGTACAGTAATGGCAGGGTTTTACTGATAAAGGATGCAGTAGAGGAAAAAACCTGTGATGGTGATTGTAGCTGTTGTTAGATTGTGGTTTGAAACTGCTCTAAAATGGCATTTATTCTTAGCAAGTCTTGCATGAATTTCACATAAAACACAGGCAAGACCAGCAAGCGGTTTATGACATGCGTGATACTGACTAAATGTTCATTGTTTGTTTTTAGGTTTTGGTTTGGTTTGGTTTGGTTTTTATAAAGCTGTACTGTCCATAAGGTCACCTTATTGAACAGAAAGGGGGAGTGGTTCAATGCGCAAATAAATCGCGAATGTGGATTCTTTAAGACAGAACATATTTTCTCCTAAAGAAAGCAAGTTAGCTAATAGAGTTTTAAATGTAAATTTACTGGATGTTGCAGGACTGAAAAAGAGAAAATTGGTCTACAGAAGAAAATGAAAACCACTGGTATCACTGTTGACCATGTTTTTGGAGTAAGAGCTTCAGAGATTGAAAAAGAACTGGAAGAACTAAGAAAACGGAATCTAGATTTAGAAAATGAGCTTGCTCACGTGAGGTGAGAGGCATTTTAAAAGAATCTATAAAAACTCAAAAATGTAAGTGAGAAAAAAGTCTGTGAAAAGCAATAGTCTCTGTTAGACCAACTGATTTAATATGGAAAAAACCAGACAGAAATTGCAAAAATCTGTCTTTGAGTGTGTGATGAGCAAACTTAAAGCTACTTGGGAGCAACTGTGTGTGTGTTCAGAGAATATGCAGCATTGGTTCATTATTCTAGAAAGCTAAATAATATGAAAATCATCTGGCTTCTATTGCGTAAAATTATAATTACAGTTAAGAGTAGGTGAAAGTTACTGGAACTGCTAAATTGCTGTTCAGGAGTATATTCTTAATCAGGGTATCCACTATCACAGTGGATAGTGTACCTGAGTAATAGAAGCTGCACACATCTCAAAAGAACAGATTCCTTTTGCCAAAGTAAGTACTTTCAGTTCATAGGGATTAGTTGCAATAGCGTATATGGCTAACATTGATTTAGAACAACTAGCCCAGTAATACTAGTAATCCAGAAGTTAATGTTTTGGGTATTTTTTTACCTTAAGGGATGTCTTTCAGCATTTAATATCCATTTATTTGTTTTGGCTTGATTCATTTTTTGATGTAGGACACAGCAAGCAATGCCTCGAGATTCTGTTGTAGAAAAATTACATTTCGAGAATCAATACCTTCAGGAAAAGCTTCATGCATTGCAGAGACAATGTTCGAGAGAGATATATTCTAGACCCTCGGTAAGTTAATAGTGTAACCATATTATGTAGAGGAATTGCACCTACTTAACAAAAATATGTGTTATCCAATTGGTATTCTGTGTCATTTAGCTGGTTTTATTTCAGATGATAGTATTCTAGAACAGGACATGAAATACTCAGCTTTTCATGTTTTTAGAAACGGAACGAAACAAACCCCAAAACCCCCAAACTTATAGTTTCTGTGTTCTACAGGTAGAAGCTGAAGTATTCATCATCCTAGCATATGTGGAGTAATAAGTGATATATATTTAAAAATATGCAAATCTGCAACTGAAACACTACTTTTATATTTTGTATTGATTGAAGATCTGGGATACTCAGAGTCTTAGGAAATACTGAGCTGCATTTCAGTTACATAAGGTGTTTTAGTTGCAATTTTTACAAGGTTCATTATATTAAAAATATTGCATTACTGGGTTATCTTAATCTTTCAATAAATAGATTTAACAGTACATTCTAGGTTTCTTTATTTCCTGTTTTGTTTTACTGTCTTCTGCTTTTCTTTCATGCTTCATTCTGTCTTCACCTTGAATCAGAGTACATGTGACCAAACTGAACTGACCAACTCTGTTCCTATCAGTATCAGTAAACAAAAGTATCTGAGTTCCCTTCAAAAGAAAGCTATTTCCAATAGGGATGAAATCAAACATCATACTAATTATAGAATTGCTGATGGCAATGAAATAGATGAGGAAGCAGACATGCAAACATGCATCATGCATGATGAAGTCCATGAGGCTACTGTGGGTGCAAGCACAGAGGTGTGTCCTGAACAGCATCCTCAAGAGAGGGAGCAATGCAAGGACACAGATATTTCTAGGGAAGGACTGAAAAACAAAAATATAGCTGATGAAGAGAACTTCAGTGAAAAAGAAGGAAATGTAATCCAACCTGAAAATGGAAAACTTAATGAGGAATTTGAAGAAGAGAGAAAGCAAGAAATACTCAAGCAATCAAATGCTGATGAAGAAGAAGGTGTAGAAGAGCCTTATACTGACAGAATGAGCTGCAATCAGTCTGATTCAGGGGAACCTTCTAATCAAGCTAAAGGCTGTGAAGCAGAAAAAAAAAATGTGAATAATGAAATGAATCAACACACTGCAGAGGATAAATGTGAAACTTGCCGACGTGGTACAGAAGGGGTTGAAACAACTCCAGAATTTTGTGAAATGCCGGAGGTTTGATACTGTAGCAGTCCTCTAGCATTTCTTTTGTATAAATGATGTAGAAATAGAATAGTTTGAGCTTGATAATGCAGTGGTTTCCTATGCACGGTCTGCAGGGATACTGAAGTAGTCATAAAGCAAACCTTACCCTTCCATGACTGGCACATGTGTCAGCTCACAAGGAAGCTACTGCCAATTCTAAAATTGTGTTCCAGAAAGCTTACAAATAATCACAATGATACAAGCAGGTAGCTAATGACCTTCATTCATTAACAGACTAATGATGTTTTATTGCTTACACTAAGAAAAAATATGCTTTATGGAAGCAAATACTTTATTCTTGACATTATTAGTGAATAATTAGTGGGCCATGTGGTTAATTCCATAATTACATAAGTAAAAACTGCTGATTATTATATCATCAAAAGATTTTACTAGTCAAGCATAATAATTTACCATATACTTCTGATTGGAATTGGTAAAATAAGGCATGCTAAGCACTTTTATATAATCACAGTATCACAGTATGTTTGGGATTGGAAGGGACCTCAAAAGATCATCTAGTCCAATCCCCCTGCTGGAGCAGGAACGCCTAGGTGAGGTCGCACAGGAACATGTCCAGGTGGGTCTTGAATGTCTCCAGAGAAGGAGATTCCACAACCCCTCTGGGCAGCCTGTTCCAGTGCTCTGTCACCCTCACTGAGAAGAAGTTTTTTCTCAAATTTAAGTGGAACCTCTTGTGTTCCAGCTTGATCCCATTACCCCTTGTCCTATCATTGTGTGCCACCGAGAAGAGCCTGGCTCCATCCTCATGGCACTCACCCTTTACATATTTATAAACATTAATAAGGTCACCCCTCAGTCTCCTCTTCTCCAAACTAAAGAGACACAGCTCCCTCAGCCTTTCTTCATAAGGGAGATGCTCCACTCCCTTAATCATCTTTGATGCCCTACGCTGGACCCTCTCCAGCAGTTCCCTGTCCTTCTTGAACTGAGGGGCCCAGAACTGGACACAATATTCCAGATGTGGTCTCACCAGGGCAGAGTAGAGGGGAAGGAGGACCTCTCTTGATCTACTAACCACCCCCCTTCTAATACACCCCAGGATGCCATTGGCCTTCCTGGCCACAAGGGCACAGTGCTGGCTCATGGTCATCCTGTTGTCCACCAGGACCCCCAGGTCCCTTTCCCCTACACTGCTCTCTAATACGTAATTTCCCAACCTATACTGGAACCTGGGGTTGTTCCTGCCCAGATGAAACTACTAGCCTCCATGGATAAAGACTTCAGATTTTTGGAACCAACAGACTAAGAATTAGAGTTATATACTACTGAACTAGAGTTATATACTACTTCTGCCTTGCTCTATAATCTGACTTCAGTGAAACTCCTTATGCCATATGTACTATTTAATAAACAGATCAGAATATGTCCTTAAAATTAGATGCTGTTCCCAGGTACAGTATCACAGCTTAGTACACTGAGTAGCTTTTTTGTCTTTTAGACTTTGAGATTTATTTCTACCAAATAGTTTGAGAGTTAGTTTTGGTTTGACAAAATTTTTACTCATTTATACTGATATGTAAACATCTCTTAAATGTTAAGCAAGTTTAGAAAATATAAGAGGAGCTAGAGCAGATTAGATCAAAACTGGTGACACAACTGTCATCAATTTTGTTTCTTTGAAAAATACTAATTCTCTGTTGCTCTTTATCAGCTACAACTGATATAATGAATAGTGCATTATCTCTTCATAATAATTTTTTCTCCTCCATTTTCTCAAGACATCAGGAATAGGATCAGATGATCAATATCGAAGAGAACAAGAGGTTTTCAAGGAAAATTTAAGATTGTCATCTGAAAACATTGAGCTCAGATTCCAACTAGAGCAGGCCAATAAAGATCTGCCAAGACTAAAGGTAACATCTTTAGTCCCCTTTACCCTGACACAGGCTAGGGGATTGCTTAAAGAGAAATTAATATATTTTCTGCACACACGATAAAGTTTTAATGTTTTCTATGGAAGAAAGTTGAGTGGCTGATAGAAAGAAAGAAAAATGTCTTTTTCTATACATTTTTCAAAGTAAACCAACTTTAATGTTGTTACTGTTCACCTCAGTTTGAAATCTAAATAAGCTGCTTGTTACTTTGTTTTTTTTAGGACCAAGTAGGTGACTTAAAAGAAATGTGTGAACTTCTCAAAAAAGAAAAAGCAGAGGCTGAACGAAAGCTGGGCAGCGTTAGAGGGGTGAGTATTATAACAGCATTTTTTATCATAATGAAACAAAAAAATTAAAAACAATATTAAGTAATATTTAATAAAGATTTTAGTAAATCTAAATTATTAATTATATGTAAAATGAAAATTATATTCATGTATTTATGTAAATAGTTACAGCTTTGTTTTAAAAGATAGGATTTTGATTTGATGCAGATGTTATTATAGAAAGTGTGAATTATTGTTGGAGGTTTTTATGTTGTACTATGCAAGACGACATAGTTAAGTTTTACCCTAGCTACTGTCAGCTACTTTAATAGAGCAGTATTTCAGAAATTACAGGAAAAAGAAGGCTTCAGCAGTGCTCAGCATCTCTCTTGCCACTAAGTTGTCAAACTCTTTGTGTGACCTTTTAGAGGAAGCTGATTTCACAAAAGCTCTTCAGTGCCTTCGTAGCTCTTTCAGTGTACAAGGCAAACAGGTTCTACTTCTGAGTACCTGCAAAATATTCTATATTTCTCATTCTTTTACTTGTACCTTGCATGGACTGCTTGTGTATCTCCCTGTGTCTTATGCAGTGGTGGTTTTTGGATAAGGAAATTCAGCTTATGAAACTGTTCCATGCAAAGCTTCTGAGGAAGCAGCAAATTCTGACTCTTCCTCCTTTTTCAGGCACTAAGATCTGACAAAGGTTTTTGTTTAACTTTGCTGTATACCAGCACAAACATGATCCTTACAGTTATTTTAGAGAAGAATAAGTCTTTTTTTACTTCCAAAACTTGCTTGTTATATAGGTTTATGTAGGGCTCCAGGGAGTAAAGTCTTCCCCATTTTCCACTGTACTGTGCTCCTTACCTTTGTAGAAAGAAAAGGAGGTACTTCATAGGCCCAGAACTGGTAACAGTGGCATCTTTAAATTTTTATCACTGAGGAAAACAGTTGCTACAGAGATGATGAGAAAAAAAAATGCATTTGAACACACTTCAGTGTAGAATCATAGAAGCATAGAATCTTTTTGTTTGGAAGAGACCCTCAGGATCATCAAGTCCAACCATAACCTAACTCTAGCACTAAACCATGTCCCTAAGAAGTCATCTAAACGCCTTTTAAACATCTCCAGGGATGGTGGCTCAACCACTTCCCTGGGCAGCCTGTTCCAATGCCTGACAACCCTTTCCATGAAGAATTTTTTCCTAATATCCAATCTAAACCTCCCCTGGCCCAACTTGAGGCCATTTCCTCTTGTCCTATCAGTTTCTACTTGGGAGAAGAGGCCAACACCCTCCATGCTACAACCTCCTTCCAGGTAGCTGTAGACAGCGATAAGGTCTCCCCTCAGCCTCCTTTTCTCCAGGCTAAACAGCCCCAGTTCCCTCAGCTGCTCCTCATCAGACTTGTGCTGCAGGCCCCTCACCAGCTTCATCACCCTCCTCTGAACTCCCTCTAGTATTTCAATGTCTTTCTTATGAGGGGTCCAAAACTGAACACAGCATTCAAGGTGCGGCCTCACCAGTGCTGAGCACAGTGACACAATCACTTCTTTAGTCCTGTTGGCCACACTATTCTTTATGCAAGCAAGGAGGTTGTTGGCCTTTTTGGCCACCTGGGCACACTGCTGGCTCATATTCAGCTGGCTGTCAATCAGCATCCCCAAATCCCTTTCTGCCAGGCAGCTTTCCAGCCACTCTTCCTGGAGCCATCTTTTCTACCTCTTAAATGCACCTAGTGAAAGAAGAAAAATGGAGAAATTACAATCTTTTTTCCCATATTTATTTATCACCGTGCAAGGAGAATACATGTCTTGGGGAAGGAAGATTTACTCATTGTTTAAGATGTAGTACCTCTGTCACTTTTATGCAGCAGAAGTATGGTTGCTAAGAAAGGGCCCTGTTTTCCTCCTTTCTTCCCCCCCACACCCCAACAGTATTAGCATTCAAGTAATTGCATGGCCTGTTGGATCAGGGAATTGCTCTACAAGACAAGCTAAAATAACAAGTGGTACTTTATTTTCCTAATGTTTCAGTTTAGTTTGTGAAGTACAGTGGATTTTGAAGTAGCTGCAGCTCTGTTGGATAACACAGAAAATGAAGGAGCTTTGGGGGTGAATATATCATTTTGGGGAGCTAAGTATGCATGAAACTTTAGGGTTCAAGTCACACCAAAAATATAACATCTTTTTGATAAATATGAATTGCAATGATAAAATAAGTGATGAAGTAAGATTTGGAGTATCTCAGAATGTTACATTGAACTGTTTACTTTTTTTTCCCTTCCCTTTCTATAGGCTGGTAGAAGTGGAAAGACAGTCCCAGAATTGGAAAAAACAATTGGTTTGTTGAAAAAGGTTGTAGACAGAGTCCAAAGAGAAAATGAAGATCTGAAAAAAACTCCAGCTGTGGTTTCTACTGAGAAATTACTTGGTCTTGAACAGGAAAATGAGAGGCTAAAGGTACTAATTTGTCTCCAATAACTATTTTTAGGCAGCAGTTTATATGCAAGTTAGTAGGAAAATAGAGCAGCAAGCCTGTTGTTGACATTGATTGGCATGAAAAAGTGTTTTTAAAATACCAAATAAATATGAAACGTGTAGAACACAAAAGCAAAACTTCATTTTAATATAATGTACTGCATCATTTAGGTAAAGGTACTCTGTACCTTAAGGATATATTTAAACATGTGATGAAATGTTATGTTCACTGTGCTAGGGAGCTGTAACTATGCTGTACTTAAAAAATGGAAATCTGAAATTTTCTGTTAAGCAAGGTATATGTGTTTTAACAAATTGTTTGATATTTAGTCTGAAATGGAAAAAATGAAACTTAATCTGGAGGGCCAGCTGAATATGCGTTATGAATCTAAAACCAAAGGCATGGAAAAAGTCATTACAGAAAATGAGAGGCTGCGTAAAGAACTGAAAAAGGTATGATCATTGCAATGCATCCCTTTATTTCCATTGGCTACTGGTTGTGGCAAGTGTGTTGTGGGGTTTTTTTTAATGGTTGATGTGGAATGAACACTTTTCTAAGCACTGATACTGCTATGACAGAATTTTTAATATGTGGAGAGGAGACATCCAAGGAGCAGCCCTAGAGCACAATTTGGAAGTTGTATCATACTGACCCTGGATGCAGTTTTCCTCTCAGTCAGCACTGACCCTATCTCACCATCTATTTAGATAATCCTGTGCTTCATGTGAGGGTAAGTATTCCATAAATCTTTTTATTTATTGAACAATAGGAAGCTGACAGTGTGGAGAAGTTACGAATAGCAAAGAATAACTTGGAGATATTAAACGAGAAGTTAACTGTGCAGCTGGAGGAAACCACTAAGAGGCTCAATTTGGCTGAGAGCCAACTGGATGGAGCTGACAGCAAAGGCTGGAAATCCACTCTAACAAGGTAGGAATTGAGAATGAGGTAAGGAAGATAAACACAAGTGTTAATTCCCCTTTAAACATTAGCAAACAAATTAGACTATCATTTTCATAATTTTCTTTCCTCTTTTGAAGATAATTTTGTATTATCTGTATTTTATTTTCTGATTCTATGTTAGTATGTTGAATCAGTATCAGTTACTTCCCTCTCTTCTGCAGATCAGCTGTAGACTTCTGGATAGTTCTGGTGAAGGAAGTATTTTGTGTTCCTTGCTACTTAAATGTCTTGTATTTGTCCTTTGTGGAATAATGTCAGCATTTTTGCAGAACATAGAAGTATTTCAATACCTTGCCACATGAATGACATTTTCCAAAGCCACGTGCATGGTAACAAAGTATTTGATAGGGCAGACAAAGGTGTCACCCAAGTGACCCTTGGGAAGGCGCTTTGGCAGGTGGCAAGACATTGGTAAGTGTATTGCTGTCCCACTTCAGATAGGTGACTGGGCTACGTGATCTCCAGATCAACATTTCAGTGACTACAAAAATCTTTTTGTAACTTTGTATGGCTCAAAGCAAAACAGAATCCTACTCAGACTCCTGTTACTCCAGGGTAAACATGAGTTCTTGCAGGACATTTTTGCCATTGGAGTCTTCATCTTCTGTATCTGTATTGGCCCTTTTCTCAGGACATCAATTTATTTTCCATTAATTATTAAATAACAAGAAAAATACTGTCAAAGGTGTGACACTGAAGTAATACCTGACCAATGTGCACACTGCATCAGAGACATGAATGTTTTAAGCAGGCAGTATTTTGGGGTTCATGTGCAATGCCATGGAAGGATTCCAGTCCCCATTTAATGAAGTGTAGACACAAAGTAATATCCACAAAGGTGTAACATTTGGAAAAGCCTTTATTCTAAGAGTAAAAATGTCTTTTTCATTATGCTGCTTTCACTTGAGTTATAAGACCAGTGATTATTTCAAGGCAAATGCCCCAAACATATTTTAGGGTGTATTTTATCGCATTTAATCTTCTAAAGATATTTTTATCTCTATTCCTGCAAAAGTATTAGCTTTTGCTCTTATCTTTTTCTAAATAAAAATACTACCAGGATGCACGAAACTAAGATGAAGGCAATGGAAATGGATATTGCTAAAAAAAACCAAAGCATTACTGACCTTAAACGGCTGCTTCAGGAAGCAAAAGAACGTGAACACAATGCTGGTAAAAACTTACAAGATCTACAAGAACAAGTGAGTACAATTTAGCCAGATGTCTCTGAAAATAGATTGCTTAATATTAATTAATTTCTTCCTAATGTCTATATTGGCAGAGTACATTTTTTTCTCTAATCCACCCTTTTGTAAGCTTTTTCAGTCCTAGTTGCCGCAATTGTATATTTACATATTTTAGGCAATTAATGAGGTTTACTACATATTATCAATATATATTCCTGACTTGCAGTCTTAGGAAAAATATTTTGTTGCTACTGTGTCCTTCTGTTGTGGGTTTGGTTGTTTTTAATTCTAGTTTCATTGATCACATGAAAGCCCGTAGGTACAGATCCTTCAAATGATCTTAAAATCTTTCTAGTCTGTTCCACAGAGTGAGTTTGCTGCGGGCACTTCCCTCTTCCTTCCAGGTCTTTTTTTGGGCATTGACTTTGCCATCCTAAGGAAGATCTCCATGCCTGTTTGCAATATGGCCTCTTACATGCAGTCCCTAATAAGTCTTACAAATATTATTTCACACACGAAGAGCTGATGAGTATTAAACTCAGGTATCTTTGGAAAGATGTATCAAACTTTGTCCTTTAAGTACTCCAGAGATGTAGCTCTAGGACTACACACCTAGATTAGCTTCTATCTTCTCATTTATTAATATGCAAATGGTTTTCTTCCCCAGACATCTTGTACTGGCCATTCTCAGTGTAAGGTATTGAATACAGAACTTTCAATACAGGAAGTTGTCATATGTATCATGTAAGCAAGTAAATGTGTTCAATAAATGGAACTGAGTCCTATAAAACAATTATTTCATTAATTTTTGCTTGTTTTCCCTTTTCTAAAGTCAGCATTATTAACATGAATTGTATACCAGCAGCAAAATTAACAGAGAGATAAAATTATTTCAGTATGTGATACTACTTTGGAGCAACACACTTGCCAGTTTCTTTCATGTCTCAAATACTGATGAAGGGATGTGGTCAAGGTTAACTGCATTTCAAAGAAACTGATTGTGAAAAATAACAAATCCTTAGCATTTTGGATAGGAATAGAATCAAATCTTATTACTAATAGTAGCCTTATGAGAGTTCATAAAATGTCACTGCATTCAAAAACTGTATATCGCCTCATATTTAAAACACTAATTTTTTGCTCCTGCATCTTCTACTGAAAGGTGTTTCTAGAGGCGAACTCCCTCTCTGGTCAGAGCCCTATTCTGGCTCATGGCTGCAGGTCATTTCTAGTCAGCGTACACTCATGTGAGTTTTCATTGCAAAATCACAGGCTTTACTTACTTTGTTTAAAAAGGAACCTGGATACCTAGGTATGCAAGTAATCACATCAGTAGTATTTTTAAAGACCTTTAAATGATGTAGGCATTTCACTTCCCTACGTGTATGTATAAATTATGCTAATGTAGCAATATGTCTTAACTTTCTTTGCAACTCTAACTTTAGCATACTTTTTATTCACCCTTCATGAAATATGTAGCAATGAGCTGTACTAACTTTAAAAAGGCTGTAGATAACTAACTTGTCAGTAGAGTAATACTTGGGTTTTCTTCTCTGTAATAACCTAGCACTTGATTACATACTTAGTATTATTTTCATTCATTTTTCAATCCTGTGTCAAAGAGAACCCCATCTGAACTGCATTATCCATGGACACTGTTTTCAAGAGTAAAACTATCTTAGTTCTTCTTTTAAGGTTGAGCTTCTCAAACAGTTTCCTGAAGGTGTGAAGACAGAGCAAAGCCTCATGAGGGAGCTTCAGCTTTTAAGGTAATGTACTTTTAAATAACTAAATAAATACCTCAGCCAATATACATAAGAATGATCTGGAAACGGCCATTGCAATTTTTAGTTCCATGTTTTATATTCTAAAATATTTTAATAATTTTAAAAAATTATTCTAAAATTGTTTTATATTCCAGATTAACTAATAATCGATTAGAGAAAGAAAAAGCAGAACTTGCTCACCAGGTGGAGGATTGTAAGCACCATGTACACACACATACAAGTGAAAGTCCTGCAGCTGGTAATAAAGATCTTTGTGTATTTTGGGCCTAAAACTATTTTTACTTACTATATGTGTGCTAAATGATAATAAATCTGTAAATTATTTGAGTTATATTAATGCAAGAGTAGTATAAACTGGAGCAGATTAAGGTCTTGAATTTGTGAGTATTTTATCGGTCCCATGGGAAAAGCAGAGCACTATAGAGCAGCCCATGGCCATATGACTGGAGAAAAATATCCCCTAACTCTCTTGAAATTATGAATATAATTAACAAAATCCTTATACTACATTATTCCCAAGTATCCTGCATTTATTTCAGAGAAACTGTGCACGTTGTATTTCTGAGATGTACACTAATAGACTGGCCCTTGGAGTATTGCATTCTATCACAGGAACTAGACATCACCACCTAATTTGTACAAGAACTAAAGAAAAGCTCAGATGACTTGAATTATGGGTGGTTGTTGATCCAAATTGGGTTTACACACTTCAACAGTTTCAGCTTTCAAGAGATTCAGAATTACTGAAACAAGATTATTCATGTCATTGATTTTCATCACCTTAAATTTTATAACAAATTATTATTATTATTTTTGTAGGATGTAATGAAACTGTAGAGAATAATAATATTGACAAGTTAATGAGGGAAGTAGCTGATCTCCAGACACAGCTGAAAGCCTCAGAGTTAGAAAAACAACAACTAAAGGTAAGTTGCAAGGATCATCCTACGCAAGACAATGAACAAAGTTATTAATAGCTAGAAAGAGCTGTTTAATTTCTAAACTAATAATTAATGACAAAGTCAATTTCTAAACATTATGTTTATAAAGCCTATTTTGTTGTTGGTGAATGTGCTGTTCATGGGTAGATTTTTGTGTCTCTTGAGAACATGCTCTCATCATTTAGTCTCTTAAGAAAAAGGCAAAAAAAGCTGTTGTTGACTTGTATTTCTTAAGTTCCGGATAAAGGGTGTACTCCTTCATTCTTTTTAACAGGAAGAAACAAAAAAGCTGAGAAAAGAACTAGAAAACTTCAACCCTTCTTTTTTTGAAGAAATTGAGGATCTCAAATATAACTACAATGAAGAACTAAAAAAAAATATTATCTTAGAAGAGAGATTAAAGCAGCTTTCTGAAGAGTTTGGCATTCAAGGGGATAGTCCAGGCAACGTTTCTGTTGACTAGGCCTGTGTTTAGTATCCTCACTATCGATACAGAAAATAAATGCCAGGGCAGTTACATAATACTGATTTATTTGTCGGTTTTTATCTTGGAATGTAAGAAGTCTACTGAAGTTACAATAGTTTGGCACACACCTAAGAATGCAGAATTGGATTAGTCAACAGAGTATGGTCAGTATTTACATACACCAGTCAAAATACAAATGAGTGTAAGCTCTTCCAAGTCCTTTGCAATTTGGGTAATCCACAGGTGTCACGTGAAGCTGAAAATTTGGATTTACCCTAAAAGTTGATAAACTCTTAAAATGTGCTAAGTATACTAAGTTCCAGAGCGAGAAGTAGATAAAATTTGTTCTTACCATCTTGACGTATGATGTGGAGAATGCAAAATTGCCGGCAGGACCTCTTTGAGCACGGACGGGTGGGCCAGTGAGAGTAATGAGTCTAATTCAATATGAATTTAACATCAATACCCTTTAATGAACTCTTAACAACACTGAATATCAATGTCTGCCAGACCACGTTTTTCTACCCCTTATACCATCTTGTGCTATGATACCTCCTAACTGTGGACTCGGGCTCAGCATGCTGGATGTCTGTTCTTACAGCCCTGGTTATTTTTACCTCAATTTTAGAAAATCCAAGAACAAAGAACTGAAAATAAATTTATAATATTTCAGCCAAACTAATGTTATTTTTTGTAGATAAATGATTTTTCATTTTGTATATTTTATATAGCTGGATGTATACTTTTATAGTACAGATAAAATAAAGCCAACTCGATCATGAAGTCTCATGTTTATTTATATGCCATCTTACTTAATATGCCCTTGTTGCAGTTTCCTAATTGAGATGCAGTCTGAAAATGGCTATTATTAAGCCAAGTCACATTTCTCCTCTCTAATTACTAAGGATCTCCAAAATAAAACTAGTATACTTTCTATTTACCCTTTTTGTCCCAAAATAGTGGAAGCAACTGTAGGATATAGTTTAATTAAGTTTTCAAGTAACAGCATAATACTGCAGCTTACCAGTTAAATAATACAGTGAAAAGTTCACCCCAAAAGAAATCGTTACAACTTGTAAAAACCCCACAAAATTTCAGGGTTAAATCTGGTCCCACCTGAAATACGTCCTTTACTGTTAAGAAACAACTAGAAACAAATCTGAATCCTACATACAACACAGTGTCATAATAACTATATAAATATAAGTAAGTCCAACCTATGGAAGTGTTACAGTTGATTGCATTCACTAGCTAAGCTATTAGGACCAGCCAGTGTTAGACACCATACTTCTTACACTTAATTAAAACAGTTTCCAGAATGGGTTCAAAAGTTAACGATTTTTCAGAACTGAAAATAAACATGCTGAAAGCTAAGATCTGTGATCCACATCTCAGATCTCTCGTTACATAAAATCAGTCATTCAGGAAAAATTTAAAATAATATAGTACCAAGGCTGCTGCCAAAGCTAGAAGATTATTTGTAGAGTTCTGTGGTAGACACAAGTAAAAGGAATGCACCACATGTGACAACAATTAACTTAGAAGAGAAAAATCATTACACATCAAACTTGATATCTTTGAGTCTGTCAAATCTTTGACCATCCAAGTTCGAAAAGTGGTGAAACAAACTCTTTGGTTCAAAGTCACAGTGATATTTAGTTCTATTGAAAGAAATTACAACAGGCTGAGAACTCAGGTATGTCTCCGCAAGTGGCCAGGGTAAACCAAGATGATGACGATGGAGCTAAAACAGAAATAAGACTAGTTTAGAGCTTTTGATAGTAGCAGCCCATCAGTTCCCAGCTTCTGGGGTATGGGTATGAGTGCTTTAATTCCGTGATCCTTGGCATTAGGGCACTTATAACCATCAATCAGTTTTCTGAATGAGTAATAACAGAGCATAAAATGCAAACTAGAACTAAGGTGTCCACCACAGCTTCAGAAATACATACTAATTATCAAAACTCCCATTCTTACTAATAATACTTTTCTATAAGTAAACATTACAATAAATGAATTTTTAAAATAAAAGAACTAAGCTTTAAAATGTTGAGTCACTCCTATATAGAGTCAAGAAAATATTATTTTATGTTCTTAATTACTTCAAGTTATTAGCATAATGTACATAATGAAAAAGTTTAACATTGCCATTGTAGTGATTCACTGGGTTGACTAATTCAACCGTCACCTGATTTGCTACAAGAACATTTACTACTAAAGAATTTGGAAAACATATACCTCACAATACTTCATGTATTATGAATTATTATAGTACTTTCCACATTTCAATTTATATACTTACCTTGATTAAACACCCATCATGACAGTGCCACACAATTCCTTCAACTTTACCCTCACTGCAGCCTTCAAACCAAGACAGTATGTCATTTTGTTTCAAAGCAGGTGGATTCTTTAATTCAAATGCTCCATGTGGTACAAGAAGGTGTACAGGCTGCTTCTTGCTTCCTAATCCTATGTTAAAACAAACAAAAATCTTCCTGCTAGTTATGTGTGATAACTTAAGATTCTCCTCACTTCTGTTATTACAGCTATCTTAGAAGCACTCTATAACAGTAGACTTCTATTAGATGCTACAACATTGTCCTGCCCTTAGGAGAACATCTAAATATACTTTTAAGTATCAAATGTAACGGTCTCCTCCTCACATAACTTTTTATTTATATAAAATAAACATGACACTGAGATTTATACAGCTGCCTGCTTTGCCCTTGTGGTCACCTCCTCAGTAACCATAAAGGTAATAGCTAAATTCTTCAAAATCTGGCATATTTTCTTGTGAATATGGATTAACACTTAAGCTAGGCTGCTACCAACTGCATTGTGTCTTCAGTAACTGTTCAATATCTTCATCTAAGAATACAGCTATTAGAGTTTTTTGTTGCAGTTCATTTACATTCTGCAAAAATGCTTAGGCCAGGTACTACTATTTTTCCTGTCCATCCTTGCAAGTTCTCCTAACAGCAAAGCTCAGACATTAGAATTCACTTGTGCTCATACCTAATTATTTTTTGTTATAGGCTTTTAAAGGGAGAAGTCACAACTAAAATTTAGGTGAAATTACATTTCCTATAAAAATACTCATATTAATTGATAATTTTAAAATTGCAACTTATTAATAGTAATATGTAAAGCAATTTTTCCAGTCAGAATGTTTTTTGAAAGACTAAAGCAAAGCATTTTTATAGTAACTCCTAAAGCACATGCAGGTGGAAAGAGGTTTGATAGACATAAATAGTCTCATGACAACTCAGTGACAACTGAGGCGAGTATTTTTGGTTGAGTTTTCTTTGAGCCAGCGGTTTCTCCTTTCTAAAAAGGTTACATTGCTACCTTTTTTAAAAAACTTATAGAAAGAAAATACATAGTTTTCACTCAAAAATTCCACTAAATAAAAAAGTATTTAAGAACAGACCATACAGACTTACCATAAGGATTTGCATTAATATTAGTCCCAATAAGCTCCAATGTTTGTTCTAAAATTTCTGATAATGGCACCGGACTGATTTCCAGAAGCCCTGGGTCAGCATGGTGTTTCAATACCAGTGCTATTTCAGCCTCATAATTTATAACGGATGAATGCCAGCAATACTGCTTACTATTCTTCTCCACAGGCACCCAACCTATGAGAAAACATTGCATTTTACCGAAGTAAACATCTGAAGCTATCACATGCATACTAGAAGTGTACATGCATTAAAAAAAAAAAAAAAGGCAAACCCCACAAAACTAAAAACACACAAAAAACCCCCCATAACACAATTAACTACAAGCAGAAAGTAACAAGAAAAACTGTCGTATCTCAGAGAAATGTCAGAGGAATGTAAACGTGACAACTATGCCTTCAGCTGAAGCCTGGAAATCTGTGCAGCAAACTGCAATTATTTTCAATGTGTCAAGAGAACAAAACCTTTCTGGATAGTGAATGACATTCCAATTGTTTTCTGAATATGTTAACTACTACTTTTAACTCTGAAACTAATTCTAATTCACTTCAACGATGGATTGCCGCCCTCGTTTTATCTGTGCTGCATCATAGGTACCTGGCATATGTCCATTTTCATCAGGCAAAGGATTGCCATTAGAGAACTCGATGTCCTTTGCTGGAATCCAGGTATCTGGAACAGGCTTGAAATCCTCTTCAATATTCCAAACAAATTCTAGATATACAAATGTGGTAGGTTTTGGCAAACTGTTAGTCAATTTTACATTTTGATCATCTTCCAATGCAAGTATTAGAACACCGTTGATCTAGACCTTGTTTTACAGACAGTAGTCCCTGTTATTTTGTACAAGCACCAACATCTGGCACACTTAAGCAGTGTAGAATTAGGAGGGTTTAAAGAAGCATAGCAGCCTTTAAGTAGTTTAAA
Source organism: Nesoenas mayeri (assembly GCF_963082525.1). Lineage (NCBI taxonomy): Eukaryota > Metazoa > Chordata > Aves > Columbiformes > Columbidae > Nesoenas > Nesoenas mayeri. The sequence continues at coordinate 48,497,717 of NC_137541.1, forward strand.
AGTTCAAAACTAAACAAGATCAACAAATAGCTATCCCAATAGCCAATATTATATTTAAACTACAGCGAGAGAATAGAATACAACACAACACAACACAATATTTCAGCTGGAAGGGATGATCACTGAGTTCAACTGCCTGACCAATTCAGGACTGACCCATGAGTTAAAGCATGGTATTAAGGGCATTGTTCAAATGCCTCTTAAACACTGACAGGCACTGATCACCTCATTAGGAAGCCTGTTCCTGTGTTTGACCACCCTCTCAGTAAAAAAAATGCTTCCTAAGGTCTGGTCTGAACCTCCCCTGGTGCAGCTTTAAACCATTCCCATGAGTCTTGTCACTGAATAGCAGGGAGAAGAGATCAGCACCTCCCTCTCCACCTCCCCTCCTCAGGAAGCTGTAGAGAGCAATGAGGTCACCCCTCAGACTCCTTTTCTCCAAAATGGATAAATTCAGAATCCTCAGCCACTCCTCACGGGACATTCCTTCCAGCCCTTTCACCAACTTTGTTGCCCTCCTCTGGATGCATTCAAGTACCTTCACATCTTTCTTCCATTGTGGGACCCAGCACTGCACACAGAGCTCAAGGTGAGGCTGCACCAACACTGAATATAGTGGATAATCACCTCTTCTGACCATCTGGCTCTGCTGTGTTTGATGCAACCAGGATGCAGTTTGCCCTCTGGGCTGCCAGGACACACAGTGCTGGCTCATGTTGAGCTGCTGCCAACCAGCCGCCCCAGATTCCTTTTTGCAGGGCTGCTTGATCGCCAGCCACTCCTCTCCCAATTCGTACTTGTGCCTGGTATTACCCTGTCCTAGGTGCAGAATCTGGAACAGTGACTCATCTCCAACCTCAGTTCCTGGAACATTTATGGAGAAGATTATACTGGGTACTGTTGAAAGGCACATCAAGAATAATGCAATCATCAGATAATCAAGATGGGTCCTACCATACTATCTACTAGCTCCTCCAGTACTCTGGGATGAATTTCATCAGGCCTCATGGCCTTGTAAGCATTCAGTTGATACAGCTGGTCCCTTACAATTTCAGCATCCAGAAATAGAAAGTCACTGTTCCAACACTCATGGTCCTCTGACTCAGAAGACTGGGCACCACAAGGTCTGTCAGTATTATTAAATAACGAGGCAAAAAAGACATTGACTGTCTCTGCTTTTTCTTCATCCCTATTAGTCAGATGACCATCTTTGACAAGTATCAGTCCAATGTTTTCTTTAGACCTCCTCTTCCTATTAATACACTTAAAAAAGGCCTTCTTGTTATCTGAAAAAACACTGACCAATTTCAACTCTACTTGAGCTTTGGCATTTCATGTCTTCCTGTTGCATATATAAAGCACAGCTCTATAGTCCTCTTGGAAAGCCTCATCTCACTTCCAGAGATCATATAAGTTATTTTTGCTCTTGAGCTTCACAACGGTGTTCAGCCAAGCTGGTCTTCTGCCCCACTTGCTTGACTTAAAGCACAGTGGAATGTCCTGCTCCTGTGTTTCTAAAGGGTGATTCTTAAAGACTGGCCAACACTCGTGGACTCTGAAGCCCTCAAAAGCAGATTCCCAGGATACTCTGCTAAACAGCTCACTGAATAGCTTAAAGTTTGCTCTCCTCAAGTCCAGGGTAGCAACTCTGCTGTCATTTTCTCTTATTACACTGAAAATTTTAAACTCAACCATTCCATGATTACTGCAACCTATACAACCACAAGCCCTTCTCTATTCACAAACAGCAAACCTAAAGGGGTGCCTTTCCTACTTGGCTCATTGAGTACCTGTGACAAGAAGTCATCTCCTAAAATGTTCAACAATTTCTAAGACCTGCTCATTACAGCAGGATGACACTGCCAGCTGACGACTGGGAAGCTGAAATCTCCTACAAGGACAAGGGCTGGGCAACCAGTAGCAGACTGCAACTACAATATCTCCTTTGTTTTCCACTCTCCTAATCCTCAAGGTAGATGAGGTTCTTAGGGACATGGTTTAGTGACAGTGTTACAATTGGATTCTATGGTCTTGACGGTCTCTTCCAAACAAAATGATTCTGTGATTCTAAACACATCACCACTCACTGTACAGCCTGTACAATGAAACTCTCCCGTACATCCACAGCAACACCTCCACCTCGCCTGCCCTGCCTATGCCTCCTGAAGTGCTGTAGTCATTCATCCCAGCACTCCAATCATGGGACTCATTCCACCAAGTCTCACTTACCACCAATGGTATTGTAGTTCTGGGACTAACGCTTCCAGTTCATCCTGTTTGTTTCTCATACTGCGCACCTTGGCATACAAGCATTTCAGACACGCCCCTGAGCCATTCGTGCTCCTAGGAGCAGCGTCAATGCTCCCACTGCCACTATCACCCTTCAGCAATGTCATGCCAACCCTTGGCTTACCTACTGCAATCTTCTTGGTGTCCCCTTCCCACACTGATTCTACCTTAAAGCTCTCATAAATTAAAGGTAAGAGTGACATTTAAAAAGTTGGAGCAGGACCACTGACATTTCCAGTGTTATACTAGATGTGTTTTTCCAACTGGATAACTTACATTCCCAAAAAGAAGGAAAAAAATCTTCACTAACCTTTGCAATCTTCCAACGAATACAGGAATCGTTTAAACCTTTTTTCAGCTTGTTTGTTGGGTTTTCGGTCCAGTCTGGCCCATAGATATGGTCGCCCTAGAGTTTCCAGAGGGATAAAACCAGCAGTTTACTGAGGTAACCACACCCTGCAGAGTGCTAAATTCAGCTACATCAAAGGCAAGATAGGAATCCTTATTTGTCACTAGAGAAATTTTATATTCAAAGACATCATTTAAATTCATAAATTAACTACTGCATATAAATCTAAAAATGTATTTGTAGAATAATGCCTAGTTTAACAGTTTTCCTCCCAACGTCAATCCTTTTAATCTTTCCAAAGGATATTAGACACTCTTTATTATATAAACTCTAGTGTGCAAGGATGACTTGCTAATAAGAAATTTTAAAACTGGTGTAGTTCCTTGATTAGCATCTTCACTTAAACCATACTTCATGCATTTTAGAGAGTAAAATCTGTAAAAAATTCATAAACACCTACTATGTTTACAATAACGATTACTTTGTGGTCAAGATGTTTAATGACAGTTAAATTCACAACAGCTGTAACCCAATAAATCATACAATAGAAGTGAATGCCAAGTAAAATAAGGCTTCTAGTCAGCACGAGAAATCTGCATATGGATCTTCCTGATTACCTTTATAGGTAGTTACATAACAGCAGGTTCCGTCCACCTTTTCAGTAGGAATTGCATTGTATATATCTGCCTCTAACGCCTTCCCAGTTATAGTTTCAGTTGCCAAAACTTTAAATGGCTGAAAAGAAGACAGGTATTTTAAACCCTCATCATGGCTGTGATACTGCCTTATTCTCACATGGATCCTTGTTCCTTACAGCTGGCCTCTGCAAATCCACTATTATACATTATATTACTGATTTCTGATCCTATCAAAATACACCACTGTTTCCTCAAGACATGACAGTTTGGCAAATGCTCTAAGACAAAAGAACAAAGCCAATGTATTTGCAAACTCTCTCCCTCTTCTCCATTCTTGATTAGTATTTAGAGATTACTTTGCCTTCCACTTTACACAGTGCTTATAAACAAGAAGGGTTCCAGTCCAACACTACAATGTTTTGAGAGGTGCCTTCCTGTATTACTATGGCAAGAAAAATTCATCATGAGCAGCTGCTCCAAGCTTGCACTTTGGAGATTAAAGTCAATGGCACTATGTTAGTGCAATACACAGACTAGGGGAATGTAAGGTGGCAAAAGCATCCTGGTGTTAAGTATTTAGCATCAGTGCTGTCAATTAAACACTTTCCTGATTAGAAAAAGCAAAGAAATAAGTGGCCTGGAGATGTGAAATAAATATAAATATCCAGCCACAACTAGTCCTAGATTCCAGGAGTACTTCCATAGACTTCTATAACAGTGTCACCACAAACATATAATCAGTTGTGTTTGGATTCAAATATATTCCTGTACAGTCATCACCCCTCTGTCCTCTCTCCCCAGTCAATTTTGACCTTGAAGTTGGTCACTGCCTCTACCTGCTAGCAAATCACAAAACAAGTCCTTCTTTTACAAAAGTCTCAAAACATAACTTGGAAATAATGAGAACATTCTCAATGCTTTCATTAAATTATGTGGCTGTTTCATACCTTGGAAATAAGATTTGTGACCATAACATACAGTATATATGAGGATCTTACGAAGATTGCATGAAAATTTTCAGCAGAGTAAGAAAACATATCCATTGGTTTTCCCACCACCACCATCCTTTGGCTCTAGAAGTCATAACCCCTTCTACTATGCTTGCTGCACTCTGAAAACCACGAAAAGATAGTGTTTGCCAGTTCCAGATCTAATCCAAAAATTGGTGTTTTCTACATGAAGGAACAACAATGTAGAGTGGTACATTTACATGACCATTATTGACATAGTGCTGGTACTCAAAGTTGAACAGTTAACTTACTGATGTTCTGGCAATCATTTCAGCGCTTCCATCCACAAGTCAAGCAACAATGGGAGAAAGTCAACTCTATGGATTCAAGCTCACTGTGCAGCCAACAGACAGCAGTAGGTGCTGCTACTAAAACTGGGAAACACGAGTTGAAGAACTACAGCAGACAGGTGAACGACACCCTGATCTGCCCCAACACTGCCTGTTACATCTTGGGAAGAATTAACTTTGATTGGGCTCCATTACTTTCACCTCGCTATGTACTCCATGTCTTATAGCCTTGAATGAATTCTTCCATCATAAGCCAAATGCTCCCAGTGCAGACATGTTGGAGCAGCCTCGTTCCTACCATGACTGTACCCACACTTAGAAAAAGCAAACTCAACATCAAGGTGAACACCTGGATGCACTTAGCAAGAAAAAGGTGGGACACACCTGAAAGAGCTCCCAAACGCTATTTATTTCTCGCACTTCAGGCGGGGAGACACACACAAATACGGAAACCCCTACCCCACATTTTGGTCACGCTCTGCAGCCAAACCTCCCGCCACTCGCTGTCCCGCTCCCCGCAGCCGGGTCGGGCGGGTCTGACACGGCCGGTGCCGCTGCCTGTCCACCCCGCTCCGCCCCGCCCTGCGGCCCCGCTCCCCGCGGCCCAGAGACACCCCCTGGGTCTGGGCCCAACCACGGCCCCGGCCCCACCGGCCTCCTCCCGGCCCATTCCGCCTCGGCCACCTGGCGCTCCCGCTTGGCCGACGGCTCCTCCTTCACCTCGGTCACGAACACACACGGCACCTTCCGCTGCACCGCGCCCCGCCGCCTCATGGCCCCGGCCACCCGAGCCCGCCCGCTCCCAACGCCGGACCAGCGCCGGGCGGAACTGCGGCTGCACCGCCCCGCGCTGCGCCACGGGAAATGGAGTCCGGGACCGCCCGCCCGCCGGGAGCCCCGCGGCGCACCCGAGCGCTGGGGAGGGCGGCGCAGGACAGAACGGGGCGGGCGCGCTCGCCTTGGGGCACCTTCCTAGCAGCCGTCAGCGAGGCGGGGGCATCCCCTCTCGGAGGCGCCCAGTCCGGCCGCGGGCCTGGGGCAGCTCCAGGGCTCCAGGCACCGTTCTGTCTCCAGAGCGGCTCCCGCTGTGTCAGGGCCGCCCCGCCCGCCTGTTTTCGGCTCCGGGCTGAGGCAGCGCGCGGTGATGGTGCCGTTGGTGCCGTTGGCCCGGCAGCCGTTCCTCGGGCAGTTTCCTGCTTGCCCGGGTGCCGCACACCTGGCTGGGGCAGGGATGCCCGGGCCCCAGGGCATGGGGAACCATCTGTGTTGGTTTTGCCCGCGTCAGCACAGGGGCCTACGGGTGGTTCCTGGGCTCTGCTCCTCGGGATAAACCTCTGAAGCCGTGGTGGGTTGACCCTGGCTGGACAGCAGGTGCCCACCAAAGCTGCTCTGTCACTCCCCTCCTCAGATGGGCAGGGGAGAGAAGATAACGATGGGTAAAGACAAGGACAAGGAGAGATCCCTCATCCGTTACTGTCATGGGCAAAACAGACTTGACTCGTGGAAATTTGTTTAATTTATTACCAATCAAATCTGAGTGGAGTAATGAGAAATAAAACATAAATCTTAAAGCACCTTCCCAACACCCCTCCTTTCTTTCTGTGCTCAAGTTCACTCCTGGATTTCCTCTACATCTTCTGTCCGAGCCGCAAAGGGGAAGAGGGAATGGGGGTTATGGTCAGTTCTTCACAGGCTGATGGGCAGTCTGGACCAGCAGCGAGTCCATCTTGTAGCCAGCTGGCACGGGCTCTAGTGGACATGGGGGAAGCTTCTAGCAGCTTCTCACAGAATCCTCCCCTGCCACCCCACCTGCTTCAAAAACCTTGGTGTGCAAACCCAATACAGAATTAGTTCTTCCTGAGCTTACCACCTTAAGCTTACCTCAGCCAGACACAGCCATAGAACTACAAAGACGCCCTGTTTCCACAGCTTTTGACAACATTAACGCTTTTTCATATGGCTGCTCGGGCCCACTGACAGTTCAGTATTCATGGTCCACATCTACGAAGCCTCAACAACGAAGAAGATGAAGAGGATGATGAAGAGATAGAGAACTATACAACTGATATCTCGTGCTAAAAATTTAATTCCTAAACATGTTTCTGAAAGAGCATATAGATTTATTCTAGTCAATAATGTACAAATATTTCTGTATGTCTATTTTGACAACAGAGCCAAGAAAACATGGAGGTGAATAGAAAACAAGAATGATAGGTAGAGCGGAGAATGGGATGAAGCGAGTGGTTGAAATTACAATAGTCTAAAGTGAAAGAAGATGCACCAATGTTTCAAAAGTGACAAAAATGGAAATTAGAAAAGTATGTTCTGTGCCGCTGCTTGTCCACCCCACTCCGCCCTGCCGTGCAGCGCCGCTCCCCATGGCCCGGCGACTCCCCCTGGGCCAGGCCAGGGCGAGACAGGACAGGGTGGGCGCGGTGGCCTCTCCCCAGCACCGCCCCCATGTCCTGGGGTAACAGTTCTCCTCAGCATTGCCCAGGACTGAAACTTCATTTCCTCCCATAGGTATCTTTGGTTCTGAGCCAGCACGGGACATGAATGGGAATAGGGAGGTTAATTCGGGACACAAGGGGAGGCTCTCTTTCTGCTTTAGAGCTGGCAGTAGACACCGCAGAAGCAAGAAAAAGCAAGTAACCCCAACCATGTCAGCAGTGAACAGCCAACAGTGTACTAGAATAACAGGAGCAGCAAGTGTCCCCATCAAAAGAAAGAGCTACATGAAGAAAAATGTTGGATTTTGCTTAAAAAATAGTCAAAGAATAAGGTTTGCCTTTGCACTACCAAAGGTTTGTTTCTCAGGCTGTAGTTGCTACAGCAAGAGGTTGGATATAATTGAAGCCCTGGCAAATAGGTTTGTCCATTTTTCATTAAAGAAACAGTGGAATGAGAGACTCTGAAATGGTCCCATTTTCTGGGATTTGCACTGAAGCAATGGAGATGAAGGAAGATGTTCAAGCTGGACATGTCTCCTGGCGCCATGATGGTGACATCAGGAGCTGGAGGAGCAGTTGGAACTTTCAGAACGTAACATTCTATACTGGCTGGCAACTGCCTTGTCCGTTTGGCCAGGCTGCACAAGGGACCAGCTCCTTCGTGCCAGCGCCTTTTGCTGCGAATTGGCATGCCAAAAATGTCCGCAACAGGGAATGCCAGCCATTTCCAGTGTTCCCCCTGCACACAGGTAAGTGCTGTAGATCTTAGAGTGCTTTGGATCCTTGGTTTCTTGATAGGGAAAGGGAGGTCTGTTGACAGGGAGGTCTGTTATGTAAGCGTAGAAGCTGATAGGTCACTGTGTCTGGGTCATGGCCACATCTGTAGATGAAATATCTGATTTTTGGACGTGGTGAGAAGAGCCAATGGTCTTCTGAACCATGGACAATTTTTTGTTTTGCATCCATGTCAGCAATGGGGACTTAGGCGTTAATGCCTTGGAGATGGGCTTTGGCTCCAGACCCAGAGCGAGTCTCAGGGGACGGGCCAGTTGAACTAACTACAGTCGAAACGTGCCTTGTTTTGGAGATGCTGCTCTTAGGACCAGATGTTAACATCTCGATCTGGTTGAAATTTCCTTTAAAATATCACATAGACTCTCATTAAGAATTGAATTGGATAACCAGACACGATCCTAAAATCTGTACTCTTTAATAAGACAGAGATATAGAAAAACAATTTTAAGTAGCGCTAACAAGAGTGACTCTCATGAAAGCGCTATCTCTGCAATATTATGTGGACTTTTTAGCTGGTGAAATTCTGACCAATAGAGGGTCAAATAATTATCAAATAATTAACAACTCCATTAAGTCCATGTAGATATGCTCTTTATTGTTTTGGATGTGATTGGGTTTTTTTTGTTGGTTTGGTTTGTTGTTGTTTGTTTGTTTGGCCGGGGGGGGGGGGGGGGGGGGGGGCGGGGGGGGGCAGGTTTTTTTCTTTTCTCCATTAGGCTTTTGTTTGTCATCTCTACAAGCAGCTGGGAGATGCTGTGAGCTGTATTAATCACAGTAGTCTCAGAACATCAACTCCCAAACTTATTCAGTTTTTGCTGAGAATCTTTCCGGGTTGGGTTTCCCACTACTTATTTGCCATGGACCCGTGTACATTTAGTAAGAGAGTCTAATGTAAGATTTACACTTGTACAGCCAATTTCATTTGGGATTGACCTGATTATCCCATTCTGGGGGAAAGGAAACTCAGCCGCATGTCAGTTAAGCAACTAGCAGATTCTTTTTCTTCCCAGCATCTCCTGAAAGGTCTGCAGTACAGAATATGGTCCCACAAAATCTTGGTCATATGTTCATAGCAGTAGACAGTGTACTGCTCCATTTAGTCCATTTTTATTATTATGTTTACAATATATGACAACTCTTTTTCTCCTGCAGCAGAAGAAGTACAGCCACATTGCCTGTTACTGGGAAAAACAACCCTCAGGCTGTGTGAGGATCAATTGTGCATTCCATCATAGCAAACCTAGAAATATAAATGGACTTTTTCTGCCACCTAGTAACAGTGAGTAAAAATAGTTTCTCTACTATTCGTTCATTAGTATAAGTACATACACAAGAAGGTCCCTGCAGTGCTCAGTAATCTCTATGAACGTTCTAAATGTGCCATGGCAAATCAAAGGGGTAGGATCTGCTACCGCAATGAGTTCAAGTTAAAGAAATTAATTGTATTGGCATGTGAACAGGGTTGCCACATGAATTTTTTAGCTGTCATGTTACAGTTCTTCCTCACTATAAGTTGCAGGAAAGATGATGAGAGCAAGTCAGTGTGACTTGTCATAGGTGCATGAGCAAGGGGACTAAACCAGAGCTGTTCGCGTCCTACCTGGGTGTGTTGAGCCACCCAACCCCAGAGGAGCAAGGCAAGAACTTGCGTGCTGTTTCTGGGAGTGCCCAAAATGCACATCTTCCTCTTATTTCTTTAGAACTGGAAACCGTGTCCAACTTCAGTATTTTTTATACAATGGACAGAATCCTGATTTTGTCTCTAGGTGCAGATCGGTCAGCTGGTACAATGTCAATAATCCCACAGTTTTTCATTCTTTTTATTTCAGGCAGATTTATTTCCTGGCTCTCAGAAAATGCTATCCCAGTTCTGAAAGTGTTTTCTGAAAACATTATAGGCAGCTATAGATTCCTAAGGAAAAGAATGCCTTTTCTGATTTTCTTCCGTTATAAGTGTAAATTAGTTTCATGAACTAGATTTTTTTTCCTCAAAAACGTACATTTTATACATCATAAAGAGATTGTGTTTCTGAAAATTTGGATAGAAAAAAATGTCTGCAAGCTAAAAATGGGTAATCCAGTGCTTAGCATTGCTAAATTCACGAAAGGTAGGTGCCATGGGGAGTGCTACAGGTCTGCCTGTTTTTTAGCATATTTAAAATATGTTCACAGCTGGGGTCCAAAACTCATGTCCTCATTTCAGCACAGGTACAACTACTTGCATGTTTCCTTATGTTATAAATATCCTGAAACATATTGGAAGAAAGAAGGATACTGACTGAAATTAGCGTATCCACCGGCTGGAAGAGATATCCAGCCTTCTCTACACAACATCAAATGATCAAAATGTTCCTCTTTTCACAAGGCTTTATTCCTCATCTGTTCTGTCAGAGGACTTACAAGCCGTGTTTTTTCATGTTTTCTGTTGGTGCAAGATGCTCTTTTGCCAAGCCTGGCAAAATAGTTTTACCATAAGGCAGAACGTGCCTATGTAATGATGCCTTCCATATAATAAAGATTTCAAAGCCATACCTGCTGGTCTGAACCTGAATTTGATATTTTAGTTCCTCCTAATAAGGAAATATTATGTTCTCTTCTGCAGATGTGCCACTGCTACAGAGTGGCCAAGAAAGGACTGCGCATCCAGCCCATCATCAAGAATCACTCCGAAATCAAGAGAATGTTTTCCTACCAGTTCATGCTGCACTCATCATAAGCCTCAAGAAAGAAGAGGAAGATGAAGAGGACAAAGAAGAGATAGAGAACTGTAAACAGATTATTTTTTCTTTCACAAAGAAGTAGAATAGGGTTTTCTCTACACTTCACAACTAGTTTGTTATAATAACCATTACCTGTTCAAAAACAGGTAATAGACTGAAGGTCTATGCATATGTATAAATATTTGTTTTGGTTTTGTATTTTTTAAATGTAGTTAAACCACTGACTGTATCTCACTTTGAGATGACATTCCTGGCGGTATTTGATTATTAAGACTTGTTGAAGGTCTTTATCTGTAGACACCTAGTAATCTTTTAAAACTATTTCCTACAGATGTTTCCAACTGGGTGCCTAAGACTGCTGCAGAAATTGAAGAGGAAAGAGCCATAAAGGAAATATGCTATAAAACTGGTAAATACGAAATCAGTCACTCTTTCCTAAAGACCAATGATGCCAATATACTAAGCCTTGGGTTTATTTTCCCTCTCGCGCTGTGTTTAGGAGAGTATTACAGGATCCAGTCCCCTCAGGAACACCAATCGGCACAAACTGTGTCTTCACCTCGGGAAAAGGAGAAATTACACTTGGAAGCTACCAAGCGAGACTTGCAGAAAGGTGAGGACTTGCCATCTTCTTGGAGAATATGTACCGCTTTTAGGATTACAGTTACAGGGAGAAACTATTAGATGCCTTGCCCCTCCTCCTCTCTTTTTTAATTTAGTGACAATAAAAGACAGCGTGTCACAAAGAACAGTAAAATACTTTATTAATCCTTCCCCAGATGTTTATACATACATAATGTCACACGCGTGGTGACTATCTGTATCAAATGTACATGGAAAAGGTAGAAAGGGGCTGTAAACCCCATGTGTGCTTCCTGGAGATATACAACTATTCCATGTATGTACTCAGATAAGATTCATAAATATAATTCATGGAAAGTGACAAACTAAAGAAGGAACAGAAAATTTATAGCTGGTTCTTTCCTTTGGAGCCATAGTTTGTCTTTAAGCTGTGTTTTAGAAATTGTATTAGAGTCTGTGGGTATTCTGGTTCAGTTACTGTAGACAGGAACCAAACATCTAAGAAAGACAAAGACTTGAAAAGGAGAGGTAAAAGGAAATTGCACTCATCACTGTCTCACAGAGGTGGGAGGAAGAGAATGGCAGTGCCATTCCCTGTGCTTACACACGAGCAGCTCACACATTCTTTCTGTTGCCTTTCCAGGAGATGGTAGTAGAATCCCCAGAACATTTATTAATACAAAAAGAGAAGGAGAGATTTCAGGAAGGAGAATACCAGCCGAGTGTATTCCCAGAAGAGATCGTCGATCCTTTGACAATGGAGGTAAATACACTTCAGCTTCAGCTTCTCATTGATTAACATCTTGTCTTGTGCTAAATAAAATAACTGATTATGCATGCCTTAAACTACAGTAGAACACCCTTGGCTACCAGGTACACTGACAGTGGAGGTGAATCTATTCTAGGAACGTTGAATCTCCCGCCATTCATTGGTATTTCTGCAACGCTGTTTGTCACCCTGTCAGCAATGCCCGTTCAGCTGTTAAGACTCTGTGTGGGCCCGTGCTGTGAACGGTATCACTGAAGTGCCTGAGGATTCAAGTAATCCTTTTGTAAGCTGAAGTTATTTTTTATGCCATGTTGTTTTAGCTCTTCAGTTTGCAGGACAACCTGTAGGTGCACTGATACAACTGAGATAGAGGCAAAGCATCCCTCATGTGCAAGGGGTGAGAAATAAGCACCGGCAGAGACGAACATATTAAGGGTTGTGGTTTTGTTGCTGAGTTCTCTTGTAACGACAGGCAGCTCAGGCTCAGAAAGTTGTCACCCTGTGCTTTGGAATCTGTATCCACTGGGTTCCCACGTAGATGTTACACTTTGAATTTGGAAAAGGGTTTGTTCCCCCTGTGACACACACAGACATTCCATACAACTCAGTTCTTACGAATGTCTATGTGAATTAAAGCCAAGGTTTGTCATTTTTAACCGTAAACCCTAAATACAGTATTCATGAACACGGTCTAATTCCTCATGAGAAGTGTTCGGAGTGAGAACCACTCAAAGCACTTGTACGAGTTCAAAGTGCTGTTGGTCTTTGTCTTTAGAGTCAACTTTGGAGTTTGCTTTTGTCACAATTTCCTGTGTCAAAGGCAATACAGCCACTTTTGCAAACCACAGTGAGCTGGTGAATAAGCAACACTCCAAAGAAATAAGGAAGAATAAATGGATTTCTTAGGAGCCAAGAAATTCACCTAACACAGTCCCAGGAAAAGGTATTTTGAGAAAACAGTTGGCTTATTCAGTTGCATTTACTAAACTGTTGGATGATCAAGCACTACTTACCTGATTTCTGTTCTTCGGGTCAAATATGGGCAATCCACATTTGGACAGGACTCGCCACAAAGAACATTGTTTTCATCTTGTCTTCCAGCCTCCAGGCTCCTGCCAAATGTCACGTTTTGAATAACTGCACAGCATTTTTAAGTTTGCTTTTTCCCTTCTAGGATTTCACACTTCAGACCCCAAAGGAAAACCAACTTACCAATCAAGGGGTCAGAGGAAGGATGATGAAACTGCTTCTTATGTTCCTCGTGGGAGAGCAGCTGGAAGAAAGACTTCTTGTGATTCTTCAGAACCTCAAAGATCAGCATATGTTTTCTACCGCACTGTCAATGTCAAACAAGAACCAAAGTTCAATGGATCTACAGGTGGGTTTGATTGTAATAGATGCGTGATTATTTTTAATATTGACTATTATTTTACATCTTGGGTAAGCAATGTCTTTGGTCTTATTCAAAGTTCTGATATGGATTGAAATGTAGTGTCAATCTCTGTGTTTTTTACTAGTATTATGTTTTCACTTTTTTATGTTGGACAGTAGACTGAACTCATTCTCTTTCTATTCATTCGGGGTAATATTTCAATTCATTTTATTTACACTTTTGAAATATGCTACTGTCTTCTTCAGAGGACGTCCTATGTCATAAATTTGACAAGAGCCTCCAGGTGGGATTCAGAGTCCTGTATCTTTCTTTTTGGCAATGTGTCTCAGATGTAACCATAATTTTACATCTTACGCTTTACTTTTAACTTGCTAATCCAGCTTCTCACAATCTCGTACATCAGTTGGGTTTTATTTGTCTTTCTCCTTTCCTTTCCCACTGTTACTCTGGAATATTCTGTTGTTTTCATCTGTTACTTCATTTAGAAATGCAGTAGTAAATAATTTGAACAGTCAAAAGTTAAGAAAGTGATTTCACCTTGCCAGTTTCAATCATCTCTCTTAAGCTCAGTTGGATCTCCATCTTGAGGTGACTCCCTATCTTCATTTCCAGGAAAAAGAACCACGCTCTGACAGAGTATCCTCTGCCTTAACATGAATACAGTTAAATGAATACCAACATCCCTGCTTCATCTCGGGATAAAAATCTCGGGTAACTTGAATTAATGGAATTAACATGGAATTCACATGGAAAAAGAGAATAATGTTTTTAACCAAATTTCACAGAGAACAGTCATTAGGCAGCTTACTCTGATGCACAGTCAACTGCCCAGCACAAAAACATCCCATTGCCTTGTATCTAGTGTTTGCACCAGCAGGGATAAAAGAGGAGATTGCATTATGGGTTTGTTTAATTGAAAATCAATTGGTTGCTTTGGGGAGATTTTCAACACAGGAATATTGATTTTGTTCAGGTCGCGGGTGTCCGTGGCAGAATCGCCTCATTTGGAAGATGCCGTGAGCCTGAGGAAATGCTGCAAGGTTACACGTGATCTATAAAGTAGTGGAGAGAAAGTCTGTATTTAACGCTGGCTTGTATTTCAGAGATGATGTATGGTGCACATGATGCTTTCATTGATCTTTCAACTGACCTAATGTTTAATTCATAGATCACACCAAGTCTTTCCTGAAACTGTAGCTGAACTTAACAAACAATGTTTATGTCTCTTCTACAGACAAATACACTTCAGGATCTTACAATGCACCAACTTGGAGGAAAGGAAATCCACATGCAAAAATGCTCCCTAAATTTGAAACAACCGTTCAGGTAACTGATAGACATTTTTACCATTAATTCTTTTTCACAAAAGCAACAGGCCTCTCCCCACCTAGAAGATGGAAAGTTGCTCTTAAAGCTTTTGCAGCCAAAACCCACAAGGTTCTAAGCAATGTTGAGTCATCTGAAAGAGCAGGGAAGAGTTCCGCTTGTTTGCAAACATGTAATTTGGACTAACCCGTGATGTTTAATATTTTACAATATTATTGATAGGAAAGCCAAATACGTACCTGCCTTCAAAGTGAGGAGCTACAACAAGTGGGTTTTGGCTCGTAGTGCTGGACAAAGCACAGCACAGACCATAGGAGTGTGATCTGTTTGTCTGTGTGATTGCTCGTGAAGTGTCTGCAACAGCTGAACCATGATCATCCGAGGTCCAAATTCATAAAAGGACTCGGGCTACAAAACATTCCCCAGATGCCCTAGGGACCATGAATACATTCTACAGCTGTCTTGAAAGCAGACATTACAACCCATATCTCATATGTTTCTGAAAGAGCATACACATTTATTCTAGTCAATAATGTACAAATATTTCTGTCTATCTATTTTGACAACAGAGCCAAGAAGTGAATAGGAAACAAGAAGCATACGTTAAACGGAGAACTGGATGAATGGAGTACCTCAAATTTTTATTTCCAGAGATGAAAAAATCTCTATGCACACCCTTCCCTCAATTTATTCAACAAATTTTAATGTATAACAGAAGATTTAATGGATATGTACCTTAAGTAATAAATTGTTTTTGGTTTTACTGTAAAGCTTTGATACTGTCTCTCACAGCATTCTCCTGGACAAGATGTCCAGCACAGAGCTGGATAAACACACAATGCAGTGAGTGGCTGACAGGCCGGGCTCAAAGGGTTCTAGTAAATGGGGTCATATTGGGTTGGACACCACTCACTAGTGGGTTCCACAAGCATCCATCTTAGGGACAGCGCTCTTCAATGTCTTCATAAATGACTTGGACACAGGACTTGAGGGAATCCAAAGTTTGCTGCCTGCAAAAAATTGGGAGGAGCTTTTGACCCTGTCAAGGGCAGAGAGGCCCTGCAGAAGGATCTGGACAAATTGAAGAACTGGGCAACCACCAACCACATGAGCTTTAACAATTGCAAGATTTTGCACCTGGGACGCAGCAGTCCTGGCTGTCCATAAAGACTGGGGCATGAGATAATGGAGAGGGATCTGTGTGTTCTGGTCAATGGCAAGTTGAACACGAGGCAGCAGTGTGTCCTGGCAGCCAAGGCCAACCGTGTCCTGAGGTGCATCAAGCACAGCATTGCCAGCTGGGCCAGGGAGGTGATTGTCCTGCTCTGCTCTGCACTGGTGCGGCCTCACCTGGAGCACTGGGTGCAGTTCTGGGAGCCACAGGATAAAAACTATATAAAGTTATGGGAGGGTGTCCAGAAGAGGTTGGTGAAGGGTTTGGAGAAGAAGCCGAAGGAGGAGCAGCTGAAGTCACTTGGTTTGTTCATCCTGGAGAAGTCTAAGAGGAGACCTCATCATGGTCTACAGCTTCCTCACAAGGGGAGGAGGAAGGGAAGGCACTGATATCTCTGGTGACCAATGACAGAACCCGAGGGAAAGGCAGGAAAATGTCCCAGGGGAGGTTTAGGTTGGACATGAGGAAAAGGTTCTTCACCCAGTATGTGGTGGAGCACTGGAACAGGCTCCCCAGGGAGGTGTCACAGCCCCAGGCCTGACAGTGTGTGATTTGTGGGGTTGTCACAGGCAGGGGCAGGAGTTGGACTCATGATCCTTGTGGGTCACTTCCAACTCAGGCCAGTCAATGGTTCTCTGGTTCTATTAAACTGGGAAACAAAGGCTGGAGCTCCAAGTGCCTGCTACATCTTGGCAAGAATTAACTTTGACTGGGTTCCTTTATTGTCATCTGCCTACGTACTCCACATCTTACTGCCTCTAATAAATTCTTCCCTCAGAAACCTGATATTCCTTTGAGAGAAAAAAAAAAAAACAACGAAAAAAAAAGAAAAAAGAAAACCTAAAGAAGTAAAAATCTAAAGAAGAGAAAAATCTCATTTTGTCTCTGCAGGACTCACAGGTGGGCCCGGCAAAACGGCTGCACACAGGTTCCCAGAGCAGTCTCGTTCCTGCCATGACAGCACATGCACTCAGACAAAGCAAACTCAGCACCAGGGAGAACACCTGCATGCACTTGGCAGGAAAAGGGACAGACCTGAAACGGCTCCCAAACCATCTCTCTCTCTCCCGCATATAAGGCGGAGAGCCTCAGGGAAACCCGTATCAAGTATTTCCGCCAACCTCTGCAGCCAAACCTCCCGCCACTCGCTGTCCCGCTCCCCGCAGCCGGGTCGGGCGGGTCTGACACGGCCGGTGCCGCTGCCTGTCCACCCCGCTCCGCCTCGCCGTGCGGCGCCGCGCCCCGCGGCCCAGCGACTCCCCCGGGGCCCGGCCCCGGCCCCGTTCCGCCTCGGCCACCTGGCGCTCCCGCTTGGCCGACGGCTCCTCCTTCACCTCGGTCACGAACACACACGGCACCTTCCGCTGCACCGCGCCCCGCCGCCTCATGGCCCCGGCCACCCGAGCCCGCCCGCTCCCAACGCCGGACCAGCGCCGGGCGGAACTGCGGCTGCACCGCCCCGCGCTGCGCCACGGGAAATGGAGTCCGGGACCGCCCGCCCGCCGGGAGCCCCGCGGCGCACCCGAGCGCTGGGGAGGGCGGCGCAGGACGGGACAGGACAGGACAGAACGGGGCAGGACAGGGCGGGCGCGGTGGCCTCTCCCCAGCACCGTCCCCATGTCCTGGGGTAACAGTTCTCCTCAGCATTGCCCAGGACGGAAACTTCATTTCCTCCCATAGGTATCCTTGGTTCTGAGCCAGCAGAATAGGGAATAGGGGGGTTAATTTGGGACACAACGCGACGCTGCTCTTTCTGCATTAGAGCTGGCAGTAGACACCACAGAAGCAAGAAAAAGCAAGTAACCCCAACCATGTCAGCAATGAACAGCCAACAGTGTACTAGAATAACAGGAGCAGCAAGTGTCCCCATCAAAAGAAATGGCTACAGGAAGAAAAATGTTGGATTTTGCTTAAAAAATAGTCGAAGAATAAGGTTTGCCTTTGCACTATCAAAGGTTTGTTTCTCAGGCCGCAGTTGCTACAGCAAGAGGTTGAGTATAATTGAAGCCCTGGCAAATAGGTTTGTTCCATTTTTCATTAAAGAAACACTGGAATGGGAGACTCTGAAATGGTCCCATTTTCTGGGATTTGCACTGAAGCAATGGAGATGAAGGAAGATGTTCAAGCTGGACATGTCTCCTGGCGCCATGATGCTGACATCAGGAGCTGGAGGAGCAGTTGGAACTTTCAGAACGTAACATTCTGTACTGGCTGGCAACTGCCTTGTCCGTTTGGCCAGGCTGCACAAGGGACCAGCTCCTTCGTGCCAGCGCCTTTTGCTGCGAATTGGCATGCCAAAAATGTCCGCAACAGGGAATGCCAGCCATTTCCACTGTTCCCCCAGCACACAGGTAAGTGCTGTAGATCTTAGAGTGCTTTGGATCCTTGGTTTCTCGATACAGCCACGTTGACAGGGAGGTCTGTTACGTAAGCGTAGAAGCTGGTAGGTCACTGTGTCTGGGTCATGGCCACATCTTTAGACTAAAAGTCTGATTTTTGTACGTGGCGAGAAGAACCAATGGTCTTCTGAATTTTTTGTTTTGCATCCATGTCCGCAATGGGGATTTAGGTGTTAATGTCTTGGAGATGGGCTTTGGCTCCAGACCCAGAGCGAGTCTCAGGGGACAGCCCAGTTGAACTGACTACAGTCCAAATGTGGCGTGTTTGGAGATGCCGCTCGTAGACCCAGCTGTTAATGTCTGGGTCTGGGTGAAACTTAGATTCAAATATTCAAACACATTTAAGCGTGACTTCATTTTTCTTTAAAATATTACACAGAAACTCATTAAGAAGTGAACTGCATAATCAGAAACGATCCTAAAATCTGCACTCTTTAATAAGACAGAGATATAGAAAAACAATTTGAAGTAGCACTAACAAGAGTGACTCTCATGAAAGCGCTATCTCTGCAATATTATGTGGACTTTTTAGCTGGTGATATTTTGCTCAATACAGAGAGCAGCAGTGTCCACGTATGTGTGAGTAAAGTAGCAATAATTACACACATAATTAAACAAGTCCATGTAGACTTTTGGGGTTTTTTTTTTTGCATTAGGATTTTGTTTGTCATCTATGAAAACAGCTGGGAGGTGGTGCGAACAGTACAAAGACAGTAGTCTCAGAACATCACCTCCCAAATTTTTAGTTCTTCAAAGTTTTTTTGGGGAATCTTTCCTAACTCAGGATAACTTTAGAGTTATCTGGAGTTAAGTAATTAACATATTCTTTTTCTTCCCAGCATCTCCTGAAAGGTCTGCAGTACAGCTCTTAGGCTGCTTTACTCCTGTTCTCATCTAGGAACAGTTTTGCATCATGAAAGCTCCATCAACCTAACTCATGATAACTTCAGAGTGTTCTGGAGCTTAAGATAACTTTCAAGATAACTTCAAGTGTTCTAAAATATGAGAATAAAGTCCCACAAAATCTTGGTCATGTCAGTTAAGTAACTCACAGATTCTTTTTCTTCACAGCATCTCCTGAAAGGTCTGCAGTACAGAATATGGTCCCACAAAATCTTGGTCATATGTTCGCTGCAGTAGACAGTGTACTGCTCCATTTAGTGTATTTTTATTGTTCTGTTTACAATATATGACAACTCTTTTTCTCCTGCAGCAGAAGAAGTACAGCCACATTGCCTGTTACTGGGAAAAACAACCCTCAGGCTGTGTGAGGATCAATTGTGCATTCCATCATAGCAAACCTAGAAATATAAATGGATTTTTTCTGCCACCTAGTAACAGTGAGTAAAAATAGTTTCTCTACTATTTGTTCATTAGAATAAGTACATACACAAGAAGGTCCCTGCAGTGCTCAGTAATCTCTATGAACGTTCTAAATGTGCCATGGCAAATCAAAGGGGTAGGATCTGCTACCGCAGTGAGTTCAAGTTAAAGAAATTAATTGTATTGGCATGTGAACAGGGTTGCCACATGAATTTTTTAGCTGTCATGTTACAGTTCTTCCTCACTATAAGTTGCAGGAAAGATGATGAGAGCAAGTCAGTGTGACTTGTCATAGGTGCATGAGCAAGGAGACTAAACCAGAGCTGTTCGCGTCCTACCTGGGTGTGTTGAGCCACCCAACCCCAGAGGAGCAAGGCAAGAACTTGCGTGCTGTTTCTGGGAGTGCCCAAAATGCACATCTTCCTCTTATTTCTTTAGAACTGGAAACCGTGTCCAACTTCAGTATTTTTTATACAATGGACAGAATCCTGATTTTGTCTCTAGGTGCAGATTGGTCAGCTGGTGCAATGTCAATAATCCCACAGTTTTTCATTCTTTTTATTTCAGGCAGATTTATTTCCTGGCTCTCAGAAAATGCTATCCCAGTTCTGAAAGTGTTTTCTGAAAACATTATAGGCAGCTGTAGATTCCTAAGGAAAAGAATGCCTTTTCTGATTTTCTTCCTTTACAAGTGTAAAATAGTTTCATGAACTAGATTTTTTTTTTTTCCTCAAAAATGTACATTTTGTACTTCATAAAGAGAGTTGTGTTTCTGAAAATTTGGATAGAAAAAAATGTCTGAAAGCAAATAATGGGTAATCCAGTGCTTAGCATTGCTAAATTCACGAAAGGTAGGTGCCATGGGGAGTGCTACAGGTCTGCCTGTTATTCAGCATATTTTAAGTATGTTCACAGCTGGGGTCCAAAACTCATGTCCTCATCTCAGCACAGGTACTTACGTGTTTCCCTATGTTGTAAATATCCTGAAACACATTGGAAGAAAGAAGGGTATTGACTGAAATTAGCGTATCTACCGGCTGGAAGAGATATCCAGCCTTCTCTACACATCATCAAATGATCAAAATGTTCCTCTTTTCACAAGGCTTTATTCCTCATCTGTTCTGTCAGAGGACTTACAAGCCGTGTTTTTTCATGTTTTCTGTTGGTGCAAGATGCTCTTTTGCCAAGCCTGGCAAAATAGTTTTACCATAAGGCGGAACGTGCCTATGTAATGATGCCTTCCATATAATAAAGATTTGAAAGCTATACCTGCTGGTCTGAACCTGGATTTGATATTTTAGTTCCTCCTAATAAGGAAATATTATGTTCTCTTCTGCAGATGTGCCACTGCTACAGAGTGGCCAAGAAAGGACTGCGCATCCAGCCCATTATCAAGAATCACTCCGAAATCAAGAGCATGTTTTCCTACCAGTTCATGCTCCACTGATCATAAGCCTCAAGAAAGAAGAGGAAGATGAAGAGGACAAAGAAGAGATAGAGAACTGTAAACAGATTATTTTTTCTTTTACAAAGAAGTAGAATAGGGTCTTTCTCTACACTTCACAACTGATTTGTTATAATAACCATTACCTGTTCAGAAAATAGTTGTAGACAAGTTTTCAAAATACTCTCCAGCTAATCCCCAATATCTTGGTACCAGTAGTCACCAGATGTGAGGCATCGTTCTAACTCCTGTGAAATACCTATCTGTATATTTCAATAGCAGTATCATCCACATACCCCCTTTTCATTAAATAGAGTTTAAAATGTGATCCAGAAATTCAGGTGGCCATCAAATACTTTTCAAACTTTTCTAAATTTGGGGACACAATTCACTAGATGAACTGAAGGTCTATGCATATGTATAAATATTTGTTTTGGTTTTGTATTTTTTAAATGTAGTTAAACCACTGACTGTATCTCACTTAGATGACATTCCTGGCGGTATTTGATTATTAAGACTTGTTGAAGGTCTTTACCTGTAGACACCTAGTAATCTTTTAAAACTATTTCCTACAGATGTTTCCAACTGGGTGCCTAAGACTGCTGCAGAAACTGAAGAGGAAAGAGCCATAAAGGAAATATGCTATAAGACTGGTAAATACGAAATCAGTCACTCTTTCCTAAAGACCAATGATGCCAATATACTAAGCCTTGGGTTTATTTTCCCTCTCGCGCTGTGTTTAGGAGAGTATTACAGGATCCAGTCCCCTCAGGAACACCAATCAGCACAAACTGTGTCTTCACCTCGGGAAAAGGAGAAATTACACTCGGAAGCTACCAAGCGAGACTTGCAGAAAGGTGAGGACTTGCCATCTTCTTGGACAATATGTACCGCTTTTAGGATTACAGTTACAGGGAGAAACTATTAGATGCCTTGCCCCTCCTCTCCTCTTTTTTAATTTAGTGACAATAAAAGACAGCGTATCAAAAAGAACAGTAAAATACTTTATTAATCCTTCCCTAGACGTTTATACATACATAATGTCACACGCGTGGTGACTACCTGTATCAAATGTACATGGAAAAGGTAGAAACGGGCTGTAAACCCCATGTGTACTTCCTCGAGATATACAAATATTCCATGAATGTAGTCAGATAAGATTCATAAATATAATTCATGGAAAGTGACAAACTAAAGAAGGAACAGAAAATTTATAGCTGGTTCTTTCCTTTGGAGCCATAGTTTGTCTTTAAGCTGTGTTTTAGAAATTATCTTAGAGTCTGTGGGAATTCTGGTTCAGTTACTGTAGACAGGAACCAAACATTTAAGAAAGACAAAGACTTGAAAAGGAGAGGTAAAAGGAAACTGCACTCATCACTGTCTCACAGAGGTGGGAGGAAGAGAATGGCAGTGCCATTCCCTGTGCTTACACACAAGCAGCTCACACATTCTTTCTGTTGCCTTTCCAGGAGATGGTAGTAGAATCCCCAGAACATTTATTAATACAAAAAGAGAAGGAGAGATGTCAGGAAGGAGAATACCAGCCGAGCGTATTCCCAGAAGAGATCGTCGATCCTTTGACAATGGAGGTAAATACACTTCAGCTTCAGCTTCTCATTGATTAACATCTTGTCTTGTGGTAAATAAAATAACTGAATATGCATGCCTTAAACTACAGTAGAACACCCTTGGCTACCAGGTACACTGACAGTGGAGGTGAATCTATTCTAGGAACTTTGAATCTCCTGCCATTCATTAGTATTTCTGCAACGCTGTTTGTCACCATGTCAGCAATGCCTGTCTAGCTGTTAAGACTCTGTGTGGGCCTGTGCTGTGAACGGTATCACTGAAGCGCCTGAGGATTCAAGTAATCCTTTTGTAAGCTGAAGTTATTTTTTATGCCACGTTGTTTTAGTTGTTCAGTTTGCAGGACAACCTGTAGCTGCACTGATACAACTGAGACAGAGGCAAAGCATCCCTCATGTGCAAGGGGTGAGAAATAAGCACCGGCAGAGACGAACATATTAAGGGTTGTGGTTTTGTTGCTGAGTTCTCTTGTAACGACAGGCAGCTCGGGCTCAGAAGTTGTCACCCTGCGCTTTGGAGTCTGTATCCATTGGGTTCCCACGTAGATGTTACACTTTGACTTTGGAAAAGGGTTTGTTCCCCCTGTGACACACACAGACATTCCATACAACTTTTCACTCCCAGTTCTTATGAATGTCTATGTGGATTAAAGCCAATGTGTGTCATTTTTAACCATAAACCCTAAATACAATATTCATGAACATGTTCTAATTCCTCATGAGAAGTGTTTGGAGTGAGAACCACTCAAAGCACTTGTACGAGTTCAAAGTGCTGTTGGTCTTTGTCTTTAGAGTCAACTTTGGAGTTTGCTTTTGTCACAGTTTCCTGTGTCAAAGGCAATACAGCCACTTTTGCAAACCACAGTGAGCTGGTAAATAAGCAACACTCCAAAGAAATAAGGAAGAATAAAGGGATTTCTTAGGAGCCAAGAAATTCACCTAACACAGTCCCAGGAAAAGGTATTTTGAGAAAACAGGTGGCTTATTCAGTTGCATTTACTAAACTGTTGGATGATCAAGCACTACTTACCTGATTTCTGTTCTTCGGGTCAAATATGGGCAATCCACATTTGGACAGGACTCGCCACAAAGAACATTGTTTTCGTCTTGTCTTCCAGCCTCCAGGCTCCTGCCAAATGTCACGTTTTGAATAATCGTACAGCATTTTTAAGTTTGCTTTTTCCCTTCTAGGATTTCACACTTCAGACCCCAAAGGAAAACAAACTTACCAATCAAGGGGTCAGAGGAAGGATGATGAAACTGCTTCTTATGTTCCTCGTGGGAGAGCAGCTGGAAGAAAGACTTCTTGTGATTCTTCAGAACCTCAAAGATCAGCATATGTTTTCTACCGCACTGTCAATGTCAAACAAGAACCAAAGTTCAATGGATCTACAGGTGGGTTTGATTGTAATAGATGCGTGATTATTTTTAATATTGACTATTATTTTACATCTTGGGTAAGCAATGTCTTTGGTCTTATTCAAAGTTCTGATATGGATTGAAATGTAGTGTCAATCTCTGTGTTTTTTACTAGTATTATGTTTTCACTTTTTTATGTTGGACAGTAGACTGAACTCATTCTCTTTCTATTCATTCGGGGTAATATTTCAATTCATTTTATTTACACTTTTGAAATATGCTACTGTCTTCTTCAGAGGACGTCCTATGTCATAAATTTGACAAGAGCCTCCAGGTGGGATTCAGAGTCCTGTATCTTTCTTTTTGGCAATGTGTCTCAGATGTAACCATAATTTTACATCTTACGCTTTACTTTTAACTTGCTAATCCAGCTTCTCACAATCTCGTACATCAGTTGGGTTTTATTTGTCTTTCTCCTTTCCTTTCCCACTGTTACTCTGGAATATTCTGTTGTTTTCATCTGTCACTTCATTTAGAAATGCAGTAGTAAATAATTTGAACAGTCAAAAGTTAAGAAAGTGATTTCATCTTGCCAGTTTCAATCATCTCTCTTAAGCTCAGTTGGATCTCCATCTTGAGGTGACTCCCTATCTTCATTTCCAGGAAAAAGAACCACCCTCTGACAGAGTATCCTCTGCCTTAACATGAATACAGTTAAATGAATACCAACATCCCTGCTTCATCTCGGGATAAAAATCTCGGGTAACTTGAATTAATGGAATTAACATGGAATTCACATGGAAAAAGAGAATAATGTTTTTAACCAAATTTCACAGAGAACAATCATTAGGCAGCTTACTCTGATGCACAGTCAACTGCCCAGCACAAAAACATCCCATTGCCTTGTATCTAGTGTTTGCACCAGCAGGGATAAAAGAGGAGATTGCATTATGGGTTTGTTTAATTGAAAATCAATTGGTTGCTTTGGGGAGATTTTCAACACAGGAATATTGACTTTGTTCAGGTCGCGGGTGTCCGTGGCAGAATCGCCTCATTTGGAAGATGCCGTGAGCCTGAAGAAATGCTGCAAGGTTACACGTGATCTATAAAGTAGTGGAGAGAAAGTCTGTATTTAACGCTGGCTTGTATTTCAGAGATGATGTATGGTGCACATGATGCTTTCATTGATCTTTCAACTGACCTAATGTTTAATTCATAGATCACACCAAGTCTTTCCTGAAACTGTAGCTGAACTTAAGAAACAATGTTTATGTCTCTTCTACAGACAAATACACTTCAGGATCTTACAATGCACCAACTTGGAGGAAAGGAAATCCACATGCAAAAATGCTCCCTAAATTTGAAACAACCGTTCAGGTAACTGATAGACATTTTTGCCATTAATTCTTTTTCACAAAAGCAACAGGCCTCTCCCCACCTAGAAGATGGAAAGTTGCTCTTAAAGCTTTTGCAGCCAAAACCCACAAGGTTCTAAGCAATGTTGAGTCATCTGAAAGAGCAGGGAAGAGTTCCGCTTGTTTGCAAACATGTAATTTGGACTAACCCGTGATGTTTAATATTTTACAATATTATTGATAGGAAAGCCAAATACGTACCTGCCTTCAAAGTGAGGAGCTACAACAAGTGGGTTTTGGCTCGTAGTGCTGGACAAAGCACAGCACAGACCATAGGAGTGTGATCTGTTTGTCTGTGTGATTGCTCGTGAAGTGTCTGCAACAGCTGAACCATGATCAGCCGAAGTCCAAATTCATAAAAGAACTAGGGCTACAAAACATTCCCCAGATGCCCTAGGGACCATGAATACATTCTACAGCTGTCTTGAAAGCAGACATTACAACCCATATCTCATATGTTTCTGAAAGAGCATACAGATTTATTCTAGTCAATAATGTACAAATATTTCTGTCTATCTATTTTGACAACAGAGCCAAGAAGTGAATAGGAAACAAGAAGCATACGTTAAACGGAGAACTGGATGAATGGAGTACCTCAAATTTTTATTTCCAGAGATGAAAAAATCTCTATGCACACCCTTCCCTCAATTTATTCAACAAATTTTCATGTATAACAGAAGATTCAATGGATATGTACCTTAAGTAATAAATTGTTTTTGGTTTTACTGTAAAGCTTTGATACTGTCTCTCACAGCATTCTCCTGGACAAGATGTCCAGCACACAGCTGGATAAACACACAATGCAGTGAGTGGCTGACAGGCCGGGCTCAAAGGGTTCTAGTAAATGGGGTCATATTGGGTTGGACACCACTCACTAGTGGGTTCCACAAGCATCCATCTTAGGGACAGCGCTCTTCAATGTCTTCATAAATGACTTGGACACAGGACTTGAGGGAATCCAAAGTTTGCTGCCTGCAAAAAATTGGGAGGAGCTTTTGACCCTGTCAAGGGCAGAGAGGCCCTGCAGAAGGATCTGGACAAATTGAAGAACTGGGCAACCACCAACCACATGAGCTTTAACAATTGCAAGATTTTGCACCTGGGACGCAGCAGTCCTGGCTGTCCATAAAGACTGGGGCATGAGATAATGGAGAGGGATCTGTGTGTTCTGGTCAATGGCAAGTTGAACACGAGGCAGCAGTGTGTCCTGGCAGCCAAGGCCAACCGTGTCCTGAGGTGCATCAAGCACAGCATTGCCAGCTGGGCCAGGGAGGTGATTGTCCCGCTCTGCTCTGCACTGGTGCGGCCTCACCTGGAGCACTGGGTGCAGTTCTGGGAGCCACAGGATAAAAACTATATAAAGTTATGGGAGGGTGTCCAGAAGAGGTTGGTGAAGGGTTTGGAGAAGAAGCCGAAGGAGGAGCAGCTGAAGTCACTTGGTTTGTTCATCCTGGAGAAGTCTAAGAGGAGACCTCATCATGGTCTACAGCTTCCTCACAAGGGGAGGAGGAAGGGAAGGCACTGATATCTCTGGTGACCAATGACAGAACCCGAGGGAAAGGCAGGAAAATGTCCCAGGGGAGGTTTAGGTTGGACATGAGGAAAAGGTTCTTCACCCAGTATGTGGTGGAGCACTGGAACAGGCTCCCCAGGGAGGTGTCACAGCCCCAGGCCTGACAGTGTGTGATTTGTGGGGTTGTCACAGGCAGGGGCAGGAGTTGGACTCATGATCCTTGTGGGTCACTTCCAACTCAGGCCAGTCAATGGTTCTCTGGTTCTATTAAACTGGGAAACAAAGGCTGGAGCTCCAAGTGCCTGCTACATCTTGGCAAGAATTAACTTTGACTGGGCTCCTTTATTGTCATCTGCCTACGTACTCCACATCTTACTGCCTCTAATAAATTCTTCCCTCAGAAACCTGATATTCCTTTGAGAAAAAAAGAAAAAAGAAAACCTAAAGAAGTAAAAACCTAAAGAAAAGAAAAATCTCGTTTTGTCTCTGCAGGACTCACAGGTGGGCCCGGCAAAACGGCTGCACACAGGTTCCCAGAGCAGTCTCGTTCCTGCCATGACAGCACATGCACTCGGACAAAGCAAACTCAGCACCAGGGAGAACACCTGCACGCACTTGGCAGGAAAAGGGACAGACCTGAAACGGCTCCCAAACCATCTCCCTCTCTCCCGCATATAAGGCGGAGAGCCTCAGGGAAACCCGTACCAAGTATTTGTCAACCTCTGCAGCCAAACCTCCCGCCACTCGCTGTCCCGCTCCCCGCAGCCGGGTCGGGCGGGTCTGACACGGCCGGTGCCGCTGCCTGTCCGCCCCGCTCCGTCCCGCCCTGCGGCGCCGCGCCCCGCGGCCCAGCGACTCCCCCGGGGCCCGGCCCCGGCCCCGTTCCGCCTCGGCCACCTGGCGCTCCCGCTTGGCCGACGGCTCCTCCTTCACCTCGGTCACGAACATACACGGCACCTTCCGCTGCACCGCGCCCCGCCGCCTCATGGCCCCGGCCACCCGAGCCCGCCCGCTCCCAACGCCGGACCAGCGCCGGGCGGAACTGCGGCTGCACCGCCCCGCGCTGCGCCACGGGAAATGGAGTCCGGGACCGCCCGCCCGCCGGGAGCCCCGCGGCGCACCCGAGCGCTGGGGAGGGCGGCGCAGGACGGGACAGGACAGGACAGGACAGGACAGGACAGGACAGGACAGGACAGGGCGGGCGCGGTGGCCTCTCCCCAGCAGCCGTCCCCATGTCCTGGGGTAACAGTTCTCCTCAGCATTGCCCAGGACGGAAACTTCATTTCCTCCCATAGGTATCTTTGGTTCTGAGCCAGCAGAATAGGGAATAGGGGGGTTAATTTGGGACACAACGCGACGCTGCTCTTTCTGCCTTAGAGCTGGCAGTAGACACGACAGAAGCAAGAAAAAGCAAGTAACCCCAACCATGTCAGCAGTGAACAGCCAACAGTGTACTAGAATAACAGGAGCAGCAAGTGTCCCCATCAAAAGAAAGAGCTACATGAAGAAAAATGTTGGATTTTGCTTAAAAAATAGTCAAAGAATAAGGTTTGCCTTTGCACTACCAAAGGTTTGTTTCTCAGGCTGTAGTTGCTACAGCAAGAGGTTGGGTATAATTGAAGCCCTGGCAAATAGGTTTGTTCCATTTTTCATTAAAGAAACACTGGAATGGGAGACTCTGAAATGGTCCCATTTTCTGGGATTTGCACTGAAGCAATGGAGATGAAGGAAGATGTTCAAGCTGGACATGTCTCCTGGCGCCATGATGGTGACATCAGGAGCTGGAGGAGCAGTTGGAACTTTCAGAACGTAACATTCTATACTGGCTGGCAACTGCCTTGTCCGTTTGGCCAGGCTGCACAAGGGACCAGCTCCTTCGTGCGAGCGCCCTTTGCTGCGAATTGGCCTGCTAAAAATGTCCGCAACAGGGAATGCCAGCCATTTCCAGTGTTCCCCCTGCACACAGGTAAGTGCTGTAGATCTTAGAGTGCTTTGGATCCTTGGTTTCTCGATACAGCCATGTTGACAGGGAGGTCTGTTACGTAAGTGTAGAAGCTGGTAGGTCACTGTGTCTGGGTCATGGCCACATCTGTAGAGGAAAAATCTGATTTTTGGATGTGGCGAGAAGAGCCAATGATCTTCTGAACCATGGACAATTTTTTGTTTTGCATCCATGTCAGCAGTGGGGATTTAGGTGTTAATGTCTTGGAGATGGGCTTTGGCTCCAGACCCAGAGCGAATCTCAGGGGACAGCCCAGTTGAACTGACTACAGTCCAAATGTGGCGTGTTTGGAGATGCTGCTCTTAGACCCAGCTGTTAATGTCTGAGTCTGAGTGAAACTTAGATTCAAATATTCAAACACATTTAAGCGTGCCTTCATTTTTCTTTAAAATATCACACAGAAACTCATTAAGAAGTGAATTGCATAATCAGAAAAGATCTTAAAATCTGCACTCTTTAATAAGACAGAGATATAGAAAAACTATTTGAAGTAGCACTAACAAGAGTGACTCTCATGAAAACGCTATCTCTGCAATATTGTGTGGACTTTTTAGCTGGTGATATTTTGCTCAATACAGAGAGCAGCAGTGTCCACGTATGTGTGAGTAAAGTAGCAATAATTACACAAATAATTAAACAAGTCCATGTAGACTTTTGGGGTTTTTTTTGCATTAAGATTTTGCTTGTCATCTATGAAAACAGCTAGGAGGTGGTGCGAACAGTACAAAGACAGTAGTCTCAGAACATCACCTCCCAAATTTTTAGTTCTTCAAAGTTTTTTTGGGGAGTCTTTCCAAACTCAGGATAACTTTAGAGTTATCTGGAGTTAAGTAATTAACATATTCTTTTTCTTCCCAGCATCTCCTGAAAGGTCTGCAGTACAGCTATTAGGCTGCTTTACTCCTGTTCTCATCTAGGAACAGTTTTGCATCATGAAAGCTCCATCAGCCTAACTCATGATAACTTCAGAGTGTTCTGGAGCTTAAGATAACTTTCAAGATAACTTCAAGTGTTCTAAAATATGAGAATATAGTCCCACAAAATCTTGGTAAATGTCAGTTAAGTAACTCACAGATTCTTTTTCTTCCCAGAATCTCCTGAAAGGTCTGCAGTACAGAATATGGTCCCACAAAATCTTGGTCATATGTTCGCTGCAGTAGACAGTGTACTGCTCCATTTAGTGTATTTTTATTGTTCTGTTTACAATATATGACAACTCTTTTTCTCCTGCAGCAGAAGAAGTACAGCCACATTGCCTGTTACTGGGAAAAACAACCCTCAGGCTGTGTGAGGATCAATTGTGCATTCCATCATAGCAAACCTAGAAATATAAATGGACTTTTTCTGCCACCTAGTAACAGTGAGTAAAAATAGTTTCTCTACTATTTGTTCATTAGAATAAGTACATACACAAGAAGGTCCCTGCAGTGCTCAGTAATCTCTATGAACGTTCTAAATGTGCCATGGCAAATCAAAGGGGTAGGATCTGCTACCGCAGTGAGTTCAAGTTAAAGAAATTAATTGTATTGGCATGTGAGCAAGGTTGCCACATGAATTTTTTAGCTGTCATGTTACAGTTCTTCCTCACTATAAGTTGCAGGATTTATTTCCTGGCTCTCAGAAAATGCTATCCCAGTTCTGAAAGTGTTTTCTGAGAACATTATAGGCAGCTGTAGATTCCTAAGGAAAAGAATGCCTTTTCTGATTTTCTTCCTTTACAAGTGTAAATTAGTTTCATGAACTAGATTTTTTTTTTTCTCAAAAATGTACATTTTGTACTTCATAAAGAAAGTTGTGTTTCTGAAAATTTGGATAGAAAAAAATGTCTGCAAGCAAATAATGGGTAATCCAGTGCTTAGCATTGCTAAATTCACGAAAGGTAGGTGCCATGGGGAGTGCTACAGGTCTGCCTGTTATTTAGCATATTTAAAGTATGTTCACAGCTGGGGTCCAAAACTCATGTCCTCATCTCAGCACAGGTACTTATGTGTTTCCCTATGTTGTAAATATCCTGAAACACATTGGAAGAAAGAAGGGTATTGACTGAAATTAGCGTATCTACCGGCTGGAAGAGATATCCAGCCTTCTCTACACATCATCAAATGATCAAAATGTTCCTCTTTTCACAAGGCTTTATTCCTCATCTGTTCTGTCAGAGGACTTACAAGCCGTGTTTTTTCATGTTTTCTGTTGGTGCAAGATGCTCTTTTGCCAAGCCTGGTAAAATAGTTTTACCATAAGGCGGAACGTGCCTATGTAATGATGCCTTCCATATAATAAAGATTTGAAAGCTATACCTGCTGGTCTGAACCTGGATTTGATATTTTAGTTCCTCCTAATAAGGAAATATTATGTTCTCTTCTGCAGATGTGCTACTGCTACAGAGTGGCCAAGAAGGGACCGCACATCCAGCCCATCATCAAGAATCACTCCGAAATCAAGAGAATGTTTTCCTACCAGTTCATGCTGCACTCATCATAAGCCTCAAGAAAGAAGAGGAAGATGAAGAGGACAAAGAAGAGATAGAGAACTGTAAACAGATTATTTTTTCTTTTACAAAGAAGTAGAATAGGGTCTTTCTCTACACTTCACAACTGATTTGTTATAATAACCATTACCTGTTCAGAAAATAGTTGTAGACAAGTTTTCAAAATACTCTTCAGCTAATCCCCAATATCTTGGTACCAGTAGTCACCAGATGTGAGGCATCGTTCTAACTCCTGTGAAATACCTAACTGTATATTTCAATAGCAGTATCATCCACATACCCCCTTTTCATTAAATAGAGTTTAAAATGTGATCCAGAAATTCAGGTGGCCATCAAATACTTTTCAAACTTTTCTAAATTTGGGGACACAATACACTAGATGAACTGAAGGTCTATGCATATGTATAAATATTTGTTTTGGTTTTGTATTTTTTAAATGTAGTTAAACCACTGACTGTATCTCACTTAGATGACATTCCTGGCGGTATTTGATTATTAAGACTTGTTGAAGGTCTTTACCTGTAGACACCTAGTAATCTTTTAAAACTATTTCCTATAGATGTTTCCAACTGGGTGCCTAAGACTGCTGCAGAAATGGAAGAGGAAAGAGCCATAAAGGAAATATGCTATAAGACTGGTAAATACGAAATCAGTCACTCTTTCCTAAAGACCAATGATGCCAATATACTAAGCCTTGGGTTTATTTTCCCTCTCGCGCTGTGTTTAGGAGAGTATTACAGGATCCAGTCCCCTCAGGAACACCAATCAGCACAAACTGTGTCTTCACCTCGGGAAAAGGAGAAATTACACTTGGAAGCTACCAAGCGAGACTTGCAGAAAGGTGAGGACTTGCCATCTTCTTGGACAATATGTACCGCTTTTAGGATTACAGTTACAGGGAGAAACTATTAGATGCCTTGCCCCTCCTCCCCTCTTTTTTAATTTAGTGACAATAAAAGACAGCGTGTCACAAAGAACAGTAAAATACTTTATTAATCCTTCCCCAGATGTTTATACATACATAATGTCACACGCGTGGTGACTACCTGTATCAAATGTACATGGAAAAGGTAGAAAGGGGCTGTAAACCCCATGTGTGCTTCCTGGAGATATACAACTATTCCATGAATGTACTCAGATAAGATTCATAAATATAATTCATGGAAAGTGACAAACTAAAGAAGGAACAGAAAATTTATAGCTGGTTCTTTCCTTTGGAGCCATAGTTTGTCTTTAAGCTGTGTTTTAGAAATTGTATTAGAGTCTGTGGGTATTCTGGTTCAGTTACTGTAGACAGGAACCAAACATCTAAGAAAGACAAAGACTTGAAAAGGAGAGGTAAAAGGAAATTGCACTCATCACTGTCTCACAGAGGTGGGAGGAAGAGAATGGCAGTGCCATTCCCTGTGCTTACACACGAGCAGCTCACACATTCTTTCTGTTGCCTTTCCAGGTGATGGTGTTAGAATCCCCAGAACATTTATTAATACCAAAAGAGAAGGAGAGATGTCAGGAAGGAGAATACCAGCCAAGCGTATTCCCAGAAGAGATCGTCGATCCTTTGACAATGGAGGTAAATACACTTCAGCTTCAGCTTCTCATTGATTAACATCTTGTCTTGTGCTAAATAAAATAACTGATTATGCATGCCTTAAACTACAGTAGAACACCCTTGGCTACCAGGTACACTGACAGTGGAGGTGAATCTATTCTAGGAACGTTGAATCTCCCACCATTCATTGGTATTTTTGCAACGCTGTTTGTCATCCTGTCAGCAATGCCCGTACAGCTGTTAAGACTCTGTGTGGGCCCGTGCTGTGAACGGTATCACTGAAGCGCCTGAGGATTCAAGTAATCCTTTTGTAAGCTGAAGTTATTTTTTATGCCACGTTGTTTCAGTTGTTCAGTTTGCAGCACAACCTGTAGCTGCACTGATACAACTGAGACAGAGGCAAAGCATCCCTCATGTGCAAGGGGTGAGAAATAAGCACTGGCAGAGACGAACATATTAAGGGTTGTGGTTTTGTTGCTGAGTTCTCTTGTAACGACAGGCAGCTCGGGCTCAGAAGTTGTCACCCTGCGCTTTGGAGTCTGTATCCATTGGGTTCCCACGTAGATGTTACACTTTGACTTTGGAAAAGGGTTTGTTCCCCCTGTGACACACACAGACATTCCATACAACTTTTCACTCCCAGTTCTTACGAATGTCTATGATGTGAATTAAAGCCAATGTGTGTCATTTTTAACCATAAACCCTAAATACAATATTCATGAACATGTTCTAATTCCTCATGAGAAGTGTTTGGAGTGAGAACCACTCAAAGCACTTGTACGAGTTCAAAGTGCTGTTGGTCTTTGTCTTTAGAGTCAACTTTGGAGTTTGCTTTTGTCACAGTTTCCTGTGTCAAAGGCAATACAGCCACTTTTGCAAACCACAGTGAGCTGGTAAATAAGCAACACTCCAAAGAAATAAGGAAGAATAAAGGGATTTCCTAGGAGCCAAGAAATTCACCTAACACAGTCCCAGGAAAAGGTATTTTGAGAAAACAGGTGGCTTATTCAGTTGCATTTACTAAACTGTTGGATGATCAAGCACTACTTACCTGATTTCTGTTCTTCGGGTCAAATATGGGCAATCCACATTTGGACAGGACTCGCCACAAAGAACATTGTTTTCGTCTTGTCTTCCAGCCTCCAGGCTCCTGCCAAATGTCGCGTTTTGAATAACCGTACAGCATTTTTAAGTTTGCTTTTTCCCTTCTAGGATTTCACACTTCAGACCCCAAAGGAAAACCAACTTACCAATCAAGGGGTCAGAGGAAGGATGATGAAACTGCTTCTTATGTTCCTCGTGGGAGAGCAGCTGGAAGAAAGACTTCTTGTGATTCTTCAGAACCTCAAAGATCAGCATATGTTTTCTACCGCACTGTCAATGTCAAACAAGAACCAAAGTTCAATGGATCTACAGGTGGGTTTGATTGTAATAGATGCGTGATTATTTTTAATATTGACTATTATTTTACATCTTGGGTAAGCAATGTCTTTGGTCTTATTCAAAGTTCTGATATGGATTGAAATGTAGTGTCAGTCTCTGTGTTTTTTACTTGTATTATGTTTTCTCATTTTTTATGTTAGACAGTAGACTGAACTCATTCTCTTTCCATTCATTCGGGGTGATATTTCAATTCATTTTATTTACACCTTTGAAATATGCTACTGTCCTCTTCAGAGGACGTCCTATGTCGTAACATTGACAAGAGGCTCAAGGTGGGATTCAGAGTCCTGTATCTTTCTTTTTGGCAATGTGTCTCAGATGTAACCATAATTTTACACCTTACGCTTTACTTTTACCTTGCTAGTCCAGCTTCTCACAATCTCGTACATCAGTTGGGTTTTATTTGTCTTTCTCCTTTCCTTTCCCACTGTTACTCTGGATAATTCTGTTGTTTTCATCTGTCACTTCATTTAGAAATTCAGTAGTAAATAATTTGAACAGTCAAAAGTTAAGAAAGTGATTTCATCTTGCCAGTTTCAATCATCTCTCTTAAGCTCAGTTGGATCTCCATCTTGAGGTGACTCCCTATCTTCATTTCCAGGAAAAAGAACCACGCTCTGACAGAGTATCCTCTGCCTTAACATGAATACAGTTAAATGAATACCAACATCCCTGCTTCATCTCGGGATAAAAAATGTTTGGTTCGGTTTGTTGGTTTTGTTTGTCTGGTTTCTGGTTTTGACCTAAACAGAAAATTATGGTAATGCTTACATGGTGTGTATAAACTGAAATTTGTAGAATTATTTTGCAATTAGTGACTTGAATTAATGGAATTAAGATGGAATTCACATCGAACAAGAGAATAACGTTTTTAACCAAATTTCACAGAAAACGGTCATTAGGCAGCTTACTCTGATGCACAGTCAACTGCCCAGCACAAAAACATCCCATTGCCTTGTATCTAGTGTTTGCACCAGCAGGGATAAAAAAGGAGATTGGATTATGGATTTCACAGTATCACAGTATGTTTGGGATTGGAAGTGACCTCAAAAGATCATCTAGTCCAATCCCCTGGCTGGAGCACGAACGCCTAGGTGAGGTCGCACAGGAACATGTCCAGGTGGGTTTTGAATGTCTCCAGAGAAGGAGACTCCACAGCCTCCCTGGACAGCCTGTTCCAATGTTCTGTCACCCTCACTGAGAAGAAGTTTTTTCTCAAATTTAAGTGAAACCTCTTGTGTTCCAGCTTGATCCCATTACCCCTTGTCCTATCATTGTGTGCCACCGAGAAGAGCCTGGCTCCATCCTCGTGGCACTCACCCTTTATATATTTATAAACATTGATAAGGTCACCCCTCAGTCTCCTCTTCTCCAAACTAAAGAGACCCAGCTCCCTCAGCCTTTCTTCATAAGGGAGATGCTCCACTCCCTTAATCATCTTTGTTGCCCTACGCTGGACCCTCTCCAGCAGTTCCCTGTCCTTCTTGAACTGAGGGGCCCAGAACTGGACACAATATTCCAGATGGGGTCTCACCATGGCAGAGTAGAGGGGAAGGAGGACCTCTCTCGATCTACTAACCACCCCCCTTCTAAGACACCCCAGGATGCCATTGGCCTTCCTGGCCACAAGGGCACAGTGCTGGCTCATGGTCATCCTGTTGTCCACCAAGACCCCCAGGTCCCTTTCCCCTACACTGCTCTCTAATATGTAATTTCCCAACCTATACTGGAACTTGGGGTTGTTCCTGCCCAGATGCAGGACTCTACACTTTCCCTTGTTGAATTTCATTAGGTTATTCCCCGCCCAACTCTCCAGTTTGTCCAGGTCTCTGGATGGCAGCACAGCCTTCTGGCGTGTCAGCCACTCCTCCCACCTTAGTGTCATCAGCAAACTTGCTGATAGTGCACTCTATTTCCTCATGTTTAATTGAAAAGCAATTGATTCCTTTGGGGAGATTTTCAACACAGCAATATTGACTTTGTCGCGGGTGTCCGTGGCAGAATCGCCTCATTTGGAAGATGCTGTGAGCCTGAGGAAATGCTGCAAGATTACATGTGATCTATAAAGTACTGGAGAGGAAGTCTGTATTTAACACTGGCTTGTATTTCAGAGATGATGTATGATGCACATGATGCTTTCACTAATCCTTCAACTGGGATCAGACCCAGCCAGCATGGGTTTAGGAGGGGCAGGTCCTGTCTGACCAACCTGATCTCCTTTTACGATCAGGTGACTCACCTGGTGGATGAGGGGAAAGCTGTGGATGTGGTCTATCTGGACTTCAGCAAGGCCTTTGACACTGTCTCGCATAATATACTCCTGCAAAAGCTGGTAGCCCGTGGCTTGGACAAGTGCACTCTACGCTGGGTTAAGAACTGGCTGGAGGGCTGGGCCCAGAGAGTGCTGGTGAATGGGGCTGCATGCAGCTGGCAGCCAGTCACTAGTGGTGTTCCCCAGGGGTCAGTGTTGGGTCCAGTCCCGTTTAACATCTTTATTGACGATTTAGATGAGGGGATTGAGACCATCATCAGCAAATTTGCTGATGACACCAAGTTGGGAGGGAGTGTCAACCTGCTGGAAGGCAGGAGGGCTCTGCAGAGGGGTCTGGATAGACTGGAAAAATGGGCTGATTGCAATGGGATGAAGTTCAACAAGGCCAAGTGCCGGGTGCTGCACTTTGGTCACAACAACCCCCTGCAGCGCTACAGGCTGAGCGCAGAGTGGCTGGAGAGCAGTCAGGCAGAAAGGGACCTGGGGGTACTAATTGACAGGAAGCTCAACATGAGCCATCAGTGTGCCCAGGTGGCCAAGAAGGCCAACGGTATCCTGTCCTGTATCAAAACAGAGTGGTCAGCAGGACAAGGGAAGTGATCCTTCCCCTGTACTCTGCATTGGTGAGGCCACACCTGGAGTACTGTGTTCAGTTCTGGGCCCCTCAGTTCAGGAAAGACATTGAAGTGCTGGAGTGGGTCCAGAGAAGAGCAACACGACTGGTGAAGGGACTTGAACATAAGACCTATGGGGAGAGGCTGAGGGAGCTGGGGTTGTTTAGTCTGGAGAAGAGGAGGCTTAGAGGTGACCTCATCACTCTCTATAACTACCTGAAGGGAAGTTATAGCCAGGTGGGGATTGGTCTTTTCTCCCGGGCAGTCAGCAATAGGACAAGGGGGCATGGGCTTAAACTCTGCCAGGGGAAATTGAGGCTGGATATTAGAAAGAAATTCTTTACAGAGAGAGTGGTCAGGCATTGGAACGGCCTGCCCAGGGAGGTGGTGGACTCGCCGTCCCTGGAGGTTTTTAAAGTGAGGTTGGACATGGCACTTAGTGCCATGATCTAGTAAACAGACAAGAGTTGGACCAAGGGTTGGACTCGATGATCTCTGAGGTCTTTTCCAACCCAGTCGATTCTGTGATTCTGTGATTCTGTGAACTGACGTAATGTTTAATTCATATATCACACCAAGTCTTTCCTGAAACTGTAGATGAACTTAAGAAACAATGTTTCTGTTTCTTCTACAGACAAATACACTTCAGGATCTTACAATGCACCAACTTGGAGGAAAGGAAATCCACATGCAAAAATGTTCCCTAAATTTGAAACAACCGTTCAGGTAACTGATAGACATTTTTACCATTAATTCTTTTTCACAAAAGCAACAGGCCTCTCCCCACCTAGAAGATGTAAAATTGCTCTTAAAGCTTTTGTAGCCAAAACCCACAAGGTTCTAAGCAATGCTGAGTCATCTGAAAGAGCAGGGAAGAGTTCCGCTTGTTTGCAAACATGTAATTTGGACTAACCCGTGATGTTTAATGTTTTACAATATTATTGATAGGAAAGCCAAATACGTACCTGCCTTCAAAGTGAGGAGCTACAACAAGTGGGTTTTGGCTCGTAGTGCTGGACAAAGCACAGCACAGACCATAGGAGTGTGATCTGTTTGTCTGTGTGAATGCTCATGAAGTGTCAGAAAGAGCTGAACCATGATCATCCGAGGTCCAAATTCATAAAAGAACTCGGGCTACAAAACATTCCCCAGATGCCGTAGGGACCATGAATACATTCTACAGCTGTCTTGAAAGCAGCGATTACAACCGCTATCTCATATGTTTCTGAAAGAGCATATAGATTTAGTCTAGTCATTAATGCACAAATATTTCTGTCTATCTATTTTGACAACAGAGCCAAAAAGTGAATGGGAAACAAGAACGGAGAATTGGATGAAGCAAGGACTTCAAACTCATATGTACCAAGATGAAAAAATCTCTGATTAGAGTGTTCACCCGATATATTTAACAGAAATTTTAATGTATAACAGAAGTTTTAATGTATATGTACCTTAAGTAATAAATTGTTTTTGATTTTACTGTAAAGCTTTGATACTGTCTCTCACAGCATTCTCCTGGACAAGATGTCCAGCACAGAGCTGAATAAACACACAATGCAGTGAGTGGCTGACAGGCCGGGCTCAAAGGGTTCTAGTAACTGGGGTCATGTTGGGTTGGACACCAGTCACTAGTGGGTTCCACAAGCATCCGTCTTATGGACAGCGCTCTTCAATGTCTTCATAAATGACTTGGACATAGGACTTGAGGGAATCTGAAGTGTGCTGTTTACACTAAATTGGGAGGAGGTGTTGACCCTGTCAAGGGCAGAGAGGCCTGTCAGAGGGATCTGGACAAATTGAAGAACTGGGCAATCACCATTGCTTGAAGTTTAACGAGTGCCATATTTTGCACCTGGGACATAGCAGCCCTGGCTGTGCATACAGACTGGGGCACGAGATGCTGGAGAGCCTTTTCATATGGCTGCTCAGGCCCACTGACAGTTCAGTATTCATGGTCCACATCTACTAAGCCTCAACAACGAAGAAGATGAAGAGGATGATGAAGAGAAAGACAACTGTACAACCGCTATCTCGTGCTCAAAGTTTAATTCTTAAACATGTTTCTTAAAGAGCATATGGATTGATTCTAGTCAATAACGTAGAAAAATTTCAGTATATCTATTTTGACAACAGAGCCAAGAAGACATGGAAGTGAATAGAAAACAAAAACGACAGGTAGAGCGGAGAATGGGATG
This sequence comes from Nesoenas mayeri, assembly GCF_963082525.1. Classification (NCBI taxonomy): domain Eukaryota; kingdom Metazoa; phylum Chordata; class Aves; order Columbiformes; family Columbidae; genus Nesoenas; species Nesoenas mayeri. The sequence goes on from NC_137541.1 coordinate 48,537,107, forward strand.
AAGTGAGTGGTTGAAATTACAATAGTCTAAAGTGAAAGAAGACGCACCAATGTTTCAAAAGTGACAAAAATGGAAATTAGAAAACTATGTTCTGTATGGTCACATTTTAAGGTATTAAATATATTCACTAATTTTTGTCAGTTATAAAAATTAGACAGTTGAGATGATTTTTAAAGACTGTGGCTGTTCACCACAAGATCAATAGTAAAATATGTGTATAGGGATGAAAAAATCTCTAAGCAGAGTGCTCCCCCAATTTATTTAATAGAAATTTTAATGTACAACAGAAGTTTGAATGTATATGTACCATTACCAAATAAATTGTTTTCAGTTTTCAGTAAATACTTTGATAATGTCTCTCACAGCATTCTCCTGAAGAAGATGACCAGCACACAGCTGGATAAACACACAATGCAGTGGGTGAGCAATTGGCTCACAGGCCAGGCTCCAAGTGTTTTAGTAAATGGAGTCATGTTGGGTTGGCAACCAGTAACCCGTGGGTTCCTCAAGCATCCATCTTAGGGACAGCGCTCTTCAATGTCTTCATAAATGACTTGGACACAAGACTTGAGGGAATCTGAAGTTTGCTACTTACACAAAATTGGGAGGAGCTGTTGACACTGTTGAGGGCAGAGAGGCCCGTCAGAGGGATCTGGACAAATTGAAGATCTGGGCAACCACCAACTGCATGAAGTTTAACAAGAGCAAGTGCCATATTTAGCACCTGGGACACGGCAACCCTGGCTGTACATACAGACTCGGGCACGAGATGCTGGAGAGCAGCTCTGCAGAGGGATCTGGGGGTTCTGGTCAATGGCAAGTTGAACATGAGCCAACAGTGTGTGCTGGCAGCCAAGAAGGCCAACCGTGTCCTGGGTGCATCAAGCACAGCATTGCCAGCTGGGCCAGGGAGGTGATTGTCCCACTCTGCTCTGCACTGGTGCGGCCTCATCTGGAGCACTGGGTGCAGTTCTGGGTGCCACAGAATAAAAAGGATATAAAGCTACTGGAAAGTGTCTGGAAGGGGGCTATAAAGTTGGTGAAGGGTTTGGAGAAGAAGCTGAAGGAGGAGCAGATAGAGTCACCTGGTTTGTTCAGCCTGGAGGAGACCGAGAGGAAACCTCATCATGGTCTACAGCTTCCTCATAAGCAGAGGAGGAAGGGCAGGCACTGATCTCTCTGGTGACCAATGACAGAACCTGAGGGAATGGCAGGAAGATATACCAGGGGAGTTTTAGATCAGACATTAGGAAAAGGTTCTTCACCCAGAGGGTGCTGGAGCACTGGAACAGGCTCCCCAGGAGGCATCACGGCTCCAAGCCTGACAGTGTTCAAGCAGAGGCTGAACAACAGCCTCAGACACATGGTGTGAACTGTGGGGTTGTCACATGCAGGGACAGGAGTTGGACTAATGATCCTTGTGACTCCATTTGGTGATGAGCTCATGATGGTTCTTTTACCTTGATCTCGAAGCGCAAAATTAAGGCAACAAAAATGCCAAGGGGTTACAACTCAATCAAACAGTGTGACTTTATTAATTTGCCCGTAAAGCGGCCCATGATAGAGAGAGAAAGAAAAGGGAAAAGAAACAGGGAAAAAGTAAGAGTAAAGATGAGAAATGAGGTTGCGTTTATCACCAGTCCAGTTCCAGAAGTGTCCCTCTGGTCTCCAGTACTGTAGAGCCCTGCCGGTCCTCTGCCGTGGTTCGGGATCCTCTGGCAGGAAGATCTTCAGCAGTGTCCATTCGGGAGTCATCTCTTATGCTTCTGCACCTCTCCTCACTCCCATTGTTTTAGGCCAGTCTCCGCCTTGATTTCACAACTCAGGCTTGTACTGCGCAGGCTCCAAAGATTCACACTTTCTTTTGCCAACGTTTACGTGTCCAGCATTCAGGGGTCTTTCTCTGGGTGACCTCAGGACCCTTGGTGAGCTTCTGGGCATGCTCCTTTTCATTGGCCATTGTTTGAGGGAGCAGGTGGGGGACACGTGTGACTGAGGCTGTGGGTGAGAACACATCTTCTGGATGGCAGCTCTTGTCCCTGGGTTGAAGAGACCCTCATAACAATCACTTTCAGGAGGCTGGGGCTGGTTTGCCTGAAGCAGCAGGCGAAGTCCACACAGCAGCCATTGTAAGCAGCAGCCCCCCCATATTGGAGAAACCAGTGCAACACAATGCTTCTCCTCGGGCCTCTCTCCAAGTCATTGTCCGTGCGTTCTTTCTGTCAGGGCCTCAGTTCTCTCGGTTCTTGATGGTGATGTTCAGGCAAATACTGCTCCATCTTTGGACCAACTCTTACACCACCTGGTGACTGAGCATTATCTATCTGGAGCTCATGACAACAATGCAATCCTCCAAAGGAGACAGAAATTAAGAAGGAAGAAAAAGGAAAGGAAAAGAAAAGTGATTTATCACGAGATCTGCTTTGTATCAATGAATTTAGGGATGTCTACATTGGAAGGTACACTAAACAAATTGTGGGCATTAATTACAGATGTCAAATGCGTCAAACGCTTTTCCATTTTCCAGTTTAAAACATACCATACAGAGGACAGAACAAAACCTATCAAAACTAATACAAAAAGAACAACTATGGGGTGACACAATTTGTTCAGGATGTCTGTAGCAGTAGCTGACCACCCGAAAAGCATGTCCCACCACTTATGTTCTGCATTTTTTTCTATTCTTCTTAACACATCGTGAATTTCTTCAGCATTGTGGTGAATGGTTATCAAGGTTTTCTGTCCATTTACTTGAACTTCTTCCAAGATCTTGATCAGGTCTTGGTGTTGCAACAATTGCTTTACCAATGTAAGATTCATCCCGATAGGTGTAGGTAATATCTCTTGAATCAGTGTGTAATTAGATTGTATAAGTTGATGAGATATAACTGGTGCAAGATAAGAAAAAATCACATCCATTAATTTTAACAAAATTACAAACACAAAAATTTGATTGATTTCTAAAATTTTCCATCACTGTATTTACTAATGTAGAGTTGCAAGTGGTCCTCAAGCACGCACAACTTTTGCCAATATACACTAATACTGTGTCTTGACTGTCAGGACAAACCTCAAAGTGACAAACATTCTGCTCACTGTCCAGACAAATGTCTTGAGCACTGATTGTATGACTTTCACAAATGAATCCTTGCTGTTCTCACACAATGCAAGATTCTAAATTGGCAGTTTCACATTTTTCATCTACTTTTCGGGCCCATACACTATGCTTGAAAGGATAGAGTATAGTTTCCTTGTGGTTCAACCCTAATGCAATGATTGGGTAAATTATGTATATTATAGCATGATGTATGGTTAACACAAAGGTTGTGACTGTGTTCGTGGTGGGGTTATAGGTAAAGTTTACCAGTGTCCACCAGGATGCAAGTTCTCTCTCAAATTCAGTGGCACTGTCCCAAACAATTTTCCGAATTTCGGTAGGAAAAGTGCCTTCTTCACCTTCCCTTATGATCGAGGCAGCTACTGATTGCATTCACAGTTGTGCCTGAATACAACTGAGAACCAAAGAAAGGTTATTTTGGACTACACCAAGTGCATTAATTATCAATTTGTGATCTTTTACATTTACCTTTTCCCATTTTGGTAATACTTTGGATAACAGCCACTGGTTAGCTCCCAAAGCCAATAGGGAAGACCACAAGAGCATTTGCAATTTTGCTAAATCACTAGTCGTAGCAGCCAATTTATTCATTAATATTTCTGAATCAATACAATTTAGAACTCCCAATCGTGTCCTCAACACAGCAGTTAGGTCTCCCGGTGTTCTATTAGGAATTTGTTTCCTTAGCCAGGTTGTCCACCCTTCAAAGGAGGTCCTTAAGAAAGGAGAGCAGGCTGGCTGGATCTCAGAAATGTTATTTTGCATTAACAACTTAATACACTTGAGAGACCATCCTGGATTGAACAACATTTGTTGTTGGCCTATATTTTTGATCATATATGGTCCAATTTCAAAAATTTCCAGACTAGGTACCGCTATTGGTTGGGTAGTCGGTGTCATGACCTCTATCCTGAGTTCCCCCCCAGTATTTGGTATTATTTTTACCACACATTACTTTATGAGTATATTGTATTGCAGTCAAATTTAGCCAACAATTTTGGCTTTGTTTTTTGCATGATATAGTAGAGCCATATAGTCCAATTCCATAGCTGTTTGGTTCAGTGAGGGACTCAGTAATCAGTTTGCATTGCACAGAGAGGTCGTCACACTGGATCACCATAAAAGAGGGTGAAGTTTTATTTTTGATATCTAGTGTGAAAACGCTGTCTTTGTTGTGATAGGTTACTATTGCTACAAGTGTCACTAGGTGTTTGGGGACAGTATTTATTCTAAATTTGTAGTTCAGGCCTAGTAGGTCTGACCGGTTTGCATGATTGTTTCGCTAATTACACACCACCCAGATGGTCCTTGTAAAAGTGAAGTTGTGCCAACAATCAGTTTCTTCATCCTTGCAGGTTTTAGTAATCTCCACGTTGTATGTACTTGGGTCCAAGGTGGTATTGTTGTAATTCCGAAGATTCTTTTGGCGACAACACAAGATGAGAGAATTTGGTTTATCACATTTCCATTCTGCAGTAGGACAGAGTTTCGCTGAGATGTTAGGGTGAATTTGGGTTGTCGAATTTAGATCTAAAAGGTTTCCAGTAACTGTAATTGAAGAGACTTTCTAATAGTTAGATTCTTCTACCTTTCTGCATCCTACTCTAATTTTTTTCTACAATTGTGCCATTCAGGACTCTAATTTTTTCTCCAATTGTTCCATTCAGGACTCTAATCCAATCCTTCCTATCCCACTTCCATTCATTTAGGCGATATACTTTGTCATCATGCATTACTAGTACCTAAACTTGGAAAGCGGTCTTTGGGATATGGTCCTAGAGAAGTAGTGTATCTAACAGTAGCTTCACACCAAGGCCACTTAGCATATTTTTGGTTATGAGTAGGTGAGAGGATGCAGAAATGTATTAGTAATCCAATTATACTTTTGGTCATCTTGACAAACTAGGCCTTCAGATTCGATTTTTGGATGATTTGTGTTATTCTCTGTGTCCTTTGGAGTTCTCCTGCGAAAAGGAAAACAAACAGAGCTCGCCTCTTCAAGGCAAAAATAATTAAAATGACGGAATTATCCAGTGGGTATTTATCTGATGTTCCTTGCCCAGGGCATTGGAAGCTATCCATGAATTTGCATTTAAAGTGGTTTTTAATACGAGTGGTACACTTCCCACAGTGGGGAGTTCCACCAGGACTGGCTGTCCTGGGTAATGGGCTGGATCCTTGGAATCATTTGGTCCCTTCAGAGAGGGAATCAAGGAAGGGGCTTTTGGACAGAAAGCAGTGATTTGGGGGCATCCATTTACCCCCCCACCTGTCATTTACCCCTGTGACAGCTTGCCACAGACAAGTGTCCTAATTACCCTCATGAGGTCTCAGAAGCTGTTTTAGGAGGCCATTTGTTCTTTCTACAATTCCATTAGCCTGTGGGTAATATGGGGTGTAGAAAGTCCATTTGATCCCTTCACTTTGTTCCCATTCTTGTACAATTTTAGCAGTGAAATGGGAACCATTGTCAGACTATTTCTCGTGGCTTTGGAAAAGTTCCAAACCATTCATGCAACGCTTTCACAGTATTTTCACCTGTAGCTTTTTTAAAAGCTTCTGCTTGGACTAATCCTGATGTGATTTCCATTCCCACCAGTACAAAATGCTTGCCCCCTGATTTCTTCAAGGGGCCAATGTAATCCACTTGCCAGGCATCCCATAGACCTTTACCTTCCCTTAAATGCAGAGGGTTGTCTTCTAAAGGGTGCCTTTCTAGCCATTTCCGACATTGTTCGCAAGCTGATATGCAGGTTTTATGCATTTCCCTGGTGACAAGCCAGCCTTGGGCCAGAGCTTCATGATACAAGTCTTTAGCTCCGGTGTGTTTGCGCTTTGCATGTAACCATTCTAACAAGCATTCCCAATCTTCTGAAATCTGATCCTTTTGTACAGGGGCCAGTCTTGCTAATTCATCAGCTCAGTTATTCCATTCTCCTGAGGATCCCCCATCTACCTGATGGGCCACCCAGCCCACAGCAAAGTTTCCTTTCCTAGCAATACTTAAGATTTCTGGCCACTTTTCTTTTTGCCACACTAGAATCCTATTAACTTTCCATCTGTTCTGTTCCCAGAAAGGAAGCCACTCAGTACAGCCCTTAAACACAGCATAAGAGTCAGTATAAATGTGTACAGGGGTAGTAGTTTTTGCTTCATGTTGGAAAACACTCCTTACTGCAATTAATTCACCTACTTCTTCACTACCCTCTCCCTCTGTTATAATCTGTTATTCAGAAGAGGTATGGAGCGTGGCTGTCCTGTATTTCCACATTTTTCCTTCTCTTTTAGCAGAAGCGTCAGTAAACCAAGCACTAGCTGCCTGATCATGTGAAAAGGGAGGTGCGACTTAAATCACTGAGGCAGGTTTATCTTGGTCATCATCCTAGCTCTCCATTTCTTGTATAGCTAGATTTTTAAAGCTCCTTCAGATACCGAGAAAATGTTACAATAATGTTCAATCTGAGCATACCACTTTTGTACTGAGGCCTTTTGGGCTACTCCATCAGGAGAAGGGGTCCCAGAAGTGACTGTTTTTATGACTTTAAATGGGCCTCTTGACATGGTTGGTTGCTGTCGTGCAATCTTCTCTACTTCTACTAGAGCCAGATTAACAGCAAATAAACCTTTCTCTCAAGCAGTGTATCTCCTTCTGGCATCCCTAAAGCCCCAGGAGAAAAATCCCACAGGTCGGGTTGGACCCTCAGGGCCTCTCTGACATATGTGAACTGACCAGCCTGATAAAGCAAACCCCCATTCAACCTGAAAAGGGTCTGTAGGGTGAATAGGACCAAGGGCTCGGTGAGCTGTTGCTTCAAAAATTAGTAATCGCATAGCTTCTTCCTGAGAAGCTGTCCATTCCCCTTTCACCCCTTTTCTTAACAAATCGTAAAGAGGTCTAGCAATGATAGAAAAGTCTGGGATGTGTTTCCTCCAAAAAACCAAACATGCTGCAAATCCTTTTTTGATTCAGGCATTTTGATCTGATCTAGGCAAGCAAGAGTGTCTGGTGGGATGCAGGTCATCCTTCCCTTCCACCAGATTCCCAGGAATTTTACTTCTTGTGAGGGCTTTTGGACCTTTTTGGGGGGAATTTGCAAACCCAGATTTTCTAAATGTGTAATTATATCCTGTTGGGTTGCCCCGACTTCTGTTGTTTCATTTCCACCCACAAGAATATCATCAATGTCCTGATAAACAGATATGCCTTCGGGTTTGGGTATTTTTAATAGCTCTTGGGCTAAAGTATGATGAGTTAATGTGGGAGAATGTTTGTACCCTTGGGGAAGTCAGGTGAAAGTGTATTGTTGCCACTCCCAGGTGAAAGCAAAACAACCTCTGTTTTCTGACTGCAATGGTATAATGAAAAACATGTCCTTGTTGCCATGATTGGATGTGCTTTTTCCTGTATCATGGTTATTAGTTCAGCCAGATTGGGGACTGCGGTGGTTAGGGGATCAGTGTTGGCATTTAGCCACCGAAAATCTATTGTAAGTTGCCGCGTCCCATTGGGCTTTCAAACTGTCCACACTGGAGAATTAAAAGGAGAGTGTGTGTTAATTTCTTGTATAACCGATTTTATACCTTCTTTTGCACCAAGAGGCAACAGATATTGTTTTATATTTGTAACCTGACTATGTGGGAGTGCCAGTGTGACTTGCAATAGCCTTAAATGTAACAATGGCGGCATTCCAAAAGTCCACAACAATCCTTCTGAATCTTCCCACTGTCTGCCTTTGAGGGTATCCATACCTAGCAAACTGTTGGGAATGTCTCCAATCACCATCTTAATAGTAACTGTGTTCTCATTTCCTGGCAACAGCAATTTTACCCAAGCAACTTTCATAACTTCTGCTGACCCTAAAGCATTCTGCTGACCATAAAGCATTAAGGACACAGAAACGTCACTTCAAGCGAAAAACTCCACACCTATCAGCATCTACTTCACTTAGGGCAGAAGTTTGTGCACTGGTGTAGATTTAAAAAGTTACAGGTGCATGCTTATGGCCCACTATAGCTGTGATTAACAAATCTCCCCCTTTGGTATGTGTGAGCTGTCAGATATAAATCCATACCCCGTTCCCCTGCCCACTACTAAGAAATGGAGGTTCTAGTTTTCCTGATTCTGGGAGAGACTTTCATCCTCGGCAGGGGAGGGAGCTGAAGGTACAACAGGTAGGATTTATTTTACATTCTGTGAAGGCTCTTCTGGATTTCACCACCTTGATACTAGTTTACTAAGTTTATCAAGGGGTAAGTCTTCCATGATGTCTCTGGGAACTCCCTTTTTAATTCCCAAACCCCATCACTGTTGTTGGGCCTTAGGCTGTTCTCCCTTTGCTGTTTTATTGCATGGATGTTCTTTTCTTGGGATACCAGTAACAGCAGCAGTGCTGGCAGAGAGGGGCAGCTTTTTGATTTCAATATGATGGATTCCTCTCAACCTCTCTTCTAGGATTTTTACTGGGCCAGATTTCCTATTGTAATCTATCAATTCTTGCGCTACTTCCCGCCACGTCCACACTTTTTGAGTATTTGGTTGTTGGGAGGAAGTTGGGGGAAGGGTGAAAGAAGAACCCATGCTAATATTAGTTCCTTCCCTCTGGCTCCTGCTTGTGTTACCCTGGCTCCTAATTGTATTTTCCAGTCTTTCTACTGGGCTCATTAGTGTGACTGTCCTTTGAAGGTTAATTCCAGTAGATTTTAGTGACGCTGGAAGTCCCCTTACTAAGGGAGTCATCATGTCTGGATTTACTGGCAACATCGTTGGAGATTCACATTCAGGAATTAATTTGCTTTCATGTATCATTTGCAAATAGGCTGCTTTGTGTACACTCTCTAACAACTGATCAGGTGTGCCAGTAATTGCTAAGGGCTCTCCCCTATCTAAGGGGTTTAACCCTGGAGCCCAGTAAGCAGCTCGCTGTGTTAGAGACCATGGGGCACATCTGTCACCAATTGTTAAGAAGACTCCATGTCCTCAGGATCCATTTGCTTCTTTGTTCACTTAACTGAATTTGGTGTCCCCCGGTTAGGGATACATGGCACACATATTCAGTTTCAGATTCTTTAGGGAGGTGACCGCACTCCTTTTTAAGTTTGGCCAGCTCCGTGGCAGTGTAAGGTGTTTACTTAGTTGTAATGTGAGGGTCAGTATCCTCCTCATTTGCATAAAAATATTCTGTTTTAACTAAGGGTCTCACACGTGGGAATTCGTCATAACGTTTTCCCGAGTCTTCCAATTCTTTCTGAGGGTAGATTTGATTTATGTGTTGGATATTTTTCTCCTCTAACTTCCGCTCCCTCAGCACTCCTGTGTTTTCCTTCAGAGTAGCTTTCAATTAGCCATTTTCTTCCTTTTCTAATTGTTGAAAACAGTTTTCTAATTATTGTTCTAAGTTGGAGGTTGTTTTTTGCAAAACCTGCCCCAGATTTTCAAGGGATTCTATTATTTTACTTTTATTACTGTGTCGCATAAAGCGATCTTCTATTGCTGCTACTAGGCTCGCTCCTAGAACAGCGCAGACAACTGTCTTATCTCTATTAGATCTAAACTTAGAGTTAGTCTGCAAAGAAATCACTCGGTCCACTATACTCTGTAAATTAGCCCAATTATCACGAGCTCAGTCTTCTCCGGGTACAGAGGGTCAAGCTCTGTACTTTGCTAAAAGCATGTAGAACGAGTCCCGATCTTTCGCTAACCATAAATCCTGATTGTCAGCTTTTCTGGTCATTCTTACTACGAAGGAGCAGTACACACTCTAGGAAGGCACAACTTAGTTACGAAAACCACAGCAACAACTGAGCCACCCTTCTCTTTCCTGTGTGGTTAAAGAGGCCTAGAAATCTGCTATGGGAGGACCAAACTTAGCTACATAAACACACAAGATTGCCCATTCACTCTCCCTAGCAGACAATTCTCATCATCATGAGGACAACACCGCTTTTGCACTTTTGTGTTAGATTCTGGGAAACAGAACCCCCAACACGAGTTTGGGTTGCTCTACGCCAAGGCGTGTATGGTATGTAGGAAATCTGAATCACCTCCCTTGTGTTCTAGACACTTCTCACAGATAAATCAGTGTAAGGCTAGGTGCGGCTGAAGCGAAACGTCCTTCCCCTGGTGCAGATCACACACTACCTAGACCCCTCTGTTTTCCCGGAATCCCGTCCTCGTCACCAATTAAATGTCACGGTCCATTCAGTGATGGGTTTGTGATGGTTCTTTTACCTTGATCTTGAAGTGCAAAATTAAGGCAACCAAAATGTCAAGGCGTTATAATTCAATCAAACAGTGTTACCTTATTAATTTGCCCATGAAGTGGCACGCAATAGAAAGAGAGTAAGAAAAGAAAAGGGAAAAGAAACAGGGAAAAAGTAAGAGTAAAGATGAGAAATGAGGTTGCGTTTATCACCAGTCCAGTTCCAGAAGTGTCCCTCTGGTCTCCAGTACTGTAGAGCCCTGCCGGTCCTCTGCCGTGGTTCAGGATCCTCTGGCAGGAAGATTTTCAGCAGTGTCCATTTGGGAGTCATCTCTTATGCTTCTTCACCTCACCTCGCTCCCATTATTTGAGGCCAGTCTCCACCATGATTTCGCAACCCAGGCTTGAACTGCGCAGGCTCAAAAGATTCACACTTTCTTTTGCCAACGCTTACGTGTTGTCCTGGTTTTGTTAAACACAAGTTTCTTTTTCAGTGAATTTTGCCTGTCAGCTAAAGCTTCATATTAACTGCATTTTCCTGGAGAACCAGACACATGTTTTGGTAAAACCTAGCAATGGAATGTAAACTTATTGATAAGCATGGATGGACATCTCGCGAGAGGGGCGATGAGAAACAACTGACCAACTGTGTATAACATTCCATTCACGTGAATACTTCATATAAAATGGGAGATCACGAGGATCTCGCTCTCTTCTGCTTATGGCCGACATTAGGAGAGGACCTTGCTAGTCGTCTCTGTGAACTGAGGCCTAGTGAGAGACTGAATCCAGCTCTGGTTGGCTGTGGAGTCTAATCCAGGACTTTGGGTGCCGGCTCTGCAGTTGCTGAGACTTTCAAGATTGGTTTTGTATATTTTGTATTATTTTCTCTATTCTTATTAGTAGCATTAGTAAAACATCTTTAATTTTTTCCAACTCTCTTCTCTCTGTCCTTCTTTTTTCCTCCCAATCGCCTCTCCTGAGTGGAAGGGGGGAGAGGGAGGGGCAAAAAGGGGGAAGTGGGGGGGAGAGGGGGTTAACAATACATCTGCCAGGGTTTTATTGTCACTCCGCAATCTTAACCCTCAACAGATAATTGGCGCCCAACGTGGGGCACGAGAAAGGGGTAAATCTGGAGATTTTTGGCTTTTCTGCTGCTCTGACGTACCTTTCAATTTTCTTGGCACGGTGCCAACTCATAGAGTTGTGATACTCGCGCGCCTGTTTGCTTCGGATATTATTTAGTGGTATTAAGGCAAAGTGAATTCCACTGATTTAATGATGTTATGGCATAAGTTGTATCAGTTGTTTTCTGCATTGTGCTCACTGATTCCATATCTGTGTTGGGCTTTCTTTTTAAATCGAAGTATTAATTATATAACAACTAGGAACTGGACAATGCTCATGATGATACTGTGTGGTTTGTCACTGGTTTATTTCATTATACTGCAGCCGCTAATGAATTTCTACTCGCTTCTGCTTTACCTTGAAAAGCCTCCAGGAGAGATTAAAGAGCAGTACGGCTCTGTGTTTGCTAATTGGTCAAGCGAATCTATAGAAAGGCTGACTAACAATACTTTCGTTTTTTCGCTAGCACAGTTCGCAAATGTTTTAGAGAGCTTTGAATATCCTTGGAGTTTTGATAGAACTGTGATGGTGTTATCTGGTTTGCTGAATGTGTGTCAGTTTGTGCTTCTGTTAAGAGAAATAGCGTTCAACAGGAGGTTTGCGTCTCTTTTTAGTCCTGAGATTTGCGGTGCGTCTTCGGAAGCTTTAGTAAAAAGCACTCCTGGCCGCTCGAGAAAGAGCAAAACAGCGAAAGCTGCTGCCCCCCGCACGGTGCCTTCGCAGGCTGAAGCTACAGCTCCTCCGCAGAGTTCTTCTGTCAAGGTCACTTCTGATAACAATAATTCTGCAGCCTTAAAGGCAGCCCCTCCTTCTTCACACACTAGGCACTGTTGCTGCTGTAACCATAGTGATCACTGTGACAGTCATTCAGACTCTGGAAATGAATCAAATGATGGTAAACCCATATCATCATCAGTAGCTGGTTGTAAGAAAGTCACTAGAAAGACTACCCGTGCAGCAGATGATGGCACAGGGCCAACATCAACCCAAGGGGCACCCTTAGGACAGGGAGGAGATGAAGTGGCCACCACTCGGTCCTTTTCTCCAGGTGAGCTGAGAGATATGCGAAAAGACTTTAGTCGTCGTGAAGGCAAGAATATTTCAACCTGGTTGCTCCAATGCTGGGACAATGGGGCAGATACAATTGAACTGGAAGGTGGTGAAGCCAGGCAGCTGGGATCTCTGTCAAGAGATTCCACCATTGATAGGGCAATTTCAAGAGAGTCTAATGCCACTACTCTCTGGACCCGACTCCTGGCAGCTATGAAAGTAAGATTTCCCTACAAGGAAGATTGCATATCCAAGTTAGGGAAATGGAATACTATGGAGAAAGGTATTCAGTTCCTGAGAGAATTAGCTGTGCGAGAGATCATCTATTTTGGACCAAACAGCCAAGAGGGAACAGACCCAGATAGAATCAATTGTTCATGACCTCTGTGGCGCAGATTTGTACAAAGTGCATCACCTGCATATGCTAAGTCATTGGCAGGAATGCTCTGGTCATCTAGAGTTGGACAAGATATTACTGAAGTGATTGAGCAGCTCCGTGAGTTTGAGGACAGCCTTGCTGGTTCTCTACGGGCTTGTGTCTCTGCTGTGGAGAAACTGTGTGAAAAATCTGATGACCGGTTTGAAAAGCTATTGCAAGAAATCAAAGAACTCAGAGAAGACACGTACCATTCACGACCTGCACAAACCTGTGTTTCAGCTGTTAGGAAAAGGCGTTTCCAATCTCGAGAGAGAGGACAGAGGCAGCCCACAAAAAGAGTTTCACTGTGGTTCTTCCTACATGAGCAGGGAGAAAACATGAATAAGTGGCATGGAAGACCTACCTCAGAGCTTCAAGAACGAGTACATGAGATTAAAGGAAAAACTCCCAGGAAGGTGGCTGCTCCAGTTTACAAAAGGAGCAGAAGAGATTCTGATGCTCTCGAAGGAACCTCTAATTCACACCCAGAGACTGTGCAAAACAGAAATTAGAGGTGCCCTGCCTCCAACCAGGTGGAGGAAAGGGATAACAGAGTTTATTGGACTGTACAAATACAATGGCCTGGTACAACACACCCCTAGGAGTACAAAGCTTTAGTGGACACTGGTGCTCAGTGCACAATAATTCCTTCTAATGATAAAGGAACGCAATCCATCAATATTGTTGGAGTGACTGGGGGATCCCAGGAACTGACTGTTGTAGAGGCTGAAATGAGCCTAACTGGAAAAAACTGGCAAAAGCATCCCATTGTGACTGGCCCAGATGCTCCATGCATCCTTGGCATAGACTACCTCAAGAGAGGGTATTTTAAGGACCCAAAAGGGTATAGGTGGGCATTTGGTATAGCAGCTGTGGACACTGAGAAAATTGAACAGCTGTCTGATTTGCCTGGTCTTTCAGATGACCCTTCTGTTGTAGGACTGCTGATGGTTGACGATCAGCAGGTGCCAATTGCTACCACGACAGTGCATAGCCGGCAATATCGCACCAATCGAGACTCTTTGATTCCTATCCAGAAGTTGATCCGTCAATTGGAAAGCCAGGGTGTGATCAGTAAGACTCGCTGACCTTTTAACAGCCCAATCTGGCCAGTGCGTAAGTCTAGTGATGAGTGGAGACTAACTGTGGACTATCGTGGCCTGAATGAAGTTACGCCACCACTGAGTGCTGCTGTGCCTGACATGCTAGAACTGCAATTTGAACTGGAGTCAAAGGCAGCTAAGTGGTATGCTACAATTGACATTGCTAATGCATTTTTCTCTATTCCTGTAGCAGCAGAGTGCAGGCCGCAGTTTGCTTTCACCTGGAGAGGCATCCAGTACACGTGGAATCACTTGCCCCAGGGGTGGAAACACAGTCCTACCATCTGCCATGGACTGATCCAGACCACGCTGGAGCAAGGTAAAGCTCCAGAACACTTGCAGTATATTGATGACATCATTGTATGGGGCAACACAGCGAAAGAAGTCTTCGAGAAAGGTGAGAGAATAATTCAGACTCTTTTGGATGCTGGTTTTGCCATAAAACGAAGCAAGGTCAAGGGTCCTGCACGAGAGATCCAGTTTTTAGGAATAAAATGGCAAGATGGCCGTCGTCAGATCCCAATGGATGTGATCAACAAAATTGCTGCAATGTCTCCACCTACTAATAAAAAGGAGACACAGACTTTCTTGGGCGTTGTAGGTTTTTGGAGAATGCATATTCCTGACTACAGCCAGATTGTGAGCCCTCTCTATCGAGTGACTCGAAAAAAGAACCAATTTGAGTGGGGCCCTGAACAACGACAAGCCTTTGAACAAATTAAGCGTGAGATAACTCATGCGGTGGCCCTTGGACCAGTTCGGACTGGACTAGATGTTAAAAATGTGCTCTACACCACAGCCGGAGATAATGGACTTACCTGGAGCCTCTGGCAGAAAGCACCAGGGGAAACCCGAGGTCGACCCTTAGGTTTTTGGAGTCGAGGATACAAAGGATCTGAGGCCAACTATACTCCAACTGAAAAAGAGATACTAGCAGCCTATGAAGGAGTTCGAGCTGCTTCAGAAGTGATCAGTACTGAAGCACAGCTCCTCCTAGCACCTCAACTGCTGGTGCTGAGCTGGATGTTCAAAGGGACGGTTCCCTCTCCACATCATGCAACCGAAGTTACGTGGAGTAAATGGATTGCATTGATCACACAACAAGCTCAAATTGGAAATCCCAGTCGCCCAGGGATCTTAGAAGTGATAACAGACTGGCCAGAAAGCAAAGACTTTGGGATGTCTCCAGATGAGGAGGAAGTAAAACATGCTGAAGAAGCACCACCATATAATACACTTTCAGAGACTGATAAGCAGTATGCACTGTTCACAGATGGATTCTGTCGTCTTGTAGGAAAACATCGAAGGTGGAAAGCTGCTGTGTGGAGTCCCACACGACAAGTTACAGAAGCCACTGAAGGACAAGGTGAATCTAGCCAGTTTGCAGAAGTGAAAGCCATCCAGCTGGCTTTGGACATTGCTGAACGAGAGAAGTGGCCAATACTTTATCTCTATACTGACTCATGGATGGTAGCAAATGCCTTGTGGGGGTGGCTACAGCAATGGAAGAGAAACAACCGGCAGCGCAGAGGTAAACCCATTTGGGCTGCCACACTGTGGCAAGACATTGCTGCTCGGCTAGAGAGCCTGCCTGTGAAAGTTCGTCATGTAGATGCTCATGTGCCTAGAAGTCGAGCCACTGAGGAACATCTAAACAACCAACAAGGAGATCAAGCTGCTAAGATTAAAGTAGCTGAGGTGGACTTGGACTGGCAACATAAAGGTGAACTTTTCCTAGCTCGGTGGGCCCATGATGCTTCAGGGCATCAAGGTAGAGATGCAACATATAAATGGGCTCGCGATCGAGGGGTGGATTTAACTATGGACACTATTTCACAGGTTATTCATGAATGTGAAACTTGCGCCGAAATCAAACAAGCAAAACGGTTAAAGCCTTTATGGTATGGGGGGCGATGGTTAAAGTATAAGTATGGAGAAGCTTGGCAGATTGATTATATTACACTTCCACAAACACGTCAAGGTAAGTGTTATGTACTTACAATGGTGGAAGCAACCACTGGATGGTTGGAAACATGTGCTGTACCTCATGCTACAGCCCGAAATACTATCTTGGGCCTTGAAAAGCAAGTCCTTTGGCGACACGGTACGCCAGAAAGAATTGAATCAGACAATGGTACTCATTTCAAAAACAGTCTTATAGACAATTGGGCCAAAGAACATGGTATTGAGTGGGTATATCATATTCCATATCATGCTCCAGCCTCTGGGAAAATTGAAAGGTACAATGGTTTGCTAAAAACTACACTAAAGGCACTTGGTGGTGGAACCTTTAAAAACTGGGATTCACATTTAGCAAAAGCCACTTGGTTGGTCAACACCAGGGGATCAACCAATCGAGCCGGGCCTGCCCAATCAGAAATTCTACAGACTGTAGAAGGAGATAAAGTCCCTGTAGTACACATGAAAAATATGTTAGGAAAGGCAATCTGGGTCACTCCTGCCTCAGGCAAAGGCAAGCCCATTCGTGGGATTGTTTTTGCCCAGGGACCTGGCAGCACCTGGTGGGTGATGCTTAAGGATGGAGAAGTTCGGTGTGTACCTCAAGGGGATTTGAGCTTAGGTGAAAATATTCAATACTGAACTGCATGATGTGAATTGTCATACTAACAGTATTTAATAAGTGTCTTTCAGATCAAGACAATGATGATGAAACAAGAGCTAGCTTCTTCGAGTGGCGCCTGACAACTTTTTCGAAGTTGATGTCTTTAACCCACAAACAGTGGTCATGAGATGCACTTGTACCATTTTTCCTGCCCTGGGAGACTGTTGTGACAAAATGAACTTAATGAACTTTTCAAGGATGGTCCACTGATTAAGATTAATTACTCCTGGGTATATATGTACATATGTGTGTATATATATATAGTAGTAATGATTAATTAGATTGTGTTGATAGATTGTATTGATAAGGTTTAAGCATTCAGTGAATGGCATATTATAAGGGGTGGAATGTCCTGGTTTTGTTAAACACAAGTTTCTCTTTCAGTGAATTTTGCCTGTCAGCTACAGCCTTCATATTAACTGCATTTTCCTGGAGAACCAGACACATGTTTTGGTAAAACCTAGCAATGGAATGCAAACTTATTGATAAGCATGGATGGACATCTCGCGAGAGGGGCGACGAGAAACAACTGACCAACTGTGTATAACATTCCATTCACGTGAATACTTCATATAAAATGGGAGATCACGAGGATCTCGCTCTCTTCTGCTTATGGCCGACATTAGGAGAGGACCTTGCTAGTCGTCCCTGCGAACTGAGGCCTATTGAGAGACTGAATCCAGCTCTGGTTGGCTGTGGAGTCTAATCCAGGACTTTGGGTGCTGGCTCTGCAGTTGCTGAGACTTTCAAGATTGGTTTTGTATATTTTGTATTATTTTCTCTATTCTTATTAGTAGCATTAGTAAAACATCTTTAATTTTTTCCAACTCTCTTCTCTCTGTCCTTCTTTTTTCCTCCCAATCACCTCTCCTGAGTGGAAGGGGGGAGAGGGAGGGGCAAAAAGGGGGAAGTGGGGGGGAGAGGGGGTTAACAATACATCTGCCAGGGTTTTATTGTCACCCCGCAATCTTAACCCTCGACACATGTCCAGCACTCCGGTCCATTGGGTGACCTCAGGACCCTTGGTGAGCTTCTGGGCATGCTCCTTTTCATTGGCCATTGTTTGAGGGAGCAGGTGGGGGACACGTGTGACTGAGGCTGTGGGTGAGAACACATCTTCTGGACGGCAGCTCTTGTCCCTGGGTCGAAGAGACCCTCATAACAATCGCTTTCAGGAGGCTGAGGCTGGTTTGCCTGAAGCAGCAGGTGAAGTCCACACAGCAGCCATTGTAAGCAGCAGCACCCCCATATTGGAGAAACCAGTGCAACACAATGCTTCTCCTCGGGCCTCTCTCCAAGTCATTGTCCATGCGTTCTTTCTGTCAGGGCCTCAGTTCTCTCAGTTCTTGATGGCAATGTTCAGGCCAATACTGCTCCATCTTTGGACCAACTCTCACACCTTCGAACTCAGGCTAGTCTATGGTTCTCTGGTTCTATTAAACTGGGAAACACTAGTTGGAGCTCTACAGCAGACAGGTGAATGACACCCTGATCTGTCCTGACACTACCTATTACATCTTGGGAAGAAGTAACTTTGACTGTGCTCCAGTATTTTTCCACAATAATCCTGATACTCTTCTGAGTACATAAAAAAGATGAGAAAGAAGGTTATTTTGTCTCTGCTGGGCTCACAGGTGGGCCCAGCAAAACAGCTCCACACAGGCCCCCAGTGCAGCCTCATTCCTGCCATGACTGTACCCACACTTAGACAAAGCAAAGGATGAATACCTGGGTGCACTTGGCAGGAGAAGGGTGGGACAGACCAGAAATGGCTCCCAAACGATCTTTCTCTCCCAAATTTAAGGCTGGGAGCCTTATAGAGACCTGTACTGCGCATTTCAGTCAAGATCTGCAGCCAAACCTCTCACCTGGGGCAGCTCCAGGGCTCCAGGCACGTATCTCTCTCCAGAGCGGCTCCCGCTGTGTCAGGGCCACCCCACCCGCCTGTTTTTGGCTCCGGGCTGAGGCAGCGTGCGGTGATGGTGCCGTTGGTGCCATTGGCCCGGCAGCCGTTCCTCGGGCTGTTTACTGCTTGCCCAGGTGTCATGGAGGCACCCCGAAGTGGGTTTGGTGTCCAAAACGTTGAAAAAGGTGCAGCATATTAACCGGTAAACAACGGGATATTAGCACTCCAATAGGGACGTAAATATAGTTTCGAATATCAGTTTAGGAAATTATTGAGGTGCAGCAAATAATAACAATGGAGATCCACAGGCTGCATACACGTGGCTCACCAAAAACAATGCCAGAACCATCCCTGAACCTGGGAAAAATATATGCTTGCCTGAATCTGGCAAGGAATTATTAAAGAAAATACATGTGCTTATATTTAATCACGGAATACACTCACTTTGCCTAAGTGAGAAAAGATAAACAACAACCTCGATCCTGCAAGGAATTATTTCACTCCCGGACACAAGGAGATGAGGGAATCCCGGTCCTGGGGGATTACCTTAGGCAGCCATCCTGCCTAAAGGGGAGGGCTCACGGCAGCAGCATTTGGCCCGCACTCCGAGAGATCCAAACAACCGGCAGCCTTGGCAGGGGACCCATTTTTAAGGCCTTGTCAGATCTGACTGTGGGCATTCCAGAAGCTTTTCTGCACCCCCACTCTGGCTGAGGGGTGCCTAGAAGCTTCTAAGCACCCCCACTCTGGCTGTGGGTGACCAGCGGCTCCTTAACGCCTCTGCGCCCCCTCCTCCTCTCTCTTAACGATCTTGGCCAATGGGCTGTCGGGTTAAACAAAAGAAGCTGTTATCCCCATTGCAGGAGTGGGGGGGGATGTATTGAGGGAGAGGGGGGTATGCATCTTTCACACTGGGTGCCGCACACCTGGCTGGGGCAGGGATGCCCGGGCCCCAGGGCTCTGTTTCAGTTTTGCCCCCATCAGCACAGGGGCCTCCTGGTGGTTCATGGGCTCTGCTCCTCCGGATAAACCTCTGAAGCTGTGGTGGGTTGACCCTGGCTGGACAGCAGGTGCCCACCAAAGCTGCTTTGTCACTCCCCTCCTCAGCTGGGCAGGGGACCTTACCACCTTAAGCTTACCTCACCCAGGCACAGCCATGTAACTACAAAGAGCCCCTGTTTCCACAGCTTTTGACAACATTAACGCTTTTTCATATGGCTGCTCAGGCCCACTGACAGTTCAGTATTCATGGTCCACATCTACTAAGCCTCAACAATGAAGAAGATGAAGAGGATGATGAAGAGAAAGAGAATGAGGACTGTACAACCGCTATCCCATGCTCAAAGTTTAATTCTTAAACATGTTTCTGAAAGAGCATATAGATTTATTCTAGTCAATAATGTAGAAACATTTCTGTATATCTATTTTGACAACAGAGCCAAAAACACTTGGAAGCAAATAGGAAACAAGAACTGTACGTTAAGCAGAGAATTGGATGAAGCAAGTACTTCAAATTAATATGTACAGAGATGAAAAAATCTCTAATCAGAGTGCTCCCCCAATTTATTTTGTGCCACCTGCTGTGTCAGGGCCTCCCGGCCCACCTGTTTTCGGCTCCGGGCTGAGGCAGCACGCAGTGGCTGTGCCATTGGTGTTGTTGGCCCGGCAGCTGTTCCTCAGGCAGTTTTCTGCTTGCCTGGGTGCCGCACGCCTGGCTGGGGCAGGGATGCCCGGGCCCCAGGGCATGGGGAACTCTGTGTTGGTTTTGCCCACGTCAGCACAGGGGCCTACGGGTGGTTGCTGGGCTCTGCCCCTCGATATAAAACTTTGACGTTGTGGTGGGTTGACCCTGGCTGGACAGCAGGTGCCCACTAAAGCTGCTCTGTCACTCCCCTCCTCAGCTGGGCAGGGGAGAGAAGATACAATGAAAAGCTTGTGGGTGGAGATAAGGTCAAGGACAGATCACTCACCTGTTATTGTCAATGGTAAAACAGACTTGACTAGTGGAAATTAATTTATTACCAATCAAATCTGAGTGGAGTAATGAAAAATAAAACAAATATTAAACCACCTTCCCAACACCCCTCCCTTCTTCCTGTGCTTGAGTTCACTCCTGGATTTCCTCTACCTCTTCTGTCCGAGCCGCACAGGGCAAGAGGGAACGGGGGTTATGGTCAGTTCTTCATAGGCTGATGGGCAGAGCCTTGGCCAGCGGTGGGTCCATCTTGTAGCCAGCTGGCACGGGCTCTAGTGGACATGGGGGAAGCTTCTAGCAGCTTCTCACAGAATCCTCCACTGCAGCCCCACACGCTTCAAAGCCTTGACATGCAAACCCAATAAAGAATTAGTTCTTCCTGAGCTTCCCACATTAAGCTTACCTCACCCAGCCACAGCCATGTATCTACACAGAGCCCCTGTTTCCACAGCTTTTGACAATATTATGGCTTTTTCCTGTGGCTGCTCAGGCCCACTGACAGTTCAGTATTCATGGCCCACATCTACTTTCCTGAATTTTCCTTCCCCTGTGTGCCCCAGGCAGTTGCAGGGCTTATGGAAATGTGGGAGCCTTTTTACATCGTTTCTCTGTTCACAGCCCACGTCACTGCTCCCCACCTTGAATCCTGTGAGCACTTTCATCCTGTAGTTAGGATGTTAATACCTGGGAGTTGAGCTTTGGCTCCAGACCCAGTGTGTCTCAAGGGATAGCTCAGTTGTGCTGATTACAGTCCATACGTGGTGTGTTTTGGAGATGTTGCTCATAGACCCAGCTGCTGATGTCTCAATGTGGGTGATAGAAAAATATGTGCATAGAGATGAAAAAATCTCTAATCAGAGTGCTCCCCCAATTTATTTCAGAGAAATTTTCATGTATAACAAAAGTTTTACTGTATATGTACCATTACTAAATAAATTGTTTTTGGATTTCAGTAAAGCCTTTGATACTGTCTCTCACAGTATTCTCCTGGACAAGATGTCCAGCACACAGCTGGATAAACACACAATGCAGTGGGTGAGCAATTGGCTGGCGGGCCGGGCTCAAAGGGTTCTAGTCAATGGCGTCATGTTGGGTTGGACACCAGTCACTAGTGGGTTCCACAAGGATCCATCTTTGAGCCAACCCTCTTCAATGTCTTCATAAATGACTTGGATACAGGACTTGAGGGAATCTGAAGTATCCTGCTTACAAAAAATTGAGAGGAACTGTTGACACTGTCGAAGGCAGAGAGGCCCTGCAGAGGGATCTGGACAAAATGGAGATCTGGGCAATCACCAACTGCATGAAGTTTAACAAGTGCCAGATTTTGCACCTGGGATATGGCAGCCCTGGCTGTACATACAGACTGGGGCATGAGATGCTGGAGGGCAGCTCTGCTGCGGGATCTGGTGGGGTTGTCACACGCAGAGACAGGAGTTGAACTCGATGATCCTTGTAGGTCCCTTCCAACTCAGGCCAGTCTATGTTTCTCTGGTTCTATTAAACGGGGAAATACAAATTGGAGCTCTACAGCAGACAGGCAAATGACACCCTGATCTGTCCTGACACTGTTACATTTTGGTAAGAACTAACTTTGACTGCCTCCGTTACTGCCATTTTGCTACATACTCCACATCTTACAGCCTCAAAAAAAAAAAAACAAAACACACAACAGTAAGAAAAACTAAAGATGAGAGAGGTTATTTTGTCTCTGCAGGACTCACAGGTGGGCCCGGCAAAACGGCTGCACACAGGTTCCCAGAGCAGTCTCGTTCCTGCCATGACTGTACCCGCACTCAGACAAAGCAAACTCAGCACCAGGGAGAACACCTGCATGCACTTTGGCAGGAAAAGGGACAGACCTGAAATGCCTCCCAAATGATCATTCTTTCGCGCATTTAAGGTGGGGAGACTTATGGAAAGCCCAGGCAGGTCTGACATGGCCGGGACCACTGCCTGTCCACCCTGTTCAGCCCCGACGTGTGTCTCTGCGCCCCACGGCCCAGCGACTCCCCGTGGGCCTGGGCCGGCCTCATTCCGCCTTGGCCACCTGGCGCTCCCACTTGACTGACCTCCTTCACCTCGGTCACGAACACACACGGCACCTTCCGCTGCATCGCGCCCCGCCGCCTCATGGCCCCGGCCACCCAAGCCCACCCGCTCCCAACGCCGGACCAGTGTTGGGTAGAACTGCGGCTTCACCGCCCCGTGCTGCACCACGGGAAATGGAGTCCGAGACTGCCCACCCGACAAGAGCCCCGCCATGCACTCGAGCGCTGGAGAGGGCGGCGCAGGACAGGGCAGGACAGGACAGGGCAGGCGCGGTGGCCTCTCCCCAGCAGCCATTCCCATGTCCTGGGGTAACAGTTCGCCTCAGCATTGCCCAGGACTGAAACTTCATTTTCCCCCCATAGGTTTTTGGTTCTGAGCCAGCCCAGGGCATGAATGGGAATAGGGGGGTTAGTTCGGGACAGAAATGGACGCTGCTCTTTCTGCTTTATAGCTGGCAGTAGACACCACAGAAGCAAGAAAGTAACCCCAACCATGCAAAAATATTCCCTGAATTTGAAACAACCATTCAGGTAATGTTTTACAACACAGTCTTTTTCGTAAAAGCGACAGGCCTCTCCTCACCTAGAAAATGTAGAATTGCTCTTAAAGCATTTGCAGCCAAAACCCACAAGGTTCTAAGCAACGTTGAGTCATCTGAAAGAGCAGGGAAGAGTTTTCCTTGTTTGCAAACATGTAATTTGGACTAACCCGTGATGTTTAATGTTTTACAATATTACTGATAGGAAAGCAAAATACGTACCTGCCTTCAAAGTGAGGAGCTACAACAAGTGGGTTTTGGCTCGTAGCGCTGGACAAAGCACAGCACAGACCATAGGAGCATGATCTGTTTGTCTGTGTGAATGCTTGTGAAGTGTCTGTAACAGCTGAACCATGATCAGCTGCAGCAATTAGAAACGCTGCCTACCAGGACACAGACAAAGATTCACACATAGCCAGAGATCTTGTTCAGGAAGGAGCGCAGAGCCGGGCAGAGCAGAGAGCCGAGCCAGGCTGAGGCCTTCTTTATTAGTCAGTAACAATTTATAGGATTTACAGATATGGACCTGGACTAAGATGTCACATAAGACGTTTTTCCAATAACTGTTATTATAAACACACCACACTGATGTTATCTTTGTTTCAGTTACGTTCCCACTCATTCACAGACCAGGCCCAAGGTCATTCACACATCATACATATATGGGCAGTTTTCCAACCCGAGATATCATTCTCACTGGCCTGTGCTATCACTTCTTACACTCATAAAAACCATACTTCTGTATAATCTGTCCAAGGCCCTTTAGCTGGAACTACTGTGCCCACATCTCCCCCTTTTTTGTTTTTGAACATCTGGTTCACAGTGAGCGTAGCAAGAACCCTGGCTTTATTCTGCTTTTCATTCTGTATCATTCTCCAGATCATTCGGAAGGCTACAAGAGAAAACATTAGACAATCACATCCAATTCCCACAAAACCCCATATATGCAGATTGAGGCCTGAAAACCAAGTTTTTGGGTCTAATCACTTTATGCTATTAGATAAGGTTAGCCATTATGTCTTACAGTGCTAATTCTTACAAATTATGCAATTGTTTTGCAGGGCACTGGCTAAATCCTAAATCAGGCCTTGCACATTAGCTGAAAGTGCTCTTTGGAAGTGTTGTTTTACTTGATTTTGCTCATAAACATTATAATTCAATTTCGATGGTGTTACACATATTTAGCACTCTGATAACATAAAATACAGGTTCAGATATCAGTTAAGGGCATTATTTGAATACAATAACATAAGAATAATAAGGATCCACAATGTGCATGTATTCACTCACTAGAAACAAAACTAGAGGCCTCTTACTTAAGGGTACTCACAAGAAATAATCACTTGCCTGGGTTAGGCGAAGTCTCATTCAAGGATGGATCCAGTAAATAATCACTCACCCAAATGAAGAGGTGAGGCGCTTGCAATCCCAGGAAGTCTCCTTAGACAGTGTTCCCGTCTGAGGAAAGGACTCCAGTTTACAGACCCACAGCTCCGCGAAGACCACTCAAAGGGCATTTTCAGTGGGAACTCTGTTTTATAGTCTGGCCAGATGTGGCTGAGGGCATTACAACATAGTCCAGAAGCTTCACAGCTCCTCTGGGCACCTCCTTTGTTGAGGAGCCTGTCAATCAACTGAGGGTCCTGCCCCATGAGTTGGCAGAGGTGAAGTCACCCTGCCCCGAGGCAGGGGAGGATGTGACTGACAGCCCCTTGGTACCACCCTAGGTGTGTACTTTGGGACAGGCACAGTGGGGCACAAAAAGTGCTAAAGAGCCATCAATCTCCTCATTGAAGGCCTCAGATTTCAGGGGAATGTGCAACTGCCACACAATTCACCCTGTAACCACAGTCATCTGACAGGCTACTTTGGAGTTGTGCTACAGTCACCTCTTGCCTCCAAAGTCAAAAGGGGGCATTCTGTTGGTGAGGTTGAATGCCCACTGTGGATCATCATACCTTATGTGTCATTTATGTGTCATTTTCCTGTTATACATTAGAATTACAAATCAACCTACAATAGAATAGAATAATGCAAATTACAACGATTACTGTTATTAACAAATATTGGAGAAAGCCAGTTAGCCATCCTAATAAGGAAAACAAATGCATTGAAAGTTTTTTCATCAGTTAGTCCCCAGTCCAAATAACGTAAATCTGTGTCACTTTGATATGCTAATGCCTCTTCCTTTAGTTTCTTCTGTTTCTTTGTTGCCCTCTGCTGCAGGGACAGATGCTGTATCTCTGGCATTAGGTCCTGCGTTGTGTTTGTCCAACTCATAGTCAGGTTTAACATACTTTGCAGAAAGCCACTTCAGTCCTGTTGGAATAAGAATACACACATATCCCCTTCCCCAGGTGATTAACTCTATAGGCCCTTGCTATTGACTGTTGTGCAGGGGATCCTGATACAAAACTTTTGGTCTCTGTGATAGTGTATCTGGAACAGAGAAGTGTTTTTCCACTGCTGTGATAGAGGAGGGAGCCATAGTAGGATTCAAAAAATTTAAAGCATATATTGCATTGTTTAATTGTTCCTGAGGTGTCATATTCCCCCTTTTTTGTTTTAATAACATCTGTTTCGTTGTGGAATGTGCTCATTCAATTATAGCCTGTCCAGTGGGAGAATGTGGAATACCTGTGACATGCAAAACACCCCATTGCTGTAAAAAATATTGCATGGATCTAGCAGTGTATCCAGGACCATTGTCAGTTTTAATCTGTTGTGGCACTCCCAGTATAGCAAAACAGCAGGTCCAGTGATGCTGAACATCTCTGCTTTTCTCACTCGTATGAGCAGATGCACAAAGCATACCTGAAAAAGTATCTGTAGAAACATGTACATATTTCTAATGACCAAAAGATGAGACATATGTAACAGGTCTGCTAAATGGCATTAGCTGTGAGCCCATTTGGGCTTTCGTGTTTATTGGATATTGTTTTGCCTTACTGGATCGGAGCCCTGTTTGAGTTCTATCAGTGTAGTGTTGGCTTTACTGATACTTTGCCTGCCCATACTAGTGGAAATACAGCATCCAAAATTTCCTTGGAGATTTCTTGCTTGCAGCAAGCTGATCTGCACCGTCCAAGCATCTTCTAATGGGACATGCAACTGACCAGAATTCTCAGAAAACGTTGTTTGAGCTTACAATTTACCTAACAAATCTTGACCCAAGAGAGGTATAGGGTTTTCTGGCAAATACAAGAATTCATTGGTTAACATTTTTTTCCAAATTGGGCATTCCACTGGTTTAAAAAAATGTTCTTTTTTTTTTTTTTCTGATGATCTCAAAAACTATCATGGTAAATTTACTAAGAACTCTCTTACAACTAGCTACCACAGAATAAATCTACTAACAAATTTTTGATTTAATTTCCCAGTTTCATTAGAACTATGGATCTGCTGGGGATACCTTTAAATTTCACCCTCAGACCTCTCCATTCAGTATTACAACATTGCTGCAGTGGGCAGTTTTCCAACCCGAGATATCATTCTCACTGGCCTGGGCTATCGCTTCTTACGCTCATAAAAAGCACACTTCTGCATAATCTATCCAAGGCTCTTTAGCTGGAACTGCTGTTCCCACAATCAGCCGAGGTCCAAATTCATAAAAGGACTCAGGCTACAAAACATTCCCCAGATGCCCTAAGGACCATTAATACATTTTACAGCTGTCTTGAAAGCAGAGATTACAACCCATATCTCATGCTCAAAGTTTAATTTTTAATATGTTTCTGAAAGAGCATATAGATTTATTCTAGTCAATAATGTAGAAAAATTTCTGTATATCTATTTTGACAAAAGAGCCAAGAAGACATGGAAGTGAAAAGAAAACAAGAACTATACGCAGAGCAGAGAATGGGATGAAGCGAGTACTTCAAATTAATATGTACAGAGATGAAAAAATCTCTAAGTAGAGTGCTCCCCCAATTTATTTAACAGAAATTTTAATGTATAACATAAGTTTGAATGTATATGTACCATTACTAAATAAATGGGGTTTGTATTTCAGTAAAGCCTTTGATACTGTCTCTCATAGCATTTTCCTGGACAAGATGTCCAGCACACGGCTGGATAAACACACAATGCAGTGGGTGAGCAATTGGCTGATCAGCTGGGCTCAAAGGGTGCTAGTAAATGGGGTCATGTTGGGTTGGACACCAGTCACTAGTGGGTTCCGCAAGCATCCATGTTAGGGACGGTGCTCTTCATTGTCTTCATAAATGACCTGGACACAGGACTTGAGGGAATCCGAAGTTTGCTGCTTACACAAAATCGGGAGGAGCAGTTGACACTGTCGAGGGCAGAGAGGCCCTGCAGAGGGATCTGGACAAAATGGAGATCTGGGCAATCACCAACTGCATGAAGTTTAACAGGTGTAGTGGCAGAGCCCCCCCTGCCCAGCCTGGCTGAGAGGTGAAGCCAGAGACAAAAGAAACAAAAGGAACCCCATAAGAAGGTAACAATGAATAAGCAATCGCCTGACACACACGTGCAGAGAGTGTGGACAGTGCATGAAGCCTATCACGTTATTGTATAGCGCGTGTTGTAACCAGTCACATTGTTGCAAGGCACGTGGACAGGGAGCTTTGGTATAAAGCTAGCCCGGTCTGACAATAAAGTGAACTCTGTGAACATCACACTGGTGTGTCAAGTTCCATCTCTCGCATGGAAAAGCAAAAAACATGTGCCAGATTTTGCACCTCAGATGCAGCAGCCCTGGCTGTACATACAGACTGGGGCATGAGATGCTGGAGAGCAGCTCTGCAGAGGGATCTGGGGGTTCTGGTTGACATCAAGTTGAACATGAGCCAACAGTGCGCCCCCCCAGCCAAGAGGGCAACCGTGTCCTGGGTGCATCAAACACAGCATTGCCAGCTGGGTCAGAGAGGTGATTGTTCTGCTCTACTCTGCACTGGTGCAGCCTCACCTGGAGCACTGTGTACAGTTCTGAGCACCACAGGATAAAAGGGATATAAAGTTATTGGAGGCTGTCCAGAAGAGGCTGGTGAAGGGTTTGGAGAAGAAGCGATATGAGGAGTAGATAAAGTCATTTGGTTTGTTCAGCCTGGAGAAGAGAAGAGGAGACCTCATAACGGTCTACAGATTCTGCACATGCAGAGGAGGAAGGGCAGGCGTTGATCTCTCTGGCAACCAATGACAGAACCCCACAGAAAGGCAGGAAGATGTGCCAGGGGAGGTTTAGGTTAGACATTAGGAAAAGGTTCTTCACTCAGAGGCTTCTGGAGCACTGGAACAGGCTCCCCAGGGAGGGGTCACAGCCCCAAGCCTGACAGTGTTCAACCAGAGACTGAACAACACCCTCAGGCACATGGTGTGAAATGTGGGGTTTTCACATGCAGAGACAGGAGCTGGACTAATGATCCTTGTAGGTCCCTTCCAACTCAGGCCCGTCTATGGTTCTCTGGTTCTGTTAAACAGGGAAACACAAGTTGGAGCTCTACAGCAGACAGGCAAATGACACCCTGATCTGTCCTGACACTACCTGTTACATCTTGGCAAGAAGTAACTTTGACTGCTCTCCACTATTTTTCCATCATATTCCTGATATTCTTTTGAGCACAAAAAAAGATGAGAAAGGAGGTTATTTTGTCTCTGCAGGACTCACAGGTGGGCCCGGCAAAACGGCTCCACACAGGCCCCCAGTGCAGCCACGTTCCTGCCATGACTGTACCCGCACTTAGACAAAGCAAAGGATGAATACCTGGGTGCATTTGGCAGGAAAAGGGTGGGACAGACCGGAAATGGCTCCCAAATGATCTTTCTCTCCCAAATTTAAGGCTGGGAGCCTTAGAGAGACCTGTACTGCCTATTTCAGTCAAGATCTGCAGCCAAACCTCTCGCCTGGGGCAGCTCCAGGGCTCCAGGCGCCGTTCTGTCTCCAGAGTGGCTCCCGCTGTGTCAGGGCTGCCCCACCCGCCCATTTTTGGCTCCGGGCTGAGGCAGCGTGCGGTGATGGTGCCGTTGGTGCCATTGGCCCGGCAGCCGTTCCTCGGGCTGTTTTCTGCTTGCCCGGGTGCCACATGCCTCGCTCGAGCAGGGATGCCTGAGCCCCAGGGCCTGGGGAACTATCTCTGTTGGTTTTGCCCATATCAGCACAGGGGCCTCCAGGTGTTGCCCTGGTTCTGCCCCTTGGGATAAACCTCTGAAGCTGTGGTGGGTTGACCCTGGCTGGACAGCATTTGCCCACTAAGCTGCTCTGTCACTCTCCTCCTCATCTGGGCAGGGGAGAGAAGATAAAACGAAAAGCTCATGGGTGGAGATAAGGACAAGGACAGATCACTCACCCATTATTGTCAATGGAAAAACAGACTCGACTAGTGGAAATTCGTTTAATTTATGCCCAATCAAATCTGAGTGAAGTAATGAAAAATAAAACCTAAATCTTAAAGCACCTTCCCAACACCCCTCCCTTCTTCCTGTGCTCAAGTTCACTCCTGGATTTCCTCTACCTCTTCTGTCCGAGCCGCAAAGGGGAAGAGGGAATGGGGGTTATGGTCAGTTCTTCACAGGCTGATGGGCGCAGCCTTGGCCAGCGGTGGGTCCATCTTGTAGCCAGCTGGCACGGGCTCTAGTGGACATGGGGGAAGCTTCTAGCAGCTTCTCACAGAATCCTCCACTGCAGCCCCACCCGCTTCAAAGCCTTGACATGCAAACCCAATAAAGAATTAGTTCTTCCTGAGCTTCCCACATTAAGCTTACCTCACCCAGCCACAGCCATGTATCTACACAGAGCCCCTGTTTCCACAGCTTTTGACAATATTATGGCTTTTTCCTACGGCTGCTCAGGCCCACTGACAGTTCAGTATTCATGGCCCACATCTACTTTCCTGAATTTTCCTTCCTCTGTGTGCCCCAGGCAGTTGCAGGGCTTATGGAAATGTGGGAGCCTTTTTACATTGTTTCTCTGTTCACAGCCCATGTCACTGCTCCCCACCTTGAATCCTGTGAGCAGTTTCATCCTGTAGTCAGGACAGGTCATTCCTGTAGAAACCCCCTTATTCCAGTGACAAAGTCCCAGTGGTCAGGCATGCTGTCTGCTGACAATTGAATTACAAAAATTTCATAGTCTTCTAGAGAGACTGGAGGACTTTTAGTCATTTCTATCCCTCTGTACTTCTTCCCCAGCTTAAGTGTGACCACTGCTGAGCCAGCCTTGTACCCTTTGTGCCCATGGAGTCACTGGCACCTGCTTTTCATGTACGTATCTGTCCCCCTTCCTGCTGGCTGACCAATGGTGTACAGCGCAGTTGTGCTCTGGCACTCAGTGCTACAGTCCAGTTGAGATGGTTTTTGGTTTTCTTTTCCAAGGAAGCAGCAATGGCATCCTTCTCCTTGTAGGTCAAGGCTTCCTCTCCTTCCTGTACTTCCTTTTGTGTTGTAATCCCAAGTTCCCACAATTTGATCTAAGAGTGCTCTGAAGTGTTCATCTCCAAGTCACTGATGTCACTTGAGTTATAAATTTGACTCCATGTCCTGGGAATAACAGTACGCCTTAGCATTTCCCAGGACTGAAACTTCATTTCTCCCCATAGGTATTTTTTGTTCAGAGGCAGCCCAGGACCTGAATGGGAATAGAGGTGCTAATTCAGGACACAAGTGGAAACTGCTCTTTCTGCTCAAGAGGTGGCAGTAGACACCAGAGAAGCAAGAAAAAGCAAGTAACTCCAGCCTTGTCAGCAGCTAACAGCTAACAGTGTATTAACAGGAGCAACAAGTTCCTCCATCCAAAGAACGAGCTACAGTAAGAAAAACGTTGGACACACGGGTTTTGGTTAAGAAATAGTGAATGAGGTTTGTCTTTGTGTTATCAAAGGTTTGTTTCACAGGCCACAGCTCCTACAGCAAGTGATTTGGTATTACTGAAGCCCCGGCAAATGGGTTTGTTCCATTTTTCATTAAAGAAACACTGGAATGAGTGACTTTCGAAATGTAACATTCTGTACTGGCTGGCAACTGCCTCTGTCAGTTCGGCAAGGCTGCAGAAGGTACCAGCTCCTCCGCGCGAGTGCCTTTTGCTGTCACTTGGTGCCTTCTTTCGAGACAGAAACAGAGCTGAGGTGCTGAAGGTCCAGTTTTTGCAAGAAAACTGCTGCTTTCAGGACAAGACACTGGTTTGCCTCAGCACTGATAACTTTAAAGTTTTCATGTGTTCTGCTGGTATTAAGAGCGTGGAGGAGAAGCACAAGAGGTGAAAATGAGCACAGTTGGGAATGACAGCTATTTCCAATGTTCCCCCTACGCATAGATAAATGCTGTAGATTTTACAGTGCTTTGGATCCTTGATTTCTTGATACAGCCGTGTTGACAGGAAGGTCTGTTACGTAAGTGTAGAAGCTGAGAAGTCATTCAGTCTGGGTCATGGTGTGGCAGTTGCACAGACCCCTTCTCTTCCTCCTCCCTCTCTGTCAATGTGGAAGGTGCATGGTCAACCCACCTCTTCCCCAACACCTCTCCACCTCTCCTGCAATGGGGCAGTTAGTAGCTCCTTTTGTTTAACCTTCTGTCGGTTATCTAGGAGAGGGGAAGAGGCGCTGCAGTGTCAGGAAGTATCTAGGCACCCATAGCCAGCGTGAGGGGGGGTGCCAAGAAGTTTCGGTGCTTACATAGCCAGAGTGGGGGTGCAGAGAAAATTCTGGAATGCCCACAGCCAGATCTGACAAGACTATAAAAACAGGGATCCCACCGAGGCTGCTGTTTGTGTGTGTTCTCTCGGAGCAGTGGGCCAAAATGCAGCCAAGAGGGACTCTCCCCTAGGCCGGATAGCCGCCCATGGTAATCTCCCCGGACTGGGACTGCCTCACTGCACCGTGTGGGTGAGTGATAACTTACTAGATAATTCCTTGCCAGAGAAGCCAGTGTATTAAATAATTCCTCGCTGTTTGGGCAGGTGTTTTCTTCACTAGACAAGTGAGTGCACTTTTCCTGGGGTCAGGGATGGCTCTGGTGTTGTTTTTGGTGAGCCACGTGTGTGCACACTGTGGATCTCTATTATTCTTATTTGCTGTACCAAATAATTTCCTCAACTGATATCTGAACCTGTATTTTATGTTACCAGAGTGCTGACTGCATAAGCCCCATTTCTAATTGGTTGTTTTCCTGGACTGAATAAAAGCCTGTTTTGGACCTGGTTGTCCACCTAAAACTAATTTCTGGGTCCCTCTGTGATGCATGGACACATCTGTAGATGAAATATCAGATATTTGGAAGTGGTGAGAATAGTGAATGATCTTCTGAACCATGGACAATTTTTTGTTTTGCATCCATTTCCACAATGGGTATTTAGGTGCTAATGCCTCGGAGATGAGCCGGGCTTTGGCTCCACACCCAGTGTGTCTCAAGGGATGGCCCAGTTGTACTGATTACAGTCCAAACGTGGTGTGTTTTGGAGATGTTGCTCATAGACCCAGCTGTTAATGTCTCAGTCTAGGTGATAGTAAAATATGCGCACAGAG
The DNA here is from genome assembly GCF_963082525.1 of Nesoenas mayeri. Lineage (NCBI taxonomy): Eukaryota > Metazoa > Chordata > Aves > Columbiformes > Columbidae > Nesoenas > Nesoenas mayeri. Next base: position 48,569,693 of record NC_137541.1, read on the forward strand.
ATGAAAAAATCTCTAAGCGGTGTGTTCCCCCAATATTTTTTAACAGAAATTTTCAAGTATAACAGAAGTGTTAATGTATATGTATCATTACTAAATAAATTGTTTTCGGATTTCAGTAAAGCCTTTGATACTGTCTCTCATGGCATTCTCACAGCTGGATAATCACACAATGCAGTGGGTGAGCAATTGGCTGACGGGCCGAGCTCAAAGGGTTCCAGTAAATGGAGTCATGTTGGCTTGGACACCAGTCACTAGTGGGTTCCACAAGCATCCATCTTAGGGATGGTGCCCTTCAATGTCTTCATAAATGACTTGGACACAGGACTTGAGGGAATCCGAAGTTTGCTGCTTACACAAAATTGGGAGGAGCTGTTGACACTGTTGAGGGCAGAGAGGCCCTGCAGAGGGATCTGGACAAAATGGAGAACTGGACAATCACCAACTGCATGAAGTTTAACAAGAGCAAGTGCCACATTTTGCATCTGGGACATGGCAACCCTGGCTGTACATACAGACTGGGGCACAGGGTGCTGGAGAGCTGCTCTGTGGAGAGGGATCTGGGGTTTCTGGTCGATGGCAAGTTGAACATGAGCCAACAGTGTGTCCGGGCAGCCAAGAAGGCCAACCGTGTCCTGGGTGCATCAAGCACAGCATTGCCAGCCAATCCAGGGAGGTGATTGTCCCGCTCTGCTCTGCACTTGTGCAGCCTCACCTGGAGCACTGGGTGCAGTTCTGGGAGCCACAGGATAAAAAGGATATAAAGCTACTGAAGAGTGTCCAGAAGGGGGCCAAAATGTTGATGAAGAGTTTGAAGGGGAAGCCATATAAGGAGCAGCTAAAGTCACTTGGTTTGTTCAGCCTGGAGAAGAGGAGACCTCATCACGATCTACAGATTCTGCCCAAGCAGAGGAGGAAGGGCAAGCACTGAACTTTCTGGCATCCAATGACAGAACCCCAGGGAATGGCGGGAAGATGTGCCAGGGAAGGTTTAGGCTGGACATCAGGAAAAGGTTTTGCACCCAGAGGCTGCTGGAGCACTGGAACAGGCTCCCCAGGGAGGTGTCACAGCCCCAGGCCTGACAGTGTTCAAGAAGATACCGAACAACGGCCTCAGACACATGGTGTGAACTGTGGGTTTCTCACACAGAGAGAGAGGAGTTGGACTCCATGATCCTTGTGGGTCACTTCCAACTCAGGCCAGTCCATGGTTCTCTGGTTCTATTAAACCGGGAAACACAAGTTGGAGCTCTACAGCAGACAGGCGAATGACTCCCCCTGGGCCCGGGCCCGGCCCCGTTCCGCCTCGGCCACCTGGCGCTCCCGCTTGGCCGACGGCTCCTCCTTCACCTCGGTCACGAACACACACGGCACCTTGCGCTGCACCGCGCCCCGCCGCCTCATGGCCCCGGCCACCCGAGCCCGCCCGCTCCCAACGCCGGACCAGCGCCGGGCGGAACTGCGGCTGCACCGCCCCGCGCTGCGCCACGGGAAATGGAGTCCGGGACCGCCCGCCCGCCGGGAGCCCCGCGGCGCACCCGAGCGCTGGGGAGGGCGGCGCAGGACAGAACGGGGCGGGCGCGCTCGCCTTGGGGCACCTTCCCAGCAGCCGTCAGCGAGGCGGGGGCATCCTCTCTCGGAGGCGCCCAGTCCGGCCGCGGGCCTGGGGCAGCTCCAGGGCTCCAGGCACCGTTCTGTCTCCAGAGCGGCTCCCGCTGTGTCAGGGCCGCCCCGCCCGCCTGTTTTCAGCTCCGGGCTGAGGCAGCGCGCGGTGGCGGTGCCGTTGGTGCCGTTGGCCCGGCAGCCGTTGCTCCGGCTGTTTTATGCGTGCCAGGTCGTTCCTGTAAAAATCCCCTCATTCCAGTGCCAAAGTCCCAGTGGTCAGGTGTGGCTATTTTCCTTTGCAGTTAGTCCTCGGACTGCCTGCTGACACCTGAATTACAAAAAATTCATAGGCTTCTAGAGAGACTGGAGGACTTCCAGTCATTTCAAGGCCTCTGTACTCCTTCTCCAGATTGGGTGTGACCACCGCTGAGCCGGCCTTGTACCCTTTGTGCCCATGGAGTCACTGGCACCTGCTTTTCATGTACACGTTTGTCCCCCTTCCCGCTGGCTGACCAATGGTGTAATTTGGCAATTGGTCCTTCCAGTTCAGGAACCGAGAAACCATCGGTCACAAGCACTTATGGTGCTGCTATGAACCACTAGTCCTCTTTCTTGAATTCTGCCTTATGTCTCACTCCCTTTTCTTTAGCTTTGCGTGCATCCTTCTTATTCTTTAAGCAATGGCATCCTTCTCTTAGAAGTGTGTGACTCCTTTTCCTTTCTGTAGTTATTTTTGTGTTTTGCCCCTAAGTTCCCAGGCTTTGGTCTAAGAGTGCTCAAAGTGTTCATCTTCAAGTCACTGATGTCACTCGTGTTACGAATTTGATCCCATGTCCTGAGAATGACAGTACACTTTAGCATTTCCCAGGACTGAAACTTCATTTCCCCCCATAGGTATTTTTTGTTCAGAGGCAGCCCAGGACCTGAATGGGAACAGGTGTTAATTCAGGACACAAGTAGACACTGCTCTTCGTGCTTTAGATGTGGCAGTAGATGCCATTGAAGCAAGAAAAAGCAAGTAACCCCAGCCTTGTCAGCAGCCAACAGCCATCAGCGTACTAGAATAACATGAGGAACAAGCTCCTTCAACCAAAGAGCTACAATAAGAAAAACGTTGAGCAGAAGGGTTTGGTTAAGAAATAGTGAATAAGGTTTGTCTTTGCGTTATCAAAGATTTGTTTCACAGGCCACAGCTCCTACAGCAAGGGGCTGCGTATTATTTAAGCCCCGGCAAATGGGTTTGTTCCATTTTTCATTAAAAAACCAGTCGAATGGGAGACTCTGAAATAATTCAATTTTCTGTGATTTACACAGGAGCAATGGAGATGAAGGAAGATGTTCAAGCTGGACATGTCTCCTGGCGCCATGATGGTGACATCAGGAGCTGGAGGAGCAGTTGGAACTTTCGAAACGTAACATTCTATACTGGCTGGCAACTGCCATTGTTCATTTGGCCAGGCTGCACAACGGACCAGCTCGTTCGTGCAAGTGCCTTTCACTGACACTTGGCGTGGATAAAATGAGTGAAGTTGGAAACGACTGCTCTTTTCAATGTTCCCCCTGCACACAGGTAAATGCTGTAGATTTTTGAGTGCTTTGGATCCTTGATTTCTTGATACAGCTGTGTTGACAGGGAGGTCTGTTATGTAAGCGTAGAAGCTGATAGGTCACTGTGTCTGAGTCATGGCCACATCTGTAGATGAAATATTGGATTTTTGGAAGTGGTGAGAAGAGGTAATGATCATCTGAACCGTGGAAATTTCTCATGTGAACTATGCTCAGATACTCAAGGAACACATAAAAGTAATGTGTGAAAATCACTCATCTTTCATATTGAATTAGGATTATATTGATTTTGAATACGTAGGCCACATTTATAATTTCTTTTAGTTCCTTCCTGAAGTACTGCAAAATAAGTTATTGAGAAGAAAGTCCTGCAACATGTGTTTGCCGTATATTTAAGTTCCACCTGTTGAAAATCCAGAGTTGAGTGTTGGGCTCTCCATTTTTACATCCATTTTGGCAATGGGGATTTTGGCATTAATGCCTGGGAGCTGGGCTTTGGCTCCAGACACCAGTGTGTCTCAGGGGATGGCCCAGTTGTAATGACTACAGTCCAAATGTGGCATGTTTTGGACTGCATGTTAATGTCTGAATGTTTGGACAGCTGTTAATGTCTGAGTCTGAGTGAAACTTACCTTCAAATGTACAAACATCTGGGAGATAATGTGAGCAGTGCAATGACAGTAGTCTATGAAAAAAACAATTCCCAAACTTTTAGTTTTTCAGTTTTTGCTGGGAATCTTTCTGGGTTTGGTTTCCCACTCCTTATTTCCCAAGGACCCATGTCCATTAATGGTAAGAGAGTCTAGTGTAGGATTTGTACTCGTACAGCTGATCTCATTTGGGATTGACCTGATTATCCTGTTGTGCAGGAAAGGAAACTCAACCACGTCAGTTAAGTAACTTTCTTCCCAGAATCTCATGAAAAGTCTGCAGTACAATAAGTAAATGACTTCACTCCTCATCTGGTAACAGTTTGACATCATGAAAGCTCAATTGACCTAATTCAGGATAACTTTAGAGTTATCTGAAGCTTATGATAACTTTAAAGATAACTTTAAGAGTTCTAAAATATCAGAACATGGTCCCACAAAATCTTGATAATATGTTCACAGCAGTAGACCATGTACTGCTCCATTTAGTCCATTTTTATTGTTCTCTTTACAATATATGACAACTCTTTTCTCCTGCAGCATCAGTACAGCCACATTGCTTGTTTCTGGGAAAAACAACCCACAGGCTGTGTGAGAATCAATTGTGCCTTCCACCATAGCAAACCTAGAAATATAAATGGACTGTTTCTGCCACCTAGTAACAGTGAGTAAAAATATTTTCTCAACTATTTGTTCATTAGAGTAAATACATACACAAGAATGTCCTTGCAGTGCTTAGTAATCTCTATGAAGGTTCAAAATGTACCATGGTAAATCAATCAGGTAGGATCTGCTAATGCAGTGAGTTCAAAGCAAAGAAAGGAATTGTATTGGCATTTGAATAGTGTTGCCATATGACTTTTCTAGCTGTCATGTTACGGATCTTCACGTTGCAGGAAAGATGACGTCACAAATGGTGATTCAGGTTGCTAGGATCCACAGAGTAGAAATGTTGCAGTAATCATTTGCAAGGTTATATAATATCTGAAAATCAAATTATTTTTGGAAAATAAAAAAGCACCATTACAAGTTTTTTTGTTGTTGTTGTTGTTTGTTTGTTTTTTAACACATTCCTTTCTAAGAGGAGCTCTTGGCTTCCAGGAGTCCTGTTAGACAGCTGGAACCTGGAGCAGGAAAAGTGTCCAGGGCAGTAAACCAAGACAGGTGTCAGAAATCAGGCAGAAGCTGTAGTGAGAGCAGCGTGACTTGTCATAGATGCAGGAGCAAGGGGACTAAAATAGAGTTGTTCACGTGCCTGAGCTGCAGAGCTGGAGACAGGTGTCATGAGAAAAGTCCAGGGAGATGTCTAGTCAGAAGCAAACAGCCTGTGTTCCAGAAATTTCCCCAGGGAAAGGTAGCGTGTCCTATCTGGGTGTGTTGAGCCACCCAACCCCAGAGAAGCAAGGCAAGAACTTGAGTGCTGTTTCTGTGAGTGCCCCCACTGCTTTCTTTACAGTTCCCACATCCACAGCAGTGACCCCTGGCAGCTGGTGCTCTCATGAAAAAAACGTAGGGACATTTTGGGTGTGTTGTGAGTCCTAGAGGCCCAATGGACATGGTAACCTCCAGAAGAGCAGTGTCCAACAACCAGAACAAGAAAATAGATCCAAACCTTTTTATTTTTACTGAAAAATGCATACATTCAAAGTCCATGTGTCCCAGAATAGCACTGCAAACATTTTAACTGCATTTGTCCTTTTTAATACTTAGAAATCCTGTTAAACCAATTTAAGGTGGAGTTGTCTTACACTGTCCGGAGCTAATAATATGCTATTCTGGGTAGTGACCCAGTTAACTATCAAGTTAAACTGCTGTATCTTACATTTTCTTGCATGAGAAACAACAAATCTGATCTGCAGGAGTGTTACTAAAATAGGTTTAGTATGATACACATGCTGCTCACAGGCAAGCAAGAGATGCACACAAATAAGAGCAATTGGAATAAAAGAAAATGCCCATGCTTCATGTTATTTATTTAAAATTGAAAAACATAACCAACTTCAGTATTTTTAATGTAGTACACAGAATCCTGATTGTATCTACAGGTGCAGATTGGTCAGTTTGAACAATGTGAAGAGATTCACCATTTTTCATCATTTTTATTTTCAGTCAGTTGCATTTCCTGGCTCTCAGGAAATGGTATCCTGGTTTTGGTGTACATTCCTGAAGAAAAGAATGCCTTTTCTGATTTTCTTTTATTTAACTGTAAATTATTTTCATGAACTTCATAATCTTTCTCAAAATATAGGGTTTTTTTGTGAAGAGAGTAGTGATTCTGAAAATTTGGACAGAAAAAAAAAAAATGTCTGCCAGCTAGAAATGTGTGATTCAGTGCTTAGCATTGCGAAATTCTCCATAGGAGGATGCCATGGGGAGTGATACAGGTCTGCCTGTTATTCAGCATATTTAAAATATTTTCCCAGCTGGGGTCCAAAACTCATGTACTCACTTCAGCCCAGGTACTACTACTCACATGTTTCCCTATGTTGTAAATATCACAGAATCACAGAATATTAGGGATTGGAAGTGACCTCAAAAGATTATCTAGTCCAATCCCCCTGCTGGAGCAGGAACACCTAGATGAGTTTACACAGGAATGTGTCCAGGTGGGTTTTGAATGTCTCCAGAGAAGGAGACTCCACAACACCCCTGGGCAGCCTGTTCCAGTGTTCTGTCACCCTCACTGTGAAGAAGTTTATACTGGAAATATCCTGAAACAGATTGAAAGGAGGAAGGATACTGACTGAAATTAGTTTATCCACCAGCTGGAAGAGGTATCATCAAATGATCAAAATGTTCCTCTTTTCAAAAGACGTTATACTGTAGTGCTTTATCTGCTCTTTCAGAGGAATTAATACCCATGTTTTTTCATACTTTCTGTTGTTGCAAGATGCTCTTTTGCCAAGCTTGGCAGAATAGTTTTCCCAAAAGTCATAATCTGCCGATTTAATGATCTCCTCAGTATGATAAAGATTTCAAAACTATACCTCATGTCTGAATCTGGATTTGATATTCTAGTTCCCTTCTAATAAAGTAATGTTCTTTTCTGCAGATGTGCCATTGCAAGAGGGTGGCCAAGAAAGTATTCTACATCCAGCACATCATCAAGAATCAGTCAGAAATCAAGAGCATATTTTCCTACCAGTTCATGCTCCACTAATTATAAGCCTCAACAATGATGAAGAGGACGATGAAGAGGACAATGAAGAGACAGAGAACTGTAAACAGATTATTTTTTCTTTTACAAAGAAGTAGAATAGGATCTTTTTCTACACTTCACAACTGATTTGTTATAATAACCATTACCTATTTAGAAAAGAGTTGTTGACAAGTTTTGAAAATAGTTTCCGGCTAATCCCAAAATATTGGAAGTGGTGGTCACCAGATGTGAGGCATCTTTCTAATTCCTGTGAAGTGCCTACCTGTATATTTCAATAGCAGTATCATCCACATACCTCTTTTTTATTAAATAAGGTTTAAAATGTGATCCACAACTCAAATGGTGTGATCAGATGGCCGTCAAGTACTCTTCAAACTTTCTCTAAATTTGGGGACACAATCGACTAGATTAACTGAATGTCTATGCATTTATATATATTTTTTTGGCTTGGTTTTGTGCTTTTTAAAAGTAGCTAAACGGTTGACTGTGTCTCACTTAGAGATGAGGGATTCTTGGGGAAGAATGAATTGCACATTCCCAGAGAGTGAGTGAACTACTACTTGTTAGTGCTTCCTAACTGGGTTTCAGTAGGAGTGAACCCCATGAATTCAAACGAAATAAAAACTGGGGCTTTGCTGATCTCAGTAGCCTTAACTGAGACAGATAAGGAGCCCTCACTTCACCATCTCTGCCGGCAGACGTTCCAGGATAGGAACTGTGGGCAGAGGTTTTGTGACAAGCACTCCCTGGTGATATGTTTAATCAGAAGATTTCCTTTTGGTTGTAAATGAAGGATTATGTTGAACATGAGCACTGAAGATGGTTTTGAATAGTTTTTAATCCACAAACATTAGCTTATTCCTATGTGTTGTAACTGCAGTTCCATTGTTCTTGGAAATACCTAATATTAAGGAATCATTGTTCTGTCCAGAAGCAGAGCTTACATTCAGAAAAAAACCCACTGTGACCAAAACGAAATGGTGGTACATGATTATTAGGAATTCTTGAATATCTTTGTATAGATACCTAGTAATCTTTTAAAACCATTTCCTACAGATGTTTCTAATTGGGTGCTTAAGACTGCTGCAGAAATTGAAGAGGAAAGAACCATAAAGGAAATATGCTATAAAACTGGTAAATATGAAATCAGTCAGTCTTTCCTAAACAGCAATGAAGACAATATACTAAGCCTTTTAATTTTGCCCTTTTTTTTTTTCAAAAAAATTTCTATTTTCCTTTTTGGCTATATTTAGGAGAGTATTACAGGATCCAGCACCCTCACGAACACCAATCAGCAGAAAATGTGTCTTCACCTCAGGAAAAGGAAATATTACTCTTGGAAGCTATGGAGCGAGACTTACAGAAAGGCAAGTACTATTCATCTTCTCAGACAATATTTACCATTAATATTTACCATTTATTTTTCCCCACATATATATACATACATATTGTCTCAGGCATGGTGAATATCTGTATTAATTGTGGATGCAAAAGGTAGAAATGGGCTGTAAAACCTACATGTACTATCTGGAGATACACAACCATTCCATAAATTGAATCAGATAGGATTCATAAATATCATTCATGAAAAGTGAGGAGCTAAAGAATGAGCAGGCTGTTTGTAGCGCGTCCTTTACTTTGGAGCTATAGTTTTTCTTTAGCCTGTTTATTATAGAACCGTCTCAGAGTCCATGAGAGTTGTACATTAGTTACAGTAGACAGGATCAAAACATCCAAGAAAATAGAAAGAAGAATATAAGAGGAGAGGTTAAAAGGAATTGCACTAAACTAATCACTATCTCACAGAGGTGGGAGGAAGAGAATGGCAGTGCTATTCTCTGTGCTTACACACAAGCAGCTCACACATTCTTTCTGTTGCCTTTCCAGGTGATGGTAATACAATTCCTACAACATTTAATAATACAAAAAGAGAAGGAGAGATTTCAGGAAGGAGAATACCAACCGAGCATATTCCCAGAAGAGATCGTCGATCGTATGAAAATGGAGGTAATATACTTTAGCATCAGCTTCTCATTGATTAACATCTTATTTTAAATAGCCGAATATGCACACATTAAGCTTTACCATTTCATATTTGAGTTATTCTTTGTTATTTTTGTTCTAGAGACTCTCATACTCCACTATTAAGTATAAAAAATGAGGATTCTGCTTATTTTAGGATTATACTAGAAAAAAAATTCCTCTATGCAGACTGCAGTTTACATTTTCCTGTTTAATTTTGAGAAAGAAATGGTTCTGTGGAGTTAGAAACAGATATGTCTATAGTATAATACCCTTAGTCACCAGGTACATTGACATCGGAGGTGAATCTATTATACGAAGTTTGAATCTCCAGCCATTCATTGATATTTCTGCAACGCTGTTTGGATTCCTTTTGAGGAATGATATCTTCAGAATAATTAACATGTAAAAGCATGTTCTGCCCAAGAAGACCTGTGTATGAAGTGGGAGATTAGGTTTTCAAATCACCATAGAGTATTTGGAGAAGAAAATTTTGTGTGTTTTTTAAGAAAGTAAATACGTGTTATTTTAATCTCTCAGGAACAAACCACAGTGAATTGGTAAATAAGCAACACTCCAAACAAATAAGGAAGAATAAATGGATTTCTGAGGAGCCAAGAAATTCACCTAATACAGTCCCAGGAAAAGGTATTTTGAGAAAACAGTTGGCTTATTCAGTTGCATTTACTAAACTGTTAGATGATCAAGCACTAGACACTAAGACACTAGACACTGATTTCTGTTCGTAGTGTCAAGTATGGGCAATCCACATTTGGACAGGACTCTCCACAAAGAACATTGTATTCATCTTGTCTTCCAGCCTCCAGGCTCCTGCAATATGTCAAAATTTGAGTAACTGCACAGCATTATAAAGTTTCCTTTTTCATTTTTAGGATTTAACACTTCAGACCGCAGAGGAAAACCAAGTTACCAACCAAGGAGTCAAAGGAAGGATGATGAAACTCCTTCTTATGTTCCTCGTGGGAGAGCAGCTGGAAGAAAGACTTATTGTGATTCTTCAGAACCTCGAAGATCAGCATATGTTTTCTACCGCACTGCTGATGTCACCCAAGAACCAAAGTTCAATGGATCTACAGGTGGGCTTCTGCTTAAACAGGATTCTTAAATTACCTCAAATGTGCCTGTCTGTATTGTGCTACTTTCTTTTTTGTGCCTGCAGGTTCATGTGAAGTCATTTATCCCCAAATATGGTCAAAACTAAATTTGATCCAGAATAATTTTCATAAGTAGAGTGCAGCAGTATCCACAGGCAGAAACGTAAAGTTTTATTAAGCTTTATAATTAGTCAGACAGTATATTCATGACCAATAATTTAGTCATCTTCATAGCAGAAATTCATTTATTTCCCCAGAAAGAGGAATGAACACAATGTTCTACACAAATATATCGATCCCCTCTTTTTACAGTATTTTTAATGTGATGTATTCTTTAAAAATATTTAGTAAATCTCAGAATAGTCCACCTTTATCTTCCCATTTTACTCAAACTATTGATAGGTGTAGTTCTGCAGTAGAATTTCAGTTTCCTTTAGAAAATCCTTCCTGTTCAACATCTCTCCTCCCAGCAAGGGATGAAGAAATGACCTTGGTTTCCATGGTATTTTTCTACAACTGGGATTTCACTGGTGTTTTGATTGTGATGGTTTGTTTTGGCTTCATACCACCCCATAAACTGAAGCAGAAGTACAGAATTTCTGCTGCATTTTGGCCTGAACTAAGAGGAAGCAGAACTGGTCATTTATGTGAGCAGGAAAAAAGGAAGAAGAGGCAAAGCCACATCTTCCTGCAGAGTAGTAGGGGCCAGCCGAAGAGCCCAGTGGGTGCCCTGTGGATACTTTATACTGACACTTGCCTCTTAAAGTTCTGTTTGCAGTTTGAGGTGGGCTTATCTATGCAAGCAGTGCCATTACAGTTTTAGCCTTGTCGTTTGTAATACTTTGTGATGTTCACAAATGCTGCCCGTGTCCAGCATGTGTCTAAATGCTACAGACAAAAAAATCATTCCTAGTTCAGCCCAAAGGTCTCCTTCAGAGTATATCAGTCTTCTTGGGGTCAAGTATGGATGGATGTTCCAGAGGTCCATATGCCACCTGTGTGGTACAGAGAAAGGACGGATCTGGGCAGGTAGTCAGCACTTAGAGGACAGTAGTGGATGAGGGGGTTGTGTTCACAGCTGCACTCGAGACAGTCTGAAAATAGAGATACATTCAGAGAAAAGGATAGAGATGTTTTCCCAAAGCAATTCTTCGATTGAGTTCTCTGAGGTTTTAGGTACTATGATGACATACATCTTGAAAATACCGTAAATTTGATCAGATAGGATTCATAAATACCATTAATGAAAAGTAAGAAGTTAAAGAATGAGCAGGTAATTTGTAGCTGGTTATTTCATTTGGAGCCGTAGTCATCTTTAACCTATTACGCAATTTTCTTAGAGATCATCAGAGTTATACATCAGGTGCTCAAGTTACACTAGAGAGGATCCAAACAACTAACAAAAGAGAAAGAAGAATATAAAATGAGAGGTTAAGGGACATTATACGTATCGCTATCTCACAGAGGTGGGAGGAAGAGAATGGCAGTGCCATTTCCTGTGCTTACACACAAGAAGGGCACACATTCTTTCTGTTGCCTTTCCAGGTGATGGTAATATTTCTGCAACACTTAACAATACAAAGAGAGAAGGAGAGACTTCAGGAAGGAGAGTTCCGACCGAGCGTATTCCCAGAAGAAACTGTCGATCCTTTGATAATGGAGGTAATATACTTTGGCATCAGCTTCTCATTGCTGAACACCTTATTGTAAATAAAATAACTGAATAGATTTGAATTGGGCTGTCCACAAAAAACCTTTTTGGTTTTTTTTGTTTGTTCAATCTTGTTTTCAGCCTCTAGAACCTTGTAACATGTCAAATTGTGAGTAACAGCACAACATTTCTGTGTTTCTGTTTGCTTTTTCACTTTTAGGAATTCACACTTCAGATCCCAACATAAAACCAAGTTACCAACAAAGGTGTAATAATAAGGATGATGAAACTGCTTCTTCTGTTCCTTGTGTGAGAGCTACTAACAGAAAGACTGATTTCGCTTCTTTGGAACCTCGAAGATCAACATATGTTTTCTACCGCACTGTGAACCAAGAACCAAAGTTCAATGGATCCACAGGTGGGTTTGATTGTGATAGATTTATTATTATTTTCAATAGTATTTTTTATCTTGGAAAATCATAGAGTTTGGTCTTATCCAAACTTCTGATATATATTTAGTGTCAATTTTTGTTATTTTCATTATTATTATTATATTTTTTATGTTGGACAGGGGACTGAATTCATTCTCTTTCCATTCATTCATGGTGATATTTTAATTCATCTTTTTTCTGTCTTTCTACTGTCCTCTTGATAGGATGTACTATGTCATAAATTTGACAAGAGCCTACAGGTGGGATTCAAAGTCCTGTATCTTTCTTTTTGGCAATCTGTTTCAGATGTAACCATAATTTTATGTCTTTCACCTTATTTTTAACTATCTAATCTGTCACTTCATGTAGAAATTTAGCGGTAAATAATTTCAATAATCATGAGTGAAGAAAGATATTTCGCCTTACCAGTTTCAGTCATCTCGCTTAAGCTGAATTGAATCTCCATCTTGAGGTGTCTCCCTATCTTGAATTTTCAATAAAAGGAACCTCCTTAAGAGAGATTATCTGCTATGTTAACATGAATACAGTTAAGTTAAATGAATCTCAACATCACTGCCACATCTTGGCATTAATACTTGTGTCTGTTTGGTTTGAGTTTGTTTGTTTGTCTCTTTGTTTTCTTTTAATGTTTGTTTTGGCTAAATGTGGACAAATTGGTATAGAGATTACAGAGAAAACATTCGTAATTTTTGTCATAACAACCACCATTACCATTGTTGCCAATTTTCTTTTCAGCAGTACCTGAGCCATATGGTCAAAAATGCTCCAAACCAAAGAATCAGCTTGACACAAATAGAAGATTTTCGACCCAAACGGAAAACTATGGTAATGCTTACATGTTGTGTATAAACTGAAAATTGTAGGATTGTTTTGCAATTAATGATTTGAATTAATGTATTTAAGATGGAATTAATAGAAAACAAGACAATTAATATTTTTAGCCAAATTTCACAGAAAATGATCATTAGGCAGCTTACTCTGATGCACAGTCAACTGCCCAGCACAAAAACATCCCATTGCCTTATATCTAGTGTTTGCACCAGCAGGGATGAAAGAGGAGATTGGATTATGGATTTGTTGAATTGAAAAGCAATTGATGCCTTTGGGAAGATTTTCAATAGAGGAATATTGACTTTGTTCAAGTCGCGGGTGTCCGTGGCAGAATCGCCTCATTTGGAAGATGCCGTGAGCCTGAGGAAATGCTGCAAGATTACACGTGATCTATAAAGTAGTGGAGAAAAAGTCTGTATTTAACACTGGCTTGTATTTCAGTGATGATGTATGATTCACTTGATGCTTTCATGGATACTTCAACTGATACAGTATTTAATTCACATATCAGACTTAAAGAGTCTTTCCTGAAATTGTAGCTGAACTTAAGAAATAATGTTTATGTTTATTCAACAGACAAATATACTTCAGGATATTACAATGCACCACATTGGAGGAAAAGAAATCCACGTGAAAATACATACTCTAAGTTTAAAACAACCATTCAGGTAACTATTTGATAGATATTTTTACAATTAATTCTTTTTTGCAAAAGCAACATCTCTCTCTACCTAGAAAATGTAAAATTGGTCTTAAGGCTTTTCCTGTCAACATCCACAAGATTCCAAGCAATGCTGAGTCATTCAAAGAACAGTGTATACTTCTCTTTGTTTGCAGACGTAATTTTGACTGTATAACTAACCCGTGATGTCTGATGTTTTACAGTATTACTGATATGAAAGCAAAGCATTAGAGTCTCTATCTCATGTCCCTTGTAGGAATGGCCAGAGCCTTGGTCTGCAGTCTGTGCTTCATTGCTACGTTTCCTTATCTCCCATCTCTGTGTTCCCCACAGATGTTACGGGGACTTTGCTCTACAGTTGTGCAGTTTGAAATGTGGACTAGCAGAGTGTCCTTATACTTCTTGTAAGCTTAGCCTTCTATCTTTCACTGAAAGTTCTTCCCTGAAAGGGAAAAGAAGTTAAGTTTGAAAGCTGTTGAGCATTGCCCTTTCTTGAGTTAATCGTTTTACTGGTACTCTGTTTTATAGCAGATGGTCAGTAACACTTCTTTTTGGATGGTCCCACTAGTTTTTGGAGAGTATGAGCTTGCTCTAGGAGATCAGTTCAAAGTGGGTGGCTCAGAAAACTGCAACTTCATGACTTAGTGTTTCAAAGCCCTCTAGATGACCCAGCTGTCAGTATGAGTTTACCCAGGGCAATTCCATATTCTGTATTAGGCCTTCTGATTCCAGCCTGAGATACAAATTCTGTTGAGACACCATATAGATACAAACAACCTAAAACCACCTTGTGAAATCCCTCCACCAGGTTCGCTGCTGTATTTGGGTTCTTTGTGCAAGTACCATATCTGCTTGGGAAGGTTTTAGAGAAAAAACTTGAGCAGGACATTTTCAAGCATGGCTGAATTATAGTAGGGTGATTTTTTTTTCCCTGTTGCTTCTAGAACTGTTGAAAGTTTAATTTTTAAAATGTTTCTGAAAAAGTATATAGTTTTGTTCTAATAAATTATGCACAAAACGTTATGTATTTCTATTTTGACAGCGAAGCCAAGAAGACTTGGGAGCAAATAACAAAGGAGAACAATATGTAGACATGAGAAAGAGATGAAATGAGTGCGTTAATTTACAAGAAAAATCAACTGGAAAATCTAAAGAAGAAAAAGCGGCAAATTATAAAATAAGATGCAGGAAGTACACTGTAATATTTCAAAACTGATAGAAATGGAAATTAAAAAAGTATGTTTCTCTATAGTCACGTATAAAGGTCTTCAGTATATTCAATAAATTTTATGTTATGAAAATTTGATAATTGAAAGTATTTTTATAGACTTTTTTAATGCAGAATTACTAAAATGAATAGATACTAGCAGTTTTACTTTGGAGTTTCAGAGGACTTTTAATGTCAACAGCAACACTAATGCATTCTAGAAAGTAATTGTTTCAGTGTGAAAGTCAGATTCTTAGATGGTTCAGCTATTTGCTGTATGTTTGGGGGCTCAGTCTGAGTTTGATCTTGAGATTTCGCCACTTTAGCAGGGCAGCAGAACTATGTGATGAATAAATGAACTGTGCAACAAGACTTTCAGAATTAACTGAAATATGCTTTTACACACACTTTAAAGCATGAAAGATTGGGTAAAGACAGAGAGGAAGACTGACGAGAAGGATACTTTAATATTAATATCTGAAGAAACAAGGCTCTTACTGAGATGTCGCTTACCTAAGCAGTTTGGAGGAGCCCTTCAGACTTCTTTCTGAATGCTCAGATACAGGAATTATCTCAAAGGCACCTGTAACTGTGAATATAAAAGTGTTTTGCTTCCTTGGAGCCTTTTCTTCATTGTGACTGTTTAAATATTAGAATGGATCAGATACCTTTCAGGGGGCCTTCTAGCTCTCAGCATTTGAAGGGTCACATGATTATCTACATTATCCTTTTCTTTTTAGCGCGATCTCAAAAAAATGGCATCTTAAGAGATGGTTTATAGAATCTGAGCACTTTTCTGACTGGAATCATAAAGAACTAGCACCTCCCACCCCCCTACCCTGACAAGCCAACCCAACAAGCCAAAGCTGAAACAAAATTGTTGTCTAGCATCTTAACGTGCCAATATTTACAGCAGACGATCAGGCTAAGTGTTGGGCCCAGCTAAAGGGAAAGAGGAAGAAATGGAGGGCAATGCCTGGCTGATCCTGGATTGTTGTGGAACCATGGCCTCGGTATATTGTCTCTTCTTTTTTCACTGGAGCTTCCTCTAGAGAAATAACAACTACTGTTCTCTTACTCATCACTTGCTCAACCCACCAAGCCACAGATACTGAGAAATACCACATCATGGTACAACAGATACATGGCTCAATGAGATATTAACAGTTCCTGTGAGGTGTTAACTACTTTTGACTGAAACCAGAGGAATGGAAAGTGATCACTACTTTGTGTGATCAAAACCTTATTTCAGATTTCCGTTTCACAGCTTCAAAGGCACTAAGATCCATGAAAAGAATAAAACTGTGTGCATGTCTTCTGGATCACAGATGCACCCCCTATTGTATTATTTCACCCCCCTCTGCCTGGTTGTCTCTGTCCTTAGGACCGCAAAGAGGAGTCGAAGGAAATTGAGGATATTCAGCATTTCAGGCAGCGTGGCTCTGAAGATCACATTTCTGTGTTTTCACATGCTCGCTGCATGACACAGCTCCCACACTACTTTAAGTTAACAGTACTTGAAAATAAACCCTGAAATAATGAGCCAAAGATCAGAGACAGAGGACTATCGAAAGAGAGTTGCACTTGACCTGGTATTATATCTGCATATACATAATTTGCTGCTGAATTGAAAGGCCCAGAGGATAGAAATAATTTTTTGCTTTCACCTCATACATATTAAAATATGCTAATGTTTTTTTTTTCCAGATAATACTTCTAAACGCACATCAGACATCTAGTGTAGGTGAATCATATTAGATA
The DNA here is from genome assembly GCF_963082525.1 of Nesoenas mayeri. Classification (NCBI taxonomy): domain Eukaryota; kingdom Metazoa; phylum Chordata; class Aves; order Columbiformes; family Columbidae; genus Nesoenas; species Nesoenas mayeri. Next base: position 48,586,392 of record NC_137541.1, read on the forward strand.
GTAAACAGATTAACAGTGGTACCACCTGTGTTTTATTATAAGTTTGAAAAGCTTCCATCCTGAGATTCTGCATTCCTGAACAAATTTATATGGCTAAATTAAAATCTCTAATTCCCAGAATCTTAGAAGCACTGGCCTTAGAAGCACTGGTATTTTAAATAAGTTTTTTATTAAATAAGGTAGAAAAGTTCATCTGTAGTCAACACCGGAATAAAAAAAAAATAATTGTTTGTTGCTAAATAAAAACTGAATGTAACTTCCCTAGGCATTGTAGAAATTGCTTAAAAAAGGATTTTTACCATTTCCTCCTAATAACGAGACTTGCTGATAAAATCAGCATTTACATGTTATGTAAATATATAGATATTTACTTTGTTTTCGAATGAGTCTGTAAAGTATTTATCTGGCTCTGCAGTCACTAGGTGTCAGTGCAGCCGCAGGAATGGGCACGAACAACGCCCTGGAGTGAACCTTCGTTACAGTGCGCTCGATTCCAGCTCTCCAGAGCTGAAGCCTCTCTGCAGTGTTCTGCAGTAGCTTTAAATTAAGAGAAAGGGGCCCAGTAGGCTTGTTATGCTGCCTAATGGCCAACTCAGGGAAGAGGTATCGCTAAATAGCTATTCTTTGTCTCTTCGAACACAGCGATGAGGTAACCCTATTCTCTCTCATCCTACGTGTTTTCCAAAAGGCATTTCCGTTCCCTCCTGATCTGGGCAGCCCTCACCATAGCTTCTTCTCAGGGAACAGTCTTTGAAAACAGTTGTTACCAGATTGAGAGTCTCCTTTAACCTTTCCAGTCTGGAAACCTTTCAGATAATTTTAAATGCCTTTGCTTTTCACATTCTATTTTTTATTTTTAGAGATGAGAAGAACAGAAAAATGCCACTGTGGTATGTAATATTTGAGGTACCTGAGAGTGTAACTATTATGCCTAAAATACAAGGGAAGTCCTGCCGCTTCTTTCCTCTTTTTATTTCCTAAGAAAAAGGCACTTAGGCAGGACTAAATATTAAAATTTACAGGACATTTGAGAAGGTAAGGTGATCATCCAAGACTCTGTACTCAGTTTAAGAACACATACATGAAAGGCACCTTCGGATTTTTCATGACACAGTTTGTTTCTTCTGGACGAAAACAATGTCTTCAAAGGTTGTTGTTGCTGTTCATACATGATGAAGGCTTATTAATGACTTTCCACTGTAAGGACAGAATGTGCTTCTTACGTCTTCATAACTCCTTCTGCCCTCTAGGAGAATCTGCAGAGCAGATTTTGAAGATTATACTGCCTTAAAGGAGTGTGCACCAAGCACAACATACATACTCTGGCATGACCCGTGATAATTCTATTGACTTCAACACAATTATTCATATTCTTAAATTCAAGTATGTTTTCACCGATCACAGTAGAGCGACTTCGAAGGCTTTCATTGCAGTACGCATTGTAGCTTGCCAAATTTATATTGCTCTGGGAGATGAATGAGGATGTAAAATCCAGCAAGACTTTACCTTCCAAAGTGAAATTTGCACACTAGCCAAATATAGCAGAGAATTATAGGAGGAACAATAAATTATGGAAATGTGACAATCACTTGCAAGGCAGATAAAACATACCTTATACTAGCTCTTTCAGTTGGCCAGTGCCAATCAAAACCTTTGGTCTGTTGACACAGGGAGCACCTGATGGTGAAGGGAAGACAGAAGCCTTGAACAGATTGTAATCATAAGTATCGGACCATTAAGATTCAGAAATGAAATATTTGTTTTGCGGGATTATTTAGTGTATTCCATTATGTTTACATCTGTAGGTCTTTCTCATAGGCCAAAGCACATCAGCAAGAATAGTTCCAGTACAGCTTGGACTGAAGTTGACAATAATATGATTTCTCATGTCACCGCCAGCTGTCAAGAGAAGTCCTAAGACTGTTAAGGAAATAAAACTGAATAGTTTGTGGCTGTATTTTTGTGGCCAGTATAAGGAATTGAAAAATATGATAAATAAAATATTTTGCAAATTACTTAGAATTAGATCTTTGGGAGAGGGAGTTGTTCAATGTTTTGTGAAGTGACAATCAATGTATTTCTTAGTCAAAATGCCATGTGACAGTAGCACTGAGATTCCTGGTACACTATCAGTAAAATTTTCTACAGGTAAGGCAGCTGCAATGTTTCAGGTCTGGAAACTGGCAGATGTTTAGCATTTCTTACCTTGAGGCCACAGGTACCTGCTGTTTGATTTAAGGCATTAGAAAAAGTATCAGCATGGGTTGAACTGAAGTTGCTGTAGAATAAATAGCCACAGCAGTTGAACTCTCCTGATTTCCTGTTGTTTTATTTGCCCTGGAGTACACTGCACTATTTTAAAGTGACACACATCAGGGATTCACAGCAGACTCTCCTCCCCTTATTCCAGCATGACTGAACCAACATTTGGTTTGCTGGAAAAAGCTGTTTCAAAAGCCATTATTTTAAAATCCCTAGGATGGTACACACTAATGTTATTTAAAAGTCAAGGAACAGCAGTGCCTAAGTTCTACTGTAATAGACTAGCAATCACTTTTTATTAGTGTACATAATGGAAATAAGTTTTAGCTTACCAGATCCTATCGTTCATACAAACAATCTCTTAATTCCCATGTAAACTCCAGGCAAACAGTGGCAAAGAGTTAATGTCCTGAAAATAAGGTTTATTGACTTTTTATATATACTTTTAAAAATTATTATTATTATTTTTTTAATGTACACTATTCTACTGTTGCTAAAAGTACTATTTTCCAAGTTACATGGCTTGTTTCAGTGACATCCTTGTACTATAAATTCAGAACCTGTACCTCCTTTTTCTTAGAATCTGCAAGTTGCAATACCTGCAACTTGTGGTCCCTGCATGCACAGTATATCTGTGCTGATTGAAGCTCTACAGGATAATTAACTATGATTTCTCCAGACAGATTACCAATCCAGATATCCCAATAACGTGTTTAAAATTGTCACCAAAAGAGGGTGCTTCAGAGAAACTGCAGGCATTTCCAAAGCAGTGAAATAATGAGCAGTATCTGCCTTGGAAAGTGTATTTGTTTCGCAGTGATCTTATGGCTTGAAGTGTGTGAGTTGGTTTTTTTTTTTCTTTCCAAAATATTTCCCTCTGCCTAGTATAATTGGAACAGTGAGTGCCACAGCTTTAATTTTGATGTACTAAATGTATTTCATATTTCAACTTCTTGACTTTCTATTCAATGGTGTGCCCTTTTTCTAAACAAGTAACTACACTGAAGACAGACAATTGGTATTTTTATTCTGTTGAAACTTCTGACATTTCAAAAAGGTTATAATTCAATATTTCATTTTGTACAAGTTGAGTCCTCCCCTGCCCTTGTCATATTTTTGTGAAATCAGAGCAGCTTACTATCTCAGTTCTCAGGAATTTTATGACGCCACTATGCCTGTGTTCCCCTGAATCCTCTGAGGGCAACTTCCCATAGGCTGTTGTCAAGAACTGGGAAATGGTAAAAATGTATTGGATTTAAAGACAAAGTTCTCCAGATTAGGGGTAGAAAGTTGTAACTGTACATATCAGAGAACAACAGATGCATTACCAAGCACTCCCAAAGGAAATTTTTTCCTACAAAGCTTTGCCATCAGTATAATGGGCCTCATGAGCATGCGCTGCTGTGACCTTTCACCTGCCACACACAGCAGATGATTGCACTGTCCCTATGACCATCACCCTCAATGAAGCATGAATTCTGTTCCTGCTCATTCATTTCCAGCTTTCCTATAGATGACATGGCAGTTCCTGCTCCCTGAATTGCTGCTGACTACCACAAAGATCCAGTGAAAGGTGAGGGAATGACAGCACCTGCAGCATACCTTTCAATGGACATCTTGATGACCTGTTCCCAACTCTCCCAAATCAGAAAGGTGGATTAATAATAGTCTGAGAGTCTCTGCAGTTGATCTGCCCTACTGGAAAGCAGCACTGCAGAGAAGGACTTGGGAGTTCTGGTCAACAACAGGTTGGCCATGAGTCAGCAATGTGGCTTGTGGACAAGAAGGCCAATGGTATCCTGGGATGCATTAAGAAGAGTGTGATCAGCAGGTTGAGGGAGATTTTTCTCCTCTACTCTGCCCTGGTGAGGCTGCATCTGGAGTAATGTCCAGTTCTGGACTACCCAGTTTAAGAAGGACAAGGAATTACTGAAGGGAGTCTAGTGGCAGGCTACTAAGATGATTAGGAGCCGAGAGCACCACTCTTATGAGGAGAGACTGAGACAGTTGGGTCTGTTCAGCCTGGAGAAGAGAATGCTGAGAGGGGATCTCATCAATGTTTATAAATATCTCAAGGGTGGGTGTCAAGAGGATGGGACCAGACTCCTTTCAGTGGTGCCCAGTGATAGGATGAGGGGCAATGGGCACAGACTGAAGCACAGGAGGTTCCATCTGAATATGAGGAGAAAATTATTTGCCTCGAAGGTGCCAGAGCACTGGAACAGGCTGCCCAGAGAGGTTGTGGAGTCTCCTTCTCTGGAGACATTCAAGATGTGCCTGAACAGGTTCCTGTGCTGTCTACTCTAGGTGTACCTGCTTTAGCAGGTGGGTTGGACTAGATGATCTCCAGAAGTCTCTTCCAACCCCAGCCATTCTGTGATTCTGTGTGATCTGCCATTTGTTGATCAGAGGTTCTTTCTGAAGGAAGAGAAAAAGTCCAGTTGGTGGGGCAACATTGTCTTCAGGACAGGGGATGACCAGCAATAGGTGCAGGAAGATCTTTGGATGTGGAAGAACAGAGTGGGAGGCCTTCTGCTAAGAGCTAGCACCATGACTTTGGCATTACTCAACAGCATTTCAGGAGTGACAGTTCAAGACGGTGACTGTCATTACACATACCCTTATTATCTCCGACAAGGTTACTCAGCCATTGACAATTTTGAGGTAGGAAAATGTAAATGAAGACAGCAAAAGCTTTCATCAAGGTATTTGTAGTTTTTCTGCAACCCTCTTCTTACAGATAGTGGGAAACATGAATGAGATCATCCAAGTCTTTTCTCATTGGGAATGCCTGAACTACTTGGATCCTGCAGATATCATGAACTATCAGTCCAGCACCTAATCCACAGGAGCAGATCTAAACTGTGAGACTTATGACTAAGTTGCTCTTTGGGCTTTGGAGGACTAGTGGTGTGGATTCAGTGTTGTTTTAGAAGGATTCTTGGGAAAGACACAGTGCCTGCACTCTTTGGTTCACCTTGGATTCTAGTCTGTGTGTGCCTACTCATTTCCTTTAATAAAAGGAGTACACTAAATGAACAATGAAGGATGGTATATGCTCAAGCCATACTCCTGAAATCCTGAGAGACTCAGCCTGGGGGGATTTAAGACTTCCTGGCTTTCTACAAGCACAGTGATATCAGATCCACAGCTCCCAGAGCACTGGAAATTCTGAATTTCAAATTCTTGGTTGTCCCTAGAGTGGATTTTCCCTGGAGTTTTGAGCCTAAATAATCACTTGTCCTATGCCTGAGGAGGCCGATGACACAGATCTGCCACAGAAAGCTGGGATCCCAGATAGCCTGATTGGAGCAAATAAGGCATGTTTCTAATGCTAGAAATGTCTCTGACAGGCAGAAACCTTGGCTGTGATTCTTTTGATTTTTTTTTTTTTTAAATTATACATTCCCAGAAAATACTTCTGTTTTGACAAATTCGCATTTTCTGCTGGAACTAGGCAGTTAGAAAATTCCCAGCTCTCCCTAAGTTCAATTTAGCAAATGTATTATTCATGGCACTCTAAATAGTACCTCTCAAAGCTGAACAGTCCCAGTCATTTCATTCTCCACATAATCGACGTTTCCCCCAGCCTCTCTTCATTTTTGTTGTCTGTCTGTAAACCTTATGCCACATCCTTTTTTGATGAAGTGATCAGGGCAGAACAGTGGTTCAGAGGAAGCTCTCATTGATTTATATGATGGTGTTCTCTTTCAATATCGCTTTCAACACCGTTCCGTTTGCATCCTAACATTCTGTTTGCTCTTTTGATCGATGCCAGGTATTGAGCAGAGACTGTTATTGAGCTGTTCAGAGAAGTATTCCAGTCCTTTTTTCCCCTCTATGATTGCAGATAATTCAAAGCCCTGTAAGGCATATTAGTAGGTCAGATTATTCTTCCCCATGTCTATCATTATCTTTTCTTTTTGAGCTCGGTGAAGCAGGCAGGCAGTGGTACTGCAGTCAGGCTTCTCCCAAAGGAGCACAGCTTGAAATTTGGTCTGGGACTCTGTGAACACACTGCACAAGCAGCTGTCCAGGGGAGGCAGGGAGATAATGTCTTCCCCACAGAGACCTGTCCTCTTCGTCATCGGTGTGACCCCCTCTGTGTTCTCACAATTACACACTCCAGCTGCAAATTACTGGAGGAGCAAATACTAAAGAGAAGGTGACATGTCCTTAGTTATTTCAAAGAATTGTGCCTCAGAAGCCGAGGTTTTATTGCAGACTATGAATATGAATACATTATTTCCTAGTATTACCCTAAAAATCATCTGATACATAAGTGGTCAGCACTATGGCTTAGGACAAGACATGGCAAAATATCTTCCTTCATTTGCATTGCTAATCCCAGTTCTATAAAACTGTCTGTGGCTTTTGCTTAAATGCTCTGTATTTAAGGGACTTGAAGGCTTCCTGAAAAACTAACCTTTTGGCTGCTGTGGAAATGCTCAATATTTTGGGCTTTTGTTATTTTTTTCTTTTGTGCTTTTAATTGGCCTTTCTACCACTTGTCTGCAAACTATGTCGTGAGTTGAGCACACCAGCCAAACAACACAAGCTGTCTCCTACAGTCAAATACAAAGAGCAAATAACACACAGGGAAGAAAGAAAAAAAGTAAAATATATTGTAACAATGAAAATTTTTTTAAAAGTTTTTTTTGCCACCAAAAGTAAGTTTAATATTAGACTGATCAGCACAGAAAGACAGTTAAATGGATAAATGGTCTAGATTTCATGAATGAAGATTTTCTACATCTGGTAAGCAAGTGCTGAGAGATCAGTTTAGCCTCTTGGGCTTTTGCTGTGTAACAGTTTGCTGCTTGTAAAACAAATAACATGGATTAAACTAGATTCATTTTTCTGGTAGATTAAACAGCTGTCTTCTGTCAGGTTCCCTGCTCAATCCTTCTTGCTACTGCTTGCTCATAAAATAAATTTGTCAGCTACTAATGCATTGAAGTAGGAATAATTCTATGCATACTTTTGTACCTCAATAGCAACACAAGTTATATTTCCAATTTACCTTTCTATTACTTCCTGGAGCAGTACTGTCCAGGAGAAAGCCTACTCATGATAGCTTGCTCACTCATGTCCTGGATGTATGATTAAAAACCAAGTGTCAGAAGAAACTCTTCCTCCCAAAGAGGAGGCATTACATCCTACTGAATATTGCTCTTGCAAAGGGGTGAAAATGTGGTATAACTGAGTGTTATTTCTGATTAATCTGCTAATGTTAATAGTCAATTCACTACAAAGAAAAAAAAATACCAGTCCTATGAGGTGCTAACACCAAAAACTCAACCAGGCCTCTAGAAATATCAGATTTTTTGTTTTATTTTTCTTTCCTGAGGATTGATCAATATTAAAAATAAGGAGGAATCAAATTAACTTGTCTATGATTCCTGTACAAGCTTGACTCTTTTGATCAATTTATTAACAGCACCTTGGCAAATGCAGAGCTTGCAGTCAGGTTTGCTGAGGTATGGCTGAGCAGAGTTTAGCAGATAAGCATGTTAATGAAGCATGAGAAGTGGCAGCATCCTGCTCAGCCTCTGTGCTGGGTTGGGGGAAAGTGCATAAAAACTGCTTATTTTGCATAGTGATTTTTTTTTTTGTAGCTGAATGAAATTTAACTGCAGAAGTGTGAGGGCCATTGGGTAAATGGTGCCATCCATGTAAGCTGCCACTTTTGCTACCCTTAGGTTAGACTGCTTTTCTGCTTCGTGGTTTCTCCGCTCTCACCTGCCCCCAGGATTTTCACTTACAGATGTAAAATGGCTATGCCATTCCTGGGAGCATTGGGGAAAACAGTTTTTGTGGTCCAGGCCTCAAGAGGACAGTTGTCTTTGCAGTGTGAGCTGTAAATTAGACAAAGAGAAAATTCCAGGTAGCATAAAAGGCTGCAGCAGTTTACAGTCACTCTCTGAGGCATCACCTGGGTATTGGTATGGGGAGGTACCCTATGGTGTTGTTTAGGCTGATGGGAAAGAAGGGAGGTCTCAGTGTAACCTCCCACAAACTGTGAGGAGTGAGAAGTGATCAAGATTTAGGCTCATTTTTGGAATAAAATTCAAGGTAGCCATGTTAATCAAGGCGTAACCAAGATAGGGAAAGTGCTAGATGTGGGCCAGGTAGGGACAAAACATGAATCACAGAAGTTGTTTGGGAGATGTTGGAGGCAAAATAGATGAGGAAGACCCATCACACAAGAAAAAATCCACTGGATAACTCAAATGATGTACTTTCTACCTGACCCTTTGGCAACTTCTGCTTTATACAGTCCCCAAGCATGAATAGACACCTGGGCTGCCAGGTAGATGCAGTGAAAATGCATCTAAGAAGGTCCTCAGGAGCAGCTGGATGGGAAGCTGGCCAGCCATGAAATGTGAGAAAAGCAGCAGAGCTTCTGTACCAATTACAGAAGCTGGAGGTACCTCCTCCTCCTTCCTGTGAAGTGCCCTTTGTATTCAGCATTTTGTCTGTAAAGAATGGGATCATCCTTTCCTCTGCATGCATATTGAACATAGAGAACATTGCAGGTGCTCCTTCAAAGAGTGATCTCTGTGATTGTCAACCCCAATCCACTCCCGTCTACCTAGGGTGTGTCACCTGTTTGCACCCAGGGGTTTATTAACCTATTTAAATTTTTTTTCTACTACTCTTGTTAGAATAACATTTGAGACTTGCTACTCTGACAAAGTTTATGAAACTATAAGTGTTTGGTTAAATAGGGAGAGAGAAAAACATAGAAAATGGATGGAGGGAAAAATCTAAAATAAAATCAAGAAACAAAAAAATGAAAATATGTGCATGACTGAGGTGTGCAAGACAGGTACTAACAGGTGAAGAACTTGTAGAGAACAAGTCAAAAGAAGGAGGAAAAACAATGTTGTGAATTTGATGCAAATAGATGTTATTTTATGGTCATCGAGTTCGGACTAGATGTTTACAATTACAGCTTCTAGCCTACAAGTGGCTTTTATATATTAGAAAGTTAAAAGTTTGCAAAAGAAAAGGATGAACAACTTGAGGATTTTAAAGAGCTTTTTCTGGAATTGCATCCTGAGCTTGAGAACTGTGGGTTCTTTGACACTTAATAGTAACTGAGTACTTATTGCGACTTGGGAAGATAGGGCAGAATTAGACAAAGGCTCTTTGTTTGTTTGTTTGTTTTCCCCTTGTATTTGGCTGCCTACTTTTTCATAGCATTTATGGGAACTTTGATATTTTGTTATACTCCTGTCCTTCTTTCATTCTACAAGTTTTCTGGCAGTCAAAACCATTGTTTTGCACAAGATGGAAGCATGAATACAAAAACATTAAGCTTCTGTGGCTGTTTCTTTTGGCAGCTGGATTCTTTCTAAAAGAAGATTAAAAACTAGAACAAATCATAGAGTAGCAATAGCAATAAAATAAAACACAAGCTAACTGTTTATTTGTACTTCTAGGGCTTTGACTTAGAATAAATCCTGCTATTATTGCTTCATTTGAGCTTCTAAATAGTGACAAAGTCTTATTCTTTTTTAGTATCTTCTGCCCTTGATACTCTGTACTGAAGCAGAGAAAAAAGTGCTGTTGTACTTCACTAAACTTTTCATAAATGTCCGCTGTCACCGTTGTGTCAGTACTTAATAAATACATTAAATACATTTTCATTTTGCCAGAAGAAAACAGTTCAGTAACAATCAATTATTTTGTGGCCAGTCTTCTCTGGCCTTGCCTGATCTCCTCCTGTGAGACTCTGCTACATCTTTTATAAGGTTAAACTCTCAAGTCTTGCAAGGTTCTGCCTCTCGAGGTCTCACAGGCAATCATTGTAATTATATTACTTTCTGTCCAACCTCCGCTCTATGAATGAACTGAATGCTGTTATATAATCTCAACTTCAGAGTTTAAGAAGATCAAGACTTTAATTTTCATTGCATGATATCCACTGTGGGCAAAAGGACGTGCTGGAAATGGAAGCGTTAGAATTGATGAATCATGGGGAAAGCAAACAGTAGGATACCTGTATTTGAGATGATGTAAAATACAGATTGATAGAAAATAGTGTAAATCCATCAGAGTGAAGAAAACAAAAACTATTTTGTGAAGAGGTAATCAACACATTACAGCTTCTTTGGTGAAATACAGACAGGTTTAGCATAGGATTTAGTTCATATTGTGCTGGGTAGGCACAACCCACATACTCCTGTAAAACAGGAAGTAACTCTACAACAGAGTGAGATTTTTTTCACCAAGAAATAGTAGCTGTGTGGGGGCTCCACTAGGAACTCCACTGGCAAATGCTAGCTCTTATCTTACCTCTCATCCAGATGCTTTAGTCTAGTTCTGTTGTTTCTTCTTCCTGATAAATGTCCAGAATGAATCTATGCCAGATACTACAGTTAATTGCATTCACTCTTAACTAAAGAGGGTGGACGATAGCATAAAATCGATATTATGCATTTCTATTTATTAACACCTTGTAATTTTTGCATGAAGGAATACAGATAACTTCCAAATATTTGGTGCAAATTCAAACTACTGAGGTGTAATGGAATGCGGGAGAGAGAAATGCTTTTGCGTTCTCTTCTTGCAAGCGAAGAAGTAACATATAAAATGCATACCTTTGCAATGAAGCATGTTTTGACAATAAAGAGATTTTTGGCAACTGAATAAAGTGACAAATAGACTCAACTATTCGGGTTGGAATAAATGCCCAGACTTCTGTACCTCCACACCTCACTGCAGGGTCATGCACTTATTACCAGTCCCTTTCTATTCCACCAGGTATTTTAATCCTTTTGTTTACTGACTGTGGTACTGATTGCAAGTGTTCATAGGCTGGGATAGATCCACTGTGCAGTTTCTGAGAGATTCTTTACTGCATGCTGAGTGTGTCTGATGTGTCAGATTTGTTAAGTATGCACAGATCAAAGGTAAACTTAACACTGAACTTACTTGCACGTATGATTTATCTGAGGAATACTTGCCTTTTCAGAAGTCTGATAGCTTATGCTGTTGGATGTCTGAAAAAACTGCAAGTATAACAAAAACACAAGGAAAGTTATATCCTCGTTTTTTGTTTTACTTGAGATAGAACATAGGATTTTGATGTCTTCTGTGGGATAATTGATGATAATGCCTTAGACTGATGGACTTTGGTAAAGAGAGGAGGGAGAAGAAAACCAGAGAGAAAGAGGCTTTTCCAAATATGTTATCAAACGAACGTAGTTTTGTTTCCTAAACTGAAAGAAGAACGGGAGCAGAGAGTGACAAGTACAGCTTTCGAATTAAGGCCATTTTAGCATACTCTTTATCTCAATAGCTGTGTTTAAATACCTTTTATTTGGGAGGGGATGACCCTAAATAAATCCCTTTGAGATGTCTCTCTTTCCCTCCCTGTCAAATTCCTGTGGCAGTTGTCTTACTGATTTGTGCTGTTTCAGTGGCAGCTAGGCTCTTATTTACAAAGATTAGATAAAAACCTGCTTAACTTCTCCCAAGGCCAGTAAAAGGGATGATTAAAATATAGAAATGACAATGTTTGAGTGAATATGCATGATAGAAAAGAGGCATTTGCAAAGTTCTTCAGATTAATCTTAAACTGATTATAGTGCATACATTTAGGAGAGGAAATAACAGGAGTTGTTTTTAACGTGGAATCACAGAATGTTAAGGATTGGAAGGGAACTCAGGAGATCATCTAGTCCAACCCACCTGCTAAAGCAGGTTCACCTGAAGCAGATTGCATAGGAATGTGTCCAGGCAAGTCTTGATTGTCTCCAGAGAAGAAGACTCCACAACCTCTCTGGGCAGCCTGTTCCAGGGCTCTGTCACCCTCAAAGTAAAGAAGTTTTTCCTCATATTCAGATGGAACCTCCTGTGCTTCAGTCTGTGATCATTGCCCCTCATCCTGTCATTGGACATCACTTAAAGGAGCCTGGTCCCATCGTCTTGGCATCCACCCTTGAGATATTTATAAACATTGATGAAATCCCCTCTCAGCCTTCTCTTCTCCAGGCTGAACAGACCCAGCTGTCTCAGTCTCTCCTCATAAGAGTGGTGCTCTAGGCCCCTAATCATCCTTGTAGCTCTCTGCCAGACTTCCTCCAGTAATTCCATGTCCTTCTTGAACTGGGAAGCCCAGAACCAGATGCAGTATTCCAGACTCTAAACTGTACTGGTGCCTGGGGTTATTCCTCGTCAGGTGCAGGACCCTACACTTGCACTTGTTGAACTTCATTAGGTTCTTCACTGTCCAGTCCTTCAACCTGTCCAGGTCTTGCTGAATGGCAGCACAGCCTTCTGGTGTGTCTGCCCTTCCTCTCAGTTTGGTATCATCAGCAAACCTGATGAGGGTGCACTCGGTCTCTTCATCCAGATCACTGACAAACATGTTGACCGGTACTGGACCTAACACTGATCCCTAGGGAACCCCCCTGACTACACATCTCCAAACAGACTTTGCACCATTGATCACAATCCTCTGAACTCTGCCATCCAGCTAGTTCATGATCCATCTCACTGTGCATTCATCCAGCCCACACTTCTTGATCTTACCTATGAGGATGATGTGAGAGACGGTGTCAAAAGCCTTGCTGAAGTCACGGTAAACAATGTCCACTGTTCTTCCCTCATCTACCCAGCCAGTCATACCATCACAGAAGGCTAGCAGGTTGGTAAAACATGATTTCCCCTTGGTGAACCCATACTGACTTCTTCTGATAACCTTCTTTTCCTCCACATGCTTGGACATGATATCCAGAATGAGCTGCTCCATCACCTTTCCAGGTACGGAGGTGAGGCTGACTGGCCTGTAGTTTCCTGGGTCATCCTTCTTGCCCTTTTTGAAGATTGAAGTGATGTTGGCTTTCTTCCAGTCCTCAGGCATCTCTCCTGTTCTCCAAGATCTTTCAAAGATGATGGCTTAGCAATAACATCTGCCGTCTCTCTCAGTACTTATGGGTGCATCCCATCAGGAGCCATGGATTTGTGGATGTCCAGTTTGTGTAAACAATCTCTAACCTGATCTTACTCAACAGAGGGAAAGTCTTCCTTTTGCCAGACTTTCTCTCCTCTATCTAGGGTCTGGGATACCTGAGGGCCGGTCTTAGCAGTACAGATGGAAGTGAAGGAGGCATTCAGTAACTCTGCCTTCTCTGTATCATCCATCACCAGGTCACCCTCCTCATTCAACAGTGGACCCACATTTTCTCTGACCTTCCTTTTGCTGCTGATATACTTGAAGAAGCCCTTCTTGTTGTCCTCAACATCCTTGGCCAGATTTGCTTCCAAGATGAGCTTGGCCTTCCTCACTGCATCCCTGCATACTCTTAACAGCCTCCTTGTATTCCTCCTAGGTGTTCTGTCCCTTTTTTCCACATAACATAAACATCCTTCTTCTACCTGAATTTTGACTGGAGTTCTCTACTTATCCATGCTGGCCTCTTACTCCCTTTACTTTATTTCTTCCTCATAGGGATGCATCTGTATTGGGCTTGGAGGAAGTGATGTTTGAATATTATCCAGCTCCCTTGGACCCCCCTACCTTCTAGAGCCCTATCCCATGGGATTCTTCCAAGCAAGACCTTGAAGAGGCCAAAATTCACACTGCCAAAGTTCATGTTTTTAGTCCTACTTATTGTCCTGCTTCCTCCATGCAGGATCCTGAACTCCACCATCTCATGGTCATTGCAGCCAAGGCTGCCCACAACCATGACATCTCCAACCAGTTCTTGGTTTGTTAGAACAAGGTTCTGCAACCTGGTGCTGCAGAAGTCCCACTTATAAGGCTTGCAAAAAGACCTGGGTTTTGAGTATCTTCTACTATTTAGAAACAAATCCTCTTTCTCCTATTATTTGCCTCGTAATACTTGTTAGCAGAATCTGTTACATGCACAAGTCGTAGTTAATTGTATGTGGATATATTCCAGTTGCATCAACACACACACACACACACACAAACTGAATTCCAAAGATATATTTTTTTCCCCTCAGCCAGAACTATAATTTTTAAAAAAGAAAATATGCTTAATATGGATAGTCTTGATACAAAGAGATTCAAGCAAAAAACTAAAAGCGGTTTAATGAAAGTTGAAGGTGAATACTGAGTATAGCATTTCCAGTGAGGACAGATTCATTAGTAAATAAACTATTAGTTTCTGGGGGATTAGAGCCGTTAGAGATGACCTGAACAGATCCTGCCTCAAGTAATTATAAGGCTGCTGAGAATAATGCAGGATTTATGATCTTAGATAGCATGGATGTGGTGAAGTGGGTAAGGTGTTTGTTCAGGAAGGCAAATGCACAACAGATTTGTTTCTAGACCATGTGTTCTTCAGAACTTGGTCTTCACTCCTTTTAAACAGTCCTAGCCTGCCAGCCTCACTAAAATACTTCAATTTTTAAAGTTCTAGATCTAACAATATTAACCATTAAAGTTGTTAACATCTATTGCCCATGAAAAACTGTGAGTATTTTAGTGGAATCTCTTCTTTCATGTTAAGATATGAAGTCCTTGTTTTAAAAGCCTTTAATTAATATCCACATAAATGGTGTCAAGTACTTTTTCAATTTGTCTCTGGGTTTTGCCTGCCTAACATTATGAACCTGTGTATTCATCCTTGGGTCCCAAGTGCTGGAACTAACTGTGTTCATGTTACTGACAAACACAGAGTAGTAAATGGAAAAAGAAAGAGATTTCAGATGCACCAGCTTAAGATATGATAGAAAGAAATGAAAGTATCAAGCAGTCTATAAGCGTAAAGACATTGGGATTACATAACTATTAACTTCCATGAAATGTTAGCTGGCTATCTTCTAGTTAAAAAAGAAAGGCCAACACAAACAGATAGATAATGGTTGTTTAATCAAACTATGCTGATTTTACTGTGGTTATTGTACTGCCACTATTTTTGTAGAATGAAGTAGAGGCGTGCTAGTATTGTCACTAATCTCTCATTCAAGGAGAATATCTTGATCTTGCCTTAGCTCTTCAGCATCTGTGTGTCCTCTGATTTTGGTGCAAAACAGTGTATATTAGAGATTCCTGTTCTTACAGCTTCACAGGATTTTTTTTTCATGTCTATATTATACAAACAATAGCATACTTGACAATGAACTGTTTAGTTATTCACAGTTTGTTCTCTGTCTTCTACCAACAGGAGAAAAATGGGACTTACACATACTTATGTTTAATAAAACCAGTTTAGCTTGAACAAGACTTTCTACTCTAATGTGTTTTTTGTTGTGTTTTTCTTTATGAAAATATTGGTCTCAAGAACTGTAACAGAAGATTGCACAGCCTTTATATAGAAATCTAATGAATTAAGAGCAAATCTCCTACTTTTTGCATACAGTATAAAGACTCTTCATGGATATCCTGCCCTTGCAGGCAACTGTCAGAACTAGGGTTTAAGTGATGTTGTCTAGTTATAATGCCTTTCTTATGCCTTTTTTTTTGTTTTAATAATTAGAAATGGTCAGCATTGCCACTCCAGTTGAAACAATTTGCTTTTCTTTAAGAACATATGGTGAGTTTTTTTATTATTAGGTTTTTCCAGTCTTGCATGGGGGGAAAAAAGTTGTTGTTTTTTATTTTTTAATATTTGAACTTAGTTCTCTAGAGTCTTACTAATTTGCTCACATAAAATGGTATTTCAGAAACCTTTAATATGTTTTTTATAAGATTCAAACGTAAGTTTACTTTTGAACATCAGCTGCTAATTCACTTGCTTTGAAGTGCTATTAATAATACTTGAACTCTGTATCATCGATACTGTGACCTTTCTATAGGCCTGGTTCTGCGTCATTAAAGCTGTGAAAAGCTTTGTTGTCAACTCCAATGAGCGGCAGAAGATCCATGATACATCATGCTTATAGTATTAATCTCCTTTGTAACAAAGTAGTATAGAATTAAAACATATTTGATTCATATTTTATAAATCTTATAATTCTCAACTTCTTAGCTTGTTTCCACCTCCCACAATGTTTAAAGCCTTCATGACTTGTGCTGATCTGGATTTGTAAAGTAATTATTAAAAGCCTTTGATATTTATGAGAGATCTGAAACATTTCTGCTAATTAATTATTGATTCCCCAAGTGATTCAATCCTACCAATTTGTAATAAATATTTAAGATTTCCATGGAATAAAGAGAGTTGGTTTGTTGGTTGATTTTTTTTTTTTTTTTTTTAATTTTGCCTCTATGGGTTTGAAGTCTGAAGCAAGAGGACTTTTAATCAGACTCAAAGTGTTCTTCTCATCTATGTGGATTTTAATGTATACTATATACATTTGTCTTAGTTTTGAGGGCTTGTCCTTGAAATTAGCAAAACAAATCAGTTGTTCTATCTCTGAAAATATGCATTAGGCCAGGCTCCAATCCTTCAACAGTTTGCACGTGTCCATAATTTCACACACTCAAAATCCTAAAACTGTAGGTGAATGGTCTCAGAAAGGCTTTTGAACACTGATGAGGATCTTTGTACAGTGTGTTTGAATAACTAGAACTTCAGAAAGTGAATTAAAAAAACCAAACCTCCCAAGCTTGGTTGGTGGCCACCTGGAGCTAGTGGGAAACAGTAAGTACAACATCTAATCCGCGTTTCCTCTGTGGAGCTTCAGTGCTGAAGTCAGACCGTTCTTCGGCAAAGGACGTGATTCTGCTTGAAATTCAGAAAATAGAACCTTATAGTGAGAGTAGTCCCCTAACTTTTTTCAGCACTCTCTGAAAGGACAAATGAGAGCTAATCACTGAATTTTCAAAGCATGACTGCTGTAGAAAGAGAAGGTAGTGATGGGCAGTGTGGTGCTGCCTTCTTCTTAGATTATTTCCTGACAGTTAAAATAATAGGACGTGGAAAATATGTCTCTGTCATCTCATTATCTTTTAAATAATTCAAAGTTAACTTAGCTGGAAAGAAAATAGGATACAGCCAGGACACCAGTACACTCTGCTGAGAGCTTTCTTTCCACCCACTGTGGGATCTTTTACCAGTCACAGAGAGGCTCTGCATCTTATTGGTGACTGCACAAAATAAAGAGTTAATATTAATTACCTAGGAGGCAAAGTATTAATATGCTCAGTATGTCCAGTGAAGGGAGTGTCTGCCAGACCAGCAGTTGCCCACCAAGTGGGGAGGTATTAGCCTCTGTTGCTTGTTGTTAAAGGCTAATCCTTCATGTTGTTGAGTTGCTGTCTTATTGTCTGCTTTCCTTATTCATTTTTCCCTTGAAGCCTTTTGCCCTTTTATGTTAGCATTTTTACTCTTAAATCACTGAGCTCCTTAGTCTTCCACCTCAACAACCTCTACACTTCTGAAAACACCTTCATATGAAACTTTGTCCAGCTCACTCCTAAGTCACTTTTAGAATTCAAAGATTTGAGACTTGCAATTTGTAGGTTGCTCATTTTCACTTTCAAAACTTCTTGATGAAATCAAATACCCCAACAAGGAAGTATTTTTTTGCCAAAATATGAAATATATTGCCCTCTTTGATATGGGTACCACCTAAGCATTGTCTAGGCTGTTACCTTTGTGGGGTGAATCTTCTGGCATGCTCTTTCTGCTTTGGGAAAATAATATACAGGCATTTTTAAAACATGGCTAAAAAAAAATACTCTTTACTTCAGAGAGTTAAGGCATTCTGCAGTGTACTTTTCTTTCATACCACTGTCAAGCACAATCCTGTATTGTCGTGGCAGCTGTTCACAAAGCTGTTCTGCGTCCTCTGCTTACAAGGTCCTTGCCAGCCTGGGCAAGATGCTACTGTTAGCATGGAGGCATTCTAATGTTATTACTGCTTCTCTTTAAAAATCAAAGCTATCCTTTCCTTGAGAGAAGCTTGCATTCATGGAGCTAAGCTCAAAAAGTGTGTCTAAATAATGTACTCTTACCTTCTCAGTATGACAGGCTATCAAATTTTACACTGCTGGCTTGCAACAAACCCAAGGAATGGTTAAAGCTGGAAGTCCTACACTGCCCGCAGCAGGATGCTATCTGTAATTCAGCTCGCTAGGTCACTTTTGTTTGAGGTCTATTACTATGCACAATGAAAACAGGATATACAGAGCTTAAGAGCTTTATATCCTTTCATGTCAGTATTTTTCCTCCTGAATACTTGAGCCACTCACTATCTCAACAGCTACACTCTTTTTTTTTTTGCTTCTGTTATCTGGAGTGGCTTTAGCTTACTGACTTTTTTTTTTTTTCAGCTTAGCAACAATGTTCTTAGTAGATCTAAGCCTTGGTCACGTAGCTGTGCTGTATCAGCTAAACCCCTGTGTAGGGAGTTGCAGTATCAGTGTCCACGTAGAAGGAACTGATTATGTGAGACACAGTAGGACATTTGAGCAGTGTCTGATGTTGCAGAGACATGACTTCATTTCCAATGTAAACTCGGTATTCCTATTTTAGGTCTCTTAAGGTTATTGTTACTTCTTTCAGAAGATATTTTGAAGAGTCATGAGACAATTACTCAAAGAGTTGTGATCAATGGCTCAATATCCACGTGGAGATCAGTGATGAGTGGTGGTCCTCAGAAGTCAGTATTGGGACCAGTGCTGTTTAACATCTTTGTTGGTGACACAGACAGTGGAATTGAGTGCACCCTCAGCAAGTTAGCTGGTGGCACCAAGCTGTGTGGTGGACATCCTGTAGGGAAGGGATGATATCCAGAGGGACCTTGACAGGCTTGAGAGGTGGGACTGTGTGAACCGCATGAAGTTCAAAAAGGTCAAGTGCAAGGTCCTGCACATGGGTCAGGACAATTCCAAGTTTAAACACAGGCTGGGCAGAGAATGGATTGAGAGCAGCCTGAGGAGAAAAACATGGGGGTGTTGGTTGATGAGAAGCTCAAAACAACCCAGCAAAGTAAGTTTGCAGCCCAGGAAGCCAACTGTGTCCTGGGCTGCATCAAAAGAAGTGTGACCAGCAGGTTGAGGGAGGTGATTGTCCGCCTCTACTCTACTCCTGTGAGACCCTACTTGAAGCATTGCATTCAGCTCTGAGGCCGCCACATAAGAAGAACATAGAGTTGTTCAAGCGAGTCCAGAAGAAGGCCACAAAGATGACCAGAGGGCTGGAGCACCTCTCCTATGAAGACAGGCTGAGAAAGTTGGGCTTGTTCAGCCTGGAGAAGAGAAGGCTCTGGGGAGACCTTATAACAGCTTTCCAGTACCTAAAGGGGGCCTACGAGAAAGCTGGAGAGGGACTTACTATGAGGGCAGGTAGTGTTAAGACAAGGGGTAATGGCTATAAACTAAAAGAGGGTAGGTTTAGATTAGATATGAAAAAGAAATTCTTCACCATGAGCGATGATGCACTGGAACATGTTGCCCAGAGAAGCTGTGGTTGCCCCATCATGGAAATGTTCAAGGCCAGGCTGGATGGGGCTTTGAGCAACCTGGTCTAGTGGAAGGTGTCCCTGCCCATGGCAGGGGGGTTGGAACTAGATGCTCTTTAACAACCTTTCCAACAGAAACCATTCTATGATAAGATTGTTGAAACCCTTCTGAGTCAATAGACTTGTATCCTAAGGATGTAACCTGCATACGAATTCTTGGACACAGGTCTCTGGTATTTGACTGTATTGTGACAAACATTGTAGCACTGTGATCATTTATTAAATGATTCATGTTCCTCTTTAACAGTAACTTTCTACTTATTTACTGCTCTTTTGTGAGGTTACAATGTGATTTACATCTGTTTCTGGGACAATATTGAATGCAATTGCTGTATAATTATTTGTATATACTCTCTTTTGATCCATAAAGACACATCCATAATTGATGTCACAGGTCTGTTTTTATTTCCAGAGATAAAGAAAGTATTAATTCCCATAGCTCATTTGGACCTGCAGGGGAATTGCAGTTCTTAGACCTAAATAAGCTATTCAGCATTCCCCTTTGGTATTTTTGTTTTTCAGAGCAACTACTTGAATATGTACCAAATGAACATATTTAGCACTAAAATTAACTACATTCAGATAACTCATCTGTTTAAAAAAACCCTGAGAAACACATGCACATAGATCTTTGCAACTCTGAATGCAAGCAAAAACAAGGGAAATACAATCCCCGAGTACAATATTGTAATAAAACATCAAAACACATAAAAACCTCAGTCACCAAGTTATTGGCTTCATATGGACTCATAATTAATTCATCGTCTGCTTCAACTGCGGCTGGGAGAAAGGATATAAACAAGGAATGTGGGGTTTTGTTGTTTTCCCCTCTGTGACTTCCTTTCTGCCAGATTCCAAATGAAATGAAACCAAAGCTGGCACTACACAAAATTTGATTCAGATGAAACTTCAGACACTAAAGCCATTAAGCATACATTTCCTAAATAAAAAATGAGTTTTCTGCAAGCTGTCTTGACATGGTTTGCAAAGTCTAGTACATATAAAACAGCCCAGTATATTGTAAAATGCTACTGAAATAAGTAAAAAGAAAACAAACCTCCTTTGCTCCCTTTCTTATTCTATGATTTCTGTGTGGATATAATACTTCAGATAAAAGACACTGTTATGAGCCTCAGTGCAGAAGCAGAATGATTTTCTTTATCACCAAGTCACTGCAAAACAATTTGAAAAAATTAGATGTGATCATTTACTATTTAAAAATGTGTTTACACCATTTCAACTTATCATGCAACAGATGTCTCTTCCCTGCAGATGTTAGTTGTAATCATGCCTTCTTAGAGGTTAAGTTTCTTTACCATGACCTAGGTGTCAAAACTATGGTACTGAGAAAGCAACAATGAGTATTTTTGATGTTTTTCTGTCTAGACCCTAATAGTGCTTTCTAACTGGATTATAGAACATGTTCAAAGCACATAATGGGCAACTTACAGAGCAAGGCCACTGTTGGTTGGTTTCAATTTGCTATACTTCAGCCTGCACTGCTACTGAAAATAACTCAATGTCTCTAAATCAAAGCTCTTGAGAACCACTGGTATGACTATAACTATTGCTCTTATGATTCTGCTCATCTTGATGAAGCCAGTCAGTGAATGTCATCTGTTCTCAATCAGCTGTAGTTTTATGCTCAGATCCCACAGTGTATATGTGGGGCTAGTGATTAAAATAAACATCTAGCTACTATCATGTTGTAATCTGAGCTCAACTGATTCACTACAGCTGTGCAAATTCCTAAAAATGCATTTAACTGATACTGTCATGACACCCATTGCAGTGGCTGACAATAGTTGCAATAAGGTCCATGATTCTGTTGGATAATTTCCTCATCTATAAATAACCCACAAAGAATGTTAGGAAAATAAATGGCTAGTGAACAGACTTTCCCTTCTTAAAAAGCTTTCACTGGCACAAATGACACAGTTATGATATCCCTTCTGTCTCAAAAGAAGAAAACATGTGCCAGAAATCAATCAGCTTGAATGAAACAAAACATAATATAAAAATAAAAAAGAAACGTCTTTACCTAAGAAAAAGACAAATCCAATCATTTGTGTAGATCTTTAGGGAAGTGCTGTTATTATTACATGGAAGATGTTTGGATAGTGAGAAGATAAGCTACAGAATGCTACCTTGAGTAGCCAAGAATACAAGATGTACTGTACTTTAATACCTATTTTTATTTTAGAGTACTTGTACTTTTGTATTGACCAATTAAAAACTTCTCAAAGACAGGCTTCTCAATATGGAAGTGGTGAAAAATCTTTAAATGGAACTTCAGTAAGGAAGAGTGTTTAAAAAGTGATGTTCTTGCTGTTAAACCATTATAATTATGATCTTGTACACATAAAGAGAGACTCTTTTGTCTGTATTTTATTACTTCATATGAGAAATTCTATGTATTACACATAGCAGATAAGGAGTTTGCATGTCAGACCACAAATTAGAAAGTTATGAACCCTACTGTATCTTGTGGTCTTTTATGTGGTATCTTGCCAAAAGTGTATTTAAGTAAATGGGCAAATGGGATATTATTAAAAGACCTTTTTTTTTTTTTTTCCTCCTGGAAATCATAAAATGCCATGTGAGTTACAAAAAAAAATTTTTTTAAAGAAAGCTAACATATGCCTGAAATATAAGGCAGAAACTAACTTTCTTATAGCCCTAGTTTACTGCAAAAGCAAGGACAAAAATCTTTGTGTTTGTTTGGTTTTATTTTATAACTAAGGAGGCTGCAACTTCAAGTATGAGACAGAATGATTAGGCTGCTGAATTTACTCACAGAGGCATTGTTTAATCCTACTGGTATTGCTAACAGTAGCATTCTTAGACCACTGTCAGCATCAGAGAAATTATCTTTTGTTTGCCAGCTACTACTCTGATTTACATAAGGTCTTCTGGAAATGTTTTATGAGGGAGAAAGAAAACAAGGAATAGACTTAACCAGCTTCAGAATTGTTGGAGGGAGGCAGCAAATTTAAAGATGTAAGAAGAGGAAGTTTACACACACATACTGAAATATATACTCTGTGTAGACACAGAAAATCTTGGATATTGAAAAGGTTTATCAAAGTCAATGAGAATAGCCAAATATTATAACTGTAAGCACTTATATAAATCTTTTCAGGATCCAGGCCTTTGTTAATAAGACTTGTCATAGTTCTGATTAATGATGAAATTATATTTTTGAACAAAATAAAGCACATCACTTTGAGAATTTATTTATTTCAAAATAAGCTGAAACCAAACAACTGTGATCTGTGTATAGACTCATTTTTAAAATCTGAAAACTGGTTGTTTTACTTTCCCTTGAAAATGTAATATTTACTGGAAAAAATTAGCACTTTTTTCCTCACCTCCTGCCTCCCTCTTCTCCTAAATTAGTGAAAAAGTATCCTTAAGAAGATACCTTTATTTCCTAAGGCACTTTTAGGTTAAGGTTATGTGTTGCCCTTTTAATATCTATGAATAATATAATTCCATTTGGAATTTATAAGTTTAATGCAATTGCATAAATTCTAATACCACATGCACATATGCAAGTTTAATCATACCATTTTGAGTAGTTCTTAGTACTAGTTAGGAAAACATGTAGCAATGCAGTTAAATTTCAGCAAATTAAAGATGTAGGGATTAACATCTTACCTTTACTTTCCCAATTTGCACCTTTTCAGTGGGGCAGGAATTTTTAACGGCAGATTTAGTCAAGAGAAATCCTCACATTGATTTTATAAAACGTGTCATGGGAACATGTCAGGTACTTTCAAATTGGTGCAACTCTTGTTCTTTTGTAACTATGCCTCTGGGTGTCTAAGTTTTTGACAGAAACAGATTATAAGCAATTAATTGGAAGCTTGTTCTTCCTCTGTCAGAAACATGCATACCTTTTTGTGACTGACTACAGACTTTTCTAGCTATGAATATGTGCTTCGTCTAACCTGATATTTCTAATCCTCTCTCAGTAAAACATGTCTGTATCAGTTTCATAATATTCCATTGGCCTGTGTTTACAGTAAACTTACTTGGGATAGCATCTTTCTTTTGTTAGGAGTTTTCATTTTTGGCTCTCAGGCTGCACTGTTGACAGTAGTTTTCTGTGATTCTACCTATCCTCCCACAATGTGCTTAAATCGAATGGATCTTAACTCATATTCCCTGCTTCTTCCCTGAAGTAATACTTCTAAATCTTCACACATTTGCTTTCTGCATCTTAGATCCTCACCTTTTCAGTACATGCACAGTGCAAGAAGGAAAAGGTGCTATAAGGAGAAGACAATGTGGTACATAGGCACATAGATTTATAGGCTGGTGGACTTGGGATATTTGCTGAATAGAAAAGGTCTGTGTTGGCGGGAGAAGGGAAGCAAAAGAAGGACTGAAGGATGGCTCTTGGTTAACGTAAACCCTGAGGAAACCCTTAACACTTATTTTAAGATAAAATTGACAACCCCTGCAGAGTGAACCATGTTAGTCTGAAAGACATTATAAAACAGGGCAGGCTGTTTGTGGGCGATGATTAACTCAGCCCAGAAAGGAAATTATGGAAACTGAAATGTCAGCTCTTCTTCTGGCTATAGATTGCTTGTATCTCCGTTAATTATGTTAACTGCTAGATGATAATTAATTTAAATGGCAAAACTGTGATAATTTTTTGACAGATGTTGAGGTAAGATGAGTGATAGCTGAAACTAGGCTCCCCTGTCTCTGAATTAATGAACCCTCTAAGGGGAAATAGAAAGCTTATTCAGCTGATGATAAAAAGCAGTACCTGAGTGACGGTGAGAACATAGGTAACAGGGCAGCATGCACAGCAGCTTTGCTCAGGAAGGGCAGAAGGAAGAACTCCTTGGTTTGGAGGACAGGGAAGCTCAGGGAGTGTGAAGCTCCTGGGAGGAGAGGACTTTTCTTTGGTAGCAGTCCTGCACTTTGGGAGAGCAGCTGGCAAGTTTGTTACAGGCAAAGAGCTGAGGTGTGCTGTGTGCTTGCCTCTCAGGGCTATGCAAAAGGGATGTGAACATGCTTAGAAAGACCCTTATAAAGGGATGAAAACTTACCACGTCCAGGTGCGACTCAGGTCAGCCTATTTCTGTTGTCTTGTTACGCTTAGATATTTCTTATGTATTGGTAGCTAGCCTGCAGCTGGATAAGAGAAGAGCAATCCTAGGCGTTGCTTCAAAAGAGAAAGTAAATTAATATAAACTTCAAAAACCCAGTATTTTTTTAGCTCAAAATGCAGGTAGAAGTCCCACAGCTGAATGAAGGCTGCTAGATTTATTGCACAAAGCACAATAGATTCTATGCTGGGCAGCCAAATGCCATGTCAGTTGCAAGGGCTTCAAGTATGATGTTATAAAAATGAAAGACTGGAAAAAACTGGCAGCTGAGCTTTAATTTTGCCTCCTTTCAAGCAAGGCATCTAAGGAATGCATCCAGGTCGACACAATATTAAATCATAAATTTGTTTTTACCATTCAGGAAAGTGATCTTAAGAGTCATTTTTGATGGTCTCTGAAATCATTGCCTTAATGTGCAGCAGCAACCCAAATAGTCAACAAGATGTTGGACATCATCAGGAAGGACATGAAGACCAAGACAGAATTAAAGTGCTGTAGGGAAAGGAGTTAGAAAAAGGCAACTTGAAACATCAATGAAGTAGAACAGCTGCCTAACGAGGAATGACTGGGATGTGTCTACTTAGAGAAGGCTGAAGAGGAAGTTGAATTTTGAGCTGTTATTCACTAAGTACCATAATACAAGAATTAGAGGGCACTTGAAACTAGAAAAGGTTATTTTGAACAGGTAGAAGAAAGTAATTCTTTATACACTAGGCAGTGAATCTCTGAATGTTGCTACTACAGGAAACTGTAGAAGAAGAGGGTGTTGTCAGGTTCAAAAAAGAATTAAGAAGATTCATAGAAAAGAGTCCTGCTAACGTAAAATAAGAGAACGGGCAAGGATGCACCCTTTAGCATCACAAATATTGTAGCTGCAGATGCTGGGAAAGTAGAGGAGAAGAACACGTAAGAAAATGTTCAGGCTTGTCTCTCACAAAGTTATGTCTCTTGTTGCCGCTGTCTGAGATGGAGTACTGTGCTAGGCGAACAAGTTGCCTGTCTCTGGGTGGTACTTCTTATGTTCTGATAAGGGTGATCATAAGCTGGAGTTCCTGGATGACAATAAATACAGACGAATATAGATTAGAGAAAAGTTCTGATATATGTTTGAGGTCATTTTAGGGCATGACCTGATCCATGGTGAATAAATCCAACATCATCTGATCCATGGTGAATGAATGTGCCAGAATAGCTCCTCAGTGCTGTAAACAAGCCTTAATAGGGCTAATTCTTGCTCTGTGGTCTTCGTAAATCATGGTATCCTAGTTTTGGATTATGAAAGTGATGTCTGTCTTGTATGCTTTCTGTACTGCAATGTTAAGACCATAACACGCATACAATACAGACAGTATATAGGAGATATGTCACTGAAGTAAAGATGTCTAGGTATGGGCAAGGAAAGACAAAAAGGAGACAATGACAAAATATTCTCTAACAATACTGGAAAGAAGTCCTGTGGATACATTTGAAATTGCTGTAGTATGTAGTTAAATTTGCTAAGTTTGTACATCTGTTTCTTACTTTTAATTTCCTGTGATTTCCCACACTTGTGCATCATAGTAGATATAAATGATCCTTCCTTTGCTGTTGCCAATGTGAAAGGATATCACCTCCGATACAAATAATCTGGGAAGGATTTATTTTCAACACTTAAATTGTACAGACAATATTTTTCAGGTCACTTTAACAATAGTAATATATTTTCAGCACTACAATAGTGGCACAATAAAAAGAGTTCAGCTGCTACAGATAAGGCAATGCAATGTCTTCATACATATAAAATAGAGTAAAATATTCACACAAATATTTGTATTTTGTACACTTATGGCTGTCCCTCTCTTGCTGAGAGTATCATAGTTTTTTTCATCCATGCATGGAAATTATTGCCTTACAGCTGTAAAAAGCAGTAAAAATCAGGTTGACTAATTGACTAATCTCTTCCTGTGTTTATGTTAATAGGTTTACTCAATTATGCTATCCTAATGTGTCCTGAACAAGAGTGACTTCGTGATTTTAAGCCATCTTGAGTGCCTTTACCTTTTCTGGAAAGGTCCTAGATAAAGCTGTAAGACCACACCAGAGATTCAGAGGGCAGTTCACTACTTATTGTTTTGTAGATAATCCATAATGCTTCGTTATAAGGTGAAAGTTTTCATAGAATAATTTAGACAAAAAGAATCAATGATTTCTATACATAAATGCTGCTAGCTCTCTGATAAAAAATTTTCTTTGATATAGCAGGCTTAAAAGAGACATGTGAAAATGTGCAGTTTTATGGAGAGGTAAACTTACATTGCAACAACATCATAGCTGCACAAAATTTCTGTATCCTGACACAAAGGTGAACAAGTGATTCCTATCTGCTCTCTTTAATGAGTTCAGTGAACTTTCTATGTAGCTGATGTTTAGATCCAGCTGATAAGTGTCAGTCAAAATGATGCTGGTGACTGGGCTACATGAGGTAATTGAGTGTAGTAGGATTAGTGTTCCTTCTGAGGAGCAGGTTGAGTGGTCAGAGCTCTGTGGCTGCTGGGAAGTGGTTACTGAGCCTTGAGAAGCCTCTGACTTTTGGAGGTGAACTCCTGGAAGCATTAGTATGGGATCAAGTGGTAGGTATGTGTTCGGATTTAGACTGTAAGTTTAACTTGTCCTTTCTGTTTCTAAGCACAATAAATCTGTGCTATATTCCCACAGGAAAATCTGCCTTTTTTTTTTTTGGTGTTTGTTTCTCTGATTCCCTGGAGAGACGCTGCACTGTGTATTACCAGCCTTGAAGACTCTGTTCACGATCTGCACATCCCAGTGGAGACGGAGTGGACATATTACTTGCTTCTGGATATATCTAGGTAAAACTAACAAACAAAACCCAAAAAAGGCTAGTTAAGCTGGCATTCATTTATTAGTGCTGTAAAAATATGGTTAGAGCACGAGGCTTCTGAGCAGTTGTAGAGTTGTTGGTAAAATGTTATATGGTGCCTCTCTGGGGAACATTTGAATTTTGCTCTATAGAATGAAGGCTTAGCCAGGCTGTTTGCCTGAAGAAGCCCTGGATGTTTTTCTTCAGAGGGGCCCTGGGCAGAAGCAAGGAAAGGAAAAACAATTTGGCAGAGGAATCTGGGCAACAGATCTGGGAGTAAAGCCTCAAGGAAGACAATTTAGGAGGCTTATTGGAAAGCTGCAGATAGTTTAAATAGAAGAAACAAACCAGAAACCTACAGAGTGGCATTCTCTGTTCATATAAAATGCTTAATTTTAAAAATAAAGAAATAGCTTAAAAAAAATCTAAATTTTTGAATAACTTCTGTGGAAATCTAGTGCTGGATTGCCAGAAGAAAATAACTTATGCTAATGTGAGTAAGAGGAAAGTAAAAAAAATGCTACCTCAAATACAGGGAGAAATCCTTTGTATTGTCTAGGATACTCAAAATGGCCTCTTGTGTAGACAGTAATAGTATTTTTTTTCATCACAGAGGAACACCAAAAGCAGTTCATGCTGAAAATCCATTTTTTTGTTGTTGTGGCCAAGGTGTTCAGGAAACTTTAGCAAGTGAAAAACTTTTGTCTTCTTGACCTTTGTAACTATTCGACATATTTTGCTGCACAGCTTGGGATGAAGGACAGGAAACTCTTTTCCAGATGGTCTCCTCCTCACTGCATCTGAGCACAGCTTTGACATAATTGACAATTTGTCCCTGCATGGCCCCTCTCTGATGTAGGCAAGCAAAAAGAGATGGTGGTGTGACTGATCAACAACCCCCACTGTGGAACACTGCCCAGAGGAGATGGGCACAGGCTCATGAAGCTCAGGGAAGAAAGCAAGGAGTGACCATAGCTGCTGTAAAGAAAGCTGAATTTGGGTCAATAAAAGAGGACTAAAGGGTGGACTTAGTTTTAGATCAGCTGGCTGTATCTGTTGAGTGGATCAACGGGTTGTGTAATTGATTTTTTTTTTCTTCTTCTCAAGTTAATCAAGAATAGAATGTTTTCCTGAGCTAGCCAAATCACCATAGATGAGGTATATAAGTCGATCAATAAAGTGTAAAAACTGAACACCCAACAGAAAGAACTTTGAAGATAGCAATGGGTTTGTGCTGGATTCAACTAAGTATTCCTTCCTGGTAACTGAGGATATCCAGTGATATGATAGTGAACATATAAAGGCCAATAGTAGAAATCATATTTGTATTGTCACCCAACTGTGTGTGGAATTTCTATGTTCTGCTTGTATTGTGATTTTGCTACCTTGTCATATCCCTCTGCTAAATCAAAATCCAGTATAACATGAAATATCTTCACACAAGAAAGGCTGGTGTTTAATATTAAACCTTCCTTGCACAGAATGCCTAAAAGAAGCTTCTCAGATAGTAATGGGTTCTGACAGAGCATATAGGATAACAAGGGGTTTTA
Source organism: Nesoenas mayeri (assembly GCF_963082525.1). Lineage (NCBI taxonomy): Eukaryota > Metazoa > Chordata > Aves > Columbiformes > Columbidae > Nesoenas > Nesoenas mayeri. Next base: position 48,615,581 of record NC_137541.1, read on the forward strand.
TTTTTAAAGTCTATTTTTCAGTTCCTGTAGACACATGTCAGTCTGGAGAGGGGAGAGATGAGTGAGAAGTCAGTGGAATTGCCACTGTGTTGTGTTCAGTTGTAATTTCTTGATGTTGCTTTGTGTTGAAATTCATCTTACACAGATTGTTATGCAAGTAAGAAAATAGTTCTCTGGAAGTAAAAGAACACAGATATCTGGTAATTAATGGTCATCTACTTTACAAATAAACATGTTTAGTTTGCCACTAGGTGCCCCCACAACCATAGGAATGTTAATTTTAAAAGGCTGATACAATAAACTGTTTTGAAGAAAGTGGAGGCAGTATTTTTTATGCTACAGCCTATATCAAAGATCCAATAATGCTATAAAATTATTGGATTTTATGAGTTATGTAACTTTAAAATGCCTTCTAAATGCTGTTAAACTGGTTTTTTTAATTGTGTTTATTTATTTATTTATTTATTTATCTATTTATTTCCCTGCATCTTGATTTTTGTTTCCCTTTTTTTTCCAATGAAAACTGAATATTGTGTATAAATGGTTGTGCAATTAGGTTGATATGTCAATCATAGTTCTTTATAGGATCAATTACCAAAAAGAATCGTCTTTCCAAAACAGAAACTTCCATCTGAATACTACTTCAAGGTCATATATATAATATTTTGGCTAGCACAGGACAGCTGAAGACAGGGGATATAGAAAGTTTTGGCTTCTATGCAACCAGGGTTCAAGTCACTAGTGACTCTATGTCTTGAGGTCTAAATAAAATGACATATTGACTCATTATAAACACTTGTAACCTGTTATATTTTGCTGTGTGATGGACTATGTTAAAGTGTAGCAGAAACAAAGGTTTTAGAAAGGGGAAAAATAATTTGGATTTGTTGCTGTGTTTACACTATGACATGCCTCTTATTAACTGGACGTGACCAGTCAACGCTGCATTGATGCTTTTACCAGACTGTTCATGTGTTAGCTAGGGGACTGCTCTTTCTGTCAGTTCTAAACCTTATGTTTGATAGTGACACTAAGAACAATAAACTCTTGAAAAGAGCCCTATGTGAAATCTCTAAAGCTGTGGTAAACACTGAACGCTTAGAGTATTTGGGAGTAGTCTTTATTATTTATCTTGCATCTTGCTATTTATAATTAATTTTATCAATATTTTTTCCTTAACATAGCAGAGAATAATAGAGTTTTACAGAACCATAAGATGAGAAATTTGAGGGGAAGAAATGAACACATTTGATTTGGTGCAAGCATCACTTTAAGTCTTCAGCTGAGAGGGCTAGAAGCTACAGTCACTGCAAAATAAGCATCTCTACTTCCAGAGACAGAGAATAGACTGTTAATCCATGTAGTCCCTCAATCAGGACCACAGTTCAAGAAAACAGCTACTTAACTATTCTTTGTGTTTGAAAATGAGAATGGTTAAGATGGTGGTTTCACTTTGGATTTTATGCCTTAGCTTTTCACTTCATGGTGGATTTAAAAAAAACCAGAGATTTTCTCACTTGGTGTTCTATACAAGCAGCGTATATCAACTAAGGAGTTAATTTGACAACAGGACACCTGGAATAAGACCCCTTTAATACTTTCTCGTATGATTAATATATCTCTCCCTAGAGTGAAGTGATTCCTGACCCTTTTGCAATGGTACTTGATCTTTCATTCTCTTTGTCTCCAGTCTTGCTAAGCAGCTGCATCCTTCTCCCCTCATACTGAGATCCTTCTGTAATCATTTCTCTCTGTTTGACCCCTCTGAGGTGAGCTGAGCTGTTCCTGTCTTCTCCTTCCAGCTGCCTGTTTTGTTACTGTCATCAAGGGATGGAAAATGACCACAGTCTGGGAGGTCCGGGAAATGTAGCCTAGCTGGGCTGTATGGAATAGGCAGAGTGGACCTGGGCATGGTCTATGCCTTTGTGCCTTCTAGGGATGTGTGTGTGCCAGGTGTCTGTCCCTAAGTGGCAGGGGAAGTAGTGAGTGGCTACAACTCCTTACAAATGTAGGCAGACTTGTGTTGAAACCTCTCACTTCAGTTCGCTGTTCAACTCGTTTCTACTTTGTAATGCCACCCCCCTCCCTTTTTTTTTTTTTTCTTTTTTTAATTTTAAGTAGAAAATTAAAAATATTTGACCTATTTCCAATGAAATTGGATGCTTTTTTCCCACCTCAGAAACAATCTGGTTGACCTTACCTTGATTAGTCAATGTTGCTTCTCCTTCTGCAAGCACCAGGAAATTGGAAGGAATTATTAAGAAATAAACTTTAAAATAACAGTAATTTAGTTTTAAAGCTGTTTTTACAGAATATAAATGTATGTTTTTGGGACTAAAAGTGAAAACTAATATATTTTCCCCAAACCTGCTTGTGCATTCTTTAAAGATGTTATTTTCAATTCAGGAAGGAAGAAAATAAAAGCTTATTTTGTGATGCCTGTGACAATCAGAGAACTTAGAGATTACCTTCCAGAAAGTTTTTCTCTTTCAGGAGAATCAGCAATGCAGATTATCTTAATATATGAATTTAATGACTTCTGTCCTCTAACTCGTAAAGTATAAAATAAGTGAAAATATCAGTAGAGGAAATGCAAAGTGTGCCTTGTCATGTATGTATGTAACTTCCATGTGTGTAGAGTGAAGAGGTAGAAGGTATGTCTTGTTGACTTTGTGTTTCCTTTCTAATGGCATGGAAATTCCACAACTGAAATATTTAACAGCTGGGTAGTTAGTTCACAGAATAACAGTGAGCACTATAATTAATTACCTAAGTTTCAAAAATGTATGCAAATTAGCTGATATTAGCAGATCTTAGAAGAAAAAACCAGACAACTGGATAAATAGAACAGACAGATGATCATCTGCAGTGTCATTACAGTTTGAATTTCATCTGTAATTTTTTGTGTAATGCAACTCTAGTTTGTGGTTGTCTTCTGTGACTCATATTTTCTTGCTGTGAGGGTTATGGAAGATTTTGTGATGAGAAGATTGATAGGACAGGTCATCTCTGTGAAATTTTTCATTCATATCCTAAAATCACATCTGTTATGTATTTATAAAGAATTAATGAACTAAGTGTTACCATTTCAATTTTTCATGCTGCTTAGAAATGGACTGAGTGCGTTCAGATGTGGCTTGAAATATTTAATCCAGCTGTAGTTTAATGTGGTGAAATCTCTAGAATAGATTTTTATTCGTACCTCAAGGGCAGAGATTGCTTGTTTACTTTCTGTGATGTCTAAAATTATCCCCTTTGGACTGGCTGGTGAGAGGCTTTGTAAGGCAGTAATACCAAATTCCAAGCTATTGCTTATACTTTATTTCCCACCTCTCCCACACCTATCTTTGTATGAAGAATAGCACTGACTCCTGCATCTGTACTCATATCTCTTTTCTACCATGCAAATGTTTAAATTGGAAATCGCTAAAAGCATGGAACATACTTTTAAAAATGCTTGTACTGGAAATATGGTAAAGGAATCTGATCTGTAAGGCTGTGCTGCAATGGCGATTTCTAGATAAATAGCATATGTCTGTGGCTAGTAGAGAGGGAAGTGAAAATGAGATAAACGTGAAAGCAAATAACAGGTGAATTGCTCTTTTACTTACTATTGCATTTCTTGTAAAATGTACTGTATTTTACCCAAAAGGCTTATTGGCCATGTCAGCTGGCGTACTAAAATTGAACAAGAATGTCTCAGTGTGTATCAAGCTGGCATCTGACAATATCCGTGTATGTCATGATATTTTGTACTCTGGAAATGTCAGCATATATTAAGCAGAATGAAATCATTGCATTAGCAGTCAAACTAAAATATTTATATACATAAAATCCATTCAATTTCCCTAAATTACACAGATAGCGGCAAAAGAGAAAAATGTAAAATCCTCATCCTGCAAGAGTCCTTTCCGGGCAAAACAGTCCCCCCAAAAAGAGTTTCTGTTATGTTTCAGGCCTTAGTTCAATAACTTATCTTCCTGACTATACTAAAATACTGAATATTTTAGAACTGAAAGCCTTTCCTTTATTCCCTTTGCTTATTTCTTTCCAGTTTTTGTAGGCTTTGTTCTTGGAGACACTACTGACTTGCATGTTAGGACCTCAAAAGAAAGCTTCATCCTACCTTGGGAACACAAGTGAGCTTGGTTTCCACCTAATGCTAAAGTAATAAAAGTTACCTTTTACTAACTAGTCCTTGTTGTTTTGATTTCCTTAAAGCATCATGGGGAAATAATGAATACAATTTCTTGTGTGATGGGTCTGACCGATGCCCTTAATCACTAGAGAAAACAGACAGAACAAGGAGTCACAGTCCTTCAGATCGTATTGTACTAAGTATCACTAGAGACTATATATGTTGAGAGCCTGACCGCAATCTCCTTTGAGCTGTTCTTCATTCTTTGCCCAACATCCTGTAATTTAGACTTGAAGAGCTAAATTAAATACACTTTCAGAAGGTCTGCTGGTTGCACAAAACAACGACATCAGTACAAAGGGAATTTTCTCCGACTTTCAATGGACTATGGTACTATGGATATTCAAGAACAGGAAATGAAGGGAGGAGAAGGGGATGACTGCTCTTTTTTTGCAGCTCTTTCAGCTTACTCAGAACCTGTAACTGAGAGGAACCCAGGGGAGCAGTGCTAATCCAGCCCTTTCAACACATCTTCTCCAGCTACCATGGGACCTTGTCAACGGGCACTTCTCACTCTGCCTTGTAGCTGACTCACATTCCTCCATACAGTGAGCACCTGCAGATTTGAGTAGTTACTCTGAGACTGTTCTTCCAACAGGGAAAATTATGTAACAATTTTGTAAGCAGTGCAGAATCAATCCAGTGGTGAAATAACTGTTTAGTGTCGTTATAAGGGCATGATATCTGCCCTGTGAGGGGAGAAGAAGAAATAAATGCTTTCTATTTCTCTCCTTCTTGATTATTTCCATTCTTGTTTCAGTTTAGAGTTTGCACTATTAGGATTTCTTATTATTACCTGTGGCTGATTTCTGGGTATTCCTGCCAGCCTGATTTGAATTCCATGGGGGGAATTTTTAATTGAATCATGTATTAAGTGATAAGATAAACCAATAACTCTGGTTTCTGTGGAGCTGGAACTTGAAGGGAAAAGAAATACAGCTTTGACATCTGAACAGAAAAATCTCAGTCTTAAAAGTGGCTGATATCTTTAAATATTTGCCTGACCTAAGGATGTATTGCTGCTCATAAGAGATAGAAAAAGATAAAACCTAAACATACTGCATATCACAGCTCTTTTTTTTTTTCTTCTCAATGTACATGACAGGCACATTGCTTAGGTAACAGATACATCTCTCCTTGTCCTGATATTTGTACAATATCTCAAAGGGTTTAGGAAAACAAGTGTCATGGTTTCATGCGAGCTAGCAATATAAGCACAATAGCCACTTGCTCACTCCCCCTCCCAGCACGCCCCTCCCTGCCTCCCAAATAGGGGAGAGAATCAAAAGCAAAAGGATAAACTTGGATTGAGATAAACATATTTTAATGAAATAACAAAATACTAATACACTACTAGTAAATATATATATAAAAATATATATAAATATATATATATATTTATATATATAAATATATAAAAATATATATAAATATATAAAATATATATATATGTATTTATATAAACCAGAAATAAAATATAAAATAAAAGATACCCAATGTAATTCCTTACAAACTCTGCCCACACTGAGCAGCCAGTCCCAGGGAGCAGCACCTGGTCCCAAACAGCCAATCACAGAGAGAGAAAAGAGAATAAAATAGAAAGACCCAGAGGCCTCTGCAAAGTGGCAGGATGGCAAAAGGACAAACTAAAGAAAGTCCCGAACAGATCTCCCCAAAACAGGTCTTTGTCCTGCCTCTGACAAAGAAACAGTGTGCAAGAGAAGAGAGAAACTGGAAGATCTTGACTATCCTTAAATATGAAACATGATGCTAACAGGATGGAGTATTCTTATTGCTCAGTCCAGATGTCAGTCAAGCTCTGCCCCATCCATGAGCTGCCTCACGTGTGGACAGAGCATTTAGAATGTCCTTGGCTCTCAGATCAGAGCAACTAAAAACATTAACTCTGTCCTGGAGTGTTTGTTATCTCTTGTTTTCAAACTAAATTCAAAAAACAACTGCTCTAGCTATGAACGGTTGCCGACTGCATGAAAAAAATTAACTCATTTTCAGTCAAACCAGCACAAGTCGTCTGAATCATCCATTGAAAGATAAACAGAAACATTTTAAGTGGCAAATTTACAGAAAACTACCTGAATTTTCTAATTTTCCTGTAAATTACTTCTATTTAATCTATAATTGGTCTTAATCAATACATCATCATATTTTATCATAGCAAGTGTGTCTATAAAAAGTTAAAGTACCTCCAGTTAATTAACCCATTCATCTTCACTGTGTATTATGTGGTTTTTTGTTTGTTCTTGAGTCTGTCTAATAATAATGAGAAGAGTTACTCAAATGTTGGATCTAACTAGTCCTCTTCCTAGATCCGAAACTTTATCTGTGGTGCTATACTTCATAGGAAAGTAGTGATTAAAGAAAACTTCTGTAATGTATTTCAGAAGGGAAACTTTGACCGTCTCGTCTGAACCTTCTCAAATGTCAACCTTCATGCAAAGGCATGATCAAAAAAGAATCCCACGTTTCAGGTCCTGAAGATCCATTAATAAAGGTGCATTTTCTAGTATGGCTTCAGACAGGAAGGCTACAGTGTGTCCTCCTCAAGATCCTTCTGCAATATAAACCAACGTGTTGTGAGTAGTGATGATTGAGAGATCTTCAAAAGCTCACTCCTAATCTGAGCTAAAACACTAAAGTCTGGGCACCTGTTCTTTGTCATTTGGTGAAGACACTAAAGGAGGTGGGTTATTCTTCGTTTCCTGGTGTCTTGAAATTAAGTATCAAAGCTTTTGGTGAAAATATTCTTTTCAAAAAGGCAAAACACAAAAAGTTTAATAAATGGAAACATATAGGAAACTAGACCAAAAAGATGTAAAAATCCCAGCTTTTGCCTTAAATTCTATGAATCTGTTATATTGAATCTATGGAGATGGCCTTAAGAGATGATCTCAGAGAAGTTATAAGCAGATAAAATTGAAGAGATACTGAGCCTGCAAAGAACAAGCAAATAAAAGTGACCCTAGTGAATACTGCTGTGAACTACTACTCCTGCAGTAGCTAGTACTACATGAGCTAAGCTGTGTGCACCAAAGGACTGCATTGTTCAGGGTTTCTGGACTTACCAATATTTAAAAAGTCTCCAGCCCTCCTCCTAATGTTGTGCTTTTTTGTTAGGACCACACTTGTACTGCTGGTCTTGCTGACCAGTCTTTGGAGCAGAGTTGGGATAGGTAAAGCAAGATAGATATTGTAATTCTAATGGCTAGGGAATGTGAAAGTCAGGTGGGCGATATTGACATGTTGCGAGAGAAAACCTGTTTGCTGGTAACAGTGACCCTTATAGTTCAATAGAAGTCTTTAAACTGGGCAACTCGTTGGGACAGTGTTATCTTTAATTGCAATAACTACAATGGTATGATAGTAACATGAACAGAACTGCAGCCCCAATTCTTATAAGTACAAGATACAGAGCTATTGTGTTTTTCTACTTTTTCGTGATCTGCTTTGGCAGTTACACATGGAAGTGATAGCACAGGGCTGCAGCTATGGCTCCAACAAAAAAAGGAGCCAGGATTGAAAGATTTTGGCAGCCCTCACCTTTCTTTGGCAGTCCCTTTGCATCCCCACAAACACTGAGTCCCTCTTCTTTCTCTTGTGCCTAACCCTAACTCAGATGGGACACATGCTCTTTTGCATCATGTCAGCTCTTGAGAAAAGACTGGACTTGACTTTGGAAAAAAGTAATCCTGTTGTTTGTCCACCTCAAGAACATTCTTTGCTAGTAAATCCTTATCCCAGATGGCATATTTAAGTTGAAAGTACTAGGTACTCTCTGTGTGGGTTTCTGCTTCAACAATGCCTAGGCTCTGACTGGGGCTTTTCAGGTTTTATGGCTTCTAAAATCCAGTTTTGTGAAGAAAGATATGGTGGAAGTGCTTATTTACATCTTTCTTTCCTAATATGATTCCTGAAGTTTCTGCTTCTCTTTTGCTGGATGAGAACATGATAGTCTGTGCTTCATCTTGAAAATGAAGTTCATTCTTCCAACTAAACTTTTTATTTTTCAAATTATCAGCTGTTAGATCTTTATCTGTCTAATGAATCAGTGTGTGGAAATTCCAGTTGACTATACAAGTGTTTAAAACATTTTCTTTTTGTTGAACTCAACTGTTGATGACTTTGCCAGTTGACATTATTTGTAGGCCAACGATGGTTGATGGCATTGTTTGCTCCTTGTTCCCAAGAGTGATTAAGTTCCAAAATCTTACTGGTCAGTGTCAGAATCAAGCTGTCTACTTAAAGCTGAAAACATGCATCTGCTCTGTATCAGAGGTACAGAGCAAGATGAACACTTGCATAGGTATGCTGAGCTATACATGATGTATTAAAATTGTGTTAACTTACATATAATAGTTTTGATTATTTTTTATAATTACTCTACATTCTTAACATCTCATTACTATATTATGCTTTGTTGTGCTCTTTCATCTTGCCATTTTACTTCATTTTTTAAGTAAATCTGTTGCAATATAACAAAATTTGCTAGATATCAATCCTTTAATTTGGCGACTTTTTAATTGCTTATAAGCCAGTCATAGACACATTGCTAATAGATTCATCCAGATGAATTTTTAAGGAAGCTAGAGAGGAGATGTGGAGAGGAAATACACCAAAAGAAGCTTAGACTGTGTCTCTCATGGTGCATCCTCATTGTATAAACCTGCTTGACAAAAGGAACATTTATAAAGGAGCTGCCACTTCTCATTTCATTAGATAGTTTTATAAAAATTCTTGACAGTGCCCTTCAGACAATTAGAATTTGTCTTTATTTTCTGGGGGAAATTTCAGGTTTGATTAATTTATTTAACACTTATTTGTCCCAGTGCTTAATGTTCATTTAGGTTAATCTTTTGTGAACTGGAAATTTTCTTACTGTTTTTATTGCAGTCAATTCAGTTTTAGTTTGTTTTATGAGTGAAGAGAGTTTGGTGCTTCATGTCTAACATGATTTTGTGGTTTAGTTATGTTTTTTAATACCTTCTAGCTCAACAGGACTCCTAAGGACTACTCTGAGTAAGCACATAAAAAATCCTGAAATGAGCTCATGTAATTGTATTTTTTTATAATGTATAGACAAAGTATTGTATAAATGTAGCTGTAACAATATGTGGAGGAGTTTTTCTTTTCTGTTAAATTCCTCAGCTTTTCTTTAACAAATTGTGATTTCGTATTCTGCTGTTAAGCCTCAGAGTGACCTAAATTTTGCTTGTTCTCTTGTTTGCCTCATCAGAGGTTTATAAAATGTTAGTTTGGGAACCTTTATTTTTGGAGCTGGTGGAGGTCTGGCCCCCTTCTGGAAGTAGGTTTATCATCTGTGATGCGTTTTGCTTTACATCAGCATTTTATCGGAGAAGCAGATCTAGTTCCTCTTTGATGTGTGAAGAGTGTTTCTTCCCTTATGGTTTTATCTGGATTTAGAGGCAAGCGGGCAGAGGAGAAGCAAGGCACAGTGACCATAGGTTTGTAATCCTCTGTAGCAACTTTTCTTTTTTCCTTCCCATTTGCTTTTCATTTGCAGTAGCTGATAAAGTGAATAATCTGGAAAACTTGTTTTTACTAACTAGGAGAACTAATTATTCCTTCCATGTCTTCTGTTGGATACCTGTAGTGGTTGTGAAAGGGTGAGCAGATCCATCCTACAGCTGATGAAACAGCAAGTCCCACTGAAGCTGGAGCTGTTTGCATCCTTACAGATAGTTTGGGAGTTCACAGATTGTTAATTTTTATTTACTTATTTATTTATTTATTTATTTATTTACTGGGGGTATCAACATAAGTGATTGATGCTTTATGGACATTTTAAGGTAGAACAGAGTATTTCCAGTCTAAGTACAAGCTTTCTGGGAACTGTCACTTCTGTAGAAGCTAGAGAAGCTAACACAAGATGTGGGAGAAGGGCACAGGATAAGTAAAAGTAATGCTTGTTTAAAAAGGTAGGAAAAAAAATAATCCCAAACAAGGCTCTACATTCTGAAAGTTGGGAAATTAGGATTAATAAAGATCTTGGTCTCTTGGTTGTTTGAAAACATCTTGAAAATTTTAGGACATAGGACTCTTAACGTCATCTTCAGGGAAAACCGTGAAGGAATGTGGGAGCAGATTGGAGGGTGTATTTGTAATTTCAGAGGAATCACCTTATATTTTCTGCTTCAACAGAAAAATAGCTGGAGATACTTATAAACCCTTTGACAATTACATGAAGTTCTTAACTGTCCAGTTCTGTGTTCAGTTAGCAGAAGGCTGACATCTTGAGAGAGATTCAGAAATTATCTCACATTTGAATGATAAGTCATGTTATCAGTGTTTTGACTCTTCTTTGGCATTCTGCTTGACTTGTCTGAAAATTACTGATCTTTAATAATAGCTAAGGGAGAAAAGATGAACAGTGTGATACAAAGTACACACAACTAACTAATTTTCCATTTATATACTAATTCACACACAGAATAATAGAGCACTGAAGAAAAACAGAAAATTAATGTGGATCCATAGAAAACTATGGCATGTGACTGGTTTTAGACATGCTTTCTGAAGAAGTTATTGCTCCATCTAGTAGCAAGGCTTTAGTTGGGTTTCCTATAGACTATTTTTATTATTATTTAGAAAAAGCCTAATTACAGTTTTTTACACATAGTTACAGCTCTGATTATTCTGTTGACCTTTTACAGGATAATTCAAAATTCCAACTGTTCTCAGGGCTTACAAACACAGGATATATAGTAAATAATACTAGACTTTTTCATACAACTGTTTTAAAAAGCTGCTCCACAATATTTGATAATACATAGACAATTTTGTTTATAAATATCAGTTTGTTAAAGAGCCCGATTCTGCGAAGGCTTTCCAAAGAAATATGGCAAGTCTGAGGATGGTGTAGTTCAGATGGTCTTTACTTAAATACTGTGTGCATGCCATTGTCTTTGGACAAAACCTGACTCTACATCTTCAGAAATGAGTTCTGGTTTCCAGCATCCCCTGCAGGGCACAGCTGAGTCCCTCAGATAAGACAGTGGTTCCTGTGGGAAAACACATTTAAGAATGGGCAAAAACTCATTTAAGATTTGGCAAAAACACTGGACAGTGAGAGAAGAGTGAGGAAAAAACCCACCTGAATGCAGATTCAGGGTTTCCCTTTGGTATTTCACTTCAAGTATAGGCCTCTGACTTTGCTGTCTGAGGGCTACAGAGCATCAGACTGATGGAAATTTCAGTTTATTCTTTACCTACTGTATAATTTGCTAGGCTTAAGATTTTGAACCTGTATGTTTTGCAAAAGGAACCCATTAAATGAACAGTAATATAAAAACAAGTTTCAGCTCTGTGGGAGAAACAACACACTTGAATTTTCTCCTATTTTCCTGACTGCTATTGCATCTCAGTAATACTCTGTGAGAAAACAGCATCACCAACTAATGTTTCTTACCATCACATGTCTTTCTTTAAAAAGAGCATTTCTTTTCAATTCCGTCCTTTGTTCTTATCCTGTACTGAGATTTGTTTAGTTTTTAACAGATGGCAATGGCAGAAGTTCATTATCTGCTGCTCAGAGAGTGCCTCACTGAACTGGTAAGAAACGACTCCTCAGAATCTAGTCACCCCCTCAGCTGGGCAGAAATCTTGCACAACAGGTCCAGGCTCTTGTTTTCACTAATATAGCAAGGAAATCTATTATCCCTGGTTGTAGCAAAAAGTTTGAGGTGAAAAGACTAAATTTACGTCCCACTTTTGATCTCTGAAAAGGAAAAACTTTCAAGTTTTTCAAATACTTGTGGAACCTAGCACATTTGACAACTGAAGGCTGAGTAACTCGAAATGTCAACAATTAAAGACAAAGATCAAGCCAGTTTTCTGAATATTGCTTTTTATTATTTTCTATTGTTATTGTAATATTGTGTCTAATCTTGCATAAATTTGAATTTTACTGTCAACTGTGTTCGATCGTAAGAAACCAAACCAAACCAAAACACCTACTGAATACCAAGATCTTGTTAAAATTTAAAATTCTTTGTTTTCAGGGAGAGAAAACAATAAACTATGTGACTCTGACCAAAGAAAGCTTAGTCAATAAGTCACAATTTTTTGTCTTAAAGAATTTGACTTTACATTTGTGAATTAAGTATCAACCTATATATTTAAGGATACCTCTGTTTTCTTTTAGATTACTTCTAAAAGATTACTTACTTTTAGATTACTTTTGCTACACGTATTTTAAAAACAATTTTGTCTGTGTAAAGACCTTGATGATTTTGCAATTTTTTACAAATGTGAACTGTAGAGGTTGTGCACTTTAAAAGTAAGGAAGTATCTTTTGAAAGAAAATCTTGGTAATAGTGTCCTCAACAGAAGAGTGAGGACTCTGAAAATGAAAGGGAACTAGTGAAGTATGGCCATAAATAGCATTCTTGAATGAGGTATTTTGATTCACCATCTTTGTTAAATCTCATACCGGCTGGGATACTGTGAGGGAGTTTCAGGGCAGGAGTAAATATATATGGTTGTGCTGGGCCTTTTTGTTAAACTCTGGCAATTCCTTCTTTGCACTGGACAAATCTAACTCAAAGTCTTTGCTTGTGTTAATTGTGTGTGTTTTTTTCTCAAGGAAGACTGATGGTATTCAAGGTGTTTAATGAATAATGACCTGGCTGAGATTTGCAGCATCGGAGCGTATATGTTAGGTTCTTCTCTTCAGGAAGAAATCAAATCACATTATTTCATCACATTCCACAAGAGAGAGGTTAGAAATATCTGATAAGAACCACAGGCACCATGGAGTAATTATTCATTCCCGGACTAGTTGTTGCAATAGCACAATTCACCAAATTAGTTCTTGCATTTTAAGGAAGCTGTAAATTAACATGTTTGAGCAACAGACAAATTTGAATACATGGAGAGGCTTCCCCTCATGTTGCACTAATTACATTTTTTTAAAGACATTAAGCTCCTTTTTTAGCAAGTAGTTTGTCATTCCTTCTTACTTTTTTTTAGCAGCCTTCATACTTACACTTGCTAACGGTTTGATTAAGGAGCACAGTAATTACATCAACCAAAGACAAGATCATTCTGCTACACTCTCTGTTTGAAACCAAGCCCTAAAGAGACTGGGATGGAGTAGAGGAAGTTGAATGAGTCTCTTTAGAAAGAATGCCAGTTTTTGTCCTAACATCTATAGCAATTGCTTCATCTGACCTTACCTATTGGTTACATTGTATGGTGCTGTTTCTATATGTTATATGTTATTTCTCTGAAGTACTCACCGAATGCTTAAGGACTCTGTTTCTTTTTCCACTCTGAAAAGTGTTCATCTTTTGCTGACACTAGGCAGGATTGTCCAGTTGGACTCTATTCAATTCACTTGAGCGTTCTAGAGTATGAAAACCCTGGAGCAGTTTCAGAAATTGCTCCTAATGTAAGGATCATTTGCTATTACAGTTGATTCTAGCAAGTCCAGCTTTACTAATTGAATTATTACTTTTAGCAGAGATCATTGGGCACAATTGCTTCCAAGATGAACAACAGCCTTTCAGATGAGATGCACTGACGTACTGACATTTTACAGAAAAATGCTCCTTTTTTTTTTTTTTTTTCCCAAGCACAGCTTGTTCCCTTTATGATCACAAGAGAGCTTCAAGTATAAATCTTTTTTTCTTTGCCTGTAGTTGAGAAAAGTTGAGGAAAATAAAACAAAGGTCTTCAGCTTGAGCATATTCTGTGAAGAGGTACAAATAAAATGCAGTGTCCTTGTTCTCTAGTTTAAAGAATTATTTTTCAACAGTTCACTTGGCACTAAAAATTAACTGCATGGGACAAAGGTGTGTATATGTGGCTTCAGTCCCAGTGCTTCCTGAGGCTTGTGTGCCCATCACTGAAGCATACATAGTATTTCAGTTGTCTGTCTCTCTTGGCCATCCCTCTCTTGGGCTGCCTTTCTCCCTCTGTGACCTCCCTGCTCTCTCTCTGTCTGTCTCTAATTTGTTGTCTTACTCCATTTCTGTCATTTTCTGTCTCTCTGCTTCTTCCTCTCTCTTTTAATAGCACCTCAAAGTATTCAATCAAATTTGACCTAGAGATTTACATGTAAAGCAGTTTCGATCTTGAAAATTGTATTTTTTCTTCCCCATGAAGACCGTATACATTCTGTATATGAACAGATAACTTGAAGAGGTTCCCCTGATGTATCTGAGTTTGAAGTAGAGCTTGGGGACCTGAGGTAAAATTTTGAATTTCAAAGACTTTACTATACATTTTCTCTCTGACTATGGCACAGTTGAGATGTGGTTCCTATTTCATGAGCTGTGGAAACAATTGGTTATAGACCTGTATGTGTGCATGGCTATTTTTTTAAGTGCTGAAGTCATTAAAAATCTGGGAGATTTGCCTTTTTTTTTTTTTTTACACTAAAAAAATTATGTTAACTGTTATTTCTGAAGTCTGTTTCAGTGTGAATTTTTAAAAGCTTTTCATAAATGTATTTTATCTTCCTCGGTCTCCATCCTTCCCTTCATTTGTATTATGTAGTAGCAAAACATCTGTAAACTAAGAGTCAGTTACCTGTGGGTTTGAATTTCAGATATGACATTAGACTTGCTCCAGTTCCCTGCTTTCCTACAATGTTCAGAGGCAAGTAGTGGTTGCTGTCTTGTGAAAGAGCTGTGAGCTGGGAACTGAAGGCAATTAGTACCATAAAGGAGGTAGAAATATTTCTGGGCAGCTTGTTGTTAACCTCGGTTATTCTCCTAAAGACTCTTTATCGAGTCTGAATCAACAGCCTTATGAATTACTATTATGTCCTGAAAAAGTATAAAACTGAATTGTGTCCAAGCACTCTTAATATTGACATATAACATCAAGTAATATAATCTGCATAACAGCTCAAGCTGTGTGAAATAGAGACCGAGGCAAAATAACATATATTTTCTTTTCTCTAGAAGTACATCAACTTCCCAGTATGCATAGCAGTCCTTTTTCTTTAATTGAGACTATCGTATGTGAGAGAGCTCTGAAAAGCAGAGTACATTACACTACCATATTTGACAAATGTATCTTCATTTGTATCTTCATGTATCTTCATATTTGACAAATGTATCTTCATTTTAGAGATAATATCATTGTAAGTTACCTAACAGAAGAAATTTTATTTATTTATTTATTTATTTATTTTAATTGTGACTGGTCTGGCATCAGCCCTTCAGAAATACAGATTTTTTACTTTTTAAGGGACTGAATAAGATGGGCGTTACTTATTATTGCAATCACTTTAGTAGTGTGTATGATTTGGTTACCAATGCTCCTGAATTATCACTAATTATTAATTAAACTGGGTGTGCTATGGATTATATTAGAGTGTTTCTGATTCTAAGTAAAGTGAACTTAAAGAACTATGAAATGTGAATGCTGGTTAATAGGCTGACTATATGAACGTACAAAGGGCAGTAGCTATGCATCCATTCATTTTTCTGAATAGCTATTCAAAGAACTTTGAGGTGAAGGATAAACTCAACAGCTAACTATATTTTTTATGGAATATTTACAAATATATTCTAGGAGTAGCAGTCAAAATAACTATTTTTTTTCTTTTTTATTTTTTAGAGAATAACCAAATATGTTTTTGCTGCTCGTCTGCAAGTTCTGTTTCAATGAAAGAGTCAGAGGTCAAATAAAACATATTTGTAATTTTCAGAAAGCTGAATTCTGTGACTGTTCTTTCACTAAGAAAAAAAAAATCATTCTATCAAACAGACAATATCAAAAAGTACTGAAGAATTATTTGGAAAAGAAACAGAAGAAATTAAACTAGTTCAAAGTAGTTTTGTGTCACTTCTGGACTTTTAGAAAGCAAGTCAATAAATAACACCTCATCCATGGTCCATTAACATGGGTCTATTAAGGGAAAAACTGAACAAGATCAGACGCTGAGAATATTGAGCTTTAGTCTTGATTTTAAGATCCGATCCCAGGAAAAGTTAAATGTCTAATTGCCTATTGCTAAGAAGCTAATATAAGATACAGGCTTACTAATTGAAGCGCTGGAAAAGATGTGTTCATTTGATTGACTGCTGCATGATCCAAAGGTTTTGTAACATGTAGAAATTGAATAATTATGCAAAACTAATAGCAAAAAAGAAAAAAAAAGAAGATTTCAATAATTTTCTTGATGAAGATGATCCTTGGAGCATTGATAACACAGAAGGATTAATCATTCTCAATATTTCTACCTTTTTTTTGTGTGTGTTGCGCATTTTTTTTTCTTTAACCAAGTCTTAGATGCTAAAGGTCAGGATGAAAAAAATACTTATTATTTATTCTTCTTTATTCATATTTAATTAGATCCCTAGACTGTATTTGTTTATATATTATCACAGTTAAATGTCCCATGCTTTCAGATTTTTTTTTTTTTATAGGCAATTATGCTACTAGTATATAAACTTCCTTGTTATGAATCCAAACAGTAGCTTTAAATTATTTGAATTTTAAAAAGTCTACATATCTTCTAATGTCATTCCTATGGTTTAGTTTTTAATTTCTAATATTTTACTTGCTTTAAATATTATTAGTATTTATGAATGCTTCCCACCTGATATTCTCTGGTCATTGAAGTCCAGTGAGATTTATGGATGTTCAATGCAGGTCTGCGAAAAATGTAGGACACACAGGACATACCTGGTGAAATTTGTAATCTAGTTTAAAGTTTGAAGTAAGATTCAGAAAATAAAAAACAAAGAGGAAAAGCTTAAATTTTATGTAAAATCTATCCTAGCTCTGAAGTGGTGAAAAATGGTAAATGTAAGATAATAAATTTGGTTAATGTTTATACTTATTTTTCCTTGAGACTTTCCATGCATGCTTAGCATAAAACTCTTGAAAGTCTTTCATATCAGTTGAAAAAAAAAATCCTAAACTTTCAACAGAACATCTGCTCTACCAGACAAAAGAATTCATGGAACTTTAAAAATTCAGTTCAGATACCTTACTGGTAAATAGATGTTATGTGGGTTCAGATCAAGAAGTGATCTCAAGTGACCTGAGGGTTCTTTGTTTGTTTGTTACTTTGAAAAAAACAAATATTTTCTGCACTAAAAAGCTGGGACAACTTTCCACAGTGTAATCTGTCTCGTTCAAGAGAACTGATAGTTCTTTAAGATTCTGCATATTCAAGCATAAGAATGGTGCATCCCATTACTTAGAAAAATGCATATATGTATATCAGGAAGCCAGCTTAGCAGAACAGGGAGCTCATGACTAAACTCCAAGAACTTTTCTGGAGACTGATATGAGGGCGAGCTGCAACTTGGAAACATTGCCTGGGCCTGCAGAGATGGTGTCAGAAAAGCCAAAGCTCAGTTAGAACTGAAACGGTAAGAGTCCTGGTTTTGTTAAAAAACAAGTCTCTCTTTTAGTGAATATGCCTGTCAGCGAAAGCCTTCATATTAGCTGCATTTTCCTGGAGAACCAGATATATGTTTTGGTAAACATAGCAATGGAATGCAAAGTTATTGATAAGCATGGATGGACATCTCGCGAGAGGGGCAATGAGAAAGTGGGTGACCAAGAAACTGACCAACTGTGTATAACATTCCATTCACATGAATACTTCATATAAAAGTGGGAGATCACGAGGATCTTGTCCCTCTCACTTTTTCCCTTTTCCTTATGGCCGACATTAGGAGAGGACCTTGCTAGTCGTCCCTGAGAACTGAGGCCTAGTGAGAGACTGAATCCAGCTCCAGTTGGCTGCCGACTCCAATCCAGGACTTTGGGTGCCGGCTCTGCAGTTGCTGAGACTTTCAAGATTCGTTTTGCATATTTTGTATTATTTTCTCTATTGTTATTAGTAGCATTAGTAAAACATTTTTAATTTTTCCAGCTCTCTTCTCTCTGTCCTTCTTTTCCTCCCGATCGCCTGTCCTGAGTGGGAAGGGGGGAAAGGGAGGGGCAAAAGAGGGAAGTTGCGGCGGGGGAAAGGAGGTTAACGATACATCTGCCAGGGTTTTATTGTCACCCCGCAATCTAAACCCTCGACAGTAATATAAAGGGTGATGTGAAAAATTCTTCCTATTAAACTGTGCTGGTACTCCTGAGAGCACCTGAAGAGCTGTTGTTTGCTTGGCGCTTTTTAAATTACTTCAGTGGGAAACTGGTACGACACAATGAATTAGCTGCAGTCAGGTGCTTTGCTGTGGGCACAACCTGTTGCTTTCAGCATGTTGATTGACCAGACACCACCTGTGAAACTCACTCAGGTATTAAAGGGAAAGCAGGAGGAACGGGTGTTTGTGCTGTTTGATAACTAATTTCAAAACGTTTCTTCACCTTGGCCGATGTCTTGTATTATTTAGATATGATATATAGTAATAAAATTTCTTAAATACAAAAGAGGTTCTTTACAGCTAACAGACATGAGACACATCCTTTCTTCAAATGTCAAAAACTTCTTCAAATAAATACATTGTGTTTCTTGAACCTTTACAAATTGAGATGGTTAGAACAAGAAACAGTAAAATCATAAATAAAAACAACAACAGCAACCAATAAATGAAAGCATCCCCTAGCCCCAATATTTGCACAAGCTACCAACAAATGTATGGAGAATGCTCCCACCAGGTCTCAGCTATGGGGATACAGGACACAGACCTTGGCAGAAGAGGGAACTACAACTAGGCTGGGATTCGGCTCCCTCTGAATTTGGAGTCTGTGTTTGGACTTGGTTTCCACAAAGCCGTTAGAGTTAGTGGATAGCAAGGTCTTGATGACAGCCTACTACTGGGCATCATTTGGCAATGATCTGAGATTTTACAGGTGCGGTTCTCTGACCTCCAGCTGCCCCCTCAGACCAGCAAGGCTATCATAGGTCCTGTGTCACATCTGCTGATCTCTAGGCGCTGGTTTCCTTACGGCATCTCGAATGGCATGAGCTTGCCTGTGCGTAGGAAAACAAACGGAGGCCCTAGTTAATACAGTTCATTAAGTCTAAAGATGTACTAAAGATGTCTGCTTTAGGACAGTAGGAGTAGCTTCCTACTCCTCTTCCTATGTTGAGATCTTAGCAATGTTTTACCATAAAAAAGCTGCAATATAGTTATGTAAATTTGGAGGAGCTGAATACCCAATTTGGTGCCTCGTCTTTGAGTGGGTGGTCTCAGCATCTCTGGCTTACTCTTCAAGATCAGCATTCACTACTCTATTAATCATGTGTCAAAGGTGACTGGTAGAGTTCCCAGGCTGGATGGCCAGGATTCAGCTGGCATGTGCCGCTGGAAAGCTCAATGTTTTGTTTGCAGAGCCTCCTGGAGCGGGCTATGGCTGTCCCTGCTCAAACGTGACTCAGGCTCTTTGGGAATATCCAGGGAGAAACTGAATACATGGGAGAGAATTAATATCAAAACCCCAGGTGCTGTCAAATTTTGTGTCACCTGACTGAAGAAAAACCTAACTTTTCTGTAAGCAGTCGCTTAGACTTACATGCCAAAAGCGTGTTCACGCCATACTTCAAGTGTCTTTATTCTCTTACGAAGCTGGAAACTATGTACACAAGTTTCCCTGTCCCTAGTGCACAATGGGAAGAGAGCATCGCTGTTCAGGAGGGCTGAACAGGCTGTTGAGAAGAGACAGACAGGCAGGTGAGCTGGGAAACTTGCACTGTATGTAAGAGAGAGGTTTGACTTGGCAGTCTTTATGGTTAGAAATGATGTAGTTGAGAGCTTGTGAGTGAGGATTAAGGGGTGGAAAACAAAGAAGATGTCATTGTGGGTTTCTACTATCAATCACCCAGCCAGGATGACAGCTCTGGAGAGTTATTCCACAGGAAATCAGGAGAAATCGCCGGCAAAGCTATGGGCACGAAGCTATGGACACATCCACATAGATTTCTGATCCAAAGCAGCTTGGCAAAGTTGCTGGTAAAGCCAGGTCTGGGCTCCCAGTCCCAGAGAGACATGGGCATACTGAGGAGAGCCCCCAGTGCCCCTCTCCCACC
The DNA here is from genome assembly GCF_963082525.1 of Nesoenas mayeri. Classification (NCBI taxonomy): domain Eukaryota; kingdom Metazoa; phylum Chordata; class Aves; order Columbiformes; family Columbidae; genus Nesoenas; species Nesoenas mayeri. Next base: position 48,635,770 of record NC_137541.1, read on the forward strand.
ACTGAGGTCATTAGAATGGAGTGCTGGGTTAACCCCGCGGTGTCCTGGCAACGGCTCTGTGCCAACACGGACTGTCCCGGGCAGGAGCCAGGCTCTTGCCCAGCAGCACCACTCGGCACTGGGACACACTTTGGCTGAGTTTGGCCAGTTGTCTGCCCCCTGACTTGCGCCAGTGTGTCCTCCAGGAGGCTTCTCCTTATCTCGTTGGGATGGGACAAGTGAACTGCTGCCGTGGCTCCAGGTAGTCTCCTCTCATGCACAGCTGGGAGGCAAGCCAGAGCATCTGGACCCTGCAGCAGCCCATTTTCTCATGCCCGACACCGTTTGCTCTGCAGGGATGACCCTGAGCCCGTGCAGCAGCGCGTGCCCATCCTGGCATCAGGCGAACCACTGCTCCGGCAGCGTGTGCGGGTGACCCAGGGCCGTGTGACGAGGAAGAGGGACCTCCTCCTCTTCAGCGACACCCTGGTCATCGCCAAGCACCAGTAAGATTTGCAGAACCCAGCTGCCTTTCCTGCCAAGCCCTGGCCCTGGCACCAGGGCAGGGAATCCCAGGAGCAGCCCCAGGCCACCAGCACCCTGGTGCTGGATACAGCCATGGCCGTGACTGTGGCAGGGGGGACTGGGGAGGGGAACCAGCGGGCTCAGACACCTCCAGGTCACTCCCTGCCGCTCCTCCCTGCAGACGTGGCAGCGCCCCTCGCCCAAAGCTCTGCCTGGCCCTGGGCCAGCTGCAGGTGCTGGGCAGCACCAAGGGGGCAGCCGGCGATGCCGCTGAAGAGGAGGAAGGCAAGCACACCACCTCACTCCTCCTCGTCTGGCCCTGCGGCTCGTGTGTCATCACTTTCCGGTGAGTCTGGGTGCCACGTCCCACGGCAGGGCTGGGCAGAGCCTCTGTCCTGCCCCATGGGGCTTCATCCTGCCTCTGCGGCCACCCCCACGGGGCAGGGCTGTGCCAGCGCCCGCCTGTGCCAACAGGCTGGGGAGCAGCGGCGCTCAGGCTGTTTCTCATCTCCTTCTACAGCTGCCGGGCAGTGAAGGAGCTCTGGCTCAGCGCTCTCCTTGGGTAAGCCCTGCCTGGCAGTGAAGCCTGGGGGACTCATGCTCACACCATAGGGGGATGCCCTAGCTATCATAGCCCTACGATGTGGAAACAGGAATCTACAGCTGGGAAGAGCTGGACCCTGGGTGGTGGGCAGCTCTTGTGTGGGCAAAGCTGCTGGAGCACCTTCACCCAGATTTGTCCACACAACATCTGCCCAAGCCCACCTGGACCTTTGCTGCTGCTCTGCGCTCGGATTGCGAGTGGTACTCGGGTGCTTCGGGGCAGCTCAGAAGTGCTCCCCAGGCTAGCAGGGGAGGCAAAAGGCTGCTTGGTTCTCACACAGCTCTTTCCTTGCCCCTTTCCCATGCACAGACCACCGGAAGGAGTGGAGGGAGCCCAGTTCACCCGGCTGCCCTCCTTCAAAGCGCTGCTAAAGGAGCTGAGGGGCCGCAATGCTGTGAGTGTCCTCCTGCACCTGTCCCCAGAGCCTGTTCCAGCCCAGCACCAGCTGCATCGCTTCTTACCTTCTTCTCTTTTTTGCTTGCCCAGGCCACGCCACTGCATGCCGGCAGCCTGGAGAGGCTGCTTGAGGGCCAGGCAAAGGTGAGGATTGCACAGAGAGATATCCCAGCCATCCCCGCCTCTCACACATGGCCAGGGCACGATGCAGCTCTCTGGGGTCCTTTCTGCTGCAGGGCTGTTGGGTGAGCACAGCACATTTCTTGCAGGCTGATGCAGAGCAGCAGCCCCCACCTGTCGTCCCCTCTGGCAGCCCAGATGAAAGTGGCCAGGTGGCTGGTGAGTTGGGAGAAGATGGGTGCAGAACAGCCCTTCCCTCCTCCTCTTGCAGATGTGCACTCATGCTGCACTGGGGCTGCTGCTGCCCTTCCTGCAGGGCAAGTCTGTCCCTGTTATTCTAGAGCAAGAGAGACCTGAGTCCCCGTGGTCCTTCCTTCACAAACAACATCTATCCTATGGGCTTGAGGGTGCAAGGACAGTTGTGAGAGGGTTCAGGAGTGCTGGCCTGGCGATTCTACTCCACCTCTCTTTGTTCTCTTTTCCTTGGCAGAAGGTGAGACCCGCAGCCGCAGGAGGTGGCTGCCCTGGCACTTTCTGCGGCCAGGGACGTCTGCCACTGTGGGGGCACTGGGGCCGTCAGGCTCTGCCCGCTCGGGGGTTCTCTTTGGCCGGCCCCTGGAAGCCATCTGCAGCCAGGATGGTGCGCTGCCCCAGCCCATCCAGGTAAGCAAGCCCGGCCAGGGGATCCCCATGCTGCTGCGTCCCCTGCAGAGGCAGTGTCCCTATTGGAGGCATCCCAGATGAGTCTTGGGAATAAAATGCACTCCTCCATGTCACCCAACTCCAGCCACCCCTGTGTGCAGCCCCCGGGAGAGCTGCACACCATCCATACTCTCTCCTGCCCCTGTCCCAGGGCCCGTCTCCAGCCCACCAATGTCCTCCTCTCTCTCCCCTGCAGGACCTGCTGGCTCTGCTGCACGAGCAGGGCCCATCCACGGAGGGGATCTTCCGGCTGGCGGCCAGCGAGCGCGCCTCTCGGGACATCAGGGAGGCCCTGGACACCGGCGCTCAGGTCCACCTGGCCAGCCAGCCAGTACACGTCCTGGCCGTCATCCTCAAGGTGAGCCCTGCTGACCTGGAGTCTGGCGCTGCTGATGGGCACCTGTCTGAGCAGGAGCCCAAACCCAGGAGCTGCTCGGCACCCAGCGTGCTGGGGATGCTGCCTGTGCTCCCGGCGGCACTGCTCGCAGCCTCACCAGCAGCCCTTGCCATTGCAGGACTTCCTCCGCAAGATCCCCTCCAAGCTCCTCCACTCGGAGCTTTACCAGCAGTGGATGGATGCCCTGCAGAAGGCCAGCAGGGAGGAGAGGCTGGTGGGGCTGAGAGAGTAAGTGTGGCCAGCAGCCTGGCAGCTCCACAGGGACTGCCAGAGCCCGACAGCTGCCTGCAAAGCCACAGCCTGCTTGAACAAGCTGTGCTTTTGGCCACCAACCTCTTGCTGCTGCTGCGGGCTCAGCATGTTGGGGGGAAAGTGGCACAGAAAAGTGTTTTTCTCTCTCCTTGGAGCACTGTCTGCAAGCATTGGGGGTGGCTCCACAAAGGGACTCTCAGCAGCAGGGCAGGCAGGGAGGGAGCTGCCCATATGGCAGCGAAGGCAGTCCCTCTGCTGTAGAGCCGGTTTGGCCAAGGAGCCTTCCTGGGCTGGGCTTGGCTGACATCTGCATGGTGCACCTGTCTTGACAACACCTACTTCATCTATTAACATTGCATTCCTGTTCCCGCAGGGTGGCCAGCAAGTTACCTGAGGCCAACCTCGTCCTTCTCCAAACCTTACTGAACCTGCTCCAGAAGATCAGCCGCAATGTCACCGTCACCAAGATGACCACCAGCAACCTGGCCATCTGCGTGGGGCCCAACCTCCTCAGCCCACCGGAGGAGGATGGGCTGCCCCTGGAGGTCTTGATGCAGGTGACGGGGAAGGTACGCTGTGTTTTCCAGCCCGTTGCAGCCTTCCAGACCCATGCCAGCTTTGTTCTTCAGAGCTTCCTGGCTGCCTTCTCTCTTCAGCAAATGCTCGTGGGGGAGCTGCTGGGAAGAGCAGCCCCACAGCTGCCGCTTTCTGTGCAGAGGGCAGGATCAGGAGTGGGAAGGGCTGTTGGAGCCATTTGCAGCCAGCGGGTTGGAACGCAATGGTTTACTGTGTGCAGGTGACACGGCTGGTCGAGTTCCTCATCGAACACCATGAGGAGCTCTTTGAGGAGCAGGAGGAGGAGGAGGAGGAGGAGGAGGCTGAGCTTCCAGGGTCGCCGGCCGAGGCTGGGAGTGTCGGTGGACACCTTGAGGAGTCACCGGCACCAGGATCGGAAGGAGAAACTGCAGAGGTACGTGAGGTCCACACACAGCGGGAGAGAATGCCTCCCCCCTCAGTAGGTGGATTGCTGCCGAGCTGGAAAGTGGGCAGGTGTCATCTTCTTTTCCATTGCAGGTGCCTGCAGTTCCTCCCGAATGCGCACCCCGGGAGAGCTCCCCTGGGCAGAGCAGGTAACATGAGCTAGCTTTGATTAAGAGTACAATTGATTCATGGTGATCCTAGCTGTACCTGTCTAACAATCCTCTTGAATGGACCCTTTGCCAAGCTCTTCGCAGGAGGGGGAAGCACCATCCCCCAGGAAGAGACCACACACCTGCGAAGAGGAGGGCGACGGCCCAGTGCTCAAGCGAAGGCGAACGCTGGCCGCAGAGAGCTCTGCGATGGACAACTGAGGCAACCCAAGCAGGGTGAGAAGACCAAGGAACCCAGATGTGTAACAGAACCTGCTCTCCCTCTTGTGAATTTTCACGCTGCTCTGAGTATAGGAAATAGTTCTGTAGTGCCCAGAGATGGTCCCAGAGAGAAAGCAGTCACCTGCCCTTGGGAGAAGGTGGATGTCTGGAGGAAAAGTGCTCTCCAGTATTGGCAGTTTTCATTTTGCGCTTAGAATCATAGAATCAAAGTCTAGTTTGGATTGGAAGGGACCTTCCAAGGTCATCTAGTCCAACCCCGCTGCAATGAGGAGGGACATCTTCAGCTAGATCAGGTTGCTCCGAGCCCTGTGCAGCCTGGCCTAGAATGTTTCCAGGGAAGGGGCATCTACCACCCCTCTGCGCAACCTGTGCCAGTATTTCACCGCGCTTGTTGTAAAAAAGTTCTTCCTCTTCTCTTTCTTCCTCACGGCTGTACTCAGGTCCAGTTTTACTCTCCATTCTTGCTGCAGCTGTACCCAGGCCTGGCCCTAGAAGCATAGATTTGTATGGCTCTTGAGTCAAAAGCCCGTGTATTCCCTTAAGCCTCCCCAAACTTCTGCAGTCTAAATAATTAATAGAAAACCACCAAAGCCAAATACACAGCTCTAAGGAATTCTGCAGGGGAGAACTCTGGATGAGTATTGCCTTTCACGTCAAAGCACAAGCTGCTTGTTCTTCTCTCAACCTGGCGCCTAATGCCTGTCTTTTCCCTCCATCTTTCTCAAGGCAGGTTGTAGAGGTGGCTGAAGACATCACCCTCGTGCTGCCACCCGCTTGGCTCAGATGGACGGTCTAGCAGGGGTTCCGAGAAAGAAGACCACTTCTCGACCTTCCTGCAGAACTTTCACGTTTTTTTTTCACATGCCCGTTGGCAATTTTCAGATAGTTATAATAGGGTTTTTAGCCAGTAGGGCAAGAGAGTTTGTTAGTTAGTTGCTACGTTAGTTAGTAAGTTAATTAGTCAGTTAGTCAGTTAGTTAGTTAGTTAGTTAGTTTCTAGTGTAGGTAGCTGTGTACTGAATACACTTCATTCACATTCCAGTTTTCACTTTTACGATATTTACTGAAGCATTTTGAGCCAATTTGGCAAGAGAGTTTGTAAGTTTAGCTTCTACTATAGGTGTAGATGTAGGTGTTCACTACCAAGGCCCACTGAACTCGGCTCTCATACGACCGTCTTCAAGCGAAGCGCCGCGTCAGAAGGGGATGCGGTCCAAAGAAGGATTTCTTTAGCCCCTAAGCACTTCAGGCTTTCTGAAATCAAACCTGAGCTAGCAGGAGATGCAAACTGATCATAATGGCTTCCATGTAGCCAACTCTTATTCCTGTTGCTGAGCCAAGCGCACAAGTTGAGGGTCACTACCTTTTAATACTGGCTCTCTTAATTTGGAGGGTCATTAAGACCTTGTGAGTCACTCAAGGTAATGGATCCAAATGACGGAGGAAAAGTAAGGCATGGAAGAGATTTTCTTATTTCTGGGAGACACTCTGCAGAAATGTCAGACTGCACACCTACAGAAAAGTGCTGGAACCAGTGTCTTTCTGTAAAAGTGAATAAATGCTCAAAATAATTGTATCAAACTAAAATGTATTTGAATAAAAGCCAGAGGGATTGGAGGTCTGGGGGGAGTGAGAGGGAGATTCTTGAGCCCAACAAAAAACAAAACCAACCACACCAAGAAAAGCCACCAAAGCGGAAGTCTTGAAGAGCCTCCAAGGTAATCTTAGAAAGGTTTTCATGGAAGACAAGAAACAGTAAAACAGACACCATGAACAGTGTGTAATGCAGTTTACAGAAATACGATGGTTTTTGATTGCGGGGTGACAAACACCTTGTTAAAAACAAGTTTCTCTTTTAGTGAATTTGCCTGTCAGCTAAAGCTTTCATGTTAGCTGCATTTTCCTGGAGAACCAGATACATGTTTTGGTAAACCTAGCAATGGAATGCAAAGTTATTGATAAGCATGGATGGACATCTCACGAGAGGGGCAACGAGAAATGGGTGACCAAGAAACTGACCAACTGTGTATAACATTCCATTCATGTGAATACTTCATATAAAAGTGGGAGATCACGAGGATCTCCTCCATCTCCCTTTTTCGCTTTTCCTTACGGCCGACATTAGGAGAGGATCTTGTTAGTCATCTCTGCAAACTGAGGCCTAGTGAGAGACTGAATCCAGCTCTGGTTGTCTGCCGACTCCAATCCAGGACTTTGGGTGCCGGCTCTGCAGTTGCTGAGACTTTCAAGATTGGTTTTGCATATTTTGTATTATTTTCTCTATTCTTATTAGTAGCATTAGTAAAACATTTTTAATTTTTCCAACTCTCTTCTCTGCTGCCTGCTTTTGTAAGGCAAGAAGTACTAGCATAAATACCCACTAGAATGCTCAGTTTCAAAGTCAAAAGGTTTAATAAATAAAGTTCTCCTAGTATTACTTTGAGTAATGGATCAAAGGTCAGCATCACCATGCTGAGACTTAATTTTCAACTCATTTGAAAAGACAGGATATTTTGCATATCTAGCAAAAACTAAAATTAAGGACATGATCAAAAACATACTTGCCCGTTCAAGAGGTAATTTATTAAAATTAAGAAGAGAAATCTGTTAGATGTCTCCCTTCCCCTCTTCTACAAAATGGAATACGACAGTTTGGGTTTGGGTTATTGGCTTCTCCTGGCTTGGCTTTATAGATTTGGAGCCAAAGAGACAACAGGACTTGCTCGAGGAGGCAGAAGGACAGCTTTCTTCTTCCTACCAACTGTCTCAGGCACCCCAGCAAGAGTGAGAGGTGGGCAATCCCCGTGGGTCGCACAGTTCTGATCTGCTCTGTTTCTTGGAGTTTCTCCTCGATATTTTAAAGGCTGGGATCTGAAAGGGAGTACCAACCACTGTCTCCCACAGTATTCTCCTGGACAAGATGTCCAGCATAGAGGTCTATAAACACACAATGCAGTGGGTGAGCGACTGGATGATGAGCCAGGATAAAAGGGTTCCGGTACATGGTGTAACGTTGGGCTGGAGACCAGTCACCAGCGGGGTTCCGCAGAGACTCATCTTAGGGCCAGCACTCTTCCGTGTCTTCATAAATGACTTGGACAGAGGACTTGAGGGATCACTTAGCAAGGTTGCCGATGACATGAAACTGGGGGAAGCTGTTCACACTCTGGAGAGCAGAGAGGCCCTGCAGAGGGATCTGAACAAATTGGAGAATGGAGCGATCACCAAGCATGTGAAGTTCAACAAGAACAAGTGTCGGATTTTGCGTCTGGGACACGGCAACCCTGGCTGTACTTACAGAGTGGGGGACGAGATGTTGGAAAGCAACTCCATGGAGAGGGATCTGGGGGTTCTGGATGACGACAAGTTGAAAATGAGCCAACAGCGTGCCCTGCCAGCCAAGAGCGCCAACTGTGTCCTGGTGTGCATCAAGCACAGCATTGTCAGCCAGGCGAGGGAGGTGATTGTCCCGCTCTGCTCTGCACTGCTGTGGCCTCACCTGGAGCACTGGGTGCTGTTCTGGGTGCCATGTTATAAAAAAAGATATTAAGCTGCTAGAGAGTGTCCGGAAGAGGGCTACAAAGTTGGTGAAGGGTTTGGAGAGGAAGTCATACAAGGAGCAGCTAAAGTCATTTGGTTTGTTCATCTTGGGGAAGAGGAGACTGAGAGGAGACCTCATCACAATTTACAGCTTCCTCACCAGGGGAGGAGGAAGGGCAGGCGCTGATCTCTTCCCATTTTGCAACAATGACGGAACCCGAGGGAATGGCAGGAATATGTGCTAGGGGAGGTTTAGGTTGGACATTAGGAAAAGGTTCTTCACCCAGAGGGGAGTGGAGCACTGGAACAGGCTTCCCAGAGAGGCATTCACGGCTCCAAACCCGACGCTATTCCAGAAGAGAATGGACAACGCCCTCAGACATGTGGTGTGAACTGTGGGCTTGTCCTGTGCAGGTACAGGAGTTGGACACGATGATCCTTGTGGGTCCGTCCAGCTGAGGACATTCTGGGATTCCATGATTCTATGGAACACCACCTTTTACCCAGATGTTATGTGAAGGTTGTGTTATGTGAAGATGTTATGTTATGTGAAAGTTGGTGTGAAAAAGCTGGCCTTAGGGAAAAAATACAAAGATGGAGTTCTATGGAAACTCCGTCTCTGGACCGTGTCACCGGGTGCATTCTCTTTCTCCCTGTCCCAAAACAAGAGAGAGCCTTTCCACCTGCACCACTGCTTTGGCCGCAGGAAACATGCCCTCCTCATCCTCATGCCCATGGCACCAGGAGACCTGCAGAAAGAGGGTGAGACTGACTGCAGATGGCACCATTACGGGCATGAAGCATCCCCGGACACAACTACACAGACTTGTGACCCAAAGCAGAAAGAAACATGGCGGAATATGTCCTGGGGGTCCTAGTGGGCACCAATTTGACCAGGAGCCAGCAAGATGCCCTGACTTATATGCAGCGTACCCCACAGCAACAAAAAAAATGCATTTACCGCAATACAATCTTGTGTTATTCGCCTAATACGCTCCACAAATCCAGCCCAGGCCCTTTAGTAGGTGACCAATTCCAACAAGATAAAGCTCCGGAGACTGGTTATTACTATACACTGTACCTTGCAGAACAACTCTATACAAATGATTTACCTGAGTAAAATCTGCCTTACATGTACTCCTTTTCTTGATCTCAGAAATCTCATTTCTGTAATATGAAGGTATTTTAGAAAGTGGTTGATTTTTACTATAGGCAAACTAAATGCTTCTAATTCACGGAGTCTCTATAGTGTTAAACCTGCAATGAATCTGAATAAAATACTCATCTCAGAGATAACTGGCAATCAAAATGTGATTAATGACGCTGTGTTTCTTAGAATTTAAAAGCGCTACAATATATGCGTATTGGATTAAGCCTTCTTAATAAAAAAAACCACATTAATCTCTTAGTAGATTTGACCTTCCATTTGAACTATCTCCAGAAGATCTAGGACGCTGCTCAGTGTTCACTTTAAAGTCCCACTGAATTTGGCTCTGATTTCAATGGGAGAGAGCTAGTTAGTTAGTTTGTTTCTACTGTATGCAGCTGTGTACTGCATAGAGGAGGTCAATAAGACATCATGTTGTGCTGTCACTCATAAACTAGTGGAAAGATAATCTAACTGCTCATGACATCACTGGGACTTCCAGGAATGATATGCTTGAATTAACTCATAGAATCACAGAATGTCCTGAGTTGGAAGGGGCCCACCAGAATCCTCGAGTCCGGATCCTGCCCCTGCATGTGACAACCCCACAGATCACACCATGTGTCTAAGGGTATTGTCCAGTCTCTTCTTGAACACTGCCAGTCACTTAGAGACTGAACAACAGCTGCATTTCTTCAAGAGGTTTCACATTTCCTCTTGAACAACAGGTGACTGCACAGCCTGTATGAAGCTGGGCTATTTCACGCAAAACCTTAGAATCCATTTAATGTCAACAAGTTACTGCATTGACAAGTATGGAGAGATGACCCAAGATGTCCCGTGTACATGTTTTCAAAATAAAGAATTTCAAATTCTGACCGTCTTTGAAGACTTCTTGCTCATTTGACATGACAAATACTTTGGAGCCACATCTCACTTTTGAGCTGCAGACCAAGTGGCTTGTGATCCAGCAAGCTGGGAGAAGTGGTACTGCTGTATTCACACTCACCGTTGTTGGCAAGGACTATCCTGATCGCCTCAGCTGACACGCTGCAAACACACCTTTTCCCAAGCGCAGAGCCAACGGCAACCGCTTTAGCCCAAACCCCGATGTGCGTTACGTACCAAGAGCAGAAACTGACTCTAAAAGGCTCCTCTCACTGCGCTTTCACATCTACCCAGTTGCACATGCTGCAAAAGGCACGTGTTGAGCTGCAAGAATTTCCTCTAAGGATGTAGGTAATAAAACAGCCATTTGAAGACATTTTCTGCAGGTTGGAGAAAACCGGTAGCAAGCACTGAGATGACCTCCACATCGCATTAACACACAAGTGTATGGGTGGTGCGTACGTGACCACTGAAACGCTGCTCTTTTGTGCCCTTCTTACTGTATTAGAGTGAGCGTGTATACAGAGCTGCATCACACAAGCAAGCTGTGCGCTTTTCCCTGTTTGACTGGGCAGGTCTTCTGGAATGATGATGCATCTATTACGTGTTAACTCTATCGCAATATCATTCCTTAGCCTGACACTGCTAAAAGCAACTTGCTTTGAGCCCTACAAAAAAACAAATCCAACCACACCAAGAAAAGCCACCAAAGCGGAAGTCCTGAAGAGCCTCCAAGGCAATCTTAGACAGGTTTTCATGGAAGACAAGAAACAGCAAAATGTCGGTCATGAACAGTCTGTCATGCAGTTTACAGAAATAGGATGGTTACATAGAGAAACCTTGTATCACATGGGCAGTTTTGTTTATCAAACTGTATTTAATACAGAGAGCCATGCTTCATGATAGGATGAAAATACATAGTATAAAAGGTGATGTAAAAAATTCTTCCTATTAAACTGTGCTGGTGCTCTTGAGAGCACCCGAAGAGCTGTCGTTTGCTTGGTGCTTTTTAAATTACTTCAGTGGGAAACTGGTACGGCACAATGAATTAGCTGCAGTCAGGTGCTTTGCTGTGGGCACAACCTGTTGCTTTCAGCATGTTGATTGACCAGACACCACCTGTGAAACTCACTCAGGTATTAAAGGGAAAGCAGGAGGAACGGGTGTTTGTGCTGTTTGATAACTAATTTCAAAATGTTTCTTCACCTTGGCCGATGTCTTTTATTATTTAGATATGATATATAGTAATATAATTTCTTCAACAGAAAAGAGGTTCTTTGCAGCTAACGGACACGAGACACATCCTTTCTTCAAATGTCAAAAACTTCTTTAAATAAGTACATTATGTTTCTTGAAGCCTGACAAATGGAGACGGTTACAAACAAGAAAGAGTACAAAAATCAACAACAACAGCAACAAAGCATCTCTTAGCCCCAGTGTTTGCTCTTAACTGCACAGCTACCAACAAATGTATGGAGAACGCTCCCACCAGGTCTCAGCTATGGGGATACAGGACACAAACCTCCTTGGCAGAAGAGGGAACTACAACTAGGCTGGGATTCGGCTCCCTCTGAATTTGGAGTCTGTGTTCGGACATGGTTTCTGCAAAGCCATTAGAGTGAGCGGATAGCAAGGCCTTGATGACGTAGCCTATCCCTGAACATCATTTGGCAATGATCTGAGATTCTACAGGTACGGTTCTCTGACCTCCAGCTGTTCCCTCAGAAGGGCAAGCCTATCAGAGGACCTATGTCACATCTGCTGATCTCTAGGTGCTGGTTTCCTTACGGCATCTTACATGGCATGAGGTTACCTGTAATCAAACCAAGGCCCTAGTCAATACACTCCATCAGGTCTAAAGGTGTACTAGAGATGTCTGCTTTAGGACAGTAGGAGTAGCTTCTTACTCCGCCTCCTATATTGAGATCTTAGCAATGTTTTAACAAAAAAAAAGCTGCAATATAGCTATGTAAACTTAGAGGAGCTGAATAGCCAATTTGGTGTCCTGTGTTTGAGTGGGTGACCTCAGCATCTGTGTCTCATTCTTCAAGACAAGTATTCGCTACTCTATCATATGTCAAAGGTGACTGGTAGAGTTCCAAGGCTGGATGGCCAGGATTCAGCTGGCAAGTGCCACGGGAAAGTGCAATGTTTTGTTTGCAGAGCCTCCTGGAGTGGGCTATGGCTGTCCCTACTCAAACGTGACTCAGGCGCTTTGCGAATATCCAGGGAGAAACTGAAGATATGGGAGAGACTTAAGATCAAAACCTCACGTGCTGTCACATTTTGTGTGTCACCTGACTGAAGAAAAACCTACCTTTTCTGTAAGCAGTCGCTTAGACTTACATGCCAAAACCGTGTTTATGCCATACTTCAAGTGATCTTTTTCTCTTGGGAAGCTGGAACTTATGCACACAGGTTTCCCTGTCCCTAGTGCACAATGGGGAGAGAGCATCGCTGTTCAGGAGGGCTGCACAGGCTGTTGAGAAGAGACAGACAGGCAGGTGAGCTGAGGGACTTGCACTGTATGTGAGGGAGAGGTTTGACTTTGCAGCCCTTACAGCTAGGGGTGATGTAATTGACGGCCCGTGAGTGAGGATTAAGGGGTGGAAAACATAGAAGATGTCGGTGTGGGTGTCTACTACCAATCACCCAGCCAGGATGACAGCACTGGTGAGTTATTCCATAGGCAATCAGGAGAAATCTCTGGCAATGCTATGGGCATGAAGCATCTTGGGACACATCCACACAGACCTCTGGCCCAAGGCAGCTTGGCAAAGTTGCTGGTCAAGAGCATGGCACAAATGGTCCTGGGCTCCTGGTGGACAGCAAGTTGACCAGGAGCCAGCAAGGTGCCCTTGGCCAAAGGTGGCAGTGAGTGGTACCCTGGGCTGCACGAGAAAGGGCATTGCCAGCAGCTGGGGGGAGGTGACCCTTCCCCTCTGCTCAGCGCTGCTGAGCCCAGGCCTGAAGTGCTGTGCCCAGGTCTGGGCTCCCAGTCCCAGAGAGACATGGGCGTACTGGGGAGAGCCCCCAGTGCCCCTCCCCCACCACTGAGGTCATTAGAATGGAGTGCTGGGTTAACCCCGCGGTGTCCTGGCAACGGCTCTGTGCCAACACGGACTGTCCCGGGCAGGAGCCAGGCTCTTGCCCAGCAGCACCACTTGGCACTGGGACACACTTTGGCTGAGTTTGGCCAGTTGTCTGCCCCCTGACTTGCGCCAGTGTGTCCTCCAGGAGGTTTCTCCTTGTCTCGTCGGGATGGGACAAGTGAACTGCTGCTGCGGCTCCAGGTAGGCTCCTCCCATGCACAGCTGGGAGGCGAGCCAGAGCATCTGGACCCTGCAGCAGCCCATTTTCTCATGCCCGACACCATTTGCTCTACAGGGATGACCCTGAGCCCGTGCAGCAGTGCGTGCCCATCCCGGCATCAGGCGAACCACTGCTCCGGCAGCGTGTGCGGGTGACCCAGGGCCGTGTGACGAGGAAGAGGGACCTCCTCCTCTTCAGCGACACCCTGGTCATCGCCAAGCACCAGTAAGATTTGCAGAACCCAGCTGCCTTTCCTCCCAAGCCCTGGCCCTGGCACCAGGGCAACGAATCCCAAGAGCAGCCCAGGCCACCAGCGCCCTGGTGCTGGATACAGCCATGGCCGTGACTGTGGCAGGGGGGACTGGGGAGGGGAACCAGCGGGCTCAGACACCTCCAGGTCACTCCCTGCCGCTCCTCCCTGCAGACGTGGCAGCGCCCCGCGCCCAAAGCTCTGCCTGGCCCTGGGCCAGCTGCAGGTGCTGGGCAGCACCAAGGGGGCAGCCGGCGATGCCGCTGAAGAGGAGGAAGGCAAGCACACCACCTCACTCCTCCTCGTCTGGCCCTGCGGCTCGTGTGTCATCACTTTCCGGTGAGTCTGGGTGCCACGTCCCACGGCAGGGCTGGGCAGAGCCTCTGTCCTGCCCCATGGGGCTTCATCCTGCCTCTGCGGCCACCCCCACGGGGCAGGGCTGTGCCAGCGCCCGCCTGTGCCAACAGGCTGGGGAGCAGCGGCGCTCAGGCTGTGTCTCCTCTCCTTCTACAGCTGCCGGGCAGTGAAGGAGCTCTGGCTCAGCGCTCTCCTTGGGTAAGCCCTGCCTGGCAGTGAAGCCTGGGGGACTCATGCTCACATCGTAGGGGGATGCCCTAGCTATCATAGCCCTGCCATGTGGAAACAGCGATCTACAGCTGGGAAGAGCTGGACCCTGGGTGGTGGGCAGCTCTTGTGTGGGCAAAGCTGCTGGAGCACCTTCACCCAGCTTTGTCCACACAACACTTGCCCAAGCCCACCTGGACCTTTGCTGCTGCTCTGCGCTCGGATTCCGCGTGGTACTCGGGTGCTTCGGGGCAGCTCGGAAGTGCTCCCCAGGCTGGCAGGGGAGGCAAAAGGCTGCTTGGTTCTCACACAGCTCTTTCCTTGCCCCTTCCCCATGCACAGACCACCGGAAGGAGTGGAGGGAGCCCAGGTCACCCGGCTGCCCTCCTTCAAGGCGCTGCTAAAGGAGCTGAGGGGACGCAATGCTGTGAGTGTCCTCCTGCACCTGTCCCCAGAGCCTGTTCCAGCCCAGCACCAGCTGCATCGCTTCTTACCTTCTTCTCTTTTTTGCTTGCCCAGGCCACGCCACTGCATGCCGGCAGCCTGGAGAGGCTGCTTGAGGGCCAGGCAAAGGTGAGGATTGCACAGAGAGAAATCCCAGCCATCCCAGCCTCTCATACATGGCCAGGGCATGATGCAGCTCGCTGGCGCCCTTTCTGCTGCAGGGCTGTTGGGTGAGCACAGCACATTTCTTGCAGGCTGATGCAGAGCAGCGGCCCCCACCTGTCGTCCCCTCTGGCAGCCCAGATGAAAGTGGCCAGGTGGCTGGTGAGTTGGGAGAAGATGGGTGCAGAACAGCCCTTCCCTCCTCCTCTTGCAGATGTGCACTCATGCTGCACTGGGGCTGCTGCTGCCCTTCCTGCAGGGCAAGTCTGTCCCTGTTATTCTAGAGCAAGAGAGACCTGAGTCCCCGTGGTCCTTCCTTCACAAACATCTATCCTATGGGCTTGAGGGTGCAAGGACAGTTGTGAGAGGGTTCAGGAGTGCTGGCCTGGCGATTCTACTCCACCTCTCTTTGTTCTCTTTTCCTTGGCAGAAGGTGAGACCCGCAGCCGCAGGAGGTGGCTGCCCTGGCACTTTCTGCGGCCAGGGACGTCTGCCACTGTGGGGGCACTGGGGCCGTCAGGCTCTGCCCGCTCGGGGGTTCTCTTTGGCCGGCCCCTGGAAGCCATCTGCAGCCAGGATGGTGCGCTGCCCCAGCCCATCCAGGTAAGCAAGCCCGGCCAGGGGATCCCCATGCTGCTGCGTCCCCTGCAGAGGCAGTGTCCCTATTGGAGGCATCCCAGATGAGTCTTGGGAATAAAATGCACTCCTCCATGTCACCCAACTCCAGCCACCCCTGTGTGCAGCCCCCAGGAGAGCTGCACACCATCCATACTCTCTCCTGCCCCTGTCCCAGGGCCCGTCTCCAGCCCACCAATGTCCTCCTCTCTCTCCCCTGCAGGACCTGCTGGCTCTGCTGCACGAGCAGGGCCCATCCACGGAGGGGATCTTCCGGCTGGCGGCCAGCGAGCGCGCCTCTCGGGACATCAGGGAGGCCCTGGACACCGGCGCTCAGGTCCACCTGGCCAGCCAGCCAGTACACGTCCTGGCCGTCATCCTCAAGGTGAGCCCTGCTGACCTGGAGTCTGGCGCTGCTGATGGGCACCTGTCTGAGCAGGAGCCCAAACCCAGGAGCTGCTCGGCACCCAGCGTGCTGGGGATGCTGCCTGTGCTCCCGGCGGCACTGCTCGCAGCCTCACCAGCAGCCCTTGCCATTGCAGGACTTCCTCCGCAAGATCCCCTCCAAGCTCCTCCACTCGGAGCTTTACCAGCAGTGGATGGATGCCCTGCAGAAGGCCAGCAGGGAGGAGAGGCTGGTGGGGCTGAGAGAGTAAGTGTGGCCAGCAGCCTGGCAGCTCCACAGGGACTGCCAGAGCCCGACAGCTGCCTGCAAAGCCACAGCCTGCTTGAACAAGCTGTGCTTTTGGCCACCAACCTCTTGCTGCTGCTGCGGGCTCAGCATGTTGGGGGGAAAGTGGCACAGAAAAGTGTTTTTCTCTCTCCTTGGAGCACTGTCTGCAAGCATTGGGGGTGGCTCCACAAAGGGACTCTCAGCAGCAGGGCAGGCAGGGAGGGAGCTGCCCATATGGCAGCGAAGGCAGTCCCTCTGCTGTAGAGCTGGTTTGGCCAAGGAGCCTTCCTGGGCTGGGCTTGGCTGACATCTGCATGGTGCACCTGTCTTGACAACACCTACTTCATCTATTAACATTGCATTCCTGTTCCCGCAGGGTGGCCAGCAAGTTACCTGAGGCCAACCTCGTCCTTCTCCAAACCTTACTGAACCTGCTCCAGAAGATCAGCCGCAATGTCACCGTCACCAAGATGACCACCAGCAACCTGGCCATCTGCGTGGGGCCCAACCTCCTCAGCCCACCGGAGGAGGATGGGCTGCCCCTGGAGGTCTTGATGCAGGTGACGGGGAAGGTACGCTGTGTTTTCCAGCCCGTTGCAGCCTTCCAGACCCATGCCAGCTTTGTTCTTCAGAGCTTCCTGGCTGCCTTCTCTCTTCAGCAAATGCTCGTGGGGGAGCTGCTGGGAAGAGCAGCCCCACAGCTGCCGCTTTCTGTGCAGAGGGCAGGATCAGGAGTGGGAAGGGCTGTTGGAGCCATTTGCAGCCAGCGGGTTGGAACGCAATGGTTTACTGTGTGCAGGTGACACGGCTGGTCGAGTTCCTCATCGAACACCATGAGGAGCTCTTTGAGGAGCAGGAGGAGGAGGAGGAGGAGGAGGAGGCTGAGCTTCCAGGGTCGCCGGCCGAGGCTGGGAGTGCCGGTGGACACCTTGAGGAGTCACCGGCACCAGGATCGGAAGGAGAAACTGCAGAGGTACGTGAGGTCCACACACAGCGGGAGAGAATGCCTCCCCCCTCAGTAGGTGGATTGCTGCCGAGCTGGAAAGTGGGCAGGTGTCATCTTCTTTTCCATTGCAGGTGCCTGCAGTTCCTCCCGAATGCGCACCCCGGGAGAGCTCCCCTGGGCAGAGCAGGTAACATGAGCTAGCTTTGATTAAGAGTACAATTGATTCATGGTGATCCTAGCTGTACCTGTCTAACAATCCTCTTGAATGGACCCTTTGCCAAGCTCTTCGCAGGAGGGGGAAGCACCATCCCCCAGGAAGAGACCACACACCTGCGAAGAGGAGGGCGACGGCCCAGTGCTCAAGCGAAGGCGAACGCTGGCCGCAGAGAGCTCTGCGATGGACAACTGAGGCAACCCAAGCAGGGTGAGAAGACCAAGGAACCCAGATGTGTAACAGAGCCTGCTCTCCCTCTTGTGAATTTTCACGCTGCTCTGAGTATAGGAAATAGTTCTGTAGTGCCCAGAGATGGTCCCAGAGAGAAAGCAGTCACCTGCCCTTGGGAGAAGGTGGATGTCTGGAGGAAAAGTGCTCTCCAGTATTGGCAGTTTTCATTTTGCGCTTAGAATCATAGAATCAAAGTCTAGTTTGGATTGGAAGGGACCTTCCAAGGTCATCTAGTCCAACCCCGCTGCAATGAGGAGGGACATCTTCAGCTAGATCAGGTTGCTCCGAGCCCTGTGCAGCCTGGCCTGGAATGTTTCCAGGGAAGGGGCATCTACCACCCCTCTGCGCAACCTGTGCCAGTATTTCACCGCGCTTGTTGTAAAAAAGTTCTTCCTCTTCTCTTTCTTCCTCACGGCTGTACTCAGGTCCAGTTTTACTCTCCATTCTTGCTGCAGCTGTACCCAGGCCTGGCCCTAGAAGCATAGATTTGTACGGCCCTTGAGTCAAAAGCCCGTGTATTCCCTTAAGCCTCCCCAAACTTCTGCAGTCTAAATAATTAATAGAAAACCACCAAAGCCAAATACACAGCTCTAAGGAATTCTGCAGGGGAGAACTCTGGATGAGTATTGCCTTTCACGTCAAAGCACAAGCTGCTTGTTCTTCTCTCAACCTGGCGCCTAATGCCTGTCTTTTCCCTCCATCTTTCTCAAGGCAGGTTGTAGAGGTGGCTGAAGACATCACCCTCGTGCTGCCACCCGCTTGGCTCAGATGGACGGTCTAGCAGGGGTTCCGAGAAAGAAGACCACTTCTCGACCTTCCTGCAGAACTTTCACATTTTTTTTTCACATGCCCTTTGGCAATTTTCAGATAGTTATAATAGGGTTTTTAGCCAGTAGGGCAAGAGAGTTTGTTAGTTAGTTGCTACGTTAGTTAGTAAGTTAGTTAGTCAGTTAGTCAGTTAGTTAGTTAGTTAGTTAGTTTCTAGTGTAGGTAGCTGTGTACTGAATACACTTCATTCACATTCCAGTTTTCACTTTTACGATATTTACTGAAGCATTTTGAGCCAATTTGGCAAGAGAGTTTGTAAGTTTAGCTTCTACTATAGGTGTAGATGTAGGTGTTCACTACCAAGGCCCACTGAACTCGGCTCTCATACGACCGTCTTCAAGCGAAGCGCCGCGTCAGAAGGGGATGCGGTCCAAAGAAGGATTTCTTTAGCCCCTAAGCACTTCAGGCTTTCTGAAATCAAACCTGAGCTAGCAGGAGATGCAAACTGATCATAATGGCTTCCATGTAGCCAACTCTTATTCCTGTTGCTGAGCCAAGCGCACAAGTTGAGGGTCACTACCTTTTAATACTGGCTCTCTTAATTTGGAGGGTCATTAAGACCTTGTGAGTCACTCAAGGTAATGGATCCAAATGACGGAGGAAAAGTAAGGCATGGAAGAGATTTTCTTATTTCTGGGAGACACTCTGCAGAAATGTCAGACTGCACACCTACAGAAAAGTGCTGGAACCAGTGTCTTTCTGTAAAAGTGAATAAATGCTCAAAATAATTGTATCAAACTAAAATGTATTTGAATAAAAGCCAGAGGGACTGGAGGTCTGGGGGGAGTGAGAGGGAGATTCTTGAGCCCAACAAAAAACAAAACCAACCACACCAAGAAAAGCCACCAAAGCGGAAGTCTTGAAGAGCCTCCAAGGTAATCTTAGAAAGGTTTTCATGGAAGACAAGAAACAGTAAAACAGACACCATGAACAGTGTGTAATGCAGTTTACAGAAATACGATGGTTTTTGATTGCGGGGTGACAAACACCTTGTTAAAAACAAGTTTCTCTTTTAGTGAATTTGCCTGTCAGCTAAAGCTTTCATGTTAGCTGCATTTTCCTGGAGAACCAGATACATGTTTTGGTAAACATAGCAATGGAATGCAAAGTTATCGATAAGCATGGATGGACATCTCACGAGAGGGGCAACGAGAAATGGGTGACCAAGAAACTGACCAACTGTGTATAACATTCCATTCATGTGAATACTTCATATAAAAGTGGGAGATCACGAGGATCTCCTCCATCTCCCTTTTTCCCTTTTCCTTATGGCCGACATTAGGAGAGGATCTTGTTATTAATCTCTGAGAACTGAGGCCTAGTGAGAGACTGAATCCAGCTCTGGTTGGCTGCAGAGTCCAATCCAGTACTTTGGGTGCTGGCTCTGCAGTTGCTGAGACTTTCAAGATTGATTTTGCATATTTTGTATTATTTTCTCTATTCTTATTAGTAGCATTAGTAAAACATTTTTAATTTTTCCAGCTCTCTTCTCTCTGTCCTTCTTTTCCTCCCGATCACCTGTCCTTAGTGGGAAGGGGGGAAAGGGAGGGGCAAAAGAGGGAAGTTGCGGGGGGGAAAAGGAGGTTAACGATACATCTGCCAGGGTTTTATTGTCACCCCGCAATCAAAACCCTCGACAGTAAGGGATGTTGCATGCAATAAGACCTTCTACTGCTACATGAGCAGTAAAAGAATAAATGAAACTGTGAGTCCTTGACTAAACAGGCCAGTCATTTAGTGAGGTAAAGAAGGTGCAGACAAAGTAGGGACATTTCTGCCACCTTTGCTCCTGTATTCACTATAAGGCTTTCAAAACTTCTGTGCCTAGACACAGGGTTCAAACAGAAAAAAAACAGTTGAAGTTGATTAAGTCAGAGATCTCCATTAGTTTTAAAATGGTGTACATATTTTGGGCTTTTCCAATGACTGCAAAAAGGCAAAGGCTAGACTCAGTTTTCAAAAAACAAAATGGTGATAGAGTGAACTACAAGCCAGTCAGCTTGTGTATATTTTCTGTTAGCACAAAGTTAGTGCAGTTTCTTTGCACTTTTAAATAAGTCATGCTGTCTTGCATTCGAAATACTTGAGAATAGTGGATTTCTGATACATGTAGCTTTGATAAACCATTTGCTTTAAAAAGCCTTTTTAATGTCAAGATTTCCACAGTTGCTTCATCTTAAACTGAATGTCAAGCTATTTGTAGAATAAGCCATACGATATTTTTTTCTTTAATGTGTGTGAAAAATGTAACATGAGAGAAGTTGGGCAAGAATTACTTTCATTTTTGCCAGTGGGTAGAGAAAATATTTTAATAGAACCTGCTAACTTCATCACTTCGGAGCTGCTTGAATTCTTGAGAAATAGGAGCAGAGATCATACTAGTTGTGAAATGCAGTGCATGGTATCAATTTGGAGTGGATAATGTGTATTCCATGCATAACTGTTGTAACAAACTATTGTTGTGTCTTGCCAAGAATTTGGAGATTAGAACAAGGAAGCAATGAAACATAAAAGTAGATACACTGGCTGCTAACTATATCTTCAGAAATATCCTATAATGTTTCTGAACCTGCTAGTTTCAGCATTATGTTCTATTCAGAAGAAATAATTAACCCAGAAGACACTGTTATGAATTGTTAATCCTTTGAGGAAATAAGTGAGAAATGGCAGGCTGGTCCCTGAATGTGAGACTTCTGCTTGACTTCTAGCACTTCTGTGGTACTGTGAAAACATGTCTCACACTCCTTCAGTCTGAGAGATTTTTTCCATTTCTTGAGATACCAGTTGTTGGATCACATCTAGAATACTGCATCTAGTTCTACTGCATCTAGTTCTGGGCCATCTAATACTGGGATAATATTGATAAACTGAGGAAACCTTGAACTGTGTATGAGGTGGGACTGTGTAAACTTTTGAATTCAAAGTTCCCTTAGACTCCTTTGCAAACCAGTCCCCCACTTGGACAGAGGTATTTTTATTTTAACGTTATGTGCATTAATTTAGCCTGATAGCAGGTTTTACCTGAGAAATATGAGACATCTGCAGTAGGAGCATAAGCTTCTTTGAATAGACCTTAGATGTGCGGCATTAAAGTTTATATTTACAGAGAAGTGATAACCAGTGTTAAAAGAAAAAATGAAGAGATGTGCTAGCTAATACAAATCCGAAAACAAATTACAAGTCTTTGGTAAGTCAAGCCTTTCAGATGTGATCTTCCTTCATATCAGCTGAATGGTTGGCTGACTATTATTTTTTATGTATAAATTAATAAGCAGGTAGATATTGAGGCAAGGTAAGAAGAATGACTCATGCTTTGAGAAAAGCAAATGTAAGTTGGTATTGCAGAGGAAAGTCCTCAAAATATCTGTATATGCTGGTGAATAACACACCTCATAAAAGTTCTGCATTTTTTTCCCCTACACACCTTCTTTTATTTAATTGTTGTTGTTTTTTTCCTTCTCTGAGAATTACCAGTTTTCACATATCCATACAGTTGTGTTCCCCCCTGCCACCCCCACCTTGATGTTTCTACCTTCAAATTAAATTAGTTACAATAAAACAAGTGGCACAATGTGACTACTAATGTTGGATGACATGAGCAAGACTCCATAGGGACTACAAAAAGATGTTGTGGGGTTGTGCTTTAACAGATATGTTGACAGACTTTTATGAATATCCATTTAGATAGCTGATATCTTCAGAAAAGCTTACCTGGCTGACATCTGCATATCTTATGGAAATGTTTTTTGTTTGTTTCTCCATCTTCCACCCATTTAATCATATGTGTAAACTTTTAATCAGATGAACAGGCTATTTCTGGCATTTCCATGCAGTGCATAACAAGAAACAAAAAGAAAAAGGACAATTCCTGTTATGACAACCTCAGGAAAGAATGCACTTCTGAAAAGATCAAATTTCTGAAATTAAATAAGACAACTAGATATACTTAACAGACAGATACTAGTAATATAATGTAACATTGCAGTCACATGGAAACCATTTCCAGAAGAAGAAGAAAATGGGAAAAGTCCAGCATAGATTTACCAAGAATAAATCAAACCTGACAAACCTGATTGCTTTCTGTGAAGAGATGTCCAGATCTATGGACCAAGGGTGAATTCAGTATTTTATCTGTCTCTATATGAATTTCTAAATCCATGTTCTTTATCTCCCTCCTCACCTACCTCACAGTTACTCTTAAAATTTCTACTTTTCAAAGCTTTCGTAGTACAAAAAAGTGTGTGTATTTACACATGAGTACAAATTCACCTGACAGTGAATAATGGGTGATTGTATTTTCTGTGCAGTTTATGGTGCTCTGTGTAATGTCAGTCATTATTTTATCTGACATGGATAGTATTTTTAGATTGATGTGTTTAAAATTAATGAGGCTTTTCTTTTCTCAGTGAAGAAGCTAATAAAGAATGTTTTTCCCTATGAATTATGTAGATGAATTAATACAAATCAACTTAATTTTCAGAGTTTTGTGACTTTCTTCTTTCTAGCAATGCATTCTAACATTTAGAGGTTGCAAGAGCTGCAGTGACTGGAATACTAAATTTCAATGAGAAGTTTATTAGAAAAGTAAATAAAATGGTGTCATTCTTCAAGGAAAAAGGACGAGATTAATGATGTATCTGAGCTTTCTAGTCTAGAAAAAAAAAATTTAAAGTGTTTTTTTGTTGGTTTGGTTTGGTTTGGTTTTTTTTGAGGTTTTTTTGATTTTTTTTTTTTTTAAGCAGTGAAGAATTTAGGAGTTCAGTTATCTGCATAACTGAATATATCTCTAAAAAAAAATTAAAGAATATTACTGGTATACTGAGATGTAATTTCAGCAGGTGGAGAACATAATCCTGTGTGTCAGAACAGTGGTGCAATTGCCTAAACGTACACATTTTTCTTATCTTTATACGTATGTTGCTGGATGAAGGCATATGTGTGACAGATTGCAGAGAACCACACACAACATTAATGTGACTGAGATAACCTACAGATTCTGGAATAATGCCTGAGATTAACCTTGGTATTCACCTTGAACTGTAGAGTGTTTCAACAATTGTTCTTGTTGAAAGGATCACAAGAGGGGAAGAAATGGAGACAGAAAACCTGCAGTGCAAAAGGGTACAGGGGTTTTGGTATCTATTTATTGTTTACAAATAGTTTTACCAATTAGCTGCTCATTATAATAACATTTTGAGATAAGATTCTTCAAATTCTCTCTCTGAATATCAATCATAGAACTAAAATGCACCTTACTGTCTCATAGGGAGCTGTATCTACATAACAGATGCACTAGAATATTGTAATTTCATCAAGTCAATACATATAAACAGAATGTTTTAATGCAGTGACACTTGCCAGTTTTATATATTTTTGAGAATTTATTTTTCCTAACAAATTTATTATCTGAACAGATGATAACTGATTTATTCCACAGTGTTTGTGCTTAGGAAAATCTATGAATTTCCATTTTTGTTGTTTTCATCTGATGACCCTTTTAAATGAAGGATATCTGTCACTGTCAAATTTTCCTGATTTCAGAAAAGCATGGCTCTTTACACCAGATTAACCTGCGGATATTCTTTGATATAATGGAAAGATTAGGTTCAATTATATGCCAATGTGTGGCACTGGTTTTCAGCATAGCAACTTCACTCTTAGAGAGTGCCTACAAATTATTTCGAGGGCATAAAACAAGTTCCATCTGACCATGCTGCAAAGTATCCCATTCTTAACTGCAGCACTCATGGTACTCATTAACTTGGATAAAACACTATGTTTAGATACGGCTTCAGGTTTCTGGCTAAGAGCTAGCTTAGGGCAATACTGTGCCCAGCAGGTATATCTGTATTTAACCTCATAAATATTCTTATGCTTACAGTTTTTACAAAAAAGTAGGTTAAAAACAGCTCCACTCTGAGATATTTCATTCAGTATATGTGTATGTGTATGTGTATGTGTATGTGTATGTGTATGTGTATGTGTATGTGTATGTGTATGTATATGTATATGTATCTATAACCTCTTGCAAGCATATAACAGAATCACAGAATCACGGAATGTTAGGGATTGGAAGGGACCTCAAAAGATCATCTAGTCCAATCCCCCTGCCAGAGCAGGAGCACCTAGATGAGGTTACATAGGAATGTATACAGGTGGGTTTTGAACGTCTCCAGAGTAGGAGACTCCACAACCCCCCTGGGTAGCCTGTTCCAGTGCTCTGTCACCCTCATTGTGAAGAAGTTTCTTCTCAAATTTAAGTGGAACCTCTTGTGTTCCAGTTTGAACCCATTACCCCTTGTCCTACCATTGGCTGTCACCAAGATGAGCCTGGCTCCATTTTCATGACACTCACCCTTTATATATTTGTAAACATTAATGAGGTCATCCCCCAGTCACCTCCAAGCTAAAGAGACCCAGCTCCCTCAGCCTTTCTTCCTGAGGGAGATGCTCCACTCGCTTCATCATCTTTGTTGCCCTATGCTAGACTCTCTCCAGCAGTTCCCTGTCCTTCTTGAACTGAGGGGCCCAGAACTGGACACAATATTCCACCTGTGGTCTCACCAGGGCAGAGTAGAGGGGAAGGAGAACCTCTCTCGACCTACTAACCACCTCCCTTCTAATATACCCCAAATGAGTTATGCAAATAATTTATGTAATAATGTCACTGATCTGAAGTGAAAGGGTAAACTGTTTAGCAAATAGTATATTTGTACATTAGATTATTTACACATGTAACGACACAGTTTAGGTGGGAGCACATACTAGTTTTACGCAAAGACAAGTAAATACTTTGGTTTTTAACACACAGAAATTCCAGAAGAGATGTATCAGATGGCTAACACTTGGCTGAATGTTTTACACATGTGGGTGACTTGGTCTTACTGGTGATAAACCAAGCTAAATTACTTCATTTCTCATCTTCTTCCATCACCTTCCAGAGTGTCCAGAAATACTGACAAGTTATTTCACAGTTTGTTGGGAAGGAACTGGAATAATTCATGCAAAAAGAATGATGGAGTATGTTTCTATAAGACTTTGCAACAGCAAAATGCAGTGTCTGTGAGGAAATGGTTGCTCTCAGATATATTTTTTCATTTTGATGGCCCACATTAAGTAACCTTGAGCACTCTAATCCTTTGAGCTGACTTTGTAATGAATTAGCATCCAAAAGTGATTACATGCTTAACTCCCATCAGGTGTTTGACTATGTTTCTTCGCAATTTTGTAAACTTCAGAAAAAGCAATATCATAAAAGTCTTTTTATAACGTTTTCTTCTTTTAGATCTTCCCCTAGATTCCTAATGGATTTTGAACACTTACAGTATCTAGAACCTACATACCATCTTTTTTTCTCATCTTTTTTGTTTCTTAAGCCTGCCCTTCCTTTCTAAAAGTCATCTTATGCAGCTGCCAGCTATACAAGCATAAGTGCAGAGTAAGTCCTATA
The DNA here is from genome assembly GCF_963082525.1 of Nesoenas mayeri. Lineage (NCBI taxonomy): Eukaryota > Metazoa > Chordata > Aves > Columbiformes > Columbidae > Nesoenas > Nesoenas mayeri. Next base: position 48,661,382 of record NC_137541.1, read on the forward strand.
ACTGTTGCCTGTTAAATTTACTCTGAATTTAGATGATCCTGTCACTGAAACAAGATCTGGGCTGCTACATTCCTATTTAGTTCTGCCAAACAGTTTGCAGCAACAGTGTGAATGGAGAATACTTTTCTGCTAAATATGCAGTAATTTATCTTTGTTGCTCTGCATGTGTAATTATGCAAATATCACCTTTGGAAACTTATTGTGTTGATTATGAAAGAGAACACAGGTGATACAATGCTCTCACTACCTTAAATATACATAAGACGATGGTGGAAGTGAGAGGAGAATTTATTATGATAATGTTCCTACCTATTTCTAATCTTCCTAGAAATACACCGAATAAGCAAAATATAACAAAATCAGTTGGAAACATCTTCTGCTTTTATTATGAAGTCGTTGTTCTCTCCCACCTTATCTTTTCTGTCTTTTAGTATTCTTTAGTCATTTTGAATTTAGATTATGAACAGCTTGAAAGAAGGAACTGTCTCTTCCACATTAGAAAAATCTTCCTGTTTAGGATCTCTTAAAGCTTCTTAATAAGAATTATAATTTAAAATACAGCATTAAAAATTTCAGCTCCAGTACATTAATTAATCTGCTACACAAATTAGAATATTTAGGAGTACTACTCTCATGTTAGAGAGTAGCACAGAAGCAACTTCTAGAAATCTAGGTCAATATTAAGCTACTCTGATCACACTTTCAAATTTGCAGAACAGTTACTGTCAATAAGAATTTATCCTCTTGTACAACAAGGATGCAGCAAACTGGATTACATTTCCAGTGAAATTATAATCTCAGCTTCAGCACTGGTGCAAAGATTTGGTGATTTCAGTGATTAATAAAAGACAACGTAAAAAAGACACCACTATCTAAAATTTAGATTCTTAGAGGGCTAGAAGGAAATTTAGATAACTGTTTAGTTTTAAAAATACAAGTTTATCGGTCCTGCTCTCTATATGTAAGAATCATGGAACTGTAATTTGGTTTGGAAGGGTTGTCCAGAGGTTGCCTAGTGCAAACCTTTGCTCTAAACAGGCCTATTTAGATCAGGTTGCTCAGGTTGTGTCTTCTGCCTCTCCTCCCATTGTTGTGCACCCCCAAGAAGAGTCTGGCTCTGCCTTCTCTGTATCCTCCAGTTACGTATTTGTAGACAGAAGTGAGCCCTCTCACTGCCTGAACATTGTTTTCTCCAGGATGAAATGGCAGAACTCTCTCAAACTTTCTTCATAGGTCACATTCTCCAGCCCTCGATCATCCCAAGATGGTGGCCCTCAACTGCACTTGTTCCAGTATGTCTACATTGTACTTGTATTGGAGAGACCCAAACTGGATGGTGTACTCCGGTTCAATTTGCCTGGACCAGCTGGCTGCGCTCTTGCCAGTACAACCCAGGATGCTTTTGGGCTTCTTTGCTGCAAAGACACACTGCTGCTTTGTGTTCAGCTTTTCTTCTGCTGAGACCTGCAGATCCTTTTCTGCAGGGCTGTTTCTTACATAGTCAGCCCCAGCCTGCGAATTTGGCAGTCTAGCAAATTTTCTATCCACTTTCTTAATTATCCAGCCTGCAGCTCATGGATGTGGTGATAAGGAGACTATGGGACACTTTCAAAGGAGTTGCTAAAATCAAGTTATAAAACATCCACTGCCCTCCCCTTGATCACAGCACCAGGTACTTCATCAAAGGAGCTGATGAGGCATGAAGGTGATCAGGCATGACTTGCCCACGATAAACCCATGCTGGATGCTCTTAATCACTTTGTCTTTCGCATGTTAAAAAACCTCACAAGAGCACTTGCTCCATAGCCTTCCCAGAGACTGAGGTAAGGCTGACCAGCCAGTAGTTACCTGGATCCTCCTTCTTGCTCTTCTTGAAGATGTGTGTGTCCTTTGCATCTTTCCGATCAACAAGAACCTCCACAGCTTCTGTCCCCTTTCAACGGTAGTAGAGGGTGGACTTGCAAAGACATTGGCCAGCTACTTCCTCACCCTTGGATGCATCCTGTCAAGTATCTGGGACTCTTTCATGTCCCACTCTTTTATTCTACTACCCTCTCCTTACCTCTCCGTTTCTCTTGATGCACACCTTTCATTTTGCTTTTCTATTTTCCCTTGGTAATTTCAGTTTCAGCTGACCTTTGGCTTTCCTGACTCTGTTCCTACGTCTGCAGACAATGTCTTTGTACTGCTGCTTCCACCTCATATCCTACCCACTTTTCTCCATCTGAACTAAGACAGGAGCTCCATGTTCACCCATGCTGGCCTTCTGCCATGCATTCTTGCCTTCCTGCACACTGGAAAGGACTATTCTTCTCCTCTGAGGAGACTGCCCTTGAAAAGCAGCCAGATCTCCTGCTCCCCTTTGCCACCTGAAGCAGTTTCCCATGTTATGCTGCCAAGCAGGTCACTGAAGAGGCTAAAGCTTATTCTGAAGTCCAGGATTATAATTTTGCTGTCAGCCTTTCTGACTTCCCTTAAACTCCACAGTCTCAGGGCCACAGCAGATCATATTCTAAGGATATTGTGATTTGAAATACTCATAATAAGATTAACTGTTGCTGAGAGCTATAGCTGTGAAAGTATTATGGATAATGTAAATCAGTTTACTACAGAAATATTTCTTATAAAAATATTGAGAAAGATGACCTCCAAGTGGCACAAGAAGGAAAGCTATAATGATTGCCCCAGTGTACGTATTGTATCAGTTTAACACATAATGCTAATTTTTACTCCCCTGAAATTGGATAAGCAAGCCAAATAACTAGAAACTGGTTTTAATTAATGGCAAAATGATCTCTGCATCCAGAAGTGGGAAAGCAAATAATACTCATGTTGAATTATTTTAAGGGAGACAGATTACAGACTAGCATATTAGAAGGATGAGTAAGGATGCAACAAAAATATGGTCTTTCCCATGCTAGAAGATTAACTTCAGTTCTGAGTTTTAGAAATTAGTGTCTAGAACAATGTAGGATAGTTGATCCTAGTTTAGACTATAAGATGAAATGACCTATTTAAAAAAAATGTTGTAAATATTAATGACTTGGCTTCTCCCCCAACAAACCTTTTCTTGCATAAAATAGAAATTATTAGTTCTTCCTGGTTTTATCCACTCCTTCTGTTGAGGAATGCATTTATTCACTTATCAGGATTACAATTTTTTAATGTACATTCAAAACACTCTCCTCATATTATTACATGGCTTGTGTTATTTTTTAGTTTGCGTCCCTATGCTCAGCTTACCAATTCTCCTCAACTTGTAGCTCCTGATTTCCATTCATTAACGTTTTTATCCCTTTTGCCATTCATTATATGCTTTTAATTTGCCTGCACTTCTAATCCATTGTGATTTTTTTTTAATCCAGTGTAATCCATTCTTTGCATATCTTGTAAAAAAATCTTAAAATATTTCTTTTTTTTAGGATGATGCTTGGTGAAATTGTGAAACTACTTGTTCTTAAAAGCATCATGTCTCTGTGTTTGAGCACTTTTTTTTTTTTTTAGTAAGTTTAGATCATAGTCAACTGTTTCTAAAATCTCACAAATTAATGTAAGGGAAGGAGTTTCTCCAAACCTTGTGAAAATAGAGAAGACAGAATTCAGTGTTTTACTTCTTCCTGAATGTCAGATGTGAGAGAGATACTGTGAATGTTTCAGCTATGAAAAAGTTCAGTCAGAGCTCACATCATTTTATATACTAGAGAACTCACCATGAGACATAAATCTATAGAAAAGCATGGTTTTTGTCCTGCCCCTCCCAGATTCACTTGTCAGTGCTGTGATGAATTCCTGTTCTTAGTAAAGAAAAGGAAATTTGAGATGAGAAGATCCATCTCTGTCAGAGTTCTGAGAATTTTATTCCAGAACGAGCATTAACCTTGATTAACAAGATTAACAAGAGTTAAAAGAATCGCTACTGATGATACTGAAGTTATTTGTGGCATCATATGCACTTTTTGCTCATTACAGTTAGAAGTTAAAGCACACTGTATTTCCTGACTTTCATCCTGACCTGTTAGCTGCAAAGGACACCAAAATTTCTGAATCACACTAACTTTCTAACAACACTGCAAGGTAAAATGTCATATGTGGTGAGGAAATCAGCTTGTCAAATAGCTAATACCTGCTGCCAAATAGCTGATACCTGCGGAGTTGATGAGATAGGTCAAGTCAAGTTTAAATTAATGCTAAATGTTACAGTAGACTGAAGTTTTCTTCCCTGGCGTATTTCAGATGCTGACTGCTCCAGCCTGAAGTTTCGATTCAAGCACAGATGTGGGATGAAAATTGCTGTCTATAGGAGGCCTGTCTTTAGGAGGAGGAGTGTTATGTCCTCCATGGGTACTGTTTCTACTTTGGATAAAATGCTAGAATTGATTTCAAACTGCTATTTGAGACCTAAACTCTTTCTCAACTTTCCAAAGAACGTTCATGATTATAAGCAAATTAAAATAGTTCTCAGGTATATTTTTTCTCATTTTGTCCCCCTCACATTTTCATTCTCAAACTGTGATTAAAATGTGCAGTTTGTCAGTGTAATATATGTAGAATTTTATGTGCAATTTGTGTAACTTATACAAAATGTAAACATTGAATTTTATGAAAGACAAGGCACATCTGGACGTACATTATCTCTTCCTTACCTTTGGAATTTTTAGTGTCCTTAATTTTGTTCTCAAACCTCAAGGTTAACACTTCAATACCCTTTCTCATAACCTAAAAAATTACCGTTGCTGCTGACATACATATTTCTTCAATACCCAAGCTTAAATGAGAAGAAAAAGTTATCTTTTTGATATTTGCAAACAATTTTCACTGGTTTCCCTAGTCAGAGATAGAATACAAACTTGAATAAAATTATACTGAATAAATCCTTCTACGAAAGCTTTTTTTTTTTTTTTTTCCATAAAATGTTAGATTAAGAAAAATAGAAAAAAATTCAGTGTTTTTCTTTCTCCTTCCCACCCTCACTCCTGTGTGGAGTGAAGTGTAACTGCTTTTAAGTGTTATTTAAGCATGTGTTTAACATCATCTGTTTCATAGTATGTTCTATTTTTGTACCTATCCAGTTAGTGAGCTTAATATCATATTAAATATTATATTAAAAAAGACCTCTGTTTTTAATTTTACTGTTTTTCTTTGTGTTTTTTTCATATTGTTGTGTCATCTTTTTATAAGCAGTAACACAGTTTCAAGCTAGATTTTTTTTTTTTTTAAATATTATTCTGCAAGATATAAGAAGAATACTTTGGTAGAAAAATTTCTTTCCCCTTCCCTTTGAAGAAGGTATTGGCTTTTCTATTGATTTTTACCAATGTAACTATTTAGAAAGAAATTTGCTTAACCACTATCAAGTAGTCTAAAGATAATAGTTGTAGTGCAGACAGCTCTTTTTCAGCTCATTATATGATTACTTTGATTCTTTTTAAAATTGATTTTGAAAATAGTTGTGAAATAGAAATTCACCACGTGCTCAAAGTACATAGTGTGATCTTCTAAAAACATAACTTTCATATTCTGTCATTAATTCTTGACACAAATATTCCTAAGGAGTAAAATGTGAAACTTCTGTTTGATTTTTTTAATACCGTCAGTATAGCTTCATAAGTGATTATGTTGAATTATTGTTTTACAGAAAGATTAATACACCAAGTCCTTTCCCCCCCATTATTTTCTAGAACAAGATTGAGAACATAAAAAATGAAAAAAAGCGCACTTTTCTAGGTAAGGCAGATTTTTGACCAGGAGGAATTCTCACTGATAATTGCAACTTGCTGCTGATGATTAACATTGTGACCTTGTTATTTTCTTTAGAGAACAAGTCCTTTACATGCAGAAAACTGAAAAAGATGAGAGAAAAAAAAAGGTAGAAAGAGTTACTAACCTGGGAAGACCTTTTTTTTTTTTTTTTCTATGATATATGTGTATGTATGTATATTTATTGTTAAAAATAATACTAGTAAATATAGGGGGAAAAAAGATTGAGGTATTATAACTTTTTTCATAAGGCTTTGATTTAATACCTGTCTATATAATTATAGTACTGAATGTCTTCAGATTGTCACATTAAAAAAATATCCCAGAGATAGGCCGAATTAATCCTCTCTGGGTTAGACCTGATTGTATGCTTCATAAAAGAGTGGTTGTTATCAGCATAATGTTCAAAAGAAAATATTGTCTTGTTCACATAATACTTTCAATCTTGGACTAGAAAACCTTAAAAGACTAAACAGAGATTTATTGTCCCAGGTGAGATGAAAAAATGAAATGAAAATATTTACATTTTTCCTTGAGAAGATCTGTTAAGGTTCTTGCTATAACAAATCCTCTGGAAATCTATATGGTTGCAGTAACTTAGTACTGGTTTTTGTGGGCAGAAAGTTAGAGGAGTAGGTTTGTTACTTAGTGAAGTAAAGTTTAAAGCTATGTATCTCATGCAAACTGAACTGGCATATAATTTTGAATAGCTAGTGAGTCTTCACCTCTGGTGCAGAGTGTTGAAGTGAGGAAAAAAATACAAGGCTCAGTCACTAATTGTGATTGTGAGGGCTCACAATCACTTAGTGATTTAAGTAACAGTAATAAATAACAAACAATACCCACGTATGAAGAAAGCCAGAGGAATAGAAATGGTGGAGAAATAGGTATCTCATTTTCTGTCTCTGAAAATGCTCAAATGTTAAAGTTACAGGAGGATGCAGGCCATAACTTGAAATCTAAAATTCACTACCTGAAGAAGAGCAAATCTGCCCCACATCTCTTATTTCAAGCTGTCTGCCGCACTGGTAGTAACATGGAGCCACATCACTTTTTCATTCCACTTTAACAAATGTCAAGAAATAATGCATAGTATGGAGTTTGTACTGTAGTGACAGTTTTATGAAACTAAGTGGCAACCTCAGATTTTATCCATCAGCAGGACGTTGTCTGATATATGTTACAGGTCTCTGAAAATTAATTTGCTCTAACTTTATTTCTGTTCATATGTATGTCCCCAACGGTAGTGTAGGATTGCAGCAAACAAACAAACAAAAAAAAAAACCATGAGAGATTTTTACTTCCCCATCTTATTTTCCATAATTGCAGAGGCTTTAAAAGGGTGAAATAAACCCTTGACAGTTCTGCTACCTCAGCTACCTTTTATGTTAACCTCTCGTCTTAAAAATTGTGGCAACTATGTGGCTAGATATTACCACCATGGAACAAGGGAAAATTACAACAGCATCTACTGAAGGACTTTCCTAAACAATATACAAGTATGCGAATGCCACAGGCTAGTTTCTTTCTCTACAGCACATCTGTAATACTCTAAATAATACTGAAAGGGCTTGTTTTTATACTGTATACTCTGTTATGACACATCTACCAGAAGAAATCTGTGAAAGAAGGTATGTTTCACCACCTGAAATAGGCTGATACCTTTTTGTCTTATAAAAATTTGCATAGATGAATGCCCATGCTGTATAATTCTGGATGCTTTTGGTTGTGGTCTTTGGGGAACATTCTTTTCCATTGCCAAACTTATCATCATGAAATATATGAAAACAAAGTATTTCGGAAAAGGCAAAACATATTTCTGTTTCTTGTCATAATTCATAGATTACAAGCAGTAATAAGTAAAAAAGCTTTTCTCATGGCACTAACGATGATGCTTTTTTGTGTTCTTCAAGGAAAAAATCTGTAATAGCCCAGAGATTTTTGTTAGATTTGCTTTTTTTTTTTAGATCTATTAGACGTGAGTTCTTTTTTCCAACTGATTGCTGAACAGGTTCAACATCACTAGATTATTTGGTACTGGGAACCCTGGATGTTATTAGGAGGTCTTTGTGCTATAGGACTTATGAAATAGATCTGAGGTTGTTTATTACGTGATGAAGGTGTTGGGTACCTATGTCTTGCAACTATGGAGGGACATCTGATCAGTAGATCTGAAAATATCTGTATGCTAGTTCATATAATTTATCTATAGACCACAAGTGGGACTATTTTTTATGTTATCTTTAGCATCTTGTGCATCTCTAGATCACTTTGATGGGGAAAAAACCTAAATCTTCAAAAATCATACTAAATGTTCTTTCTTCTCGTCTTTCCACAGTTATGTAAAAAACTTCATTATAACAGGATGGAGGAAAAAAAAAACAACTAATGTTTGAATCAATATAATTGTAATTTTGTTTTGATTCACAAGAAAAATACAATAAAATTTTAATTACATGTACACCATACAAAGAGTTTGCAGAACTTTTTCTAGTGTTTTGAAAGTCCTGCTCTCCCAATAAACTTTACTGAATATCTGTGGAATAAAGATATACTTTTCTAGACTTATAATTGTCATTTTAAGAGGGCTTTTGATTATTAAACATTGTACTTCTAGTCTTGTTTACTTTCTTCCTCTCCTAGTTTATAATTTGGGTTATTAATTCTACTCTCTGTGTAGTCCTCTTAACACTGAAATTCATAGCAATTGGGAGAACTTTTGTTCATGTCTAGGCAAATATTTTCTTTGTTGTGTTAGACTACTGCTCCCACTTTCTGGGGCTTTATTCCTTAAGAATTACCACTAATCCTTTCTGAGTAACTCTTCTTTTTCCTTAAAAATAACATAGGCTAAAAAACCCTAAATGTTAATCTGCATAGCCGGTCTGCTGCCACAAATGATAGTTGGATAAAATTCCAGCTGTTTCTACTTAGTGTCTTGAATAATTACAAAATAAAGCAAAAAATGGTATGAAATATCAGGTCTCTTCTGGATCCTTTGGCCCAATCTGATAGACGTAATAGATTCTGAGAACCCTTACTTCTCTAGAATTCTTTACCACATATATGTTTATATGCTGCTATGACATCTCTTTCATAAAGATCTAAAGCAAAAATACTTATCACTTGACCATCTGAATACAAGGGCCAAAGAACCATCTGTCACCTCTCATTTCAAATAAGAGACAAATTAATATAATCTTGAAGTCACAGGAGCATGTGAGACTTTGAGCTGATCACTGTGGAAAATGCCATTGCACTATTTCTACACAAAACATGAGAAAAAGAAGTACAAATATCAAATCATTGCAAAAAAATCGTATTTAGAAATGTGTAATAGGACATATGGAGGAAAAGCATGTGTTTAAGTAATTCTGTTTGTGGGAGACTGGGTGCTTTACTGCTCACAGTCCAAAATGTTCCTGTGACAGTGGTTGTCAATGCCATTATTTCAAATAATTTACTATAATTCACTATTTTCTTTTAACACAGTGTTAATGGAGAACATCTGGATTCTATATTTTTTTCATAAAATGTCTGGTGTTCAGAATGCTTTCTAGAAAGATAAGAAGTGTGGTTTCAGCCACCTTTTCTGCTGAACAGACTCAAACACCAAGTTCTTACTTTCCTAGACTACTTGGAAAGTAAGAAGCTAAGCAACGGGTATGCATCCCACTGTTACTATTGATAGTATGAGGCTGGACAGAAAGATATCTGTAAATACACGAGAAAGGCTCGAGCTCAACTCTTAGAATGTGGAGAGAGGGAGTATTAGTTCCAGTTCAGAGCCAAAAGGCAGGAGCTGACAGGTATTTGTATCATAGGCTTTTAGCTTAGAGGTATTATAGCTATTTGCTTTTTAAGCTTCAGGTTCTGCTTAAGTCTCTGGTGGTGGTGATGAATGTACCTGATCCTGCATATATTTTTAACTGCTGCAGAAATGACTGAGCTCTGTGCTATGGAGTGAAAGAGACCTCAGTCTTATGCAACTGCTTCTCAGTTTGACATCTGAGCTCTGCTTGGATTTAAGTGGAGAGAATTTACAAGAGCCCAGCTTGTCATAAAACCAACTGACTCAGATATTTGTCTTATGGATGAAAAGTCATTGTCTTATGCATGAAAAATCTTTCTCTGGATTTCCAAGTGGAATTATGCTGATACTGATACTGATTCCTGCTATAATAGTGCAGAAAGAAACAATTGATCTTTGTTTTCTACTGTGAAGCTGATTAAGAAATACAAATGTTGACTGTGTGGTTTGGATATTAATATGTTTGCTAGCACATTATGAACAATATGCTACAAATATAACCTAGCAGAACTAGAGATGTTTATGTTATTAATTAATACTATCAAGCTGTTAATAATAATTTCAAATGTTAGGTAATTTTTCATTGCACTGAAGAACACTGGCAGTTTTCCCATGACAGGCTGTTCTGAAGAAGTGACAATTTTGTGATCCTTCTTGTTTCCAAATATTGAAGACAATTGCAACTGTTCCAAAAATATGTTATAGAAGCTACCTCAGGCAATATTTCATGTTTAACATTTAAAATTCATTAGAACAGTGGAAACTCATTAGGTATTGTAATACATATCTGTTTCTGTTAGAAAGGCAGATGGAAGTGATGTTGAAATTTTGCCTGTTGTTAACATTAAAATGGAGGTACGCACTGGACAATGTTGTTATGTCTGATATCTTAGAATACTGAACTGACAGCAGTTGTCAGTAGAGACTGAACATCTGTCACGGGATGCACACAATACCTGCTAGTAGGCTAACCTGGAATTCCAGTTCAGTGATGTACTTAACACCTGCTGAATTTAAAATGTCACTGAAATTAGCAGGCTTTAAAGATGAGTTTAACCTGAAGCAAGCACTTAATTGATCTACTGAATCATTATCTGTGTAGGTGTTATTTCATTGGGTGGAAAAAAAATAGCTAGGAAGATGGCTTTTGTAAGTAGTCCTGTAAAATCAAACCCCAAACTTTTCTGGCTGACAGATAAGGTGGGTATCAATGACACTCCCATTTTTCTCCTTCCTGTTGACTGTAGCAAAACAGTCATGATTTCAGAACTTTAAGGGTGAGAACAGTGACAGTGAGAATAGGATGCTATGATTTCTGAAACAGCAATTTTAAGTCTGGATTTACTATTCTGTTTATTTTAGATAGCAGCAGAAAAAAATCCTTAAAATCTGAAGGATTTTATGTCCAGTCAATGTCATCCAGTTTGACTGCACATATGAGAATCTATCCTACATGCATATCAATGCTACTTGGTGTTGCTGATTTAGCTTTGTGGTCCTTGTTATTATTTAAATGCTACTTCCTTATTATTTTTTCCTATAGTCTACCTAGAACAAAGATTTCTTTATGTATGTTCTGGTTTTTGTTTTGCTCAACAATTTTTCATCTAAAATAAATCAAATTTCATGTGCAGGTTTTCATTCTTAATAAGGATTAATTTCTTTTTAGAAAAGTCTTTTGGAACTCTGAAACAGATGTGTATGTTTACTAACATATAAACTGCTCCAGGAGTATTGAAGGTGCCAGTCACGTGAAGAGCATTGCTTGGATTATATCATCTAAGAATAGTTTGCAATTTGGAAATGGAAAGAATGATTTCAAACCTGAGAACATGGCAAATGAAGTTTCCAAGAACTAAATACCTCTAAGCAACTTCATTGTAGTAACTTTTGTTAATGTTACGTGTGCTAATTTTAATAGTTATTGGCAAGTGTAAAGAGATGGCTGTTTACATTTGTTTATTATAAGCATTAAAACACAGAAAGTTATATAGTTGTTCTTTTGTTATCAGTCTTAAAGACAATTATTTCCTCATTCTCTCTTGTTTTGTTGTAGCTTGCTGTTACTAGTGATTACTTCGAATCATCTCAATAATTTTCTTAGATGAACACCTAATTCTACTTATAAATAAATACAGTTTATATCACTGACATCTGAATATTTATGCATTCATTAAGCCTGCACATTGTTTAAACAATGATGTGATTTGAATATTAATAAAAGAAGTTTTGGGGGTTTAATATCTCTATACATATATTTTGGGGGTTGTTTGTTCATTATATACTTTATATTTCAGAAGTAAAAATTGCCATGTTCTTTGTATTCCTATGTAATTCCTTCTATGTAATTCCTTCTATGTTTTCCTCAAGATAAATTGCTGAATACTTAAGTAAGGCCAAAAAGAGCAAATGGATTGATGGCAAATCCACGGTTAGGCAGAAATGAAAAACCATCACTGTGGTGATGGGGATGAATTGTCATACGTCTCATTTTGAGATTATTTGGTACTGGCATGGGTTCTCATATAACTAGGTAACTATTGTGAACAAGTATTTGGTAGTAACAACCTTCCACTTAATTGATTGATTCCTGAACCAGCCACTAGAGGTAGAAGAGATTATGCTGCAGCTGGCCAGCCTTGTCAAATGTGACTGAGAATGTTAGGGCAAAATGCTAATGAATAGAGGCTACTTAATTTTTTTTCAGACTGAGTAGAACAAGCTGGCGAAGGAATTGATGTGGAAAATTCTTTTAAAGCATTGCATAAACATCATATAGACAGCTAGAATTAAGTCAGTCTTTACTGGTAGATTTTCACTTATCACCTCACCCCCACTGAAACCTTTCAAATTCAAACCCTTTTGAAAAACATCACGAGATTTCTGTGCTATGACTAGAGTGAGCTTCATCTGGTAATTATGAGGTTCCTACTAATAGAAAAAATAATGACTTGGATTAGTTTAATCAGCCCATGATTCATATACATTCAAAGCTTGAAATGCATAGTCAGGCTTTGGCATTAGATGTAAAGTTGGTACTCTTGAAAATAAACCCTAACCTGTGGCAACTACAAGATCATCTGTGGTTGCAGTCAAGTAACAGTGAAATTTTGGTTCTTATTTAGTCTAACATTTTGTAATGCTCGAGGAATACTGAAAGTTAAGAAGACATTTGGGCCAGGATAATTAGCCTGTCATGCATTCTTATTTTGGCATTCAGCCTTACCTAATACGCCAGCGTAACAGGGCATGATGAGCTGTCAAGATGATTTGACAAGGCTGGGAAATTTCAAAGACAGGATCTTACTGCATAAGATTTTTTTATTTATTAACACACTTCCAAGAAATTGTTTAAATATGCTCACTACCATGTTTGCGTAGTTCATTGAAGTTTCTGAGCACAGCAGCATCAAAATATTTGTTTCCAGCAGATCTGAGCTGGCAGCGTACAGGGAACTACTGGGAGCAAATAGCACAGGATCTGTGACTGATTTCCCTTTACTTCCTTGACTCTGTATTTTTAGTTTGCATACTAATGACACATGGCCTGGGTCTTGATTAGATCATCTGACTGTTACAAAAATATGAATACTAATTGTGGAAAACTTTTTTTTAATTTAAAACTTGTGGGTTTTTTTTCAAACTTTGACAGACAACTGGGAGACAGCTTATATGTTTTCCTCAAGATAAACTGCTGAATACTTAAGTAAGGCCCAATACCTTTATACCTTTCTTTGCTGCTGAATGCTTTCCCTGCAAGATTAAATGACAGTGGGAAATGCAAGTAAACCTATTCCTTTTCCCTTGACAGAAAAAATACTAAAAAAATCCCACCAATCTTGTTTAATTCTATATAATTATAGATCATGAGGGAATGGTAGTGCAATTTCCCATATTATTAAACAAATTCAAATGTATTATACAGTTCCCACAATTTGTATGTTATGATTGAACAAGGAATTATCATGAATAGAGAATTACAGGAATATAGCTATATCTAATTTCAAGCCTTTGCAACCTATTGATGCATGAATAGGGTTGCCATATATTGATTGAGGCTCTCCTAAATGACCACAATGTGCTGTTTATCATGTGTGAAGAAGTCTGGTCCTTTCCTGAAGCATCAGACCAACTCCATTGTCGCATTGACTGTATACCACAGATTATGGGCATTATATCAAACATTTTTCAGAAAATGTAGTATCTTTGATGGCCTACAACTATGGTGTGTGTTCATCAGTTGTTTCTGGATGCATGGCAGCTACTAGTGAAAAGTTTGATGCTATTAGCCATATAATAAGTAGTATATGGGTAACTTGCACATCTGGAAATACAAGGTAAAATTACCAGGCCCTGAAAAAACAAGCACAAGTGAGGTAGAGCAATGCTATGCAATTGAAGAGAAAGCTAGTCAGATTGTGTGTGACAAGTAGGAACAGCTTCACTTTCTTCACCAGGAGAGCCAGACTGTTAACAGCTAAGGACATTCCAGTAGTTAAGGTGTTTGTTTGGCTGGTTGATTTTTCCTAAGTATGAAGTCATAAGAAATAAATGATAGTTGTTTGTAAGGAGAATAGTACTCTATTTGAATGGAAAGCCAAGCCCTCCATCCCCTTTTACTATGCCTTTTACTCCTGACAATAAACGATCAATGTAAATAATGATCAATAAGCTATCTTTGGGAAGCTAGAAAGAACATTTTACTTGCTGAACAGATGTCATATTTGGTTGGCAATAGTAAATTGCATTTGCCTGCGAATGGGAATACAGAATAAATTTGCTCTTTTTTACAAATGTCTTATAAATAGTGAGTAAAATTCGGATAAAACTGGAGAAAATGGCTGTAGTGATTTCTCTGTAATAGTTCTGTGGGTGCATGGCAGAAACAGAACTTTTTTTGGGATGTTATTCTGTTATATCTCACTAACACTGGAGTTGTTCTCACCAGAAGTTAGATGGAGCTGCAATAGCTTGAATGCCACCCACAACAAATCCACCGTGACTTTGTGTCTGGTTATAGACGTATACCACATTTTAAAAACTTGTCTCTTACCTAACTAAAGAGTTACAATGCTTGAGTTCTCTCAAATGAAAAAATGAAGATACTTAAGAAACGTCTTGTCAAATTAAGCTTGCCAACTGAGGGATATAATTTCATGCATGAGAAGAAGTCTTTAAATCACATGGCCTTTATGGGTTGTGTTTTTAGTGTTGCATTAATGCATTGCATACTCATGACCCTACCTTACAATTCAAGACAAAATTTCCTTCTCTAAACATAATAGAGCATCCACTGTATTCATAATCTGTTACTCTCGATTCCATTAGAGTCTAAAGTAAGAGAGGTACCTGTTAATACAAATATATATGTATATGTATTTGTAATAAAAAAAAATACAAAGATACTTAAAAATTCAGAAAATGAATCATTATTCTGGTGGCTTTGTTCCTCATTTGGCAAAGCACTGAAACATTCTGAATATTTTGTTTTTCTGTTTGTTTCAGTAGAGTTTGGGTTTGAGCCTAATGATCTGAATGATCTGAATGGCTTAGGTCATTTCAATTGTATTGCAGGGAGTGTAAAAAATGATAATCCTTATTCCGAATTTTAATTCTTTTTCGGATTTTTTTTTAAAATCAGGGTGTTTTTTGTTGGTTTTTTTTTTTTTTTTTTTTTCCCTAAAACTTTGTATCCATCGTGACTGAAAATTGGCAAGGATGACACAAGTTTCTGATTATTTCATTTTAGTTGCCAAAGATAAACCAAACCCCACAGAATCCTGCTGTGTTAATATATGACTTTGATGTTATTAATAGCTTAAACTAACTAGGAAATTGTTTCCAGAAAAATCAGTTTCATTTTTTCCATTGGATTAGTCTGGTTGTAGTCTGGTAAAAGCATATTACGCTATGACATTTTGAACTTGATCCCTTTGCTCTAGCTGAAACGGTATCTATCACTTCATTACTTTTATTGTAAATTTCATTAATGACATCAGGGAAGAGTCTTATGTTATTGTTTGAGTGTCTTTTTTATGAATTAATTTTAGTAGGAATCAATTCAAATCATTTTTGCTATTGCTTGTGTGAATATTTTGCAGGCTGCATTAATTAAGAAAATTGGCCTATAATTACTGCAGTTACCCATATCCTACCAGGTTTCAGAATTGCAGAAATAATTATGATCCTAAGAGAGTCAGGCAACTTTTCAAATGCTGCATTATACATGCTACACTAAATGCCATGAAAGACTTGACTAAAATATTAATGCATCTCAGCTGGAAAATCTAGTGCATCTTTCTGCAAGGGGCTTTGCTTATAGACAGAATTATTTCGGTTGAATTTTCAGAAAAGTCTTCTGTTCTGAAGGTTGGTGGATTTTTTTTTTCAGGTTCTAAATTGAAATAGTTGATACCCACAGAACACCGTTTTTCATAGTAAACACTTAATATCAACTTCATTTGTGTTTGCTTCTGCATAAACTTCAAATGTTGAATGGAAACATCTATGGAGACACAAAAGTCAGGGAGAAAAGGAGAGAAAGAACCTCTTCTTAGAAAATTTCATTTTTCAGAATCTTCAGCAATGGTGAAATACCTGGGTGATTTTAACAGCCTGTATTTTACTACATGTGCTATTTTAATATTTCTCTCTCTTTTTTTTTTTTTTTTAATTTTATTATTTATTTATTTATTTTTAATTTCGGTGTAATGTCTATATATGAAAAAACAAATAACATATGACAAAATTATGTAAAGACTCCTAAATGACCTATGTAATTGTTATTACTGTGTTTGAGATTTTGGATGCTAGTGGTGACTCCTATGTGGTGCAGTCAACTTGTACCATGTTGTTGTTACAGTCTCGCATCCTGCAGAACCAGGTTGCTGAGGGAAGGGGACTGGTGGAGCAGAGCAGATCTGTCAGACTGGTTTCTCTCCTGTTTCTGGAGGAAGTAAAAAGCTAAGGGAAAGAAAGCAGCTACAGAAAATGAAAATTCAGCCCCAGGGTAGTATGGTGATCCAGGGTGTTAGACTTCGGCATTTTGTGTAGTTACCAAAGCTGGACATTATAAGCCTATAAGTTTCCCTGCTGCAATGATTTTTGACTGTAAAATGCAAAGGTGAACCTGGCACTTGATCCCTAATTAAGTCTTCTCACCTGAGTTGTTGAAACAGCAGGCAGCAGGGCCATGATGTCTGTGCTCTCTCTGTGTATCTCTCACATCTTATCAGAATTCTACTAGTGTCAGTTTTTTCTTTGTGTCTTCCATTGCCAGTTGAACTTTATGCATTTTCAAAAAGATCCATTTATCCCTGGATCTATTATTTCAGGGCTGGCAACACCCCTCTATTCTTATCTAATATTAATCCCTGCCCTACTATACTAAGGAACATTTTTTTTTCAATTATTTTATTTTATTTTTTGCTATGTCTATATTATTTTTGTGTTCGTATGCTATTTTGTAATTGTGATTTAGCTTTACCTGTTCCATTTTCTGAGAATATGTAATAGACTCTGTTTGCCACCTGGCTCCTGACCAGAGTGGTCACCATAGCCTGGTGTCTCAATGCATTTCAAGGAAAAAAAAATAGGCTGAAAATTGTTATTATTAGTATTATCTATTACGTTGTGACAAATTTTACGTCAATGGTTCAGAAAGGAGGCGGTGGAGTATTCAGTGCTAGTTGCAGGACAACAAGGGTCAAACTCTGCTCTGCTAAAGGAAACTGAACCTTCCTTGTGTCTGTCTGTGACACAGTCCTACCTCATGAATTACTGGGGTTACTACTGAGTGTGACTACATATAGCAAGTGCTCAGAATTTCCTTGTCCCCTGTGAACACTTATTTTTTGGAATCTCCAGAGGTAAGGATGAAGTATCATTCCAGACAATAGATGCAAATGAATAAAAAAGGCAACATGAAATGGCTGACTAGAAGTATAATCTTAGCAAGATGGGATGGGTTATATCATGATCCATATTGAAATATTGAAGAATATGTGAAATTTAGATTCAACCTCTATTGCTGAAAACACAGGACTCCTAATTTCAGATATTTAAAAGCTTTGAGAATACTAGAAAAAAATGCCAGTAACACAACACCTTTGTTTTAATAGAGTGGCTGCATTTGTTTAATTTCGGGAACCCAGTCCCATGGCTTGGTGTTAGGAATACTTGCAGAGTGTCTACTGTATTCATTTCCTCAAATTCTTTTAAGCATTTTTTCACCTAGTTTTGGGTCCCATTTAGGTTTAGACCTGAAGATCCTCTGTTCTAGGCAATTCTAAATTAAAAAAAAAAAAAATCTAGTTCTTACAATATTCTAAGGTTAGATAAGACAGAATACTTATCTTCTTTGTCCTTTTCTGATGCTTTTGCTGGATGGCTTAATAACAAGACTTACTTTAGTTTTACAATAATATTACTTACAGGTTTTGTGGAGAATCACTTTACAGAAACTTCATAGTCAGAGAGAATGCACTAAAATTGCTACATAGCTACGTAGCACTTTCTTTAGAAAATTGTCCCATTTGGAAGTTGCTTATATACTGTCATCCACTTTTTTATTTCTTAGCTTTTCACATTTCTACTGGTTTTGTGGTTTATGACTGCTTGTTTATTTCTTCATCAATGTTCATTAAGAAGTGATGGTTCTTCCTCCCCGCCTACTCCTCCTTTTCTTTTTTAAGCATTTCAAAACTTTTAAGTGCCCCACGATGTATTTGTGAGTGGGAGTTCAACTACTCACACTGAACAGTTGCAGCATACTCACAGATTTACTTTCCTCTCAGGAACTGCTGATGTAAGAGAGCTCTAAGGTCTTAATGACAGAGTTTGCATTACAAAAAGGGAGTTCCAATGCATAAGCAATTGAGTGCATCATATTGCATGAAATATGCCAAATTTAAACTATGGAAATGTTAAATGAAGTATTTTTAATCACTGAAAAGGAAAACAAGGAGGATCTCTTAAACCTCAGAAATTAAGTACTAAGAAAATTAATCAGGGTGGAAAAACACCCCACATGTTTGCAGTTCCTGTTTTGTGTAGCTAATGACTTGAATAACCTAAATGATGCTGCCATTATCAAGCTGGATTAGTAAATGTATATGCTAGCCTGACTGTTCAGCATGTCTGCACTGATGAATATAAATATCTTTTGGGAAAAGGCTGTATTTGCAAAGGCTTCAACCTGCATTGTATAACAGGACATAACTTTTTAATATTCCTGATCGCCTAAAATGAATTCAAATGAACAAATTTTTATAATCTAGATCATTAGATGGACATAACATATTCCTCTGGTAAGTGTTTGTGGAAAGGATTCTTAATAAACAAATCACTAAACCTTTGAGAGCTTCTCCACGCATTCATTTACATGCATTTTCAATAAAGCAAGTACGGTTTACTGGAATATAAACATGAAACCTAGAAAACAAACAAACTAAGAAATATTTTCTGCCTTTAGTTATTATTTGAGTAAAGCAGCATTTGGATCACTTTCTTTAAGGCACAGGCAGACTGTTTCTAGAACTGACTGGAGAAGAAAATGAGGAAGAATTTGTCTGCTTCCTACAGAAATGTCACTAAGGTGGTATTTCTGTACACAGATGAGAATAAACTATAGCCTGTTGGATGAAACACCCCTTAAGAACTGGAAAGCTATACGATCCTTGTTCACTCGATTCAAAGCAGGAGTAGGAACAAAGTTCTTTAACATTTGAAGCAAACGACCTACATAACAGGGTATGGAATTGATATCTGTTGACCCAGAGGAGAATATATGATTTATATTGAGTAGCACAACTGCAAAAAGGTATTCCTGTGAAATATATTCATTAGGGCACTCTTTGAATGAACAGACTTGAATCCTCCCATGACATCTGAAAATGAATATCTCTCATAGTGCTTGAATGTCATGGATCTGAGGTTACTGAGAGAGTGTAGGTTTGTATCCCCAAAACAGAAAACAGCTGAAACTAACTGATAAAACATTGACTAGATTTGAAATTTACAAGAAACACTTTTCAGAAAAAAATGTTAAACTCTC
Source organism: Nesoenas mayeri (assembly GCF_963082525.1). Classification (NCBI taxonomy): domain Eukaryota; kingdom Metazoa; phylum Chordata; class Aves; order Columbiformes; family Columbidae; genus Nesoenas; species Nesoenas mayeri. Next base: position 48,681,004 of record NC_137541.1, read on the forward strand.
TTGCCAACTCACTTCTTTGGGGATGAAGAAAGAGGTTGCAGAAAAGTATACAATTGTCACTTTTTTATAAGTTAACTGTTCCTAACAGTGAGGAATAACAAATTTCCTTTGAACTGCAACTTTATACTAAACTTACATTCTACAATATGAAAAAATATACGTAGGTCATGATGAATTTTTTATTATTACCTGGGAAAATCGTTATATGAATGCATAATATTGACAATACAGAAAAAACAATAAGGACAGCTGAATGGCTTAATGGTACAGAAAAGAACTTGGATCAAACTCGACCTTGGTGAGTTGTCTCAGATTTTCTCTGTGTTCTCTCAGCATGGTTTTTAGGCAGCATCACACTTCTGTACTAAATATATTTTCAATATTTCAGATTAATCAAATTATTTGTTTATATGTGTTTTGTTTTTTTTTTTTTCCCTGAGTCATGTATTGAACTACCTTTGTTGTCTGTCAAAATTTTTCTGACCATTTAATTTAGAAGCACAAAACCATTTAGACATTCCTCTAAACTGTTTACCAAGAGTGAAAACTAATGGAGTTTCTATTGAGAAACTCAAAATCAAACCTTGAAACTGTAATATTTTTTATGTACTATCTTGCACTCTAAAACCAATTCACATTCAGTGACACACAGGACCTGTGTTTTCTCCCTAAACCATGACATGTACAATGTAGAGACATAGTGTTTTGCATGTATATTCACAATGCATTGTAAATTTATGAAACCATCAATGGTTCAGTAGGGTGGTCCTTCCACAATACAGCACACTAGGACTCTAAGTGCTCCTCTTGGTGTACCTCTGCAGAATCTCTACAAAATAATACACTGAAAAACTTTTTCTTCCCTATTTCCATCTGTGTTTTCATAATAAACAAAGATAATGATTATTATATACTTTGCATTACACTTTCTAATTTCTTAGCTGCTTTGGACTCCTGTGTGTTTGTGGAATTTCTGGTATAACAAACCTAACAAATGAAATAAACCCCCACAATAAACTGATAGAAGTTTTGTGTTGTCTCATGTGCTGGAATAAACATATAGAAGGATTTATACCAGGCAGGTGAGACAAGGACCAAGAGCTTGGGCTGGATGATAACTGAAAGCATATACTGCTTAAGGCAAGGCAGATCAAAACTGGGAAACAGAGAAGATACCAATCTGAAGTTCTCAAAAAGAATTGTGATAAAATGCTGAGCCCAATGATTAGGTTGAGAGCCTGGCCAAAATCGAGGCTAAAGATCAACATCTCTATTTCAAGGCAGAGAAAGAGGAGCAGATTGGAAGGATAAGAGAGAGTAATTTAGGATTAGAAGGATTAGAGAGAGTAACAAACAGGTGGGAGGCTGGAATAAGGTAAACTTAGGCCAGTGAGACCAGGAAAAAAAATTACAGAGCAAGTTCCTGGAGTCCCTCTGCAGCTCAATGACAAATTTCAGCTGCTTGGACTATGTCATGTATCTGATGGGGAGAAACTTTGAGTGTGGCTAAAAGATCAACCTGTAACACTCAAACAGATCCAGTAGGTAAAATCTCTCTGATCTTGAAGATATGCAAGTGAGCTCTGCAATATAGACAGATACACAGATCTGTCCAGCACAGATCAATGCATGTCCTAGAAGGATGGCTACTGAACATTGCATTTTTCTTTCCATCATTTTCATCACTAGAATGTTGTCCTCACTAACTTCACTATGTTTGAAATTAATGCCTTATTTACACTTCTTTCTTTTTTATTTTTAATTTAAAATCCATCCCAAATCTTATATTTGTAGTGATCAAATTTTGGTTTTACTGTGCCTCAAATTTCTTTCCAAGATGCACTGAAATCTGGATAAATTCAAAATACTTCAACTGTAACCAGAGGCGTTAAGCTGGTGGGTTTTTTTCTGATTGTTGGCTTGTTTGTTTTAAGTGACTACTCTAATGTAAATCGAATAGTTTTACTTGTGTTGGATCAGAGGTGAGTGCTTGTATTTTTATTCTTTCCATAGAAAATAAATTACCCTACTGTGGCTGTTTGTGAAAAAGTTCACATTCTGAGCATCAGGAAGCCTTGTGTTGTATCAACATTGATTTTTGTAGCCTAGAGGAAAGTTATTTGTTTGCTCTTAAAAATAAGCATGACAAGATATAAAAATTGACCTGCAAAAGTAAGTTAAGGGTGCTTTTGCAGCTGCCATTTTCTCTATTTCCAAAGTGGTGTGTTTCCTTGGCCTGCTGAGTACTGAAGACTTCCAGTAAAATAAAGGACTCCAACAAAATCAAATCCCATGTCAGCCTTGTGAGAAGAGGCTGGATAGTTCTATTTGCTTTGTTGTTTTATGCAGAATGTTGTGTTGGATACTTGTTATTCTGCTGTCAATAGTTCAAGTGCTACTTCTCTGTTTCTCTATTCTCTATTGGTCAACAGTCAATAAAATAGTGAGGGCTGTCTGTCTTCATCAGCCTGTCAGGCTCACACAGCACTGCCGCTGTTGCACTCGTCCAGCCACTCTCTGTCTCCAACATGACTGCTGCCTTGTGATGCTCCACGTTTCTTAATGTACACTGAATTCCCTAAGAAACCTACTCAGAGAACTTCTCTGATACTCATCATTACATTACAAACCCTGTTTTCGTTATGGCAGACAAACATGTTATCGAGGTCTCTTGATTAAATTAGTAGCTTGCTTGTTTGTGTTTTCTTTTTTTCTTTTCATTCCTACTCTTTATATTAGTCTAAATAGTATTTTGATAGTGTGATAGTGTCTTGGCAATATTTACATTAGGCCACACATTGAGTTCAGGAATGATGTAGTTCTACTTTATAGTTTCACATGTATAAGAGTAGAAGTGAGAACTAAATATGCTTTAGAATATTATTTTTTGTGAATGTTAATAAAATCAATTTAAACTAAGATAATTCCCTTAGTAAACTCCCATTTGCATATATTTCTGTGATTTTCGTGCTTTTCTAATGACCAATGATGTATTGAAATGTATACTTATTCTTAAATAAGTTTGTTAATCTTCATTGATATTGAATGATTCTAAAATGCTTCTCAGTTCAAAAAAACTGATGCTAAAAATAATTTCAAATAACACATAGATGCTATCTTAAAATATTTTTACTGACATTAACCATAGTTGGTTTTTTACAGCAAGATGTATTTTTTCATTTTGAACTTTTGAAAAGTATCAAAATTTTACCACTTCCCTCAACTTCAACATGATAACATCTTGAACAGGCATTCCTTTTTGTTATAAGCTCTAATTTATTGAAAAAACCCCAGCTTTTATCTATGACATGAACTTGAAATGTATGAACAGTGCAGAATGATTCTATATTTCTTTTCAAAACTCTACTGAAATATTGATTTTTTATTTTTTTGGGGGGGAGAGGTAGGGAAAGGAACCAAGGAGAGAGACGGCTGGTAGAAGGAGAGGATATAAATTAGAAATTACTTCTCACTTGTAGACACCTAAAGAAACCATGATCTAAGAAAAATCTATTATAATGCTAACTGTAGAAACAGCAGGTGATGACAGCATGAGTCCATTTTTCCCATTTAATGAGTAAGATCCTTAGCAAAATTTTGCTTGAAGATATTAATAAATCTATTATATGAAAAATCTGTCATGATACAATAACTTACCTTACCAAGAAGTTTTTTATTTTTTCCTTCCCTCATTCATTACTTATCTAAGCTTTAACCTTTCCAACATCCCCTGAGTTAACTTGCAGGCTTTTCTACAATGATTTATGTATCACATTATGAAATATTCATAATAAAGTACATTTTTACTCAAATAATCACCTAAGTCATTTTGATTTGCCCTTTTGCATAGTGTCTTTTTTTTTTTTTTTTTTAAGTAGTTGATGCGATTTTATTCACTGACGAAACAAACCACTTCTAAAGTGCATAGTTTTATTAATGCTGAGCTTGGCTAACAAATATGCATAATTAAAAAGTTGGTAAGCTTAGAAACAAAGTGATACACTATTTTCTCATCACCGCTTGATCTGATATTATTGGTGCCAAGAAATAATAACATCTTTTCAGCCATCACACACCAGCTTTCTGAATTGAGATACATGGCCAAGATGGTTGTAGCTTGTGCCTAGAGGCTGGAGGACTTTGGCTGTGCTGGGGTGTGGGAGATCCCGGTCTCATTTCTGCCAGCCGATGTATAATTTCATCTCTGCTTCTGCCTCTTTTCACACTGTGACTGTATTTTCTTTATTTTTCCAGAAAGCCTTGTACCCAAATTGAAGTGAAAGAGGAAAATAATAATTTTAAATACAGACTATCTGTCTAGTCCATGCTAGTTTACTTTCAGCTCTAATGTTACTGCATTAGAGCTAATCAGAAATGTTCTGTTGAAATGTTTTGCCACACTCAGATTCTTAGTCAGAAATTAATTTGATTTTGGTGAGGTCACTGATAAAAATGAAATAAAATTTTTGAATTAAGAAAGTTTACAAAATATTTCATTTACTTTTACACTATCTTATTTTGCCAATAGCAATGTAAAATATCACAGAATCACAGAATCACAGAATTGACTGGGTTGGAAAAGACCTCAGAGATCATCAAGTCCAACCCTTGGTCCAACTCTTGTCTGTTTACTAGATCATGGCACTAAGTGCCATGTCCAACCTCAGTTTAAAGACCTCCAGGGACGGCGAGTCCACCACCTCCCTGGGCAGGCCGTTCCAATGCCTGACCACTCTCTCTGTAAAGAATTTCTTTCTAATATCCAGCCTAAATTTCCCCTGGCAGACTTTAAGCCCATGCCCTTTGTCCTATTGCTGACTGCCTGGGAGAAGAGACCAATCCCCACCTGGCTTGAAATGTTGAAATTTTCCATAGAATTGACATTTTCACATTTTCTTTTTTTTTTTTTTTTTTTTTTTTTTTTTTTTGGCACGATCAGTAATAAAAAGACCACCCACGTTCAGGACAAAGATATGATACTAAAAGGTGAAATCTGTTGCATGGTTTCTGACGATGTCTAAACGAACCAACAAAGGGAAGAAATTACTGGAATGGAAATTAGATCAATTATTTCTAAATTGTAAATTTCCACACATAACCGAATAAAACCAGAACTAAAGTCTAATAAAGTAATTATTAATAAAATTAATATTTATCTGTAATAAAATATTAGTTCTAATATCTCAAGGGTTTTAATTTTTAAATCAATATTCTATCCATTGAAGATATTACATAATAAGAGGTGTAGTTTCTTTTCTTAAGTCACCAGAAGAAATTTCTGTAACTAAAATGGGAGAGGAGTTTTTTTGGAGAGAAAGTTCACTAGAAAAATGTGAAAAAAAATGATAGAACTGCAGCTTTTCTAAATTGTAATTTGTGCTATACATTGCTGTAAATCTGGAGCAAAACATTTTGAATACAGAGAAATAACTAATTGGAAACACATGTAAATGATATAAGTAGATATATCCAAATTATATTTTATCTCAAATATTTTTTTAATGCAAGGGGGTCAACAATGTCTTGATTACAAGGAAACATCGATGTTTAGATATAGCAAGTAATCTTGGAGGCAGAAAATCCAGGTTTGTTTTTTTTTTTGTCTTCAGACTACTGGAAATAATTACAAGTGTGACAATCAGCTAAAGATACTTTAGCAGTCATATTTTATCTCACTGTTAGAGGTCTATTATCCTTGCAGCTAACATAATATGGCTGTTCTAGTCTGAAATCTTATGATTTTGGAAAGAGAATAGGCCTTTCTTTTAATTAGTGAAGAAACTATATGTGGTATCAATACTTAGAATATTATAGTAGCTTAGAATATAATAGTAGCTTCCATTAGAAAATAGAATGTTAAGGAATTAGGTGTAACTTTTCAGTGATGTAAAGCCTATTAATTATAACTTAATTAATATTATAACCATAGGACAGCTATGCTGGCTTATTGTAGTTAGGGGTTTGACAGTGGTTAGAAATAAGTTGTGGATTGCTAAGCATTTAATCCAACAGCATTGTTGTCTAGTGTTCTATTTGCCAGAATGAAGAATGGCAGGACTGTCATCAATTTGTGTTTTATTTTCTGTTTGTTGTTTGTTTGTTTCCCCCCTTAATTGTTTTGACTGATGAATGGGAGTAATTTGATGCTGCTTTATGGCTTAATTATTTCTACCATGTAGAATCCTACTCTGAGACCTTTTAAAATACTCTGTTTTTATCCTTTACACCAGTGACACAGGAAAAGGAAAATTTGACCAGAGTTAATTTTTAAAAATTTCACCACAGAGTAAGACAACTGAAGTAAATACATACCTCCTAATAATGCAATATTTCTGGAAAAAGTGCAGTTAAAGCACTTCACCATTTGTAACTTATTGAATGATATGATGCTATTGCTGTCACTGTTATGTTCTTACTAAGATGCATCCAAACAAGTGATGGCAGAAGTATCTGACTGTGTCTTTATGTCTGTGGATGATTTGATGACATATAATGTAAAACAATATTATTATATGATCTGGCATGTTGTGTATTTTTCTTCAGTAGAATTTTTTTTTTTTTTTTTTAAATATTTTTATTTTGAATTGCCCATGGAACTTTCCGGGAAGACATAAAAGTAGATTTTATGGAGAGCATATTTCTGGGTAATTTTAGTTATGGCAGTGTAGTGAGCTTTAAGAAGAGATCCATATTTACTTTATTTTGAGGCCTAGTGTAATTATATAGCTTCTTCCCATGTGGAGTCAAGAGATATCCTCTAGAGAGAAAGAACGAGTTACTATTTGGAAGGCAAGAGGGAGGCATCCAAGGTCCAGTTTCTATTCAGTAATCACCACTGAAAAGTATACTACCCCCTTCTTAAGCTTTTCCTTTGGGAGGATAGTGGAAAAAGTGCATGTGCTTACTCCATCCAGCAAATCTGTGTAAGACACTGATGTTCTTCCTCTTTATATCAAATTTATTTTCTGTGATACTTTTGCAAACATATCCAACATAAATACAGCTCTTTAAAATGTGTTGAAAACTTTCATCTTTCATATATGCATATAAAGCAAAATCCTAAGAAAACAGCATGCCAGATACTTGGAGCTCTCCAGGCGAGTCTTTCATCAACAGTCAGTGCCTCTGCAGTTAAGAACCAGACCATAAACAAAAATTCAGAACATTTAATTGTGTATTATCACAAATAAAAGAAAAACAACAAAAAATTTGTGATTCTGCAGCACACTAAGATGCAGAGTCAGATGGGGGTATAACCTTCATATTCTGGTTACATGTTTTGCTTGAAGCATGCTGTTCTCTGTTTCTCGTTTTTGATGTATTCAATATAATCTGCTCTTTTTGTGTGTGTGTGTTGTTTTGTTTTCTAACTTGAATTATCTCCCAGAAACTCCTTCAGAGTTCATAAGATAAATCTGACACTTTTGTTTTGTTTTGTTTTGTTTTTTGTTTAAAGTCTCCTGGGAGAAGGAATATTTCAAAATACATCTCTGGTAATGTACTAATTTCTGTAGTACCAGCAAAAGCATCACAATTGTATTTATTATACCCTCTAATCTGAGTTCTAAAATATTGCAATTCCTGTAGAAAGCCCTATTAAGCTTTTATAGCTAAATAAGTAGATGGATAAATGCATCACTGCACAGGGCAAATTAATCATTGAGTCCCTCACTACTAGAACAGTTCTGATCCTTCTTCTGTTTGAGCTAGGAAAATGCTGCTTCAGGATGAAAACACTGGTGATCATAAAACATATTTTACATAGTTGAAACTGTGCTGAACTGACTGTAGAGGCTTTAAAAGACATGAAAATATATTCCAAAATGTGCTTACACTTGCAATATAATTATTATTCATCCTTAGCCTGATAGCACAGTTTGTTCTCCAGTGGATGATTTTATAGTCAGGATTTGTTCAGTAGAGATTTTCATACAGAAGGTTGTTTTAATCCAATAAATGTCTCTTTCTTTGGAGTTTGTTTTGCAGATTTATTTTAATGTTTCTGTTGGAAATATTTTTGGTTTCGTTGTTCGGACTCTGGCTTCAGCCCCCGTGCCAGGCTGCTTAAAATGTAACCTGTAAAAACGCATTTGAAAATGAAGCTATTTCAGTAAGGTTCTTCCTCACATACACTTTCATGTTTCTTCACAGGTAGAGATGTCTATCATTTTAATATAAAGTACTATATGCTATGTAATAGCATAGTTTTTGGTAGGAATGAGCAGAGAAATTAATGAAGCTACAAATAATAGAAGTTCCAGCTTAGATAAAATATCAAAAGCTTATTTGAAGCAAATCTTCTTTTCCTTAATGAAATTATGTTCAAGACTAAGATACCTAAATTTAGATGTCCAAATATGAGCAGTAGGTGCAAGAGAGCTGTTCAGCTCACACTCCAAGGCACTCAGGATAAGATTCAGTTGCTTTAACATCAGTGTCAAATGCTGTTTTAAATTTCCTTGAGTGATGCCTCCCATTTACAGAGGTGTTTACTGTTAAATTAGGCAGTTCAAGAAAGTTGAGACAAAACAAACCTGTCAAACATCAGTCCTGAGGCCTTGTACATTGTATGAAGCTTGCAATCTTTCTATTAACAGTGTCAATACTGTATTGTGGAACTGTAGGATTATAGAATCATAGAATCATTTAGGTTGGAAGAAACCCTCAAGATCAGAGTACCCAGAAGCCCATGTCTTCCAGAGAAAATTGTATATAATTTATACTGATGAAAGATGACTTCTTACAAACCTTGCCCTCTTAGGTATTCTGCAGGCAAGTGTAATAGAGGTAGCATCCAGGATGACTCATCATGAGTCATGCTGGTTCATACATTGGATAAAGCAGGAGGTTAAGAAGACTGGACAATGTTTACTAACGAAGAATGAGATATTTGTGCTGGAAAAAAACACCCTGTGCTGCAAAACTGTTAAAAACAATTCTGACCAATATTTCATGCTCTGAAAGTGTAGAGATGAATAGGAGAAAGGTTTCAGTGCATCTGTGATTAGCAAAGGAAATATTTCTTACAGTAGTATACTTCAACCTCTATTCAGTGGTCTGTATTGCTCCTTTCCGAGCAGCCAGAATTAACTGCTTTTTGGGAATAATTCAGCAGTTGCTTTACTCTTTTTTTTTTTTTTTTTTTTTTTTTTTTTTTTAGGACACAGCTATAATCTTCATTGTTCAACTGCAAAGCTGTCGAAGAGTGTTTTAAAGTGTTACAAAAGGTTGCCCTTATTCTTACTAATTAGCAGAATCTAGGTCTTTTCTCAAGCAGGTGAAACATCTTTTGCAGAAGGATACCACGTTGGAAAATAATCCTGTATCCATTAACTCCTCTTTAGAACTCAGAAAGGAATATGACCAAGAAGGGTTTTCAGGAAAAAAAAATTATAAATGTTTTATCCTCTAAGCTTCTTCTTGCTGGCCTTTTATTATCCCTTAGACTGTTATCTAACTCCAATACTTTCACAGCAAGATATTCCTAGATGTGGGAGTCTTCCTTATTTACCCAAAGTTTTATGCTTCTGTTTGTCTTGTTCCATTATAGTTGAACTCAATGATCCTGAAGGTCTTTTCCAACCAAAATGATTCTATGATTACTTCAGTGTCTTCAGGAAGGATTCTGGGCAAGTACAATGTTATGTTCTATGAATGAGCATAATCACCTCTTAATACAGTCGTCATTACAGTTTCTTTCCTACCTCAAGCAAGCTTTATTTTTTAATCTTTACTTTGTGTGGACTATAAATACTCAGACTTAGTAATTACTGCGGTTTTTGTTTTGCTTTGGTTTTTTTTTTTACCAATGAGATGTGCCTCTATTTTTGGATCTCCTGCTCCCTGGCACATCCACACACACATTTCCAAACCTGTCTTTCATGATTTGGGTGCAAAGCAACTAAGAGGGGTCTGAATGAGACCTCATCTGTAGTTACTTACTGGAATTAAGTGCTCATGCTGCTGAACTGTTTGAAGTCTGAACACTCTACATATACATAACAGACACTGAAGTACAAATGCAGATATCTACACTGACATAAATAAAAGAAAACATGTTTTCTACAGGGAAACAATTCCTAGGAAATTAATTGGACAGCATACTGAAACCAGATATTACTGAATCCTTCCCAGATACAGGATTATCTCCAGTAGAGTGAAGTTTTCAGGAAGGTCAGTCAAGGCTGAAAGAAAAAAGTTCTCCAAGAGAATTAATTGTAAAAAGTTATTAACCTTTCCATAGGTTTTTCTTTCACTAGAATAAAATGCTACTGAAGCTTTTAGATACAAGTAAAATAAATAACATAGGAATCTGAACAGTGATTTTTGATACCTTTCCCATTGCCTTGTTTAAAGCATAAGTCTCTATCAGGTTTTTAAAACCTTGCAAACAAAATACTATGCTGATGATATTAAGAAGCACTTGATGCATCTGTGAAGCCATATACTTCACATACATAAACATGATGGACATCTTGTGACTATTATTACCAGGCAGTTTTAGTGTTGTCATTTTAAATGAGTGCAGCTTTGTTGAGATGCCATTACTTTTTATTTAATTAATACCTTGGTTTTAAAGATTAGGATCATTCTGAAACCACATTATTATTCTATGCAGCAGCTTACTTGAGGCTCATTTATTTTCATGTCTACATTCTTGGGGAATGTCAGATTTGTTTATTCAGAGCAGATAAATCTGCCATGTGGTAAATGATAAAAGGGAGATGGTCAAGTATGTTATGTTTCTAACCCTCTGAGTCCTGTCAAAATTATTGTAAAAATGTGTGATATATTTTGAAAGAAAAAGAATAATGTGTTGTTTTATTCTGTGGAACACTTATGAATTTCATATAGAATACTATTAGTCTAGAAATTGGATATGTCAGTGTACTATAAAGAAATGAGTTTTTGAATATAATGTTCTGCATAAAATGAAGAATGCTATTTATCATAATATTTGGCATTTAAATAGAACTTTTCTGAGTCTCTAAGCATTTTATTAATATTTATTAAGCAAGGCACATGACAGATTCTTTGAGGTAAGCAAACCTACTTCCATTAAATTAAGAAAAAAAGATAACACCATAAGGATTTCATGGTTAGTCAGAACCATCGTCATCTGCCTTTTTTGTGTTTCCTGCTTTGATTTGGAGACCACATTCCTTCATTTCTTGAAAATGAATAGTGAGTGGTAACAAGCCAATTGGTGAAGTTAAGATTAAGTTTATATCGGGTCACTTCAGTAAGTAAAACATTAGAAGATGCTTAGTTTCTTAGTTTAAGTTCTTTTTTTTTTTTTTGTTCTATAATATGAAATAAAATGCTCTATTAACTCTTGACAGCCTGGTGGGAGATGACCTTTTAAACTTGTGCTAATAATAAGAAACCATTCAAAAAGTAGTCTTCCTTTAGCTGAGGACATTTCTTAACATAAGAAGTATGATGCCCCATCATATTTACATAAACTTTCATTTAGAATAGTTCATATTTAGTTAAACATATTCTCATACTGAACAGCTCTAATGACCCTTAGATATTCTAGATACAGATTTTCAGACACTACTGACAATTATCCCACTTTTTAATTTTTTTTTATATAAAGTATTTGTAATGACAAAAATTTAAAAATAGTAAGGAATCTGGTTTTTGTGATATACTTGTTTCTTGAGATTGAATTTATCTTTGACCTCTTAAATACTTCTGATTGGCCAGGCACCAGCCCATGGTATTTAAAAAATGGAGACTTTACTAACAGCACTGTTAATTAATTTGCTGCTGAGGTAAAGTATGTCATATCCCAGAGAGTTTCTGAATTACATCATGTTTGTAAGACCAGTAAGTAGCTGGATCTCCATAGTTTGCTCTGAAGATCTAATTGGTAATGTGGGTTTAAAAGCCTTTGGGTCCCTCAAGGAGAGAAGATGAAACCATCACTTTTTATATTGGGGTGAGGAATAAATCCAGATGGATTACTACAAGTGTCTCATAAAACTGGTGCTTGCCCAGAAAACATTTTTTGAACCAACTGACTAAAAGAGGGGGAAAAAAGAAAAAAAAAATTTATATAGTATTCAAAATGTTTGAGAACAATGAGCAGCTAAAGATTTCCTATGCTAATAAAACTACTAGTTACTACTAAGCCTTCTACTTAGATGCAGAAGATTATAGTCTAGAGCTTCAGAAATAAATAGAACCATGTGCTTCCATTTTCAAACACTATTACAGAACCCTAGAAATTATGGCATTTTTCTGCATATAGATGTTACATAAGTATGAACTGAAAGATAGATGGTGTCTTTCTATGAGAACACCTGTGAGAATGATTTTGAATATGAACAATTTAATTATTTGCCTTGCTTCTTTTCATTCATGTAAGGCAGAATACTCTGTCCATTGAATTTTGCCTTGTGAGTACTGATATCTGACAGTGTGTGGAGAAAGAATAGACTGCATCAGGACAGGGTCCCTCTGCCTCCTTATTGTGGAAATATCCTTCAGGTTATCCTTGTCAAAGTACACATGAATAGTTTAGGCTATCTTATAAAACTTGTAATGAGGTGAGGAGAAAATCTAAAATCTAAAATCTTATTCTTTGCTGATTCTTTTCTGTTTTACCTACCTCTTCCCCCTCCCTTTCCGGTTGGAGCCTTGAAAGACATTTCTGCAACACTTGACTCACAGAGAGCAGCTTAATAAAACCCGCCAAAACCTAAAAGCGTGGTGCACAGTCACTGAGAGTAGACAGGGTCACACACTATTTGTTAAAGAAAAAAAAATGGAATGTAATCCACAAAAAAGTAGCTTGATATTTGCTTATTATATCTTTTTTCCACTCTTACATAACATTTTTTTTGCTAAAAAAAACCAAAATCATGTGAAAATAGCAATTCATTTCTATTCAGAATCACATCTATTTTTATATGTTAACTAAGTATTCGTTGTGTTACACTTTTGTCACCTCTGTTTCTCCATAATCTTATTAATTACTTAGTTATTCTTTAACTAAGAATAGTTTGACCACTGTATTTCACACTTTTCATCAACTGGTTATAGTTTCATTATGCATATGTAGCCTTTCCAAAGATGATGTCATTGTACACAAGTTCTACTGAGATTGTACTTGATGATTTCTGTTGTAATTTTCCATGAGATGGAAGTCTAGTGGGACTCCTGCAACACATTCTTTGTCTTGGTCAGAAAAGATATATGAAAAAAAAATTTAAACTCAAATGATCACACTTTTAAATACATTATTTTAGCCTAAATGCATGTAACCTCACAATAGGCGTTTTACGAAGTTTTTAAAGAGTAGATTTTTTTTTTAGGTGTTTTTCCATTTTAAATAATAAAAAAGAAAATTCTCCTACTATGTGATTTATCTTTCCCCCAGTTTTCTTTAAATGAAGAGTGATGAATATGCTTAGCATAATATATGAGAAGTCTCGCAACACATGATGGGCCACAAAGGACTAGGATGACTTTATCTGGAATTTCCAGCGTAATAGTATTAACTAGTGCATACCTGAAAATGGCAATAACACACCCTATCCACTTCAAGAAGAGTATTTTCCCTTCTTTTGCATTACTTTTCTAAAGGTGATGAACAAAATTGATTAAAAAAAATCAATATGTGTTTTGTTTTGTTTTGTTTTTTTTTTTTCTTAAGTTCTCTTAAACTACTCTGACAAAAGAGTGCACTGGGGTTTTTATGCAGGTGCAGGACTTCACGCTTCTCCTTGTTGACCTTCGTGATGTTCTTGTCAGGCATTTTTCCATCCTGTCCTCCAGGTTCCTCTGGATGGCAGCACAACCCTCTGATGTGTCAGCCGCTCCTCCTAGTTTGGTGTCATCCACCTACTCCAGCACGATCCCCTCCATGGATTGCAAAGGAATCTCAGTCCCTGTACCTGGAGAACCTCCTCATGCTCCTACTTCTCTACCTTGGTGTTTGCACTTTTCTCACTCATCTCTGACAGCTGCCGTGCTGTACAGATACACCCAATAAAAAGTTTGCCTCAAGCGTGTTTTTAAAATTGTAATTGTATCTTCAGAAAGATTTTTTACTGTTATCTTTTTACTGATATCTACAGCAGTCAGGAAATTAAAAAGGAATACATACACATTTCCATTCTATCTCCTAGAATTGTTGCCTCTGTTAGAATTAAAATACACATGTAAGTGGTTGGACTTATTTAATAAACTGTGAATTTGTATTTTTAACACTGTCTACTATTGAAAGAGATTAGCAATTCTCTAAGGCTAAGTTAAAATTTGTGGTAATTCTATAGAAGTTAGACAGTTGGACTGCTTCTGCTTTTTTTAAAAAAAAAAAAAAAAAAAATTATTGTTCTGAGTAGTACATTCAATATGTTTAGTTTTCCCAGCTACAAAAGAAAATATAATGTCTTTTTGAGAGAATAGGAAGGATTAACTTGTCCACTGGAGATTTTTCAAGTGTTTATTTTCATAAAGGCAATTCTTTTTATCTTTGCCCTGTTGGAAAAATCTCATCTAGAATCTCTAATCTCAGTACTGCAGGTTTGCTTGGCCTCTCTATTGCTGAAATATAGTGCTGATCATGGTTAATGTTTTACTTTAGTAAAGACAGTTTTTGTCTATGTTGGAAAGTAATATCCACCATAAAGGTCACGACTTGCAAAGATACATGAAGTGAAGTGAGTGGCATGAAACAGTAGGTAGCAAAGCATTGTACAATTCAGTGAACAACAAGGTCAATTACTTCATATCTACTTGTAGTTCAGCACAGCTGGACTGAAAATAATCGTAATGCCTGACTGGCATTCTGCAGAAGTTTAATGCAGAATAATAATGGAGTTTAAATCATCAGATTACCAAAAAGTGTCATTCTGAGTGGGCAAGAATAGAAATGAGAAGCAAGCTGTCGGAAAAGTATTACAAAAAGAACTGAAAAGTATTAGCAGAACAGAAAAAAAAAAAAAGAAAATAGCAGACAGCACATTGCTTGTTAAACTATGAGTCTGACATCCTATTTTTTAATACTTTTTTGTCTTAAAACTAACTGGTCAAACTATTACAGGAGCTCATTATTATTCAAAAACTGTTGGTAGCTTTTTATAAAGCCAAATTATGTCATTAAAGGACTTCCAAATAACCAACATCTGAGTTCAAAAGTTCAGTTGCACTGGTAAAATCCTTTAAAAAAGTTATGATTATGTACATTACTTCAAGTACTGTACTTCACTAGAAAATCGAAACAGTAAAGATTAAGTCCCTAAATGCAGAAGAAAAATGAGGCAGTACTTTAATAAGTGGAAAGATAGCTAGCAAGAAATAGAGGAAAGTTAAAGAAAAATTTGGCATATATTGATAACTATGCAGCAAGCAGCTCATAATATGTCTTTAAGATCATCATAAGATCAGGTAAAGCCATGTATATCCTTTCACAAATTTTTGAATTTTAAAAAGTTGATAGGAACTGTTACAGATGTACAATGCATTTGAGATGTTCTTCACAGATTTTACATCAAGTCCACTGCCACATGTATTTTAATGCTTGTATGCAAATTACCAAATAAGGTGATTTTAGAACTTGGACAATATTTTTATAAGAATATTTTTGGCATTACATGAAATAGATTAGCTAAGATAGGATATCCTCATTAGTATAAAGAAAGCTCATGTAATTTAGTTTGTTTTGGGTATTCACACACAGTTTAGGACACCTTCTGAGATTTATTTTACCAGAAAACAGCTGATAAAATTACTAAAGATTTTCCAGAGATAATTTTTATTGTGTAGGTTGAAAATTATTTTAGTGGTGACTCAGGAACATTAATGCATTGATAGGATTTGGAAAACAATTTTTCCTTTCAATATCATTTATTTACCTATCCAGCTCATATAGGGCTGCAAAATTGTAAGAACAAGCTTGATTGTGAAAGTTATACTTTCTCTGTAGGTTTTCTAATTTTCTCTAGCTAAGACATCCCTTACAACATCCTGCCTGGATTGATTTTGCATTGGAGTTTCCAACTGTCCCATATAAAATAGAATTTCTGTATTGCAAGTTCAAATCCTGGGCTCCTTATTAAAAGCCATGCAGCATTGTACTTTTTCAGTTTTCTTGAACCCACTGGCTTCTGGCTCTTTTGATGTTGCAGGTGAAATAACTATGTGGAAACGGGTTTTGTTACCCATGTTTCTGCCTTACTCTTTACATCATTGTCCAGCTGTTTCACTATGTCAGATGGAAATCAGGAACAGTAATACCAGAAGCAGGTGATGGGAAGGATAAAGATGGAAATTAAAAGGGCATCTGAGGGCAGAAAGCTTTTGTCTCAAACTACTTATCTTCAATTAGAGTGGTAGCAGTGACTACACAGATCAGAGGCTAACCTTGTGGCTATTTTTAATAAGAAATCTGGCAACTACATTTCTATTTTATGCCATTTTAGAAGAACATGTTTGCTCTCAAACAAGTAAAAGATAAAGTTCCTTTCTCAGTGGAATAAATTCTATGCATCATAGGGAATTCTTTCTCACAAACCTTTTCAAAGCAAACTGGTATAATTTCACATGCTTGCTTTTTCTGAGTATGGTAAATGCCAGTTCACCCACTTCAGAAACTAGTTTAGTAACTAAGGATATTTCTGTTACTAACACAATTTTTGCCTTCATACTTTCAAATCATTAAATTTGTCTTGGCTGGTTGCTAGGTCAAATGCTAATTATAAGTTAGTTTTCCTTGATGGAGAACCACAGGGTTTATGCCAAAGATATTAAAATCTCATTCTTTTAGACAGAGGGTGGTCATTGTACTATTAATGAAAGTATTGCTTCTCAGCCGAATCTAGTAATTCAAATTTGGCTGTTTGCAGCATGAAAACATTCTTTTACAACAGATATAACCCATTGCTAGAAGTGTGCTGTCAGATTAAATGGATAAATGGTCTAATCTAGTGTGGTAGCATTCCTAAATTGACTAAAACAAAATTAACTTTACTACTGTGTACAGTGTACTTGGCTGTTGTGTATAGGGCAATGCCTTGGGAAAATGATGATTGACTGCTCTCAAGACAGCAGTTCCAATACAAAGTATAATGGCCACAGGAAAATAAGACAAAGGTAAACAATATTGTGTGTTCTTCTGGTTAGTGAGATGGCAATTTCAGCAAGTTCTGATCCTCTGATTCAGTCTTGCAATATACATAAGGTTTTTGACAAGCTGCCAAACTGTTTGACTGACTTTAGCTAAACAGTCTTTCTCAAGGAATACATATATATATATATATATATTTAAATAACCTAGGTAATACAGTTTTCTTCACTAGTGTGTAGAGTCATTTTTGCAGTTTCTCACTGCAATTGCAACTCTGAAGTGGTTCAATTATTTACAGCATTTTGAAGATGATACACAAAAATATTCTTTTTTTTTTTCCTCTAGGCGTGTATTTTTCTGAAACCAAGATCAGTCATTTGCTTTAAAACTTGTTTATTAAGTTAGTTGATGTAAGTTTTTGGATATTGCTTTATATAATTTTAATTAAATCTATTTTGAGAGATTAAAAATGAGAAGAATAACCAACAATGTTCTCATACATAAGCTGAGAGAAATATGTATTGCAGATTATCTTTGATAGACAACAACAGACATCACACACAATAGTCTGCATCCATTAAATAACCCACTAGAGACAAGATACTACATAATGACAGCTTAATGACATGTGATGTAGAAACTTTTAAACACACTGGACCTACATCTGCTGCCAATAGTACATCATTCCACATGTAGTCCCACTGAAAACAATTGTCAACAGAATTATTTTATTAAATTTGGAAGACATACATTTCAACCACTTATGTTTGGACATACGTATTTATCTTGTATTAAATTTCAGTATGGGACTGTTAAATGACCATGTCAAAATTGATATGAGTTTTAACTGAGCAAAGACTAGAGGATCTAATCACTTTAATGTAAATTTTCTGTGACTATCTGAGAGAAATCAACTGAAATAAATAGAGCGAGATGAGGAGGAAAAAGTGACAATTAACTGTCTGTCCTTCTGCAAGTGAGCAAATAGCTCCAGCAACCTGCTGTTAAATTATTACACAAACCCTCAGGTTATAAAATGAAGGTAGAGCCATTCCACATTACTTTTTCATGTCCTTTTGCGAGGTCAGAATGCCATTAAGTTAGAGTGATGGATCTGCTGGGAATCTTTCCAAAGTATATTGCCCTCTTGCATGTGTACTGCTGGCGTTTTCACAGATGTGTGGGAAATTATAGCACAGCAGCAGTAGCAAGTTTATAGGAGAGATCAAGGGACTCTGGAAGTCCTAGAACAGAGACAACACCTGGGTTTTGTGGAATACTAGCAGTTGGTAATTCAATTTGTTAGCTGTAACCTCTCCACAAAAGGATGGTCTACTTAAGACTGTTAGTATAGTAACTTATGTAACTGCTCTTTGCATTTTTAGATGAGAAAGATTTTCAGCATTTTGAAAGAATTTGAGAACTTGATATGTACTTTTGCTATAATTTTTGCTTTGTAAAACATAATAAAGCTGGAGAGAGATGACAACAGGAAGACCAGAGAAATCAGCAAAAAACCTAAATGAATCTTCTTGGTTTTAGTTGCATATAATGACCTCCAATATGCTAACATCATTTTGTGAAAAACACTGTCCTCTGGGGCCCTGCAGATCCTTACAGATTTGGTGTCACAGTCTGTGGCTTAATTGCTGACCTGAATGGAGGGCAAAACAATGCTGCATTGTTTGGAAGAGCAAGCGGAAGACTGTGGTAAAGGCACCTTCCCTATCAGAATGCAGGGAAAGTGCTGCTAGCTCCATTACTCTTTCTAATGACCACCTGCTACCTTTCCCCATAAGCATTCTCTCAGGCATTGTAAACCACAGCAGGCACATTGGCTGAGCAAGAAATCCCTTCCCCTTTCTAAGCACAAAACCTGTAACTGAACCTAAGAATCTGCCTGGGGACCATCAAGAAAATGGACTTCCATTAACTTTTTTTCCTAATCTATCTTTTATCATGTCTGATTATTTAATGATCATTGTAAGTCCATGTTGGCAGGTAATGTGGCACTTAGTTTCACTGTAGTTTTTATTTGAATATAAAATTTTGCATGCTATTGCTTTTGCACATGAGAATTTACATCCATAAATTGTGTTTACACTATTTATAAATTTTTTCTTCAAAGAAATGTATACACATCATGAAGTATTTTTTTGAATTTGGTTTCTTAATTTTTTCTTCTCTTCTTTCCATCACAACTTAGAAAGTTTCTCTTTCTGTGAATATAAGGGGCAACTTTCAATTCAAATGAAAATTAGAACAGAAGATAAACATGTTGTATGCCTGACTTCCCTTATCATAAAATAAATACATGCATGTCTTCTACAGGATAATTGTTGTTTGGTATCCTTATATGCAGTAATGATCTTCATTAAGTTTTCAGATGATGTCCTGAGCAGTGACTTATAGAATGTTAAAGTTAGTACTATAATTGAAAGTTATGTTTTGAGACATAGGAGGTACATGTTTGGAAAAAGTGCACACTTAAAAAAAAACTCCATATATCAGCCCAAATACACTTGACATGGATGTGTACCAGTCTTAACAGGAGTGGATGACATATCAAAATTCTTTTCTTAACTCCTCTGTGCACATTGTCTCTTGCTACTCCTTCCACAGGAAGTGTTGCAGTAAATTATATTTGCAACTTCAGCACTCTATGCTGTATCAATACCTCATCATCGGAAAATAATAAAAAATAAAAGCTTTTCTTGTGTGTGTGTGTTTTTTTTTAAATAAGAAGATGAAAAAAGAGGCTTTTGTTAAAATCCTGGTGTCAGAAGACTTTATATATATATTTTTAAACTAGCACAGAGTGATCTCTAGGTATTCTGTTCTTAAAACCTAAATCTGTTGTGAGACAGGTGGCATATTTCTATACTTTCTGCTCACATTTTGTTTCCTAAACATTGCCATATCAACAAGAGTTCATCCGTACAGTATAAAGAATGTTTATGGAGTATCTGTATACAGTAACTGGTTATCTCTGCAGATCAGGTATCAATTGTTTTTCTGCTTGAATAACAAAGAAGTGCAAGGTCTTTAAAAATTACAAGTATACACAAATTGTAGCAGACCCTTCAGCTAATCCATCATCAAAGTATGATTGTGAATGGAAAAAATTAGTTTTAAATTCAATAGCAAAAGTCTTTATTGAGATGATTATGGCCTAATATGGTGAAAGTTTTTCTTATAGTGTTTATCTATACTGCTTTGTAATGCCAGCATATAATCTCCTATTAATATGCTAGTTAGTATGTCTCATGTTTTGGCCTTGTGACTTTAAGTATCTTTGCCACTCAATATAAAAAAAGATTTTTATTTTTAAAAAAGTCAGTGGATGGATGTTACCTTATTTAAGCAAACAGCCCATAGGCCACAGGCTAGAACATAATCCCAAACCCTCTGATTCCTCAGTAGCTAATACCAGAGAAAGATCGAAACCTTTCAATCTCCTTCCCATCAACAAAAGCCCCACTTAAGCCTGGGCTGTTTATTTGAACAATCCATTTGGGGGTGATCATGGAAGATGGGGTCTTCTCTGTAGAGGGCTGTGTGTGTAAATATCTTTCAGCAAGGAGCCATTCACATTGTATGCAATAGCATCTATGTCTGCTAAGTATTTTTAAAGGAGAGCATAATCCAAATACAGATCAAACTGTTTGTATTGTTGTACATCAAAAAAACTTATTTTCACAAACATGTGGAGAATTCCTGTCTGTGTTGTGTCATCTACACAAATGATGTGGATGCTAATGTTGTTGCATATATTTATGTGTTGGAACAAAAACATCTAAATCAGTGATGAAAAGTGTTAATGACAAGATTATATGTTCTCTTTGTTTGCTAGGAAGAAGGAAAAATCTTCTAAAATACAAAAATGTAAAGATACAGTCTTGTGTATGTGACATACAACATAAACTATTTTAAGGGATTAGTTTTTGGTGCTTCCTTATGGCTTGCAGCCATTACACTTCCTTAATGAACATTTCAGCTCCTCTAATTTGCCCTAAAAAACAAACAGGGCATCATCACTTCATGTACGAATGTTACTGCATACATTTAGGTCAAACTGAAAATTTTCTTGGAGTCAGAAGCCATGATGCATGTATACGTGTGCACTTCTACATGAGATTTTCCCTTTTACTCATCTGTGTCTACAACAAGATTTACTGGGGTAGAAATTCCAAAATTCCATTTACACTTTTTTTTTTTTTTTTTTTTTTTTGGTCATGAAGGACACATGAATCCTAAATTGACTCTTAGAATCTGAAGATATCAGCTTTTTAGAATTGTTTGACAATAATAATGCCAAGTTTCCTTCCTTAGATATCTTAATTTCACTCAAGCAAAATTTAGTGTATCTCTTACACTAATTGAGGGTCCATCAAGCTGACAGTCAAAATAATCACACATTACAGAGATTACAATAGGCCGTTACTGGCCCTGGTGACACAACATGTTTCATTAGTAAGCTTTCTGTCACATGTTGGTAGATATTCTGCCCTTAAAATTGAAAAGTCCCTCAGTAATGGAATTAGACTTATGTTGTCAGTCACAATAGCCAATAAATCAACTCTATCCATAATCTTGACTCAAATATGATTTTATTTACCTGAATATGCAGGCCACTTAAAAAAAAAAGTCACTATTTTGTTTTGTTTTGTTTTGTTTGTTTGTTTGTTTATTTGTTTTCCTTGTGTATTTTGGTTAATTCAAAAGAACAATAAATTTTAAATTTTGAAGCATCAGCTTCTATAATAAATTCATGTATTAATTTATATCTTTAATTATAAAGTATTAATTTATTACTTTTATATATTAATATATTGATTATCTCAAATATAGCACTGCCAAAAGTAGATTTCAGCTACATAGTTCATTCATATTGTGGTATCTCACATCTCTACATAAGCGGAACTCCACTTCTTGATGCCTCAAGTATGGGTAACATATGACTTATATTGGTTTTGTACCTGACATTTATTTGTTTCTCTTCTCTGACAAGTTGAGAAAATGATGTATCTTGTCTTGTCTCAACCCACACAACTCAAAATCCATCTTACACAACTGGAGAAACATGTTTCTTTTTTGTCATATACATGATTCACCTATGATAAATTTAGATATTTGTGGATGAGATTATACCCAGTATCTTGTTCAGTGTACACTGTATTTTTTCTTTTGCCCAAAGCCTTTAGAGTGTACAGGATAGATGCTGAGTTCAGTAGTTATTTTGGTTCCTTCAGATTTTGTAACAGTATCTTGCTTTTGACAGTTCATATACAAGTTGTGACAATTCAGCCAGGTATACCACTAGTGATGTTCTTAGTGAGCTAGTGAGTAGCTTGACCACTGTTGAAGATACCTTTTTCATACATCTTGCCAAGAAACAGTAGATTGCATTTCAGAAGAGTCAATGAAATTTAGGTTAGACTAGTGGAGGTTAGCATTAAAATTATTTTGAAGACTTCAACAGCAGCATAGAGAAAAGAACAGTATGCGTTCAGATGATAATAGAGAGAAACACAATTATGCATCCAGAATATGCAGAAATGTCAGAATTATACTCTCTTCCCTTCATCGAAACAGGATTCAGTAACTATTGTAAAAATCAGCAATTCTGAGTGTCAAAAGTCAGAATTGCTGCCTGTGGTATCATTTGTCTCACTAAAGAAGACAAAATAGGGCCCAATTAACTCATGTTATCTTTAGTCAGAGTCAGGAGATCACTCAAGCAGAAATCACGTAGCTTTTGTGTAGAGGCTGGATTGCTAAACTCAAAGCAATTGTTCACCTTGTTCATCTTAATCTGTCCTAGCAGGAGTAGGGTGTTATGAATGCTAGAAACAGCAGTCTTGGGAAAGAATTGAGAGAACCATCCCTTTAAATTTATCTTTTACATTTTATTTATATATTTATGAAATATCTCAGATGTCTTAGTTAATATGTGAAGATGTTAATTGCTGATAAACTTAATATATGCAAACTATTTTATTGTTTTGTTTTAAATTAGAATAACATTATTAATTGACCCGAGCTTCCTAATTTGTCTTTCCATCACTAATCTGTAGCCTTTCAGAAAAACAGTGTCACCATTCTCTCTCGATGTTCCTAAAATGCTATTAAATTCTATCAAACTCTTAATTTTAGCGATTCACCAACTTCCTTTTCTGTGAAGCTGTACTGCAACAAAGGCCAAAACCAGCAACCATCCTCCTGGCCAAGATTTAACCATGCTGGTCTAAGTGAACCTTCATTTAAATTTTTCCCCAAACCCAAAATTCAATAGCTGAAGTAGACTGAAACTGCAGAAAAAGTTCTGGCCACAAGAACTGTGAGAAGAACAAAAATGGGGCCATATTGCTCTAAAGCAGAAGAGGAAAGAAGAGATTTGTCTGACTGCTTTTTGGCAGGAAAACGTTGGATGGGCTCAGTCTCCCCTCCTGCCTCAATATGTATACTCTCCAATTCAGTAATGTTCTAATTAAAATCTGTTTGGAAAAAAATGCCAAATGAACATAGGCTGTTAAAGTGAATAATTGACAATGTCTTTGTGATTGATAGTCTATTGATGAAACCTGCAATTCACATCTTTCTACTGGTTTTCAGTCATTTTCACAGCCATCTGGTTCAAGTTATGTTTTTAAATACTCTTACTCCAAGTTAGTCCAAGTAAGACAATTTTCAGGTATACTGCTCTGAAGAAGAGAGAGAAAAACAGTCTACATGGTATCTAAAATGCTGTTATTATTTTACATGTTTATACTTTAAATATAATTGAAGTTTTGTGTAAGCTCAGAGTAGTTATATTTAATTTTACCATATCATGCTATATAACTTTATATAAAAGCTTAGTATATTTTTGAACAATATCACCTGGAAATTCAATACTTCAAATAGTTTTGAAGCAATAAACTGATGTATAGCTTGAAAATTAAACTGAAGTTTTTTCTGAAACCTATATAGCCACAGAATGACTGTTTTATACACTAAGCATTTACCCATGTAGACAAAGGGAAGTTATATTCAGAAAGCACCACAAAGGAAAATAAAACAACAACATGTAGATCCTGTCTTTTGCCTAGCAAAAAATTAAAAAGATTTTCCAATTTAAGGGCAGGTTTATGTGTGCTGCAGTTGCTCAAAGCAGTTTTTCTTTTTTATGTATTTACTATGTAAAAAATCATTTTTGCTGCTGCAGTTCAATGTAAAATAAAAAATTTTCTGGATGGCCTGGTTAGTGTCATATTTATTAATATGACTTTACACTTTCAATTACAAGGTTAAGGTTATAAATATTCCCTGAACAGTATGTATTTGATATAAAGTTTTACAGACCAAATGCATTATTAATAATATTCTGGGTGATTTTTTTGTTATGTTCAGCTGACTGATTTATCAGGATAGGTTTAAGGAAAGCACACCACATTTTTGGGAAAAAATACAAAATAGAAATAAGACATTACATTTGCATCTACAAGTTTTCTACTGAAATCATGAAAAATCTACTTAAGTTTGGTACATTTTGGGAGAACACTGTGATCTGAATATATTCAAAACAGACCTGTATGTATGTCAAAGGAGATATCTGCTCCAGTTGTACTGGGAGTATTCCATCCTTGGACAATAGAAACGAAAAATTACTTTTGTTATCACTGCACTTCACAGCTGTCAGGGCTTGCTGTGCAAACAGGATCAAGCATGGGAATTGAAAGTGGAGGTATTATCTCTTTTTTGAAGAATAAGACATTAGTTTCACAAGTACATATTTTCACACACACACACACACACACACAAAATCTTGGCTTTCTTGTCACACTGAAAAGTAGTCTGCTTCTTTATAGAGCTGCAAAGCATTGTACTCATGCCTGTTACCAACAGAAAAAATTGAGTCATGTGCTTGAATGTTCCTCAGGTAGGTGCTGGTAGCACACGAGAACTGACAAGAAATATCAAAATAGTTATAGGAAGTAAATTCAAGTTTAGGGCAAATTGTGATTAATTTTTTTTTTTTTTTTTTTTTCAGACCTCTAGACATCGCTTGAGCTATTTTCTCTCTAACTGAAATTTACCATGGCACTGTTGTGACAACCTTGAAGCACTCCCCCCACCCTTAGCAGAACAGAGGACCTTGTTATGCCTTAAACGTCTGGTTTTTGTTACTTTGGGAGGAAGAGATAGATGACACCTCATCTTATCTTTCCCGAAGTTTTATGGCCATGAAGACTTTTGGTTGTCTCCAAGACTGGTGCTACAGGCAGGGCTTTGGATTGTTTGATAATGGTTGGTTTTATAAGACTCCAGTCCGGACAGTGTCACGCAGGAAAGGTTTATCTCGCAAGGGCAAAAGGATGCTGGGGCAGGAATTAGCTGGGCTCATTTGGAAAGCTTTAAACTAGGCTCGAAGGGGGATGGGATTGCAGCTGGGCTTGTCCCAGTGGGGCAGCATTCTAAAACTGATGAGGACCAGGTGGCCTCCTATGCCCCTTGGGAGAAATTGGTGTGCTCTGCTTGCTCCCTGAAATGCCTGTACACCAATGCGCGCAGCATGGGGAATAAGCAGGAGGAGTTAGAATCCTATGTTCGGTCAGGAGATTATGATCTGGTGGCAATTACAGAAACATGGTGGGACAGTTCACATGACTGGAATGTGGTCATGGATGGCTATGCCCTTTTCAGGAAAGACACACCAGCCAGGCGTGGTGGTGGAGTTGCTCTCTATGTGAGAGAGCAACTACAATGTACTAAATTCTGCCCAGGAGCGGATGACGAGCGAGTTGAGAGTGTATGGGTCAGGATCAAGGGGCAGGCTGGCAGGGGTGACACTGTTGCGGGCGTCTATTACAGCCCACCAGATCAGGCTGAGGAAGTTGATGAGGCCTTCTATGGGCAGCTGAGAGTGGCCTCACAGTCACAGTCTCTGGTTGTTGTGGGTGATTTTAACTTCCCTGATGTTTGCTGGAAGGACCATTCAGCCAGCCAGCCACAGTCCAGGAGGTTCCTCCAGTGCATTGATGATAACTTCCTCATGCAGATGGTGGAGGAGCCGACTAGGAGAGGTGCCCTGCTGGATCTCATCCTCACTAACAAGGAGGGTCTGATCGAAGCAGTAAAGGTTGAGGGCTGCCTGAGTTGCAGTGACCACGAGATGATGGAGTTCAGCATCTTGTGTGTCAGGAACAGAATAGCAAGCAGAATTGCAACCCTGGACTTTAGCAGGGCAAACTTTGGCCTTTTCAAGCAATTGCTGGGGGAAATCCCATGGGCAAGACTGCTTGAAGGAAAAGGGGCCCAAGAGAGCTGGATTGCATTCAGAGATTGCTTCTTCCATGCTCAGAATCAGAGCATCCCCACACGTAGGAAGTCAAGGAAGGGAGCCAGGAGGCCTGCGTGGTTGAATAGGGATCTGTTGGGTATGCTCAAGCAGAAGAGGAATGTTTACAGGTCATGGAAGCAGGGACTGGCCACTTGGGAGGAATATAAGGCTGCTGTTAGAGGATGTAGGAAGGCAGCTAGGATAGCCAAGGCCTCCTTAGAATTACAGCTGGTGAGAGGGGTCAAGGACAGCAAAAAGAACTTTTTCAAATACATAGCAGATAAAACTAATACCAGAGACAATGTAGGCCCACTGATGAACGGGGTGGGTGCCCTGGTGACAGAAGATACAGAGAAGGCAGAATTACTGAATAACTTCTTTGTCTCTGTCTACTCTGCCGGAGGCTGTCCTGGGGAGCCCTGTACCCCTGAGATCCTGGATGAAGCCAGGTCAATGGAGGAGTTTGCTTTAGCCGATGAGGACTGGGTTAGGGAGCAATTAAATAGTCTGGACATCCATAAATCCATGGGTCCAGATGGGATGCATCCGCGGGTGCTGAGGGAGCTGGCTGAAGTCATTGCTGGACCGCTCTCCATCATCTTTGCCAAGTCTTGGGAAACGGGAGAGGTGCTTGAGGATTGGAGGAAAGCAAATGTCACTCCAGTCTTCAAAAAGGGCAAGAAGGCGGACCCGGGTAATTATAGACCGGTCAGCCTCACCTCTGTCCCTGGGAAAGTAATGGAACAGCTTATCCTTGGTGCCATCTCAAGGCATATCAAGGATAAGAGGGTTATTAGGGGCAGTCAGCATGGCTTTACCACGGGTAAGTCATGCTTGACCAACCTCATAGCCTTTTATGAGAATGTAACAAGGTGGATGGATGATGGCAGAGCGGTGGATGTGGTCTACCTTGACTTCAGTAAAGCCTGTGACACAGTCTCCCACAGCATCCTCACAGCTAAGTTGAGGAGGTGTGGTCTAGACAATAGAGTAGTGAGGTGGGTTGCAAACTGGCTTAAGGAGAGAAGCCAGAGAGTGGTAGTCAATGATGTGGAGTCTAGTTGGAGGCCAGTATCTAGTGGAGTGCCTCAGGGGTCAGTACTGGGGCCAATATTTTTCAATATATTCATTAACGATTTAGACGAGGGAATAGAGTGTACTATCAGCAAGTTTGCTGATGACACTAAGCTGGGAGGAGTGGCTGAAACGCCAGAAGGCTGTGCTGCCATCCAGCGGGACCTGGACAGGCTGGAGAGTTGGGCGGGGAATAACCTGATGAAATTTAACAAGGGAAAGTGTAGAGTCTTGCATCTGGGCAGGAACAACCCCAGGTTCCAATATAGGTTGGGAAATTACATATTAGAGAGCAGTGTAGGGGAAAGGGACCTGAGGGTCCTGGTGGACAACAGGATGACCATGAGCCAGCACTGTGCCCTTGTGGCCAGGAAGGCCAATGGCATCTTGGGGTATATTAGAAGGGGGGTGGTTAGTAGATCGAGAGAGGTCCTCCTTCCCCTCTACTCCACCCTGGTGAGACCCCATCTGGAATATTGTGTCCAGTTCTGGGCCCCTCAGTTCAAGAAGGACAGGGAACTGCTGGAGAGGGTCCAGCATAGGGCAACAAAGATGATTAAGGGAGTGGAGCATCTCCCGTGTGAGGAAAGGCTGAGGGAGCTGGGTCTCTTTAGTTTGGAGAAGAGGAGACTGAGGGGTGACCTTATTGATGTTTATAAATATATAAAGGGTGAGTGCCATGAGGATGGAGCCAGGCTCTTCTCGGTGGCAAACAACGATAGGACAAGGGGTAATGGGATCAAGCTGGAACACAAGAGGTTCCACTTAAATTTGAGAAAAAACTTCTCAGTGAGGGTGACAGAGTACTGGACCAGGCTGCCCAGGGAGGTTGTGGAGTGTCCTTCTCTGGAGACATTCAAAACCCACCTGGACATGTTCCTGTGTGACCTCACCTAGGCGTTCCTGCTCCAGCAGGGGGATTGGACTAGATGATCTTTTGAGGTCCCTTCCAATCCCAAACATACTGTGATACTGTGATACTGTGGAAGATAAGGACAAGATAAGTGTTGCTGTGAAAGGCCTCATGGTCTAATTGGGATGATAGAGATGAACCATCTGTTGGACAACCAATTACCAGAAGAAACCACGAACCAACAGCTACCCCTGACGGGCAAGACAACTCACTTCTGGTCAATACCGTGAACTTTCCCCTAGTTTGAAGACCCCAGATCCATTTTCAGAAGAGTCTTCTTAATTAGCATGAAGACCGAGCAGAGGGAGGAGACGAACCGTCTTCTCCTGTCTCACATGTAAATGAACTGGGTTATAAAAAAACCTCACGTATGATACGGGTTGGCGGCGTGTAAATCTTCAACGCGTCCCCCTCCAGAGGTTGTCATGAGACCGATGTACCTGTGGAGTGGTGATATCTTATTCTCCCTCTCTGTCTCTCTCTCTCCCTTTCTCTTTCTGATATCTTAGTTTTCCTCTTCTCTCTCTGTCTTCCTTTTCCTTAAACATATAAATATCATTTTATGTTCTGCTGCTGAAGTCTTGTTAAGTTTTGCATTACAGTTTACTAATTGTTGCCAATCGACTGTTTTTAGAAGGGTTTTTGCTGTCAAAGTATTGATAAGTTTTGTGGTACTATAACATACTTTTACCAAGTCACTGATTGCTGTAATTTGTATACCACCCTGTGCTTTTAGTAAATTCATAATTGGACCCCCGAAGTGATTGTCTGTCATTCACTTCTCATTGCTGCATGGAATTACCTGGAGTTAATTCACACCTGATCTCAGCTGTCGAGTCAGGGCATGTGTCACGTTCAGAGTTAGCTCATCTCTCATCCCATCTGTTGGGATGGGACAACTGTATCAGTGAAACGCTAGTAGTTATTGTACAATATTTGAATAGATTTTTTTTAAATGGAATTACTTAGGACAAGGTAAAGAAGAAAGAAAAATATTTACAAAGAGCACCAATAAATAATTTTTAAATAATATGGAAGATGTTACAAAATAATACAGAAATATGTTACAAAGATACCTCTAATTACAAAGGTAAATGAAAAACAACAGTAGAAATATTAGAGAAAGAAATTTTAATGTTATCTCTAGAAATGTGTGTATTTTTGGAATTCTATAAAAAAAAAAATCCTTGTTTTCTAAGCAAAGATTCACCTGGTTGTCTGACTGAGTATAGATTAAATGCAGGATTTTCAAATTTACAAATGTCACTTGTTTATACACTTTCCATTCTGTATAATTCATTTTTCATCCAAAGGGGAAAGTAATTTGGTTCCTGTTAACCTAACTGCAACATCTTTTTTCCCCAACTGGTTGATATATAATCAAATAATTTCTAACACATTATCAGGCATTTATAGAAAAATAAAGAAATTAAGGAAAGTCCTTATAAAACAATAGATGAGAAGAACAGTAAAGTATATCATAAAGAAATATTTGGTGTTACTACTCCTCTTTTATAGTTGAAGTAAGTAATAGTTGACCTTTTATTTGTATGGGTTATGAGCAGTGCTTTTACATCACACTTCTTTGCAACTTACAGAGTGATTCCTTGAGCTGAAGAGGTATCACAGCATCTGGGATACCAGAGAGAGATGGTGTCCATGTTGTCACCTTGTCATCTTTCTTGTCCTATGCAAAGGATGTTCTGCCCCTGGAATCTTCATACCTCAACACATGCACATTGGCAACCTGTGGTTCAGACTGGTCTAACTAACAAGTGCTATAGACTCTTACAAAAACTGTACTTATTAACATGAAAAGCTATAAAATGCCAGTTCTTGCAGCAGGTGAAAATAAAAAAACAACACATCATGAAAAGAGCTGAGCCGGACTAAGACACTGAGACCTGATGTTAGAGAATTCTTAAAATTACTGTTTCTAGACATAATGATTGTCCAGTGTTTCATGGGTCAGACAGATCTTCAAATGGCATTTCAGGACACCTAATTTAGACACCTGATCTGAAAAAACCTCTCTTTTTGTCCCTTCTGATTGCTGAAAAAAACCCTCTGGGAACACTCTCCTTTGGTCAAGTTGTTCTTTGAAGGTATTTCTGTTTAATTTAATTTGACCTAAAAGATAATAATAGCTAGATACTTCTTCTAGCAGCAACTCTTCATCCATCGAATAAAGCTGTTGATGCCATATTTTTCAGGAGTATCTGAATGTAAATAGCAGTGTTTCTTCAGAATTAATTAATTTTATTAAATCACGCATTGGTTTTGATCATGATGCATTTTTCTCACATTTGCTTTAAATATGAGTGCAATTGAACCTGGCCAATCATGGCTAATTAGTATTCTGGCTGTGTAGAAGTGATACATAATTCTGCAGTGCACTGCCAACTTGATTGAACAGTACACTTTTTAGCTGAGAATAGGTAAAGTATTCTTCAAATTGCATGAGTAATCTGAATAAGATTTAATAAGCTTGGACAGTCATTTCTGTAGGAATGAGTTTGAGAATACTCTTAAATGATATTACTTCGAACACCTCTTCATCTTCCAGTCTATGTTCAAAGTTATATCAATGATAGGAAAAGTGTGCTAATCATGATACGACAACAGAAATATTTATTCACACATTGTCAACTGAATATAAGAGTAAAGAACTGGAAGTTTTGCTGGAAGTTCAGTGCAACCACTACCACAACAGGCACCTAATTTGTGGGTTCTTTCATAAACTTATGAATTTCCACGATAAAAATAGAAAAACTATTAGTTGGCAGCACTGCTGGAAAGCAAATAGAAAACTTCATCTTCTGCTGGATAGAAATATTTTGATTTACAGCTTGAATGCATTCGCAGTATGTTTCTACTCAGTTTCTTTTGTGCCAACGGTGCCCTTCAACTTAAATAACTCACTCTTTTCTAATTTTTACCCCCCAGTGTGTTTAAAGAGAGCAGTCATATTCTCTTTCACTGTTTGTTTTGTTAGGTAAAATAAGTCTTTTTCATTCATTCTCCATTTATAAGATGGACTGTCAATTCTCCTGCTGAGACGCAGGGTATGATTAGCTCAAGAACTGTGCTACTGCAGCTGCACAACTTCTGAGTGGCACTTGGGTTGAATCTGCCTGGCTGGAAGCATGTGAATATATATGTCCACCTATGTGGGCTATCCTTTCTTAGCCTTTTCTGTATCTCAGTTTGAATTAATCTTTAATGAAGATATATGGCCAGAATTGCGAAAGAATCAGTGTTTGAAGGATGAATAGAACATGTGAGCAAGGACTGATTTAAGCCTACTGAAAGAATGGGTTGTCATGATATTTGCCTGGTTTAAATAAGCGCTTAAAAACATTTTATTTCTGAGTGGAATTTTGAAATTACTTGCTCTCATGAAGAATTTATGCAATGGATGAAATTAAGCAAGAAAATCATAATTCTGAAATCAATTTTACTATAATCTGAGGCTGCAATGTGATCCAAGCTCTTTCCTCTGCGGGAGGAAATGACTGCAGGATTTTTAATGTATAACATAGTGGTACATATGTCAAAAAATCAAAGTGAAAGTAATTAGAAACAAGAAAGAATATTTTCAAATAGCCATAGTATGCTTTCAATAAAAGGCGATATAGAGCTCATAGCTTGATGTTGAATAATTTGATTTATGTGGAGATGGAAGTCAGGTATTACTTTTTTTATTCCTTTTATGGCCACTTGTTTTCCTAAAATTATAATCTCCATATTGAAATCCATATTTAGAAGGTATAAGTTCCAAGTCTTTCTTTTCAAATTGCAAAACTTTTATTCACTTCACTCTTAGGCAGCCAGATTAACTACACTCTTTCTATTTCCCTTCTTCTAAACCAAAATCAGTGTTGCCTGAGTTTTGCTGAAAAGTTTTTTATCTGGGAGAATAACAGAATGAAACGAATGCTAGTTATGAAAGGTTTGGCCTACAAATTGATTTCTTTTCATTTCAAGAGGATTTGGAGTGGAAAGGACCCAAGTAATAATATCTGAGTTTCTCCCTTCCTGCACCTGAATGCTCAGCAATATTGAGCTAAGTATAAGAATCTATTATCTATTTAACCTCAGTTTCAGAAAATGTGTCTTTCTAACCTGTGGATAAAGTAAACGACATTAAAGTAATGCTTGAGGGAGCAGAAGGGTTAATAAGCTTCTGACATTTAAATTTCACATAGAGTGGACTTTCAGAGCAGTTCTAGGCAGTTCGTTAAAAAGCAATATTGCCACCTTGGAGAAAATTTTGCTTCCAGTAGAGATTATATCACATATTTGTAGTTTTTAACACAGTTGATGGGAGAGGTAAAGGAAGTGGTGAATGGGATGGCCCTATCAAATAAAAATACTCTTGGTAACATTAGTCCAACGAGGACCCTCCATTTTTATGTACTTCAGTATCACAAAACTTGTTTTAGAGACTGATCTCTGTATTTCTGTGCTAGAGTTATACAAGCACTGTCATAGATGTGTATGTAGTTACTTGGAAAAGCTTGAAAGATAACAGTAATTTCTATTTTATTCCTAAATCCCACATAGTAAACAACTTAGATTATTTTTTTTCTTTTTCTTTTTTCTCTCTCTCTCTTTTTTTTTTTTTTTTTTTTTTTTCCCCCCAATTGTGAGACAATAATGTGTGAAGCCTTGATTTGTTATACTTACATACTGTTAGGACTCCCCTGAAGCAACATTTCCAGAAACATCTGTCTTTGTTAATTGGGAGCTGTTGACTCAATCTAAATGTGCATACATGGAGGAAGGGTAGAGATGAAAGAGGAACAGTAAGGAGTGAAAAATATTATGAGTGTAACATCTCTTTCCATTAAATGCAGTTTTATATTTACTACTCACTCAGCAGTGGTCTGTGACACAGGGTTATTACTGTACAAATTACCATTCAGTTAGCAGAGACTATTGCTTTATGACAAGATGTTCTAATAGCAGTGCATTGTCATAATGTCATTGTAAAGCTTAGAGATGGATTTGACAGATGCAATTTCTTTCTGGAGACATATGATAATAAGAACAACCTATGTGTTATGTGGTGTAAAAAATCATAGTAGCCAAGGTCTTCAGCTGACACAATGACACTGACAGAAATATAACGTAGATTTGTATAGAGATAGTAAAATGAAAAAATCTTGATAGGATAAACCTGTGAATGAATTTTTCGGGCAAGCCAAGGTGATATTTGTTTTGGTTTTTTTTATATCATGCCTTAATATCTAACATACTGTTAGAATTCAAGGTATCTGGTGAACTACTCCAAGTTGTGACAGAAAGTGTGATCACTGGCAAATAAACAAAAGACTTCTGTAAGTCTACAATAACAAATTATATGAAATGGTACCTAGATTTCCAGAGCCTGTTACAGGATTAAAACTACTGAAACAAATAGGTGACTTTGCATGTTCTTCATGTTGGACGTAGGATACTTATCTAACAAACAAATATTTTCCTTTTGGCTTAAAGAAAATACAGTGTTATTAAAAATAAGGTGAGAAGAAATGGAGGATTTTTTTTCTAGGAGGTGGATATGAGGAATCTATAGTTTTCAGCAGCAGCATGCTATGAGTCAAAAGGGAGAAAAGAAAGTAGTGTTTGAATATTTCATTTAATTTAAATAGTTTCATAAGAACAAATTCACTGATTTTTCTGATTTGTCTCTGATTCTACCTTGGTGTTACAGGTCTTAATAATGAAATATTATTTTTAAATGCCTACAACTACTTTTTATTTTGACAATAACACATAACCAGTGGTAAAACTCTTTATAAAAATTACAACAAACCATTACATCAAAGACAAAGTGACTTTGGACAACTTATTTGTATGATAAAGAGATTATAATGAATGACCTACCTACATTTTAAGTGTGAATTGAGGTTTGTGTCAAATAGTCTAAGATTACTCTGCATAATTTAATAAGCTTCTTATAGACGCATTGTAATTAATTTTAGTTTCTTTGCTTCTATTACAATGAACTAACCTTTTGTTTGGCAGAAAGGTCTTTGTGGACATTTCCAAATAGTGTATTTGCCTGTCTGAGACAGAGAGATATTTATCATGGTATTCTTGGATGCTGAATATAATATTGTTTTGCAAATTTTTTCCTATTAATTCATTGTGTAACAGTAAGTACATCTGGATTTTTTGAAGGTGTAGCTTGATTGTTTTCAAGAGGGAGACATAGGAGAGATTTTAGCATTGTTCATTATGCTTCATTCTCTGAGGAACTGAAACAGGATTAGCTGAAATAACTGGGAAGAGATGGAAAAATATCAAGGTTTTTTTTACAGGTGTCGCAAAATGACACTTCTGACTGAAAAGCCAAACTTGTTGAAAGGTTTAGCATTGCTTTTTTGGTTCACATCGATGCTAGAATTGTTTGAGTAAAAATTCAAGGACTTTTAAAGAAGAAAACATTTTTTTTACCTCACTTTGGGAAAAAGCTAATATAAAAAGACATAATAAAAATTGGATATTGAGGTAGATAACCACTGTGAGAAATTTCAGTTCAAATACAGGAATTCTGGCAACGTATAAACACTTGGAAATATAATCATACACTGCAGAGATCCAGCCTAATTTTTAATCATAGTGATTCTAACAGCCTCAGGCCTTCTGTGCTATATTTACTATAGTGCTTTACACATTCTAGGTTTGAAAATCTCTAAACACAAGTTAAGAAAGTTCATTCTAATGGAAGAGAATTAAGTTTCTTATATTAATTTTACAGATTTTAAACCATAATTCTGAATTCTTTGTCCCTGAAAGTCAAATAGCTCTTGTATGGTGGTTTATATGAAAGTAGGATTGTGGTAAGCAAACTATGTGATCCAAAGAACAACACAGAATTCTTCAAATAATCATGGATAGCAGTGATGATTGATGACAACAGTTTAAATGTGAACAACTTGCAACACACCTTTTTTTTAGCAATGATATTTTCATGCAATGATACATTAAAAGAGAATACTCCATAAAAATACTTAAATTTAACGAACAGAAAATCAGTTTTAAAGCATTATACTGATTTGCTGGAGGCTGTTTTGATGAGTCAGTTTTATAGAGTGGCAACTCGTGTGTACTTAAATTACCAAATATTTTATGGTTATATACGTAATCATTTTTTCATACATACTATGTTAAGTTAGGTTCAGTTAAATGTTTGCCGTGATTTAGGGACATAGTTGGCATAAGTAAATGCTATGCAATACTAATAAGATTTTTTCTAACCTGTAGTGTGATTTCAAGTAGTATCTTAGGATACAGTACGCTGATTGCCATGTTTAAAGGGGAGGAATTACCTCCTCTTAACTATTTCATCTGGTTGTTGTTGTTGTTGTTTGTTTGTTTGTTTGTGTGGGTTTCCCCCCTCCTCCCAAAGATATTATACTAATGAAAAACAAAATTATATTTGTACTTTGTGTGGAATTCAGTTCTAGACAGACACCTTAGCTGATCAGCTGACCAGAAAGTGCATCTCTATTCGGAGTGAGCTTACCACTAATTATAAATGAAATTTACAGAGCTAGCTTTTAGGTTGACGCCAGCATTTCGTTGTCTTCATCTTGACTGGAATCCCAACTTGTTTAGAAAGCTTCTGTTATCAACAGAAACTCAGATTGTCTTAATAGATTGCTTTCTGATTTGAATAATGTGCTTTTTAGCAATTTAGCAATTTTTGCAAAATGTCAAGAAAAACTTCTATAGATTAATGGAATAATTCTTATAAAGGCAAGAAAAATGCAAACAAATCTCCTCTTCACTAGCATCATTTAGTGTGATACAGTTCTCCTCATTTGATGAGCTCAAAAAATGATTTTTTTTTTTTTTAAATTAATCTTGTAGGTAAACTTACGTTTTAACTGCAGCTGCATATTTGCTGAATTTAAAGCATCTTGAATCTTCTCAGTTGGGATTTTTGCCTTTAGGAAGCTGTGCTGATTAAAATAAATTGTCAATAGAGTGGCTACATTGATGCCATCTGTTATGATCATTTTTCTGCCAGCTAATAGGTTGTTCGAACCTGTTCCGAAATGCTCAGGTGCTAAATAATAATTGGTTGGCTGTAATTGGGCAATGAATGAAATAATAAAAGTTATATCTTTTCTTTATCTGTGTATTTCTTTGTGCCACCAGTGAGGCATGGTAGACAGGCCTCCTTTCTTTGGATGACACCTCTTGAAAGTGATATGCCAAAAATGAAGATTCGAACACATTTTGTACATTTGATTGTCAGAACCACAGGTTGCATTACATCAGCTGGCTGAGAAATCAATGATCTAAAGATTACTTAAACTGTTAAAATTCATGGGCAGTATGTGCACTGGGAAATAAATGAAAAGCTAAGCCATGAATACAAAGCTTTTGTAACACATTGTATACCTATGCACAAATAAAAGTTTTTGCTGAAAACCTGTCTCTTTTAGGTTCAATAGAATTTCTTTAGTGAAGATTTCTTTTTACAGAAATAGAGATAGAGGGAATGTTGAGAGACAAATTACAAACACGTTTTAAGTCCTTAGCCTATTCAGAGTTATCTTCCTCATTAGGTTAAAAACCTTGGTCAAATTCTCCTTTCAGCATAAAAATGAGATAAAATGTTTTTGTTTGTTCGGGATTGTGTTTGGCTAACTTTGGATGGATTAAGAGGAGTCAGTTATGAGCTCTTTATAGAGAAAACTTACGATTTGTGCTCTTTCTATAATTAGAAGTTGCTAGTGAATAGTTTGCATCCCAAATATGTCCAGTTCATCTCTAGCAGCTCTCACACTGCTTTTTCTTTTTGACTGGCTTCTATTACTGTATCCAAAGGCATTTATGGAAACATCAGCATTGATGGACTAACTCTTCCACTGACTGCAGTATTTTGAACTGTGCTTTTGCTTTGAATGATGGATACTGTTGTGAGTCAGATGGATTGAAAAATGCTGAACAGGCAGTATCTAGCAGAAACCTCTTGTTTTCACAGTTGAAATTATCAAGTATATGCACTGATATCTTTGTCTTTTTTTTTTTTTTCCACTTAAGAACAAAAGTAAAAGGAAATACCCCACTAGGTGGCCAGAAGTGTCAGCACCAATTTATAGTAAAGGAAAATATACCAGAAAAATGTCTTTCTGACTCATACAACATTCTCTCTACAATATTGTGTTTGTTCTGAAAAGTTCTGCTTGACTGCTGATTTGAAGAGCTGAATGAGAAGTTTTCTATGCTGTCAACTTTCCCCCTTGTTAAGCCACCAGACAATTTGCTGTAGGTTATTCCTTATATAGGCTTTCACTGTAAATGGTGTTGTATTGAGAAAGGACTAACATTTAGACCCAGTCAGACTGTGTAGAGGGTGTTAGTATGTTGTGCTCAGAATAAGAAGAAAATTTTGGGACTCAGGGAGGCAAAGCCAGAAATCAATCTTTTATTGTTTAAAAGATCCTGGATCTTGTAAAATTTACCTGATTTTGTCAAGACCATGATAATGTATCTGGTTTGATTTTGTCCTAACAATGGTCATCCTCATTGCATAGTAGCCATAGTTCTTTCTTCTTATTATTGTTTTTATGACAGTTACCATGTTTAATCTACTAGTGATATTAGAAGTTCTTATCTATTTCTTCAGTTTTTAAATTTTCTTTTACTACATTTCCAGTTTATTTGTGGTGATGGGCCATGAACACATATACACCTTTCTCACCACATTGTGTCATCTAGCATATTTTTAAATTTAGCTCGCTAACTATATATTGAAAATCTCAGGGATTGAATGAATATTATGTGCAATACATTTAATAATAACAAAAGTTTTATTCACTTCCCTGTGTTGCAATAATGATGTTCTATTTATAAAACATAAAAACCAGAAAATGTGTGTGGCAAAATTATATGTTTCAGTAACACAAAATCTGCCACACCTAAGAGATTTGTATACTAAATGAGTTTTTTCATTTGTTTAAACCTTTCATTTAAAATAATATTGCTGGACACAAGCTAAGAGGTTAAGTTAGACATTCTAATTGCTTAGATTATTCTCAGCTCAAGTCCCTTGGTGGGCTTTTTTAATCCTAGACTACTTTCTGGAAGAGAAGGGAAGTTAGGCTACATAATTTCTATGACAGGTCAAAATAACAGTGTTTTTGCATTCCTAGAGCATGTAAAATACCATCAGGTGTTAACTTATTCTGTCACCTTCCTTTTAATATTATCTAAGTTATCTAAGTTTTATTCATAGAAAAAAATAAGTTTGTAACAAAAGCAGTGGCATCATAAATCTCTGAAATAAAATTAAATAAAATTCAGGATTATAAAAGTTATTCCTTCTTTATTGTTATTATTTGATAATTTCATTTATCTCCAGCCTTTGCCTTCTCTCTATGAAAATTCTTAGTTGTACACATCTCTGTGAGAATCAAACTTTTATTATTATTTAAATACTTTATTAGAAAAGTAAAATATCTCATGTATAAATCAAAAATACAAGGCTGAATATCCAGGAACCATGTAAACAGTACTTTCAGTCTTCCTTTGTGTGGAAAGTACTGATGTTTATAAAAAAATACATTTATTTATTTTTCAAATATGTTAAATTTAAGTATACCTTATAGCTTCTATTAGGTACTAATACTGAATAAGCAACTTTTCAAAATCTATTGTATTGTGAAAATGATATGATATTATTCCAAAATCAACGTATGATACTTGATGCACTTAAATTTTTGAAAATCTGCTGCAAACATTGATATCTCTCTTTGAAATTAAATGTAGTTTAATCAGATTCTGCAGTTAGAGAATGGTTAATTTTCAAGCGTGTTATTCTGGTCATAGTGATTAGCCTTTTTCAACTGCCAAATTCAATAAAAAAATTATAAGTTTGATGCCACATATGTTCCAATAGCAATCATTTCAAAACAGTGATGATTCAATAGCGACATGCAGATGTTATTGTTTAAACATATTGCATGATAATAAGTGATGAAATATTTATTCTCGCTTTGAAGATCCAGGAAGGTCTAGTAAGGAATTTCATAAAAACTTACCTTCTATATATATTGCTGACTATGAGGTAAAAAATACAATAACCATTGGAGGATAGATGTTGCTAAAACAGAGTAGCCCTTTTAAGTACCCTATTAAAATGAATTTCTATAACCATTTCTGATGTTACATCATCAGTCTGAGCTTTTAAGATCCAAAATATTTCTGAAAAAAGAAAAAAAAAAACAACAAACAAACAGGAAAAGATTCTTGCTATTTCCTGGTGGTAGTAACAGACCCTTATTATAAAACCTGTTATGTGTATCACTAAAGCATGCAAATGCTCAAGGCATATAATGGCTGTAATTTCTGTCCAGGCAATATGGTAAAATAAATTGGATCTTTTTAAACATATTTTGTTGACAACTGATTTAAATGTTAAAAAGCTCTTATATTACATTTATATGAATTCTGGTAAAGTAAAATTATTGATTTAACTAAACATCTGGCTTCTCTTTAAGACTAATGAAAATCTACTCTTCTTTCTTGGGCTTATGTTACTCTGAAGGCTTCAAATGCATGCAGATCTGTCTCGATCATCGAAATTCTCCTGTGTAGAAAGACACACTCATTGGTGCAAATTCCATTTGTGTTTGTTTAAAGGAATTGCATAGTAGCAACTAGCATATTACTAATTTAGCATCCTACATTCTTCTTTCAAAAGAAATCTAGCTTTTAGCAAGAACAAATGGAGGAAGCTGGGGAAAGGAGAGATTTGGTTTGTTATAGAGGTAAGTTACATAGAGGTTTTATTTTATGATTTCATAACATTGCACGGTGTACCTCCAGAAAATACTATCTAATATTTCATATTTAATATTTCATATTTCCACATGTACATCCTGACTTCCTTGTAATTTGGTTGGATGACAGTTAGTTAAAACAAAGATAAGCTATGTGAAGATCTAATGTGTTTCTTTCTTAGCTGAGATGAGGAATTAGTCAAAAAAACATTAAATGACGCATGGAATGTAGCGCAACTATTTCCAAGCTGCTTCTCTTTCCCTTTTACATCCACTTCAGAATAAAGCAGAGAACTAATACTACCAAAAAGCTGGATACTAGAATTATATGGAGTTGTATTAATATATGAAGGTCAGCATCATACTGGATGGTGTGAAATACCAGATAACAATGATTGCATCTCTCAGTAAATTGCTGTGCTGACCTCAGTGAGATTTGAATCACCTGTTGAAAAGTGTAAATCTCAGTCATGTGTTTATGATACCTTACGTGTCTGTAGATAATTTATAAAGTGCGGTTTTTCAGTTTCCCACAGATTAGATCATGTTAGGGACTCAGATGGATGCACTGGTTTTGATTGGGACAGAGTTCTTTTTCCTCATAGTAGTTAGTAGCTATGTTTTGGATTTGTGCTGAAAATGTGGTTGATAACAAAAGGATGTTTTAGTTATTACTGAGTATTGCTTACACAGTGACAACACCTTTTTTTTTTCTCCCCCTTTGTGCTAGGATGCATAAGAAATACCAGTATTTAAATGTGTGTGTATTAAATTGGTGTGTGTAGGGACAACACATATGTAATTATGCTTATTACTACACTTCCAAAGTTGGACACAATTTTGAATGGAATATCTCAGAGATATTGGGAGTTCTCGCACAGCTACAATCCACTCAAAATCACTCTCTGGGAGATGTATTGACATGTATTGATTCACGTAGTCAGGAGCAACAGCCACTCCATCAATATGGTGACTAATATTACCTTAAATCTTAGCATAAAGGTGTAAGTATGTACAATACGGTGCAGGTTCCTTACTGTCTCTTAGTATGAATGGAAAAGTACAAGACACACATGGACTTGTATATTTATACCACTGGAATATAAATGGTAATTGTCACTGGCTTTTTGTTAATTTTAATGTTGAATCAACTAATTCTTCTCAGCTTTCTCTAGACTGTTTGTTGGTTTGAACGCTTTAATAGAGAGATGACAAACCAAATACATAACGTTTTAAACCAAATACAGTGGTTTGCACAAGCAGATTTCTTTCACTCTGTGGTCAGAGAAGTCTGTAAAATGTTCATTCAAGGGCAAATATATTAATTTGAACTGCAAAACCCAAAGTTTTCAAGGTTTCTTCCTTCTTTTTCAGGAATCACACCTAGTACTTTATTGGTAAGTTTGCAATGAAAAATACATTGATAGTAATAACAACAACAACATCATTCAGGCATTGTAACTTTAGGTTGTCCTGAGTGTAAAAACTTCTCTTAGTACATTAATTTTTTTTTTTACTATTTGTGGATTGTAGTGTTTCTTCTTGTCCTTTACAATAGAACTGGCCAGACTTAAACCTCTTGAATCATGATTTCTTTTCTAATTCTTCTGGAGTAAATACTGGATAGATTTTTTAAATACATTTCAAAATGTTTCATCAGTTATGGATTTATTTTTATTTTTTCACTATCGCTATTTTATGTTAATGACAGATAAATCTAAACAGATAAGAAACTTTGGATAGTGCGACTCAGAAACAACTCTTTTAACATATATGGACAAGTTTATTTTCTTATTTCTAATTATTATTAAAGAATTTAATTAAGAAAATATTAAATAAACACACTATGCACCATAGATTATTTTTTGATTACTCAGAAACTAATAATCATTGAACATCGTCACAATATTTTATGAAACCAGAACAGCAGTTATCAAATGGGTTTATTTGCCTTTATTGAGCTTTGCTAATGCTAATATCTGATATATATATATTTTTCATATTTTTCAAATTTTCATAACTAATGCAATGGCGCATCTGCCTTATACAGCCTTTATTAAGCACATTTAAGGACTGTCATGTCTTTGCAATCTCCTTTTTTTTCTTTAAGAAATAAAAAATAACTCCAAACAAATAGAAACACAATACCACATCCTCCATTTGACAAACTCTATCAAGTAAAATGTCCTTGCAAGAATGTTGTCAAGTCACAGTGTTTAGAATCATAAACCTCTGACACTAAGTGATTTGTTTTCTTACTGTTTTGTTATTTCAAGTTAACTTCAATGATGTGTTTAAGTAGATTAAAAATTGTTACGTTCCTAAAGCTTCTGCTCCAATTTTTGTTTGACTCCAAAATTTGAATATACTGTATTGGTAAAAATTGATAAAAAAACATGTAAACTTCATCTCTGGAGGATGCCAACACTAAAGGGGCTCAGGTATTTCAGTCTGAAGTGAGAGGAAAGTGACCTGGTGTTCTCAACATCTTACAGTGGATTATAATAATGACAAAATCGGACTCTTGTATATATGTGTCTCAGAAGAAATTGAGATCCTAATTTTCTTTTAGGTGACAGCATTTTAGATATGATTGCAGACAAATTTCAGTTTATTCCTGGAAAATAAAAGAAAGGCACATACTATTTCACAACTGATGATTATCTTTTCCTGAATATTAGATATCCTGGTGTCTTGTCAGGTATGGTACCCATATTATCATTTCATCCTTCAATATTCAGACATTTTAAACAAGAAAGGTGTTTTAAAGTATTTTTAAGTGTGTATAGCAATAACCAATTGAACGGAATTGTAGAATATAAATAGAAGTTGCATCTTATAACAAGTCACAGATTTTGTTGTGTTTTGTTCAAGCAAAATATATCATTGCTTCTTTAAATTAAAATTTTTTGTTTAGTTCTTTAAGAAAGTTGTAGCTATTTTGATGTCCTTCAAAATACAGTTATATTTCTGAGTCATAGAACACCCAAACATTTTGTCTTAACATGCAGATCTGTATTCTCTCTCAAACTATTGTATTGCCTGGCATTTTTATAGCAGACCCTAAATCATTTATTGCCATAAGTGCTAAGTGAGACAAAATCTCTTCCGGGATTTGCTCTTAGGCTAAATAATAAAATGAAAAAAAAAAAATCTTCCAAGAGCTAGTTTAGTATATATAGTCTGCTGCCAATTATTATCAATGGTAGGTTTTACAAAAGTTCAATGACAACTACTTTCATATTTAGGTGTATAATTAATTTAGAATTTGAAAAAATGAAGAAGTTTGTCTTGATATAATTCTGTAATCCTAGTGGCACTATGGCAATGCAATGTTGTGTATAGATTTACAAGGAGATTTAAACAATAACATCTAAAACGTAGATCCTCAGAAATCTTGTCTGCTGTGAAAGAAGCTCAATTTCTTGGGCATGCGAATTTCTCCTAGCAAAATCCTATAGATGTCTAATTTTCCACTGCAGGGCATGAAAAGACAGTTGAAATTCTGACAACACTAATCTGTTTGGAAGCCTAGTCTGCAGTGGGAGTAATAAATTACAGGTTTCTGTACCTGTCTCTGTACAGACCCTAATCCTGAAGCCATGGTAAGCAGAAAATAAAGTGGTAACTTTCAGTTTTTATTGTGTAACAGCAGCTTTTAATATTTTAAGAAATGTAGACTGAAAAAATATGATAGGATACAGTTTCATGCATGACCTGGTATATGTAGCATGCTACTGAGATACATAAAGTGGTTTAACAATAACAGTAGAA
The DNA here is from genome assembly GCF_963082525.1 of Nesoenas mayeri. Classification (NCBI taxonomy): domain Eukaryota; kingdom Metazoa; phylum Chordata; class Aves; order Columbiformes; family Columbidae; genus Nesoenas; species Nesoenas mayeri. Next base: position 48,724,971 of record NC_137541.1, read on the forward strand.
AACAAAAATTTCATAAAGTTTTCAGTTATCTCTGTGTTGCCTGCTTATTCTCTGCCATTTCATGTCTGCCATGTATTCTTTTAAAACCTTCCAAAAAGTGATTTAATCCTATATATTATATAGGAAAATAGAACTCCAGATCTGGCTTTGATAAGGGCTCCTAATAGTAAAGTCTACTAGGTAAAACAAAAACAAAACCAAAAAACCAACTTGAAATAAAATGACCAAATGAAAAAAATACTTTTATTCCTAAATATCATTACTGGAAAACTATTCTTATTATCTCTGAAATACATAGTATACAAAGTCTGATTTTCTTTTCCCTCAAAATTTCTTAGGGAAAATTTTTTCTGTCCAATGCAACTTCCTTCAATATGAACAATTAAGCATGTTATGTACAGCATATTTTTCCAGAAAAATACATAAATGTTAACAATGTCTTTAAGAATACTAGCACAGAAATTTTCATAACTTCTGATGTTCTTTTCTGATTTTTCATTCTCTGACTCTCTGATTTCTGATTATATCCTGTAATATATGTCCATTTCTATGATGAACAATTCCTAAACTTCCCTTCTGGTAGTGAATTAAAGCAGCACTTCATAACAAAACTTGAACAGCATTTTCAATATGAAAGGATGCATAGGAAGTGATGTGATTACACAGAGGAAAACAACAGATTGACAGTATCTTACTGTAATATATTTTCTTTAGCTGCTCATGCAATAATATAAAGATTTGTCTTAACAAATGTTCTTGTGAGTAATATACAACAAGCAGTCAGTCTTTATCCACCCCTCTTGTGCTTTTTGTGATTTTTAAACTTCTGTATCCTCTGTAAGTCATCTCTTTCCCCAGCTGAAAAGTCCTTGACCACTAAACTTTTCAATATATGGAGGTTGCTCCATACCTGTGATAGTCTTTATTGCCCTTGTTTGAACACTTTATGTTTAGCGGAGTTATATTATTTCTGTAGATGAGGGGGAATAACTTTACACGGTGTTCGAAGTGAGAGGAATTCATGGATCCGTACAGAAGAATAAGAAAGTTTTTCTTTGGCTTGTCATTCTTGTCTAATAAAAAAGCAAATCAAATGCTAGAAATGGGTCTCTACTATTGAGCTGGTGGTTTCATGAACTGTTACCAACACCACTCCCACACTCACTCCCCTGCCAAGATGATTTGCTTGGATAATAATAGTCATATAACCACCTCTCATGAAGATAATAACAACAATAATAATGTTTGTCTACCTTAAGCTTCATATGACATTTTATTGCCGAGCCAGTTAATCTTATAAGATGTTTGTACAAGTCTTCAAAGTCTGCCTTTTTCTTTAATGTGAGATGGACTTACCAGCAGACTTCACATCACTCCTTGGTGTGTCTTGCCATGTTACGCATTGCTAAATGTGTTAGTACAGATCCCAGTTCAGACCTCGGCAGAGCTCTTCTGGTGACATTTTTTGTTGACTGGGTGAAGACTCAAAATGTACTCCTACCATCCGTTTCCTGCCTTTAATTATTTAGGTATGCAAGGGTCTTCACATTACTGATGTACTACACTTTTATACTAGAGTTCATTAGTTTCCTTTGTCAAAAGTATTTTGGTAGTTCATGGAAGTTATTACCCAGTTTATCTTTATTTGTGTTTGATTAAGAATTACACCTGTGTGATAGACTTAGGTAAATAAACTAGAACACAACTGTCTGTAAATAAACACACAAAAATTGCATGAATTCAAACACATTAACGTAAGAGTTGGAAAGGATAGCACAATGTGCTGAAGTTAGTTGGCGTGGATACTTGTCTGGAGGCTTGTCACTGCTTCTCTTCTTTATTCTCTGCATTTGCTTGCAAGGAAGTGATATCAAAGGCTGCACAGGAATTTCAGGAAGAAGAAGAAATAATGAATGTCAGAGAAATGTTCCAGGAACAGACTTTTTTAGGATATAAAAGTACTGTAAGTACTTTCCTAAAGAGTTTGCAGCAATGAATCAGCTGTCACAAGTGTAAAAGTGCTGAATTTTTTTTTTCAGCTATTATATCTGGAGTACTTCATCCCAGTGAGAAGCATTTTACAATTATATTTTTCTGTCATTGCAAACTGGACTTGAAAAACAAAGTAAAATCATGTTTGGTTTCTGTTCTGGGAATTCAGAGTAGCTGATGAAATGTAGAGACATGACAGAAGTTGGTTTGTTTTGCTTTTTCTCACTTTGATAATGGCTGAAACACAACAGTATTCAACCAATAGGCAATCTCTTGAGCACTGTATTCTTTGAAAACATCTGTTGAAACAGTAGACTGCAGGTGCAATGGAGAGAAAGAGGACTCAAAGTCACCTACAGCACTTCGGTAATCAATTTTCACTGAAATAAGAACTCATTTTTTAACTGTCATTTATTCTCTGACTGTCATAACATAAATTTCAAGGAAGCGCAAACCAAACAAGCCCTTGTACAAATGAAGAAAACAACACCTTCTATCAGAAATAATTTTAAAGCCTTTTTATTTCACTTAATCAACATTAGCTATATCTTTATGTTATTGTACGGAAATATGATTAAAATATCAGCTCTGCTTGGATTGCTTTAACTTATCCCTCATGAGGCATGGTAGAAACACACATCCAAACTGAGAGATCCGTGCTTTGAATTAGCAAGGGTTATACAAATTTGAATGACCCATACCATAGCTGTGTGACTCTCGTATCTCAGGCAAAATTGTTACTGAATGTGTACATACGTTGTTTCTTTTATTTCATCAGCAAATATTCTGTCTTACAGTGGTCAAGTATTTTTATGAAATATATATGCTGGGGATAACTTGTGTATGCAACATCTACATACTGAAAGCCAGGTAATGAGATAAATATTGGCTAAAATCAAGACAGGGGGGAAAAAAAGGTGCTTTATCCTGTGCTCCACTAAAGCATTAATTACTAAGTGGAAATAAGTGCTTAAATTAACAAAATAGTGGTTTACAACATTTTTTCATTTAGCAACAATAGCAACAACAGATCATATAGAATACAGAATATTTTTAAACATACATAATTAGCAGATACCTATGAAATTTATTTAATTTGAAGGTTCTTAGATGTCTGTCTCTTGATGTTGTATAACCGATATTTCTGTAAAGCTTTACCTATGAAGGAAATAAAGCAGAAATTATGTCTGGATTTCAGAGCTTGGTCCAGAATAAATCCAAATAACAGTTAAATGAGCATCATAGCATAGAATGAATGCTCTAGCAACAGCTTTAGGAGCTCTGTAGTCAGGGGTCTGTCACCAGGCTGAGCTTGGCAGGGTTTATTAGCATGAGTGTGACCCTATGTTCATTTAATGATACTGTTCCTGAGACCTATACTAGACCCCTTCTTAGTGATACAAAGCTGTCCTGCACTACTTTGTGCACAGACCTACTTGGTTATCCTTTTTTGCTGCACAGCATTTTCTATTGTGAAAGAGTGCCTTAGAACCTAACACGCCTTTGAAGGCAGTGGGCAAAATCTCATAAATTGGTCTACTGTTGTTTTCTGGCTATTGATTCTCTGAACAAAAAGATTTTAACCTGTTTCAGACGAGATAGCTTTTTTCCACTGTATTACCACCCTCTCTCAGAAACTCCTATAGTGACCAAGAAAGAAACAACAGAGTCACAAAAAGACATCTTTTCCTATTTCATTTCCTGCTGCACATAGGCTATTTTTAGTCTCCAGACTGTCAATTTGACTGTTGTACTGAAAATTGCAACTGTTTCCTATTTCCAAGCTCTCTTGGACCTCCACTTGCATTTTTTTTGTAAAACCTAGAAAGAAATGTAATGGAATTCTGAAATGGAATATCAAGTAATAGATGTTGAAAACAATTCAGAGAGGTCATTCTGTCTAATTTTAAGGGCATCTTCATCCACTTTTTCCAGCAGGATGAAATTCTTTTAGTATTTATACCAGTTACAGGTATAAATCTCTTTTGTCTTTATAGAGATAGAAATAACTTCTCTTCAGTTTTGTGGAAGATATTTTCTTCTTATTTTCTTATCTTCTTATCTTACCTTTCTTTCCAATCTCTTCCTCCCCTACCCCCTACCAGGAGTTCACATCATATACTAACTTTTAGGGGTAAATCATTTTACATTATCTGAAGCTTCAAAAAAATTATTCAAATCAGGAATTTCACATCTATATCTTCAGAGTATATCTTCACAATATATATTTTTGTATTATGCACAGGATTCTTATAGCTTCACTTTTTTCTGAATGCTTACATATATAGTCATTTCACCTAAGAACACTTTACTGTTCACTTTTCTTCCCTCTATTATACCCTTGCAAAGCAGTCATGTGATAGCCTCTCATCTAGTGTTATCAAACTGTACATAGAGATGCTCTGCCCAGCCTTTTCTGCTCATATGACATTCCTCTTGGTCGACTGATGCTTCTATTCTTCGACAGAAAAATACTTCTATCGATCCTTTTATATTTTAAAACCATTAGTGAGGGAAAAATGTTTAGGAAAACTCACAGAGAAAGGTAAGATGTCTGTGACAAATGGGTCCTATTCTGCTTACTTCATTTACTAGCCCTGCCTGCACCATTCGCTGAATTCTTTTGTTGCCTTACGGTTTGCTACATAGATATGAATTTATAAAGACCTTGCAAAGTCTTCAAATTTGAACCAACAGAAACATAACCGGAAAACAAATATCTTTTCACTACTATGAAAAGTGTCGAAAAGCAAACATTTCTCTGTGCAAATGTTGGCTCAGTTTTGAGATATTGTAGTGAATTTATTGTCATTTTTAAAGGATGCAGCAGTGAATCTGGCTTATTTGGCCTTTTTAGCTGATGTAAAACATCAAGCTGCCTGATTATGATAAACAGCACCACTACAGTGGTCTAAGTGATCAAGCAAGGAGATGTTAGATCTAGCTCACTATGTTGAAAAAAACATTATATAATGAATCATTAAACTCCAGATAACAATTTTTGTCATTCATTTAACAGGTATTTTTTCAAAGCTGGTAGACACTTGAGTATTTTTTTTTCCTACCATTAATGGTCTATCCCATCCTTGTCATCAGGTTAGTCTGATCACTGGGGAATTCTTTAGACACCTTTATTTACCCTTATACAGAAATGTTAATGCAAAATCTCTTTTTTGCTCAGAGCACATAGAATCCCTGTATTCTGACAGACATTTCCAGTTCTGGGGACAAGAAGTGTTATGTTTATCTTTTCATTGATCTCCTCATAAAAGCACAGGATAATTCAGGATGGAAGAAACTTCAGGATATTGAAAACCTCTAAGGATGGAGGCTGAACAAGCTCTCTGGGCAGCCTGTTGAGGCACTTAGGAATAAATACTTTATGGAGATGCAGAACAAGCTGTTGCAAAAATAGAAAAAAAGATTTGGGTGTAATCTATCTTAAATAAGAAGTCTTTCTGGCAAAGACAATCTTATGTTTCCATTTAAGTCAGTCTTAAGGCCTATATTTTCCCCTCTACAAAACCTTTCAAGGGTGAGATCATAATTTTTCATTTATGCAGAGACATTTGAAGAATGTTCTTCTCATTTCTCTCTCTGAAATAATTTTAATTTCAACTCTCTTTCCAAGCAAGGTGTTTAATTATGACTAAGCATAGCATTATGGTGTTTGGCAAGCAAAATGCCTGTAATGGAAATGGCCCATATGTGCTCAGTATCTCCTTAAGTTGCCATTTATGCAAGTGATTCTCTATGTCAAATATTAACACAATGTACTATTGCTAGTTGCTTCTGAGATCAAGCTGCATTTATACTTATTTCAGTTGCTTCCTTGAAAAGTAAAGATGAGATGATATGGAACAGGTTAGTAAAAACTTGTGACACGCTAAGCACTTAAACATCTATCAGGAAAAACATTGAAAATTTTAAAAATATCCCTCTCCAATTATTAGTGCAATAGGAAGGATTAAAATGCTCCAGTTAAAATATTTAATGATTCACCTTTCCATTTTTAGTTGCTAAATATAGGATTGTAAATTCTAGTGGGACCCAGGTAAGCAATAACAATAACATTTTAACACATTCTGACTTAAATTATTTTTCATGCTATTTACATATTGTAATAAAACCTGGAAAGACACTTCTAACAAGTATTTTCCAAAGCAAGTCACAAATATAAAACTGAATGCAATTAGAACACCAAACAAGGTAAGTCTTTCCAACATCTTAAATTCCATTTCTCCATTTCTAGCTTGGCCTGAGTGGGAAATGCCTCTTAAATTGATTTATCCTTCTTTGGTGAAGTCCAGTTAGAAAAAAGACTCCAATTAAAGTCTAAAATCTTCCTGGTTATTTTTGACACAATTAAGATTATAATTAAGAACCATATTGTATATGATCATATGGTTAAAAAACCAAACCAAACCAAAACCATTATGATCCACTAGAATACTTTTAGAGTGACATTGTGTAAACACCCCTCAAGCCTTCTTTGAACAGTGATTGCTGATTGTGCAGGATGCAGTTTCCTGCTTCTGTAGAATTAACCACAAACAGCACTTGGGCTCATTGATTAGAAAGTGGACTGAGAAAGGTCAGCATTTTATCCATTAAGCCATCAAGGTTTTTCTTCTTAAACAGTAGATAAGAAGCTTTAACTTGAATCACAAATGTAAAGTTCAGCAGACACTGTCACAGTACATATTGGTATTCAGTGTTCTAAATGTCAGCACACAACGACAGAGTATCAAATACGTTGAATCATATCACTGAAAGACAGAAGACAGAGCAATTTTCAGCTTTCTAAGTCCAATTTACATTTATAAATGGAAAGCTCAGTTTGAGCCCTACTTAACTGAAAAGACAATGCTAGCATGAGGTTAGATTTTTATATGAGCCTGCTTGGTTATCTCTAATTATATGCTAATCAATTTGATTTCTCATTTAAACTCAAACTAGGCTGTTTCCATGTAACAATCAACCTCACATTGAAGCAACAAAGCAGCTTTATATTTACCACATCAGCAGGGTTTAATTGCACATTTGGACAATGAAAATGAAGATGGATTCAGTTTCATTGTCCTTACAACGCAGCACTATACAATGCACTTTTAGTTTGAGCTGACACATTTATGGTGGAGATATTAAACTGCAACATCCAAATATTTGCTAATATATTGCCAAGCTATTTTATTCTTATTATTTTCTAAATGATGCACATTGGCTGTGCTCTATTATATTTTCTACCATTTAAAAATATTGACACTAATTATATTACTTTGGTATGGCATAGGTCAAAACAATAAAATTAGGAAAAGGTCTATTTCCAAAAAAAGAAAGATAAATAGTCCAAATTAAACATGAGGAGCACAGGCTTATTTCCTAATGCAAAACATGTCATGCTATGAAAAGAAAGCTGTATTGCTAAAACCATATGCAAATGCTAGCTAGAAATCCAATTCATTTCTGGGTACTACAGGAAAAAAAAAAAGGTGAAAGTGTCTTTTTTACTGCTCCTACAGATATACAATCATGATGATTGAGAGCATACTTGAATCAGTGCAGTTAAAAGTTTTATTTTTTTAATCAAGGCTTTTAATTATACAAACCTTTAAACAGTCTCTACATCCATGACTGTTAAGAAACCCAAGTGCTTTACTGAGCCCCGTACAAGACAAAGCCAATGTCCAAATAATTTTGAGTTGCTCTTTTAAAATGCTCTAACAAGTATCTTCAGGAAAGTTGTCTGTTTTATCTGATTTACTTGTGAACCTTTTGACACCAAATGTACTGAAGTTATCTTTTTTATTTGCTACTCAACAATTCCATAGAGCATTTGTTGGATGCTGCAGAGTTTTTTATTGCATTCTTAAGATGTGTTGACTGGCATGCTGTGGGAAACTCCAGCGGGTCTGTGGAATCCTTGACAGAAAATATGGGAGTAGAGATCAGCCTTGAGATATTAAGATTTACCCTTGAGAAGGATGGGAGTAAAGGAGTATCTGGAGAGAGGAGAGATGTACCCGTGAGAGAGAAGGGGATAGAAGAATAACATGGATGATAGAAAAATTAACCAATGAGATGTTAGTGCTGTAACTTGTAACCAATAGTGAAAAGACACATGAACTGGTAGAATTGTATAAAATGCACTTGTAGCAATAAATGGCACCTATTACTTTCATCTTGAAAGAATTTGGTCCATGTCGTTTGTCCGTCTCAACCGCGACAGCATGCCAAATCTATTACTGTACAATTGTTGTTCAGTATGCCAAGCCAAAATTACTTTTATTTTCTTTATATTAGTATCCCTACACACTAGACATAAATAGCTTTTTCCTGTATTTTCTTCACAGGAGTCTATTAAGTTTTTTAAGGGATAATTTTTTTTCATCATTTTAGTTCTTTGTTCTCAAAGTAGAGGCTATCTCCTGCTGTTGTTGCATGAATTGAAGCACATGGTGCTTCAGTCTCTCCACTCACTTTCTGAACTGCTTGTGGTAGAAAACTGATCGTATCAGATGACTGCCCTAACCAATGCTTCTGCCATTAAGAAGAAAAGCGGTTAATGAATAAGAACTGAATCTGTAGAATTTTTGGGTGTCTTATTCAAGTCTTCCTGGAGGAGCTCCTGTCAGCATGTAGAGCATCTAGAGAATTATTTTTAGAGACAAGAGATTGAGGGGGAGGCGTCTCTGGGCTCTTCTTTTCTAAAGAGCTTTCAGTGATGACACAAGACTGCCTTACTAAAGCGTAATACTATATTGATCTTTTGTAAGATTTGTATAATTTTATATGAGTCTTTCTTTACAAAGAAAGAAAACCTTATTTGAGATAAGTCATATTCTGCTATAAATCTGGCAATTTTGTGGCTTCTCTATAGAATATTTGCTAATAATATGGCAAAACCAAATACCTGAAGCTTTGTTCACACTTCCTTCTAAGCCTCACAGTAGTATTGAAACCCCTGTTTTTTTGGGAAGGCTGATCCTGGGTCTTTTTAAGGAGGGACTCCGAGCTTTTCTGCAGCATATGTGATGATACAGTTTCGGTATACAAATAGACTACTTGTAGCTGTTCTTTAAGGTGTGTCACCTATATTCTCATTCATAATCAAATCTCTTTTCCATTCTTGCAGAGTTATTAGGAATTTTCAGTTAAAAGAGAGTGAGAAAGAAGGCATGCTCCACTGCTTCCATAAAAAAAAAAAAAAATAAATCTGATCCTTAGAGCTGAAATAGAGAAAAATCTTCAACTATTGTGATTGCATAAATGTATAACCACAGACTGACTATGTAGACAGATAGTGCACAGATAGTTCTGAGATAATGATGTCAGGTAAAGAATCTCTCTTTTTGTGTTCTGGAGGCAATTTAAATGTTATTTATAATTTAAAACAGGTGGCAGACTCTTACAGCATGAAATGCAACTTACATTTGCACAAACTTTAAAAAAATGTCCAAGTAGCAATTGCTGAATTTCAGAAATGTTTATCTGCTTTCTCTTTGCCAACAAAAAGTTGTTAAAACTAAGACAGAACTTTGTTAAATGATATAGCTGAAGTATGAAACAATTTCCACCACACCAGAAAGGACTTTATGAGAATTAATCACTCTGTCAAGACAAAAAGATTTATTAGCTGGGCAGCAAAACCTCCAGTCACCTCTGAGCTACAAGCCAAACTGAAGTATCTTTTATAAGTAACAAACCTTTGCCTTTTACTGAAATGTCTGAGTTCACAGAAAAACAGTATCAGCTTCTCACTACTACTTTTTAAGGTTAGTCCATAATTTCATTATCTAAGGTGGGTAAACTTCTCAAAAAGTCATCTGAGAAAGATCTGCCATTTAAAATCTCTCACTTTTTCTTTTTGGATCTATTGTATTCATAAGTTTAGCACTATTATCTTTTGGGCGTCTTGCTTTTTTTTTTTTTTTCCCCAACCAGATAGCCTTTCTTATAATATCTAGAATTGCCAGAAGGAAAGCAATGATGGCAAAGCTTTTTCAAATACAGAGTATCCTGAGGCATGATCATCTTTAATTGCATGGTGGATAAAACAAATCATGAATGTACTACAGTGCCCATGAAAGTGGCAGAAAAACCTTATTTCCAAATTTTCTATATTTTTGTGTTCTATAATAGGAAAAAGAAATAGTCAATAGGTTTTCTAAGGACAAATTTATTTCAATGTTCAAAACTACTTTCAATTTACAGTTTATACCTACAGGTTGAAAGTTCAGATTTAATAGGAAGTCAAATCAGAAGAATATGTTTCAAAGGTCAAGACTGTCTTTTATTATATGCATGAATGTAAGTTTGTAATAATTCAAATATGACAATTTTAGCAAGTAGCTATTCTGCAATCAGGATACATGTGGCTCTTGGAATTAGTCCAAGATTTTACTGTCCCTTTGTATTTCTTGCTACTGAGTTTTCTTAGGTATTGCCACTTCCTTTGATTATGTTTCCCTTAGCATTTTTACTCAGCTTACTTATGTTGTTCTTTGAAACACTGTGAAATATTTTAGATGGTATCAGTTGATCTTTCTGTATGCAAAGAATAAATTTTACAGCTTGCTTATGGATGATTAGCTGCTTTAACAGGGAGGCTATCAGTTTAGATTTCTATTAGCCCATATGGGTGCTCTCATTAAGATTTTCCCTTAATGGATGTGAGAAAGCTCCCAATCAGTTCCAAATTAAAAACTATGCCACTGTCTGTGACTATACCATCATAATGAAAGGACTAAAACCCTTTTTGCTTTGGCATTCAGCCACCCAAGTGAAGGCACAGAGCTTTCACATGCTTAGTAGAAGCAAATTGAGAACAGAATCACTGTAAGTTTCAGCTGTTGCAAATATCATCTAACCGCCCCAATCTTAGTGATGTTTAGGACACAGCATGTTAATGATACTGCCAATTTTAAGGACATCTCAAAACATACCAGGTCACTCATCCTTTATTTCAACTGGACAGATTACAACAAATACTCTGAATATGATGGTGGTAATTGTGGGAAACTGCAGCGGGTCTGTGGAATCCTTGACAGAAAATATGGGAGTAGAGATCAGCCTTGAGATATTAAGATTTACCCTTGAGAAGGATGGTAGTAAAGGAGTATCCGGAGAGAGATGTACCCGTGAGAGAGAAGGGGATAGAAGAATAACATGGATGATAGAAAAATTAACCAATGAGATGTTAGTGCTGTAACTTGTAACCAATAGTGAAAAGACACATGAACTGGTAGAATTGTATAAAAATGCACTTGTAGCAATAAATGGCACTTATTACTTTCATCTTGAAAGAATTTGGTCCATGTCATTTGTCCGTCTCAACCGCGACAGGTAATATTTGCAAATTATGCTGGTGATAATATCCAGCAAAATGTGCAGCAGTTAGGCTTCCATGTAATCTTCCTAAAGGCATGACAACTCTGCATTATGTACTGGAGATGAAAAAATGAATTCTTAGTAATTCTTCTTGTTAAATGCTAAGTTCAGTAGGGTTCTCAGAAGGGACTCTGAAATAAACTTCTCTTGATTTTGTCTTTGCAAAAATGTCTTTAATCTCATCAGCTTCAGTTCCTTTGCCACATGACCTTACTTCATTCTCAGCAGCTTCAATTCTGTTCTGTTTCAGTTGATGTCAAGCCATTTGGTGCTACTTCATCCTTGAACAAATCTGCTGCATTTTATCTTCTCTGCTTGTCTGAACACATTCTTCTTCTCTACTAGTTCAGGCAGCAGTAGGATCTCACCCATCAGGACCTTCCCTTGTGGACTTTGTTTTGCCTTACAACCCCTGCTCAGCACAGGAATAGCTTGACTTCTATTTTGGTAAGAAAACAGAGAGACCATGTAAAGTGTGTGTGATAAAAAATTCAGCTGAGCAGAACCCTGGGGAAATAGTGCAGAAAATAGGTAGGAAGAATGGAAGCATCAGTTGAACAAGAGGAATGTCATATGAGCAGAAAAGGCTGAGCAGAGCATCTCTATTTACAGTTTGATAACACTAGATGAGAGGCTATCATGAGACTGCTTTGCAAGGGTATAATAGAGGGAAGAAAAGTGGATAGTAAAGTGTTCTTAGGTGAAATGAGTATATATGTAAGCATTCAGAAAAAATGAAGATATAAGAATCCTGTGGACAGTATAAAAACATATATTGTGAACTGTTTCAATGTGTTGTATGTAAAAGGAGATTAAGTGACCTGGAAATTATAATGCTACTCTTTAATTTATTTTGTGTAGATTATTAAGCCAAACAAGTACCAAGAACCAATTAAAGTTCATGTCTAAAGAGCATGTAGGACTATCAAAACCAGCTATGATTTCACTTTCTAAAAATAAAATGTCATATTTCAGATGAACAAACATTCAATTCAGCTCTTTCTCTCTTTCTGAAATGTATTTGAGAACACAAAAGAAAAGAAATAACCTGAAACAATTTTGTAGTGAAAGAAGGAAGCAATAAACTGACTAACAGGGAGAGGATGAAAGAGCAGAGCACATAAAAAGCCAAAAGGAATGTGTGTGAGAAGAGTTTATCTCTCTATAATTTACAAAGGACATTCATAAGTACTTTAGTGTTGTTAAATAGTAATGTGGATACTACCCAAAAGGAATTCTACAGATAAACTATAAAACTCCAGGGGTCTGGTTTGTATTTTTTATGACTACTAATAAAGTGTTCAGAACAATTGGCAAGATGATTTCTGGTGTATTACCTCATATACTGTACTTGATATTTTCCAGAGTACATTATTGATGCAGATCTTATTAAGAACTTCAAAGTATATGATCATGTTATCATACAGGATTTAGGAATGTTTTCTGAGTTCCATCAGCAGGCCATTTTTATAAGCAATGTTAAAATAAATGTAGTTCTTAGATGGTTAAAAAAAAAAGCAACAAAAAAACAAAAGGGGAAAGCAGAAAGCATGTTAGCTATTATTTAAAGTAGGTTTAAAGTTCCAAAGGTCACCCAGAGCCAGTTGCCCAGAACCGTACCTAGATGATTTTTTTAATATCTCTAAGGATGGAAACTCCACAAGCTCTCTGGGAAACCTATGCCAGAGTAAAAAGTGTTTCCTGATGTTCAGAGGGACCCTCCAGTGTTTCATTTTGTGCCCATTGCCTCTTGTCCCGATACTGTGAACCACTGAAAAGACCATTCTGTCTTCTGTACAGCCTCCCTTCAGGTATTTGTACACATTGATGAGGTCACCCATATTCTCTACTCCAGACTGAACAATATTAGCTCTCTCAGTCTCTTCTTACAGGAGAGGTGCTCTAGCCTTTTAATCACCTTCATGATCTTTTGTTGGACTCCCTCCAGTATGTCCACGTCTCTCTTGTACTGGGGAGCCAGCACTACAAATGTGGCCTAACCATTCTGAGTAGAGGAAAAGGATCCCTGCCCTTGACCTGCAGGCAATATTTTGCCTAATGCAGCCCAGGTTACTGTTAGCTATTTGCCAACATCCTGATTACATCCATTTTGAGGACAAGTCTAAGCTTACTGTTGAATTTCAGTGACATCTAAACTTAGACCTACAGAAGAATTGTGGTATTTCGTCTTGGGTACCGAACGTAGGCTCATTGGCTCTGGCTTGAGACTCACAGCTCTGAATAAAGCCTGTGCTTATGTCAGCTGATATATACCTTTGGGACTGTACGTTTTCCACACAGAAATATTAGTTCAGAAACCACCATAGCTTTGTTAATACTGCACAATGGCAAATAGCTTAAACAAAATTCTAGACACCTGACACCCTGAACAAATAGATTGTGGGCTAGACAGTAATGATCATTTTTCTCATGAGACTAATTTTGAATTCTACACAATTATACAGTTTTACCTGGTAAAAATAGAGCATGTCCTGTAAACTCAGACTAGCCTGTAGCCAAATGTTATAATACGATTTTTTCCTGCGGAAAAGGAGTTGGAAAGCCTTAGTCTGAGAGAGAATTTGATTCCAGAACTCAGGTAACCTCTGACAGCTTGCTGGATTGGCAAGGAATGCCTAGTGTGTAGGTAAGGAGAGGTTTTGTTTGCTCATCTGTAACAAGATAACCGTATTATATGCAGTAATGGAACTCTAAAGGGCTAGGAATCTTTATTGGTGAAAACTCTGTTTCAAACTTTTGTCTCTCAAGCTTGGGTAGCTCCATACCACCTAAGACAATTTGTGGACTTAAAACTTACTTTTAGGAGTATTCCTTTCTATTTTAGATAGTTTCACTGAAGATAAGAGCAGGGAAAAAAAAAAAAATAGTGGAATATGTGGGAGACACGGTCTAGGAAAAATGGAAAATATCATATGGTCATATGGTCTTTTGACCTCCTAACAGTTCATGTGATTTGATGGGTACAAATTTTATTTCTCTGACACATAGAGGTTCTAACAGGGTTCTACCAGGATCTTAATGACAGCAGTATTTTATTTCAAAGGATGATCAGGTTAGGTTTATGCATAAGTGTATTGTAAGAATCATGAGATATTAAATATTTGGAATATGTTGTACCTTAGTTGTTTAGCCTTTGCCATCTAGGAAATCTCAGTATGGGACACAGAATTGAGTAGAGGAGTGGTATTCTTGAAGTTACAAAGGAACTCTTAGAGAGGATTTTTGATTTGTTTGTTTTGATTTTTGCTTTGATTTCATTCACCAACCTTTTGATCCTTAGAAGATTAGTGACAACCAGAGATTTCTTTCTGATAAATGACAAAAACTAAAAAGTAACACTTGCCAGAAGCTAATGCAATCCAGTAAATTAATGTTCACCTGCACATTTGTTAGCCCGTGACATTGCAAAGAAAGAGACAAGGAAGAAAAGACAGAAATCAGAATTTATTTTACATTTTGTGATACTTTTTCCTACTTTTAGTATGCAAAAAGTCACATTTTAGAAGACAGTTTGATCATATCTAATAATATATTTTTGAAAGTAAGGTCTTTCTATTTTCTAACGATAACAATTTCATGCTGAATGTCTAGAACATTGCCTTCAAGAGAAATCCCTAAGCACTTGCTGTAAAAGAGTTTCATTTAGAACTCATTCTGTTTATTCAGACACAGCCTTGGGATATAATGAGTTTAGTATTTGAACAGTAGAAAGCAGCAACATGTTACATTTAGGGAAGAAAGAAGGAGTGACTTTTGCCCATGAAAGTTCTAAAATAATTTAAGTGGGCAGAATGTAATTAATTACTAAACTGGAGTTCCACCAAAGGACTGGAACTAACTATTTCTTACTTGCCAAAACAAACAGAAAAGACAAACAGAACTGCCATGGTGTCTTTCATGAAAACTGGTCGGGATTAGGAATTTCAATCACGTTCTATTGATTTAATGGCCAGAATTTAAAATGCTTATCCCTAGCACTTTTTTTCTTTTCCTTTTTTTGTTTTCTTTTTAAAAAATGAGTCTTAATATAACAGAAATCAGTTTCTTTCTTGACTGTAGCAACCACAAATGTGACTGGTCTCAACTGCCTGAGAGAGCATATTTGTCAACAGTCAGGGTTGTTATATTTCTGTTCAAAAAACTGATATTTGTATATGTTGTGTGCTCTATGGCCTAGAAATACAGGCTCAATACTAAACAACAAAGTGCTATCTCAAAAAATCCCTGTGCCAATTTTGGTTTTGCAACCGGCCATCAATTATTTGTCAGGTCCCTCCTTTCCCTTTTTACTAGTGAGTTACTCTGATATGTTCCTGGGTTGGTTGTTTCTTTTCAAAAGGTTTTCAAGTCCTTTGCTACGTAGTTCTAAGCACTACTCTTCTGAGAATCTTCTTGCTTTTTAGTCAATACTAATTATTAATCCATAGCAATATAGTCTTTGTTGGTTTTACGAGTTATTTTGGACATATTGTTTCACTAACTACAATGCTTTCCCATCTGAAACTGCAATGCTTGCCACTGTCAGAAATTATTAATAGAGTGCTAGAGACTTTAAAATAATGCCTTTGAGATTTGGAAATCCAATTAAACTTGTCCTGGAATTGTCAGTGTGTGGGATAGGAGAAACCTTTGAGAAGGACAGTGAAAGGGTATGTTGGCTATTTAGCAGAAAAGAAGCTTTGGGTGAAGATGATAAGAAGAATACAGAAAGTTTCTTGGCTGACAAAAACGGTAACATTTCTTTGAAGTAATGTGAAATACTAAAAATAATCAGGAAAGAGTAATTCTGTGAAGGTCAGAGTTTAAGAAAATTGTTCAGTCTTTCACCCTCATTTACTAGGAGGGTGAATGAGCACTGGGACATGTTGCAAAGAGAGGTTGTGAAGTCTGTCTCCTTGGAGATATTCAAAAGCTGTCTGGACACAATCCTGAGCAACTTCCTCTGGGTGGTCATGCTTGAGCAGGTCCAGATGACCTCCAGAGTTCCCTTCCAGTCTCAACCTTTCTGTGATTCTGTGATTACTAGTTTCAGTGATTTCAAGCATGACATGAACCCGTTGTTTTCTGGAAACTATAAATTTCATAAATATGCATCTACTCTTCAGCTTAGTGTTACTGAGAGTTTTTGGTCTTTTGTTGGCTTCCAACAGAAGAAATAGAGAGGGGAGTAAGGAGAATTCTAGGGAATGAGCAGTCTTGTCAGACAAATAGCATTTTTTACTCTCTTTTTTTTTTTTGACATCTGGTGGCCTTCCAGCTCTTTGGAGTCGTCCAGGATTTGTTTATAAGGCATTTTCTGTAAATAATCCAGCATGATAGGGCAGGAAATCCCTCAGAAGAGTGGCAGGTACCACAAAGACTCTATTTGAAGTGTCACCTCTTAAATTTCTTCTGTCTGAGAATGGTAATAAAATTCCCCATAGAATTCCTACCAAGTCTTGTGTGAGGCTGAACATATAGCCTGGAAGAAAACTTAAAGAAACTATGTATATAGTTACAATTACTTTGTGTGTGTGTGTGTTTTGTTTGTTTGGTTTTGGGCTTTTGGTTTTTGCCTTTTATTTTATTTATCTATCTATCTATTTATTTATTTATTTATTTAAGTGTGTACACATTTACAGAAGAGTGCAATGAAAAATCAAGTTTATAATAAATTGCAGTGTTTTGAAGCAACATGTCGTATCTCAGAAGTGAAGGGATGTACCAAGCTCCACTTTTAAATATAACAGTCAGGAAAAGGAGGACACCTGTCAACAAGCTTGCTTATTTGCCTAGCTGGATTTATAGTACTCTTGCTAAGACTAGACAAAAAGGAAAGATCATTTTGATTTTACTTTCAGCCAAGGGAGTCTCCTGAATTCCTGGTTTCAGAAAATGTGGTAAATTCACAGTCACTTCTTGTTATTCACAAATATTCACAAACTGTTATAGCAGTAAATTATTAGGTATTCTAAATTTTGTATTTTGTTCAGCATAATTTATCCTATGTTACAAGCATGGTTTTCTACAGTCAAACTAGTGAAATTTATTTACATATAACTTTCATTATAAAAGCTGCTGCCAGGTAATGATGTCTGTCTAATTAAGTAAATATAGACTTTTGAATTAAGTTGCCTACACTACAACTGTGCTATAGAGACAGATTTTAAAAGGCAATGCACAAGGTCAGTTCTTCATCTTGTTTGTTTTAATTTACCAGTTATCTGTCTATAGAACTGGTTATCTGTTTATAGAAACAGTTGAAGGAGGGTATTTTCAAGAAAGTTTTGTATAGTGATAATGTCTTCTCTCTTTTTACATTTTACTCTTCTTAACATAACCTTTTGTCTTACCTGCAGCTGTATACTGTTTCTAGTTTCAGTTTGTTTTTTTACTAAATACTGCATTTTTTTTTCTCTTTTTATTGTGCTGGAAGACTATTCTGTTCAATACATACCCTCTGGATGGTTTCCCAGAAGAGTACTATCTAAAATTATTGTTACAAACAATTCTGGTGTAAACTTCCCGGCTCTTTTAGGTGAGTAATAATGATGATGTTTCCTTATGCTATAGTAAATGAAAACTGTTTAATTCATTTAATACTTGTTTATGATGAACATGTCTGAACCCAGCACATTAGCTTCACAAACCTTGAGCATTTCATATACAGCAACATGTAGATCATGTAGATTATTCTAGATACTTACCATTTTTCTAGATTAAGGGGTTTTTTTGTTTGCTTGGTTGGTTTTTGTGTGTTTTGTTTTGTTTTTTTGTTTGTTTGCTTTTTGGTGTTTGATTTTATATTTTTCCTCATATTTCTTTAAGTACTTGGCTCATTTCCAGTCTCTACTCAGGAGATTATTTGAAAAACTACTTTATGGTTAAACTGTCTAAGGTAGCAATACTGTTCTGGAAGTATGCTCTTTGACAGTGCTATATCACTGAGAAAAAAGAGTAACATGGTAAGCTAGAATTTTGATTCTGTATTTGGTATTATTATTTGCAATTTCCTGATTGAATTTTATAGAAGAGAATATAATGTATTTGCTAAATCTTATTTATGTTATTCTTTAAATCTGTTTAAAAATATACAGCAGCATAAATGAATTTTCCTTTTTCCTTAATTTCCAATACTTTTTGTGTAATTTATAGAACATGCCCTCTGTTGATAATGATGTTTCCTTTGGTTGCCATCAACTTCATAGCTTTGTATCTGCTCCTTTCTGAGGTATTCTACCTATAATTTTAGTTTTGTATACAGCATTTCTGTTATTTTATTTAGTCTTTACTCACAAATCAACAGATTTTGCTTAATATAGATCCTTTGCTGGACCCAAGAACATTACCTACTGACTGCCCTGAATTTTGACTGCCCAGCAATTTGAAACACCCACGCTTCTTCATCAGTTATGCTATAGTTTCACTGCTTGATCTGTAATGTGAAAATAATTTACATAACAAAATTCTCTAAAATATCTATATTATAATAGTCAGAAAGAAAAAAGAAATAAAACCATAGTATATTTTATAGCTTTTACAGTGTGCAAATTATGAAACACTGAATCAATTTTTTTGCTCCGTGGTTTATGTCTCCTCTACTCCAGTGAAAATGTCAATGAAGTAACAATTTTGAATTTTTAAAATTTTCATGATTTATAAACACTTAATTGAAATTATTTTTATAGTTTATTGGAATAAACTTCAGTGGCTTTGAGAGTTTGTATAAAAACAGGTGACGAGATAAAACCCAGGACGTTATTTTAATAACATATTTATTAATCTTCCCACACCTATTCAAAAGTCTTTTTATAATAGGGTTTTGAAGTTTGAATTAGGGTCAAAATTTTGAAGAAATCAACTGGAGATGCATCTGAAATGATTGTGCTTCTTTCAAGAAATGTGTAATTGTTTACTTGTATGAGGATAATACTTTATGATATTGCGGATTTACCTTCACTGGTTTATAAGACAGATTCTCAAAAGTAAAGAATCAATGTCTGTGATTTTAAGTTGTATTTATTGTTACAGTCATTCCCAACAAAGCATAGAAATGTACTAAGTGAAGGCATACTGTTAAATTCATAAGGCTGGTTACCGAGGAATGTATTAACAAAATGTATGTTTTCCATCTGGACTGCTGTCATATCTCATGAATGTCTTGATAATGGTCATCTTTCCTGTTTTACCTGAAAAAGATTCATGTCTCCAGGAAGCTGAGAAGTAGCTGTTCTTGAAATCCAACAAACTGAGCTTCCATGAAACCCAAACACCTTAATATAGTTTGTCTGCAAAATTGCCCTCAGCTAAGGGTTTTATGTGACTTTTTGCTCTGTGGTTTATGTCTCCTCTACTCCAGTGAAAATGTGCAGAAGATAAAAATCAGCAGAACTGAAATCAAAGGAACTTCAGAAGTCACAATTCCTCTTTTATATAGTATATACAACCATAGCATCTATGAACTACACTCATAGGCAAGAGGCCCTGCTGTGCTAATAAAGAACAGAAAGAACAGTTTACACAATAGTGCTGCACTCTTCCCAGTTCTCAGGTGAATCCTTGACAAAAAATGTCACAATACAACAAACACTGAGGCCATGAACACTAGGAAAGTATGGTGGGTTGCAGTGATGGAAGTATGGTGGGTTGCAGTGATGAGCACACAACAGCACAGTCCTGACAAGTCGTACATTGTAAATTACCTAATTACCTGCATAACCCATGTTAGAATAGTTGTACATTCACTGTAGCCTGTATAATCTTTCCTTCCCTTCCCTTCCTTTTTTTTTTTTTTTTTTGTTTTTGCATATGCATTTATTCTTACTACCAATGTCCTCTTTCCATTTAATACATCAAACAGAGGCCATAACTAACTTTATATACTCCTCTCAAGCTAAAAATGTTAGAGGCCTCTCATAGCACTGTCAGGAAACCTCACTCCAAATTTGTGCAGTACCCCGCAGAAATTCATCTTCTGCTGAAGTAAAGTTACTAAATCTGTATGGTAAGTGTTTTCGTTTTGAATAAAGACAATAATAATTATGATAGGTTTATACTTAAACCTCTTACTTGCAGGAGACAGGACTTCTAGGGGAAAGGGTTTTTCATTTTCCTGTACCATTTACAGTTTCACTGTTGTGAGAAAGAATTTTTGCAGGCTATGCTGAAGGGTAAACTCTAATAATTATTTATGAAGCATTGAATTTGGTTATGTCAGACATGTATGGCCTAGGTTGCTCAATTTACTGCATAATCAGGCTGTTGGATATTGGACTATTTAGACTTTTTTATTTTCCTCAAAAATGTAAAATATTTAATTTAGAGATTAGAATTCCAGGATGTAGAAAAATAATACATATTTAAATCTGAAAAGCTGAGCTCATGTGTTTCATGAAAGAATTTTTTTCATTGTGAGGGGTCCTTTAGGACTTGAGGAAATATGCTTGCTGTATTCCATATATCCGCAAGTAGCATTGAGGTGGGAGAAACGATCGTATATCCTGTTCAGGATGAATCTTTTTTTCATCACTTTTTCTTTATTCTCCTAGATCTTCATGAACCCTGACTCTCAAATATCCTGTCTTTCATAAATTGTTTATATAGATAGTAAAACTACTTTTTTGTGTGTGTAAAAATTGATTTAACTCCTTTGAGAACCTTGGATATGAGGATGTTTACATTTTAATGCTTAGTTAAAGAAAGAGTCTGGAAAGTGGTAAAATACATATAATATGCAAATGAATGAAGGCTACACCGGGAGCCATAAGCTAAAAAAAACCCAACAACATCAAATTGTTAGGTTTATTGACAGATATCCTTTGCAACACTTCACGTTGATTTTTTTTTTTTTATAAGCAGTATTCATTGCTCTTTATATCTATTATCTCCTCTAGAATTGACTCATCATGAGCCCTTATGTTAAACTTGCATTAGCATTTGATAATTCCTTCATTATCTTTGATCATCGGTGTTTTGGAGATCGTGAGTGACTGCAAGTTATCTTTTGGCAGACATGGTACACATTCGAGCATTCCCAGAGGCTTGTGATTTTAGTAGTAATTGCTACTAACCTAGGAGCAGTCTACACTCAGCTGTATAGATTTTGTTCAAAGTCAGTGTTCTTAGCGTGCTGTAGATGTTGAGACAAAGCTTGAGACAACAGAATATGTTATAGCTGTCCATCTTAGCGTGACTGCAGTGGTCTGGAAAACTATACCTTTTTTTTTTTTCTTCTCCTTGAGCCTGTTGTAACTTAGGCAGTCGAGAACAGGATTCAAGCTCCTGTAAAAAAAAGTATGAAAAAGCAGATTGTGAACACCTGTGATCATTGTGCTTAGCAGGGCTGTGCTCAGTAGCAGTGATGTAGCTACTGTGAGGTGCTGACCCATCAGTGCTGCAGAATCTGGGGATTACACAGTTAGACCGTAGACATTAGGGACAAGATGTGTATCAAAATGAGAGGTATGTGGGCACTTTAACACTGTTTGGGAAGAGGAGAATGAGTGTGAAGACATGGAAATGTGCATAAGAAATCAGAAAGGAGGTAGGAATGGAAGACATATAGAGGAACTTAAAGAGCTATGTAGGAGGGTATTGGACACCAACTCAGTCAGAGGATATACTAGGTAGAAAATGAAAAGGACCAATGATTGGTGATTATGAAAAGTCTTATTAAAATAAAGTTAACTATTAATATATATTGAAATATGTATTCCATAAGAACCAGTTATTGAGCAAGTATTATAAGAATCAGCAGTGGTCATTCTCTTTCTTTGGCTGATTGAGAGAGTGAAACAATGTTTAAGACAAGGTTCAGGATAAAATTTTACCCCATTTGTCCATCTGACAGGTTTTGCATATCAAACTTTTCCTCCCTGCTGTGTCTTCTCTTCTGATCATGACTCCTTTCTTGTTCTGGGCAGCTTCTGGCCCTCCACTTGAGTAAGTTTGCTAAAGTCATCAAAAAGTAACTTGACAAAGGCCAGAGTCACTTCAAAGAAAGGTTCAGGAATATGCAAATTGCAAAACAATGTAGGAAGGAAGGAAAACAAGCAGCAGCAAATGGTGAACTGTCAGGTTAGCTGAGACATAAAATAGAATTTGACTCTGGCAGACAGTATAGAACTGTATATAGTTCAGTATTCTAATCCACTGACAGAGAGCTTTATAACGAGATGTTGATTAAAAGCCATGCTCTGGACCAAAAAAAAAGAAGGAAGGAGTACATTTCATTTTCCTTCATCCTTGATAAATCTTATCGGCCAGACAATTTACAATGTTATTTTTGTATTTATTATAGAACTAACTTAAACGCTGAAATAAACCAATTGTGCTGTTAATATTTATCAACCCTCTCCTTGCCTTTTACCCAACGTCAGACATATAAAGATTGCCATACTGCTTTCACTGACTTTCCAGAACATGGTATTTTTTTGATGCATAAGTGAGGTGGAATTTATAGATACTCCCTCAACTGAATACTCATGTTATTCTCAATGGAGGCTTCATCTGAGCAATACTGCAGACAAGCCCTTTAAGTGCTCAGGTCAGCAGGAAGAATATATTTGTATTTTCTCACAAAATAAAGCTGACACTGAAGACTCCAGTGATGTATCACAGGGTAAGACAGATTGTCTGACTCTGTGATTGTCCAAGAAATCTTCCTGATTCCCCTTCTTCATACTGCAGTCTTACTGCAAATATTGGAATATTTACTTAAGGTATGTGGAGACATTATTGGTGACCTCTCAAAGAAAAGATATTGAAGAAAGAGAAGAAGGGGAGTTAAATCTGGAGCAAACTAATAATATTCCATGCTGAGCCTGGAAACTGGCTTTCTTTCCACAACAGCTGAGAGGAACTGTGACCACTTTGACTTCTTTCTCTTGGATTTTCTTTGTATAATGTGCTTTTTCAAATTATAATTGTCCAAAATAGTCAAAACGGTCCTATTTTAGTGATACAAAATAATTATATGGGCACTGAAGTCAGCAACAGTTTTTGGACTTCTTTCTATCATAGACTAAATTTTTGAAAAGATTAAAGGAATAGTTTCTGCAACTGTGTAATACCTACAAAAGACTTTCACTGATATCTGTAACATGAGACAAAATCGTTTTCACTTTTTGAGGTGATACTTAAATGTTTTGTCTCCATGATGTACTTCAAAAAAATGTCAGGAATCCTGTTGACTGTCTCAGATGGAAACATGGAAAAAAAGAGTTATTTACGAGCAGATTGCATTTCATCCTAACAGTGACACTGGGGAAGTGTAATGTAATTGCTGATTATTTTTGTCTATAACAAAAGTGGATTAGTATATTACATGCAGTCAAAATAGATGAAAGAGTGGGACACTTTACAATTAGTAGCTTTTTAATGTCAAGATATGTGAGTTTTTCTCTGATTCTTGCAATTCCTGCTGAGACAGAGATAATATCACATTTTGAAACAGTCTTTAATAACAGTCCTCACTTTCTTTCTTTCCACATAAATGAAAAGTAAATACGAAACAGAGCTTGTTTATACAGAGGTAATTTAAAATTATTTCCTTGTTATGCTTCTTATATTGTACTTTGTGTTTTGATTTATACCTGTGGTGGTTTTAACAAAATCATTCATGTTTGAATGAAAATGTAATTTTAAGAAGGGATGTAAGAAAGAAAATGTAAAAAAAAAAAAAAAAAAAAAATCCTTAAAACAAAACAAAAAACCCAAACCAAACAGCTTCTTTTATCAATTTTTCTCACAGTAGGGGGAAAAAAAGGAAAGGAGAGTGATATCTTCATTTAAAGATTGAATTATACAAGTAAAGGCATATTTACATGTGTGAGTGTCATATTGACACATAAGTACACAGTAATGGAAGCCGTGTGCTAAATAGAAACCTATTTCCTATATTGTCTGAGTGACACATGGTCAATTACTCAACAGTACATGTCACCTCATTAACCTAGGTTTGAAAAGTATGACGCAGCTCTTAGTTCTTTTGAAGTAAAGAATCTTCCTTTCTATTCAAAATCCTACAGCAGAATTTCAAATAAAATTTATTTCCTCAGTTTCTATTATGCCTAGTACTACGGTGACTCTTGTCAGCAAAGTAGAAAATTATAATTAATTAATTTATTTAAAAATATTTATTTATCAAAGTTTCAAAATATTATTTAATTATAGTTAAGATGGAGAGAAACTAAGGACAGATATTTTGAAGTCTTCATTCACTTTCCTTTTAACTTGCAGTTTTGGTGCTTATTATGAGCACAGATTAACACTTAGCTCAAAGGTAGGATTTGCTCCCATAAGAAAAGGTAGAGGTCATAAAAAGATGCCAATTTTTGCTTTGCTCCAACAAAAGCAGCACTTTAGAAACACTCAGCATGGAATCTATTCTCTTGAGTGCTGTGTGTCAGGAAATGTATCAATGTTATGCGTATAACCGTTAAAATTTAGCTTTCCCTTAGGGCTTGATTCCAATACTTTATTCATGTAGAGTTTTAAGTAACTTGCCCAACATTCATTTCAGCATTTTAAGGAATAGATTATGCTTTAGGTTACTGCTACTTTTTTTTTTTTTTTTTTTAATAACAAAGTTAAGAGAAATATTTATTTCATAATGGACACTGGTAATGTATTATTGAACTCAGAACAAGCTGCTACAAAAACATAGAAATACTGAGTAAAGAAATGAGGGAGAAGTTGAATGAGAAAAAAAGTCCCTGTGCAATTATTTTAAGATACACATATAGATTTGTGTGTGTAAGTTAAAGTATGATGGCTGTTTACTAATCAGAAATAACAAACAACAAATAAGAAATAAGAAATAACAAGTATACAGTTCAGCAGTAGAAATAAAATTAAGCCACTTCCATGTATTTCCCAAAGCATGGTGAATCAACAATGTGGAACACTTTGTAGGAAAGCAGGATGCCAAATGTACAATTCAAGGATCATGAACTAAAATGCTGCATCACAAAAGTAATTTCCATAAACTCCACCATGATTAGTGCTATATAGCAAAGATACAACTCCAATGGTTTCATTAAGCCTTAATGGTTTCATAAAGCATTTAGAGTTAAAACTCCCACATATTTACTCAGAAAAATCAATCTGAACTTTTGAACACACAATCCTCTGTTTGCCTGGGCTCATAGCCTTCAGAGATTTACCACCTAGTATTTTGCAGAAACCTACCTTGCACTGGTATTTTCTTCTTCTTAATAGCTATATCTCAGTATCTATATCAAACAGACACCTTGACCTTTTGTGCTGGAGTCCCTTATTGCTCTTCCCTGCAAGAAGTCCTCTTGATCCTTTGTGGGACAGAGATTCTTTCTCTCTCCCCAGCTTTCTGTTTAGCCTGCATTTTCCTATCTGCTTCCAGCTTTGGTCAGATGGTAACACACTCTGATAAAGCTTTCATGATGATTCTGGAAGTCCTTTTCTCTAATAGGAGAAGTCAGTAGGTAGTTTTATGAAATTTCATTGAACTGGATTGAGCTGTTGTGTAAGAAGACTATGTAGAAAACAGAAAAGACTATGCCATGCCAATAAGAATTAAAATCTTACTGTTAAAAAAAAAAAAAAAAGTGTTTTTTATCCTATTTCTCCATACAAGATTTTCAAGGTTCAATGAAATCAAAAGTGCAGCAGACTAAGAAAATAATGCAACAAAACTGGTAGAAATTGTCCTGTTTTCCAAGAAAGTCTCCTAAAGCCAAGCTATCAGTTTAATTTATCTCTACTATTATTTTTTTCTTTTATTCAGACATGATTTTTTATTTTTAAGACATGTTCTTAGGCACATGTTTTGGCTTTGTACCTTCTGCTCCCTTGATAGTCAAACTTACTGTAATGAAGTTAAAAGTTTCTTCACTTTTTTTGCAGTTCCTGTAAAGATCATGAAATGGAATTTGATAGTGTAGAGGTACATGAAGAAAAGCTTATAGAATACAATATTTTTAAAAAGTTGTCAAAAATACATTCTTTTTCCTAGTTCTGCTTTTCCTTTTGGGCTTTGCCACAGAAAATAGCCTCTGCCTGAAAGTGCATGCATTTTTAACAGATAGTAGGGCACTCAAAAGCATGTTACTTGTCCAGTAACATACATCAAGTCATGAGCACAGCTGAGAATGAAACTCTGCTTCTCTGCTCTTAGTTCTGAGAAGCATTGTATCACCCATTAGTGGATATGAAAATGGAAACAAAGTGTATTTTGTGGGTAATTTCAATTTAGTTAGATTGGATGAGAATTCATTTTTGGCTAGAAACAGGTAAAGGCTTGTCTGAACCAGTTTTAGTGGAGGGGAAAGAAGGCTCAAAGAGATTTTTCAGGAACATCAGAAGCAGAAGTTCGGCTTAGCAGAGACCAATATGTTTTTCATGGGGAAGATAAGTAAGGACTTTTGAGACTTCACAGACCTTTAAGATCTCTCCTGTTCACTTGGTTATCCTACCTCTCAATTGTTGCTCTAAGCAACTTCTGTGTTAGACCTTTCCCCCAAATGGTCAGTCTCTTTTGGCAGTATTTTCTATCTTCTTCAAACCTCTTCTACAAGAAGTAATCCTTCTTTCCTCACCTGTTGACCCTGTTCAGCTCCTTGCATTCCACGGCCCACTGAGAAGGAAAAGGAAGAACACTCTGGATTGTAATTTCTTTTCATTTCCAAAGGAGTTGTGGCTTCTTTCTGATTCCAAAGGAATTGTAGGCAGTAAGGGCTGTCAGCTCTCCCTGAGAGGGAAAGAGGAGGAGCAGTGGTCACTGCTTTTCAAAGTGATTGGTCAAAACTGCAATGAAGTATTACACTTCATAGTCACCATCCCTGAAAGTATTTAACAGATGTGTAGATGTGGCACTTGGGGACATGGTTTAGTGGGACTTGACAGTGTTAAGTTTACATTTAGATTTAATCATCTTAAAAGTATTTTCCAACCTAAATTATTCTATGGTCCTGGCTTTTCTTTTTCTGACACTAGTGTTAATTACAAATTTACTATCTTGTCACTGTAGTCTCTCAAATGCAGGATTCCCCTTCAATAAATTTTCTAAACATAACAGGCTCTAAAAAAGTTTAAGACTTAGAAACTTCAGTAGAAAGAAAAAAAAAATTTAATCACATTTCCATTTTAAAATACTTTCAAAAGGAACACAGTTCAAGGTGCTTTCTAAAATATATAAATATTTTATAGCAGTCTTTGAACTTATGAATCAAGAAAACTTCTAATAAGTGAGTGTGGTTATAGCCCTATACTGGTCCAGGTATCTCTTACTGGATAGCTTTGTAGACTGAGTTGTCCATTGTAAAATTTGCTTAAATAATATAGAAGCATTTTTCTAGATTAGAATACTGACTGTCAACTGACAGAAGCCTGCCTTAACAGTCTGCCATCTCCTTTTCTCCCCCTTACTGTAGCAACACACAATTTCTTTGAAGTAAACATGCTCCATGCAGTTAGGTTTCAATATCACTAGCTCTAATTATTTCTCCTTTTTACATCTATCCCTATGCAACACTAAATTTCTGTCCACATTGTAAGCAAGAACTTGTTAGATATAATCTTTATGTCTTTTCCAGTAAATAGAAAAAAGGATCTAAGAATAGTTCAGAGATAGGTTGTTGATGAGCTGGAAATGTGTTGCTTAAGAAATAAAAATAAATAATGTTCTTTGATTTTCAACTAAATCATGTGATATATAGCTTCAAAGATCCTTCGTAAGTGTAAAAATTGCTACTCTTCCAGAAAGAGCCTGAAAAACGACCATTCTTCTATTTATTCCATGATACCATGCAATAGTAGTGCTAATGATTATTATGGATGTTTAACAGTAACCATTGTTTATAAATACGTGTCACCTGTGTGTTGTTGTTATTATTATTTATTTTGTAGATACTTTACATTTGTAAGCAAGAATTTTTCAAAACAGTCAGCCAGTGTAAAACAGCAGTACTTTGTTTTCTATTCTAAAAAATTGGACTGATTTCAATAAATAATAATGAGTTACATTTACTGAGTATTTCCCCAAGGGAAAAAAGTACAAAATAAATCTATAACATGTGACAGTCTAACTTCGATATCTAAGAAGTCACAAAATGCTCTGAATTAAACCATTTGTTAGCATGTACATATCCATGTACATCAGCTTTTCCCTAGATGTTCATAAATTTCATAACATCCTCCAGTTGGCCCAATTGTTTTCTGATCTGTGCTACTTCTCTTCATCCAATGTTTCCTGTCCTACCAATGGCCAATACAAAGGAGCCAAATAAGATTTGTCTTACTTGGTTTGAAACACATAAAGATTGCAAGTGAGAAATGTTGCTAAAATAGTGCTTTTCAGGCACCAGCCTTTTAAATCCATAAGAGAGCAACTGACTTCTGCCACAGGTGGTGATTTTTGCTGCACTCATGGTTCCTAGAGCCATTCCCCAGAAGTACTTCTCCTAGACTGAGGAAGTTAGTTCAGAACCATAGAATCATAGAAATGTTTTGGTTGGAAAAGACCTTTAAGATCACTGAGTCCCACCATTAACCTAGTACCGCCAGGACTACCACTAAACAAGTTCCTAAGAAACTCATCTGCACCTTCAGGGACAGTGATTCAACCACTTCCCTGGGCAGCCTGTTCCAATATCTCGCAACTGTTTCTGGGAAGATATTTTTCCTCATATCTAATCTAAACCTTCCCTGGCACAACTTGAGGACATTTCCTCTTGTCCTGTTGCACATTACTTGGGAAAAGAGACCAACAGCCTCCTCGCTACAACCTCCTTTCAGGTAGTTGTAGAAAGAGAGAAGGTATCTCAGCCTCCTTTTCTCTAGGGTGAACAACCTCAGTTCCATAATCCACTCCTCATAAAACTTGTGCTCCAGGCTCCTTACCAGCTTATTTGCCCTTCTTTGGACATGCTCCAGCACCTCAATGTCTTTCTTGTAGTGAAGTGCCCAAAACCGAATATGGGTTTCAAGGTGCAGCCTCACCAGTGCTGGGTACCGGGAGACAATCACTTCCCTAGTCCTGCAGGCTACACTATTTCTGATACAAACCAGGATGCTGTTGGCCTTCTTGGCCACCTGGGCACCCTGCTGGCACAAATTCAGCTGTCTGTGAACCATCACAACTAGATTCTTTTCCGCTGGGCAGCTTTCCAGCCACTCTTTCCCAAGCCTGTAACATTTCATGGGCTTGTTATGACTCAAGTGCACGACCCAGGACTTGGCCTTGTCGAATCTCATATAATTTGCCTCAGCTCATCAATCCAACTGGTCCACATCCCTCTGTAGACCCTTACTACCCTCAAGCAGATCAGCACTCCCACTCAACTTGGTGTCATCTGCAAATGTACTGAGGGTGTACTAGATCCCCTCGTCCAGATCACTGATAAAGATATTAAAGAGAACTGGCCCCAATAATGAGCCCTTGGGAACACCACTTGTGACTGGCCACCAACTGGATTTGACGTCATTCACCAGAACTCCTTGGGCCCAGCCATCCAGCCAGTTCTTTACTGAGTGAAGGGCATACTCATCCAAGCCATGATCAGCTGGTTTCTCTAGGAGAATGCTGTGGGAAATGGTGTCAAAGGCTTTACTAAAGTCCAAGCAGACAACACGCACAGCCTTTCCCTCATCCACTAAGTAGGTCACCTTGTCATAGAAGGAGATCAGGTTGATCAAGTAGGACCTGCCTTTCACAAACGCATGCTGACTGGGTCTGATCGCCTGGTTGTCCTGTATGTGCCATGTGATGGCACTCAGGATGATCTGCTCCATAATTCTCCCAGGCGCTGAGGTCAGATTGAGAGGCATGTAGGTTCCCAGATTCTCCTTCTAGCACTTCTTGTAGAAGGGTGTCACATTTGCTAACCTCCAGTTAACTGGGACCTCCCTGGTTAGCCAGAACTGCTAACAAATAGTTTAAAGTGTCTTGCTGAGCACCTTCACTAGCACCCTCAGAACTCCTAGTGGATAAAGTTAAATTTGCATTTTAGTGTACCACTGTTCTTAGTAATGCTAGTCACTGTGCTGTCTGCTTTCATTAAATACTTGATTTCTGTGGTTCTAGTACAGCCTATAACAACTTTATAACATAATTATTCTTTTGCTGGAGGTGTTATCTAGAAAGCTTTTGATCACTGAAAGAAGGTTTTATTCTCTGCAAGAAAATCTCAGAGCTATTTACTCACCTTTCCATGATGCACTTAAATAATAGTCTGTTGACTTTGTCAGCTACTTTGAGCAACTTCTACATGCTGGTATAAGCTATCAAGCTGGTCTCAGTGCTGACCACTTTTCCAAAAGCCATTCAGGACAACCATGTCAGTCTTTTCTGTATTTTAGGGCTTTCAATTTCTCTGATAAATCCTAAAAAATGTAGGACAGACACACTAGTCCAGCACTTGCTGGTGCCCCAGCTTCAAAAAGACACAAACGGATGTGACTTGTGAAGATGAAGTTTGACACAATCTGACTTTACCTTTATTTTTTTTTTTTTTTAAGAAAGCAGAAGCAGGATGAAATGATAGTCTCCTTTCATTTTCCCGATTATAGTAAAAACTTTTATTGAACACTTAGTCTTTGGTCCACTCAGCTTTATTTTTCATTTGAAAACCTCTATTCTAGGTATCAGTTGAAAGTCCATTAAAATACTTCTCTTACCATGAACAAAATATCAGTTTTAGACCTTTTTTTTCTTGAGACGAGGAAGAAATTAGAATTCTTCTTTCATTATTTCTGATATATTTTTCAGTACTTCATTTCAGTTCCTTTTTTTTTTTTCTTTTTCTGGTTTCTCTCATAATTCTCATGCTGGCAAGATGTTGTTTTCTCCTCAACTAAATATAGAAAATAATACGATATTCGTCAGTGTTTGTATCAGTTTCAGAAAGAATCTTCTATTTCATGTACTATCAATAATTCGCAATGGCATAGACTTTTCATAATATCACAACATAGTTTACAGATATTAATTTCCCTTTACAATAAATTTGCAAGATGCTGTACATCAATGTTTGAATGAGTTATTAAGGAAACACAAGAGACTGTTACAGCTTCTTTCTTACTTTAATTCCCTCTATATGCATTTTGCTTTATGAGGCAGTTTGTTGTCCATTTTTACCAAGCTGACTTAGGAAATCAGTGGTAAAATTACATATGAATAATTGAACTATTTTAAAAAATGCTTTAAATGTAAATTTAATTTTAACAATGAGTTCATACTTTTTCTTCTATTCGTTGTTTTGATTTTTAATAGATTCAATGGCTTAATTTTGGTTTAGTAGGAAAATAAATTCTAGTTAGATAACTTGTCAGATTCCTTCAGATGAATGGACATAAAATATTGGAATAGTCTCTGTCTGATTTCAGAAAGTATATTTACTATCTTGACTAAAGCAAATTTAATTAATCAAGAGTATAATGAATGAAATGATCAAGAATTGGTAATTTTCAAAGACTACTTCTGAAGAGACGTTTTACAGAGGTTGTTAAGGGATGATGATTAATATAACACAGTGTGTTTTAATTCTCACAATTACTGTAAGGCCCTGAATTTTAGAAAGCATATTCTAGATGATATGAATCTGGTTAGGAGTTATGCTTAGTAAATTAAGAATTTTTGTTCTGTAGATTGTCATAACTGTTACTTATAAATTTCAGTCTTAATCTACTTTCTGCAAATTTTAGGTATAAAGATACTTATGGGATTTTTATGAGAAAAATTAAGATAATTACTTTTGAATTGTTAATCTGAAGAACTTTCAGTTCTCTGTGTTCAGACGTTTTTCCTGAAACCTGTGGGCTTAATGATGAAGAAAAAAACATCCTCTGTCTGTTTTTATGTACTGGGATTTTGGAAAAAGTTTTCCTTTCAATGTAGACATTTCTTATGACCTTTTTGGACATATTAATTCCTTCTGGAATTTCATGATTCCTATTTCAGATTCTGATTAAGCCACTTCCTTTTTTCCATGGCTACAAAGCTTGTTGTATGATAGTTACTTTCACCCTTAGAAAGTGGTAGTTATGTTATTGTCATATTAGTTGTCTGTGAAGTAGGCAAGTATTTTATGGCTTCTTTTTCATCTTTGGCTTTCTTTTATCTCTTATCCTGGATGTAAGCCATGTTTCTACGAAGGAAACAGTTTCCAAATCTTTAATATTCCTCTTTTGTTTAATATGGAAGTATTTCTGGGCTATGTAGAGTCGATGTATATATTTATGAATTAATGTGTACTATACACTTTGACTTGTAAAAAAGATTGGTTTCTAGATTTGGTAAGAAAGTGGAAACTATGAAAACTTTCATTTAGCAAGGCAATGGAAATAAAGTTATCAGATGACATACAAAAGAATATCTGTTGTAAGGAAAAATATGAACTATACCCACCTTTTGCATGGGTGTACAGTGAATATGCTAATACAAGCTAGTGATCTAAATGTCATGGGGGACAGCTCAGACCGTATGTCTTCTGCTGTTGAAAAGAAAACAAAGTATTAGTCTGCATAGGATAATCAAGAGTATAATTTTGTAGGAAACAATATATGCTGTACCAATTTACACTGTATATTTACATTTACAGTACCTTATCATTGCACAGAATTTAGGGAATTGTAGGGAAAGCAGCCAAAGGTATTGAAAAACTCTCACAAGAAGAAGACAAAGCATTTAATCTAGAAAACTGAAGAATGAAAAGAGAATGTTAACTACATAAAATAATGCATTGCAACAATGATTAGGTTAAATAATCTTTTTGGTTTTTTTCTTAAAATATAAACACAAAAGGCTGCTCAATTAAAATAGAAGGCAACACATTCAAAAGTGGTGGAAAAAAATACTTTGCCAGGCAGTTAATGATTGTAGTATTTAAGTTGCTCACACAAAAATATAAAAATTGCTATCATATTTCAAGTTTTAAACTAATCTTGATTTACTGGAGATTAGCAGGGAAGATTATTTTACCACATTTTTCTCTATGGCTTGCCTCTCCACCCTTGCTCCCCAAATTTGTTATACTTTAACTAGTCAGCTGGAGGATCCTCATGGCTCGATTAGTGTGGCTGTATTTATTTTCCTACTATTGCTTATGTTTATTCTTCATAACACAAATTTTTGCTTTTGCTGAGGATATTAGCTACTGAGATTTTTATCACTGATTTCTGAGTCAAGTATTTTGATTTTGTTTAAAACTTCATGCATAAGAGTTCAGTGGCAGTTTATCTTATTGGTCCGGTATAGTAAACAATTTGTGTGAGAATTTTTAGTAATGTCCATCAAAGTAAAAAGCATCCTATCTTTCTTTGCCTGACTTTCTTTATGAGATTTTCCCCCAACTCCCATGCAAATCATATAGATTGTGGTCCAAGATTATAAAATTATTCAGACCCCTTAACTAGTATTAGTATCTGCTATTTAATGGAGCTGATATCTAGGGTCTGATAATGTGTTTTCATATAAGTATTTCTATAAGTTAACTACACTTCAGCTGTAATCAGTGAAAGTCTAATAATTGCAACTGAGGAGACAGAGTGATTCACTCACCTTGAAGTGCATGCACAAAGTGTTATTCAGACACCAGAGGTGTCCCAGGGGAATTTGCCTTGCCAAAAAGGAAAGAAACAGATATTTCATAAGTCTTCTGTGATATCTATGATTCCCATGTGGATGCATCAGATATCACAGGGCCCTAAAGGCAGACCTGTACAAGAGAATAGCTCTCCAAGTTTCTCTGATGACATTGATAGGTGTCCACAGAAGGTAAGATACCTAGCACACATGTAGCCACCTACTTTTAAGAGTACAAAGCTGAATCTGAACCCCATCCTAACCTTTTTTTCTTGGGGTGTCACACCCTGTGGACATGATACTACACCTGGCAGGAGAAGAAGGGTGAAGGTCAAGAAATTGTCTTGGGATAAAGCTTTTGTAGCCATTGGAAACATGGAGGTGCTATTTCTACTGTTTCAGGTACTGCTTTTATTTGTACAGCACAGTAAAGAATGGAGACAGAAGAGCTGTGTTTAACTGATAAAGGTAACTTGTCTTCTCTAAGGAAACAAAATCAAGATAAAAGCCCTAAATCACCTTTTTTCTTTTTCTTGAGCAATGGAAAAGCAGGACAAACAAGCGCTACAGACACAGGGTAGATTCTACTCCCATATTGCAGTTTAAGTAAACATTCTGGTACAGAGGTCTTATATGAAACATGGTGATTTTTTTTTTTCCAAATACATTAACAGCCATTCTTTCATGTTTTTCTCGAATGACTTCTCTTATGAAGAGAATACTGCATCTGGTCTTTCACAGGAACAGGGCCTAGGGGTGTGGACATGTCAAATAACTTAGTAATATATGCAAGAAATATACAACTGCTTTCTATAAACTTTCGTATTTATGAAATCAGAAAGATATACTGCATTAAAGTTTGCCCTGAAGTAACATTATGAGTTTATTGATTCACTTCTCAGAAATCTAATACGTTTTATTTTATGCTTTATGATAGAGGCATATCTATGCGAAATGCTGAAAACAGTTCAAAAACACTTGACCAAAATAGTCAGATATAATTAATTGTCAGTGCCTTCATAACTGATACTAATAATTGCTTATTCTGGTTTCAGCTGGGATAGACTTAAATTTCTTCCTAATAGCTTGAATAGTGCTGTGTTTTGGATATAGTATGAGAAAGTTTATGACACACTTATGTTTTAGTTGTTGCGAAATAGTCAGGGACTATTCAGCTGCCCATACTGGCCTGTTAACCAGGCACAGAAAGCTGGAAGCAGACACAGCAGAGACAGCTGACCCCAGCTGATGAATGAGATATTCCAGACTGTATGACATCATGCTCAGTATATAAAGCTGGTGGAAGAAGAAAGAAGGGGGCAATGTTTAATGTGATGGTATTTGTCTTCCCAAGTAACCATTAGGTGTGATGGAGCCTGGCTTTTCTGGAGATGGCTGAACATCTGCCTGCTGATCTGAAGCAGTGAGTGAATTCCTTGTTTTGCTTTGCTTGTGCGTGTAACTTTTGTTTTCCTCATTAAGATATCTTTAACTCAACCCACAAGTATTCTCATTTTACCCTTCCAAGTCCCTTCTCCCATCCCATATGGGTGTGGGAGAAGCAAGTAGATGTGTGATGCTTAGTTGCCAGGTGGGGTTTAAATACGACATTGCTCATAGCCAGGTTTATCCAGAGTTTCATAAAAGAGAAATTTGTAAATGTTACACTTCAATACCTCAGTTTTCTCTTAGAAAACAGTATAGGTACAGATGAAATCTAAGCTATTTAATTAACATGATGAAATAGCTAATTTAGAAGAAACAAACTGAATTTCAAGTGTCTCTTGGCAGACAGTCATATTTTTCTTTGGACAGTCTGAATAAGATGTGAAACAATTTTAAATACTTGAACAAGTTTCACACAGCAGAAGTCTATTTGTCTCTGTCAAAGACTCCTGGAGTAAGTGGAATTCAGGGTTGTGGGGTTGCTGCAGGTGCGATTGTTACCCTTATGGTGCATTGGCAGCAATACTGCATTGATGGAGACTTCCTGGTTCCCGTCCATGAGCTGGTTCATCAATTGGAGAGCCAAATACTAATCAGCAAGACTCTTTCACCCTTTAATAGTCCTACATGGCCAGTATAGAAGTCTGATGGAGGGTGGAGGTTAACCACGGAGCACTGTGGTCAGAACAATGTCATACCAACACTGAGAGCTACTGTACGAGACATGCTAGAACTCCAATATGAATTAGAGTCCAAGGCAGCCAAGTAGTTGGCTGTGACTGGTATCACTAATGCGTTTTTTCTTAATTCCTTTGGCAATAAAATGTAGGCCACAGTTTGATTCCATGTGGAGAGGTATCCAATACACTTGGAATGTGTACCTCAGGGGTGGAAGCACCATCCGATCATTTGTCATAGACAGATCCAGATTGCACTGTAATAAGGTGATGCCCCTGAACATCTGTAATACATCAATAACATAATTGTACAGGACAACAAAGCAGTATAAATGTTTGATTAGGGAAAAAGGAACAATTCAGGTCATTCTAACAGCAAAGGATTTACCTAAGAGATCCATTTCTTGGGAGTTACATGGTAGCTTCTGAGCCCTCTCTATTAACTGCGAGGAGAGAAGAAGTACTTTGAGTATGGCCCTGAGCAACAGCAAGCCTTTGAGAAGATCAAATTGAACAGTGGCCCTTGAACCCACCTGTACAGGATCAGTTTTACAAAATATACTCTACACTGTAATTGAGGGGTGTGACTTCACCTGAAGCCTCTGGCACACCAGGAGAAACCTGAAGTTGACATCTAGGGTTTTGGCGCTGGAGATATTGAAGCTCACTACAGCCAAACTGAAAAAGAGATGCTAGAAGAACATGAGGGAGTTTGGACCACTTCAGAACTTATTGGTAGAGATGTATATCTCCTCTTGGCACCACAATTACCTGTGATGGACTGCATGTTCAAAGGAAATGTCCCCTCTACATATTATGTCACTGATATTACGTGGACTAAGTGCATTGATCATGCAACAAGATTTAATGGGAATCCCAACCACCCAGGAATCCTGGAAGACTGGTTAGAAGGCAAAGATTTTGAAGCTTCGCGTGACGAGGTGACCCGTATCCAAGAGGCACCACCATATAATGAGTTACCAGAAGATGAAAGTAACTAAACTCTGTTTACTGACAGATCCTGTTATATTGTAGGAAACCACTGGAAGTGGAAAGCTGCAGTGTAGAGTCCTACATGACAAGTTGTTGAAGCTGTTGAACAAAAAGGCATGTCAAGTCAGTTTGCAGAACTGAAAGCCATCTAACTGGCCCTGGAGATTGCTGAATGAGAAAAGTGGCCATTATCTCTATACTGACTCCTGGGTAGTGCAAGTACCCTATGGGTATGGCTATGGCATTGGAAGCAGCTAGCACTGAG
Organism: Nesoenas mayeri; assembly: GCF_963082525.1. Classification (NCBI taxonomy): domain Eukaryota; kingdom Metazoa; phylum Chordata; class Aves; order Columbiformes; family Columbidae; genus Nesoenas; species Nesoenas mayeri. The sequence goes on from NC_137541.1 coordinate 48,762,292, forward strand.
GCATGCTGTTCCCATCCTGTAGACATAATCAAGGCCAAGAATGGGGGAGTAATGAGTACTGTGATGGGTCAGGATGTCTGGGGTATGAGACTGGGTCCTAATTTGTGATGGTGAGGAAAATAGGTTGGACAATCTCAGGAAAACAAGAGAGTAATGAAATTGAAAATGCACCTTTGAGGAGACGGGAAGCCAAGGCAAGAATAAGAGGAGGGGAGGGACAAGTGCTGCCTCCAGCATGCCTGTGGCTAACTGGGCACAAAGCAGGGAACTGCCCAACTGTCTTTTCCATTCCTAATGATACATTTGCAAACCAATACTTAGACCTCCTGCTGGTACACCTGGAACTTCAACACTACAAAAGCCAACAAACTTGGAACCCTTGTTTTGTCTTTCTGCTTTTCATTGAAAAATATGAGCTTCTTTGTTCTGAAGTTATTTTCTAATGTAAGGTGTTGGTGATTTAGTAGTAACTCTGAATGAGGGGACAAAAAGCAACTTTTAAACTTTTCTTAACCTTCATCTGTCATATCTTCTTGGAAATTCCTCAACTGTTGGAAGTTCTTTGTTTGACTTAGTACGTGTTTTATTCGCAAAGAGGCAAAAAAAGCCCAGGTATTAATTTGAGGTGACTTGTGATTTTTCTTTGTTGGCTATATTGCAAAGTAACATCTGCTATATCCACAATGTGATTGTCTGCTGACAGTTTTATTTTCAACAATAATATTTCAATATATACATCATAGTATATTTTAAAAATCTTAATTGATATAAATACATGGATATAAATTAATTCATTTTTAAAATCTGTAACAATAATCTTTACCAAAGGAGATAAAATATGGGTGATAATAATGTTCAATTTAGTTTGTTCTAAACTTTTTTGGTTTAAAAGATCATTTGTAAAAAAGAATGACATAAGCTCAGGTAAAGGACAAGACATGGTGCTAAGCGTAGGAAGGTCTGTATTAAAGCTCATTACATTTAAACACTGACTATTGTAAATACTCGTATATTAAAACCAAATGCTCTCACTTCTTTATTTTTCATCTCTTTGGCCATATGTGCAGAAAAGATGTTGAGTAATTAATCCATCACTTGGCAAGTTTAACAAACCTGTGTTTGCAAAATGTAGATTGCAAGGCAAATGTATCAGCTAGGAGAAAAACATAGTTTTTAACTAAACAATGTATCTTAATTATAAATTTTGTCATTATTGTTTTTCTTTTTTGGGGTGTTTTTAATTTTAATTGTGTTGAAGATTTCCACTGGGAAAAATCAAGTGTGGCATAACGATTTGATAAATGTTCTGTGTTGAAGCTTAAAATGTGTTTGGCAATAGTTTAAAAACCTGAATCTGTTTTTGACAACAAACTCTCTGTGTCCTGAAGTCTATGATGACAATCTTTTGGAATAATTGAAAATGTAAGATGGCAACTGTCCTCTTTTTGACACATTTTGTTAAATAATCAAAAGTACTTAGAAGCTATGCATTATGACAAGAGGTTACGATATGAAGGTAGCAGCCACCATGTGCACTCCTCAAGAGAAAAACATTTTTAAAGACTATCTTGCTTTTATTCACCTCATTTCACTTTCTTCAAATTACTTTTACTTTTAAAGAATAAGTCAGCAAGAGCTCTCTGATTTTGATGATGGCATACACTCAAAGTTCCCCAGAGTCTATAGGAACAAGCAATGACAGTGGTAATAAACTTTTTTAGTCATCCTACCAAAAAACCCTAAATATTTATTTGTCAAAATTTTTGCATTGGACTGAAAGAGAATCAAAAAGCACAGACTTCCAACCTACTGAAATTGGATGTAGATTTTTGTAAGAAAATAAAAAAATAAGAATGCTTTTTTAATATATATTTACATGTTCATGGGGCTAGGCATAAGCAAGACATTCCACACACAGAAGAGCAAAGGAACTATTTTTGTGTGTGTGTGCTTTTTTTTTGCTTGTTTGTTTGTTTTTTAAGCAAAAGTTTGGAGAACTTAATAGTCATATTGTAGTCATAAATATATATGTAATCAAAAATATATGTGTATGTGTCAGTTTGCATACATATATGCGTATGTGTATATATATCTGTGTGATTTCAAATGCTTATGCCTGTGTCAGGAAACTAGAGCTTTGTTAGCAAATGTAAGTTTATGTTTTGGGGGTTGTTGTTTTCTTTCATTTTTTAGAGCAAAGCACAACAATTATCAATATGGCTGTTGATGTATGTATTGCTATAATACTGTCAAATGCTTTTGATGGGTCAAATTAGGGCTAAATACCTATGAAAAATCTTATTGTATGACTTTCTTCAGAAAGCTCTTATGGAGAGGTCAATTGCATAGAAATGGAGTCAGGACTCTGTGGTATCTGAAAGTGATTATAATTAGTGGGCAATGATTAGTGGGCTAATGATTAGTGGGCAATGTGTTTGAAGAGTTTAGTTAGAGACATAAAAAATCTTCTGCCTTTGACCTCCTTCACTAGTGCAGTAGCTGCTTGTGTGCGTGTCATGTTCAATACCTTTTTACAGTGATTCTGAGTTCTCCATCCATTAGTATCAAGAAAAATACAGTGGTCTGATAGTGTGGTCTAGGAGGAAGTAAAAATCATCTTGAATTATTACTTAATTGTTACCTTCTGCTAAGACCAAAACAGTCTGTTCTTGTTCTTGAGAAAAATGGCTACACAGTTTTCTGTTAAACTTATCAAGAAGTCTTTCTAATCTCCTTTTTGGTTCTTTGTAATAGAAATTTGTTCTACAAATATTTCGTATGCTTACTAATCATAGCAATGTACTAGTATTTAGCTTAATAATTCTAGTCCAGACTTCAGTTTTTCTGACAAAGTGGAAATATGTATCTCAAATAAACTCTTTTATCATGAATTTAACTTTTTTTTTTCTTCTTAACTTTACTAATGAGTGTAAAGCAAAGCTACTACTTATGTGCAGCAGGATCTCCCTTGCCTTCTGTAGAGAAAAAAATCTTCTTTGCAATTTGCCACTCATCACATTTTATTACAGAAGACACATTAGTAAAATGAAAAGTGCTATCTTTCTCTATTAAGCAAATTAAGGTTAAATTATTTATCAGTTAAGAAAATAAAAATTTAAAGAGTGTGTCTGTGTGGGTACTCTGCTCTAAACTCCATCTAGCAAGATGATTGATACAAAAGTACAAAGTAAAGAGTAAGCTAGAATGCATCAGAGATGTACTTCTGCCCCAGTGACAGCTAACTAACCCTCAACTATATCTTGCACAAATTTGAAGTCACATTTCCAACCTAAGCAAAATATTTTAGATCTGAGTGATAAAATACTTCAAATCTCACCACTATGCCTCCTTTCTCTTCAGTATAGCAAATACATTGTGTGGATACTTGATTGAAGTTCTGGAAAAATAACCCATGTTATTTCTCTTACGTGGAGATGAAATATCATTTGATTTGTATTTGACCTTTTGGAAGTGTCTAATAGTGATGAAAAGAGAAATTACGGATGATGCAAAGTATTCTGTCACATACACATAAATAGCTACCTTCAGAAGGTATCGGTCTGAATTGAGGGTTCTCTTTATGTGTCAATGTATTTAGTTTGAGAACTTTTATTTGAGTCTGATAACAGCTTACTCTTGGGACCATTGTGCTGTTTACACTCCCTGAGGCCAGTCAAGTAAGAAAAGAACCATCAAAACAAGGCTGTGCAACTAATTGATTCTTTGGTTCATTGGCTGAATGAAACAATTGTGGAAACAATCAGGTCAACATGAAATTAAATGTTTTTGTTTTCATTCTGAAACAAAACTAAAAGTTTGAAATGTGTTAAATATTTTGTTTTGTTTTGTTTTGTTTTTTTCCTGAAATAACTACTGTATACATAAGTTAGACACTAAAATTTGTTATTTTGGTTAACAAGTAGTCCTTCTATGACTCTGATGCAGATATTTATTCCTCTCCCTTTTTATTGCAGTGGTAATATTAAGAATGTCATCACTGCTATAACTACAGCTTTTCAAAATTATGTAGTTCAGCATTTCCATAAAATGTATTTTCTTTATATTTCTATTATTACAATGTATTACAATACATTTGATGATGCAGTACTCTCATCATACCACTGTCATAGTAATGATGATCAAAATTATCTTCTCTTATAGAGCTTTTTTTTCCTTTATTCAAAAGCAACTCTGTTAATCATAATTTTGACAGTTTAATGCTTAGATTGCAGCATTAAAATGTAATTCATTAAAATTTGTTCCAGGCAGTGTGAGTCATGCAGTAAAATATTTATTACTGTTTTCAGCACTTCTGGCAGAAAACTGAATTTTTGAAAATAAAGAATTATCATATATACCTTATATATTGACAATATCAGCTTGTAAAAAAAAAAAAAAAAAAAAGGCAAGAAAAAAAATCTACAAGAATATGTGATACACTCTGTAACGTGGCAGTCTTGTTCCACCATTCTTCTCCTTTAACATCCTGATTTTACCAGAATCATCTAGCCATAGTGTCTACCCACTCTTTCTATCCACTGAAGCGTACTGACTGATGTCTACAACCATATCACCAGTCAATGTTAAAATTCTTATTTCAGCCAAAGGGAAAACACACCAAGGCATGAGCAATTCAGGAGGCTTTAGGAGTGTGTTGATGGCAATTTCCTACTAAAAAAAAAAAAAAAAAAAAAAAAGATAACAACGAGACAGACTTTATTGGATTTCCTACTTAACAAACAAAGACAGACTGTTTGGCTTGTGAAGGCAAGAGCTGCCTTGGCTGCAGTGACCATGACAGGAGTTCAGGATCCTACCTCTAGTCTCTTCACTGATCTGCTTGAAAGAACCTTGTGGGACACTGTCCTAGAGAAGAGAGGTTCAAGACAACTCATTAATATTCAAGGATCACATCCTCCAAGCTCAAGACTTTGAACATCTGAATGAACAGGAAATCAAACAATGGCAGCAGGAGGCCTGCATGGATGAACAAGGATCTCCCAGTCAAACTCAGACTTAAAAAGGAAGTGTACAAGAGGTGGAACACAGACAAGTGACTCAGGAGTAATACAGAGATACTGTCCAATTGTACAGGAATGGGGTTAAGAAAGTCAGGCCTCATGTGGGAGTTAAATCTGTCAAGGAACATGAAGGGCAACAAGAAAGGATCACACAAATACATGAACAGTGAAAAGAAGGGAAAATGTGGGCCTGCTGCTGAATGGGTAGGGAGACACAGAGATGAAGGACACAGAAAAGGCTGAATGCTTTCTTTGCCTCAGTCTTTACTAATCAGGTCAGCCCTAAGCAATATGTGGCTTCTGAGACCAGAAGGGAGTTTGGAGCAAGGAAGACTTTGCCTTGGTGGAAAATTATCAGGTTAGAAAACATATAAACAAATGGGATACCAAAAAGTGCACAGGACAAGATGGGATGACCATGAGTGCTGTGGGAACTGACGCCGTTGTGAGGCCACTCTTGATTGTCTTTGAAAGGTTATGGTCGATTGGGTGAGAAGTGGAAGAAAGCAAATGTCAGTCCTACCTTCAAGAAAGTGTAATAAGAGGTTCTGAAGAAGTACATGCAGGTCAATCTCATTTTGATTCCTGTAACAGGATTGAGCAACATATTCTAGAAGACATTTACAAATACATGAAAGACAAGAAGTTGTTTGGGAGTAGAGGGCATGGATTTACAAAAGGTATATCATGCTCAAGCAATGTCATAGTCTTCTACAATGAGATGACTAGTTTGGTGGATGAGAGGAATGCAGTGGATGTCATTTGCCTTGATGCTGTTTCCATAGTATTCTCATAAACAAGCTGATTAAGCATGGACTGGGACGTAGACTGGGAGCTGGACAGGGAAGTGGACTGAAAATTAACTGAACCTCTAGACCCAGAGGGTTGTGGTTGGGAGCAGCTGATCCAGCTGGAGAATAGCTCCTGGTAGTATATCCCAGGATTTGATACAGATTCTTACACTGTTTAATATCATACTCAATGGTCTGGATGATGGAACAGGGTGAACCCTAAGCAAGTATGCTTATGATACAAAACTGGGAGCACTAACGAGTGCACCAGGGAGGTTATGCTGACATTCAGAGTGATATGGACAAGCTGCAGAAAATGGCCAACAGGAATCTAATGCAGCTCAACAAAGGGAAGTGCAAAGTCCAGCACTTTGGGAGGAATAATATTCCACTGGATGCTGGCAGGCTGTGAAGCACCTTTGCAAAGAAGGCCCTGATAGTGCTGGTGGGTGCCAAACTGGCCATGAGCCAGCAATGCACATTTGTAGCAAAGAAAGCCTGCAGTCTCTGGGACTGGCCAATAGGAAGGCCACTGCCATCAGGTTAAGGGGGTTGATCCTCCACCTTGATGAGTCTGTATCTGAAGTGATGGGTCTATCTCTGGACTCACCAGCACAAGAGTGGCATGGGCAAACTGAAGTGAGTTCTGTGAAGGGCCATGAAGATGATGAAGGGACTAGAGCATCTCTCATATGAGGAGAAGCTAAGAGAATGGGGATGTTCAGTCTAGAGAAGAGACACTCAAGTGTTATCTTATCGATTTGTATAAATAACCAAGTGGAGCAGCAAACAAAATAGAGTCAGGCTCTTTTCAGTGACGCACAGTGACAGGACAAGAGGCAATAAGCACAAACTGAAACATGGGAAATTCCATCTGAACATAACAAAATATCTTTTCATCATGTGGGTGACCAAGCACCATATCAGGTTGCTGAGATAAGTTGTGGAGTCTCCATCTAAGAAAAGAGACAGCTGGACAGAGCCCTTGGCAACATGCTTTTGGTGACCCTGCTTTGAGCAGGGGCATTGGATTGGGTGATGACCATCTGTCCCTTCTGACCTTGATGACTGTGTGATTCTGTATACTTCTTCTGATCTGGTGTCTCTTCCTATGAAGAAAATACAGACCTGTAAGTGATATAGATATAATAGGCATTTTAAAGGCTCAAAGTTTATACTGTTTGACTGGAGGTTGATTCAATGCTCAATGCCTTTCCCTTCAAATCAGTAATACAAAATGTGAAATTAATTCCAACACATTTTACTAACACAGGAAGCAGCAACTTGCTTTTAAATTTTGCAGCATTTTAACTAGCTTAGAATTACTTCCAACAAAGACTGGATCAGTCTGAGCTGCTTCCTACTTTTCCTCCTGTGTGCAATTCCAACTCCAGCTGCAAGTGCCTTCTCTCTTTTTCATGCTAGTACTGGTTCTTCATTATTCTTTAGTAAACTCATTCAAAATCCCAAACTGAAAGAAATTTAATCCAGAAAAAAAAAATATTGTTTTATCTCAAGAAACAGAAATTGATGTCTTCAACATGAAAGACAAGTCTTTATACTATTATTTTGTATATATAGGGCACTGACGCTAAGCAGCCCAGAGCTGATGTGTTCTATGAATACAGAACATTCTGCTCCAAGGAGCTTGAAATTTTGAGTCCTCTCCAGGATTAGCAGGGATGTAGGGAACAATGAACTCCCAATTGGCTGCTTATGCAATGTCTTGATTCCATTGACTCTTCAGAAATTTATACAGCCCTTAATCCTGTAAGTTTGTTAGAGTCTCTAATATCTGACATCACCGTCTTCTAGTCAAGTCTTACTCTCAAAAATTGTCAGTGTTCCTTGTCTTACTGCTTGCCACTTGATCTGCCTCAATCTTCTAAAATGAATTAATAAAATGAAGTGTTTTCAAGACAGTGTACTGTTCTTTTGGTGGTAATTCAAGGATTTTCTCCAGATAAATTTTTACTTACTTGCAGATTTGGTCATCTATCTTCACAAAAATTAGAAGACTGTCCAGATAAACTGAACACCAGTTTTACTTTCTCTTAAAAGATTTTCATTGCCATACGTGGATTTTAAAAGACAGTAAAACATCAGTTCTAGTGATCCATTTAAATTTATGACACTGCAGAGAATTATTTGTCAGAGGGAAAGGGAGGAATACTGTTATTGCTTTTTGCATGGAGTGACTCTTGCTCTGTGAAATATCATTTAAACCTTGAGAGATAAATGAACTGGGCTATGCTCTTGTGGACATCCTTCTCTTTCAAACAATATACTACTAGGTTATTTTAGTAGTGACGTATCCCCTCTGATTCATTGCCTGTTTTCACATAATTCATGCTGTTTAGATATTAGAAAAAAATAGCTGATAATTATGGAATCATGAACACTATGTTTATCATTTTGGAAATGTTAAAAGGGGTTACACGCAGAATTATAAACATACCATATTATTTTTTAATAATATTTTGGTTCAAAAATATTAAAATAAAAATTTATTTTTCTATTTTATTTTGTGAGACTCAAGATATAGAAATGCAGTTAATTGAAATTGGGAATATTTCTCTTTGACATTGAAAATAATCCTAGTATTGAAGGACAATGGCTCTCCTTGGTGTATACTGTGGATAGATTTTGAAATCCATGAGATCCATATTAAGCTATTATTAACCTCTTAATGCTTTGCTCCTGCATGATTGGATATTCCTATTTGTGCCAAGGCCTTTTTTGTTTCATGAGGAGAAAAAGGGAAAAAAAAAAAAAAAAAAAAGTATGTTTGGTATTTTGAATTTATTCTCAGAGTTTCCTCCCCAAATTCCAAATTAGTTGTGGGTTTTCATATTAAATAATGCAGTTTCTCTTGATTATCTCTCTTCCCAAAGTAGGGGTATGTCTTCAGATGAATTTTTGTTTCTGGTTCTGACTTAACAGAGACTGTGACACAATTGCAACTGAAGGAGAAATGTTTCAATTTGCTGAAGAGATAGATCAGAAAAAAATCTATATCCTGCTGTTTATGGTTCTGCAATATGGAATTAATTCTGTTAATTGTCACAATGGATACGTTACCACATACATATTTGAGGAAGTTCTAGCCTAATATTCTCTTGAAACTGAAACTGGTTTTGATTTTGGAGACACAAAGAAATATTGATATTATAAATGTACTTCTTGTTTTCTATCCAAACCAAATGTGGGAACATTGAAGAAACAGAAAAATCGTGTCATTACTGATATTTTTGTTTGTGTGTGTGTGCTCAGAGATGCAGAATTTGGGTGAAAACTGTTATATACTATTCAAACACATAAAAATTGATGTTTTCTTAGTGAACTTCTGATCTAAATTTAAAAGAAATAAATAATTGTTGATAAAATAATCAAATTATGTACAGTGGGTAATCTGATGAGGGAGTAGAATAGGAAGATCATGGGGTAGAAGATAATACAATTTTATGTAGCAGTTTGGGCTCTTGTCTTCTACTTGAGCTTTACATGTTAGGCTTCATAGGGCAATCCACCTCTTGGCCACAAAGTCACACTCCTGCCTTCCCTGCCTAATGAAGTATATCAAATCTAAGAAGAAGACAGTTTAAAATCAAGACATGCTCTAAGAATCTGAATGTATTAGCCTTGATAGAGAGATAGATCTGTGTATTTATGAGTACTGTGGCAAAGATGTGACTTGTCTTTTCAGACATATGATAGTTTTTAATGTCATTCAGCAACTTCACATTGTTTGGTAGACTAGAGGTCTGCTAATTAAACTTTAAGAAAGCACTATGCCTCCAATGATGAAGGTTTTCAGATTTACAGAGGAAAAGAATTATGTAACATATGTAAATATATTGTTACATGATATGTACTGCAGTTATCTAATTTGATATGCTTTCCTTCACTATTCACTTTATTTTTAAATTTCCAACAGATACCTTTCCAGTATATAGCTTTCTCATCATATCTAAATAATTAAGCAGAAATCTATGAAAGGATCTGAATAGCTTTAAGCTTATTTAAATGTCTTCTCAGCTAATATGGTAAAGCATATCTATAATAATTTATTATCTATCAAGGTATTGTAATGAAAGTCAAGAGAGACCCTTAACTACTGCAGAACTGCAATTGTATTACAATATCAAGAAAATTATAAGACCAGTGTTTTTGTACTGAAAAGAAAAGATGAGTGCACACACGATTTGTTTTTGTGTTTGTAGCACAAGAGGAGTGATAAGTTGATGGGGAAATAAGTGTGACTATGAAAGCTACAGGAATAAATGTTTGAAAAAGTCTTCTGTTTCAAGCAGAAGGCCTTTCCTAGGTATGTGATATTTTTAAATGAAGGACCATTATTTCAGAATATTTCCTTCTTCTGGTCTCTCCCAAGACTGTTTTTTGACCTTTAGAAGAAAATGTTAAGCCTCCTTTTCATCTTTACCATTAGCTATCACTGGCTGATCTAGACTTCAGTGGAAAGTGAATGGGAAGAAACTTTTTTTTTCCAAGGTAGGGGAGACAATGCAGTAATTACTTTATATAATTGGATTAATTTTTACTTCTGTAAATCTTTTAATGAAATGTAAATTAGTGCAGAATTTTAGATTCAGTATGTGCCCATTGAATTCAAATATGTTATAAAAATTCTTGCAGTGAGACTCATTTACAGATCTCAGTTCAGTCATTTCTAACTGTTCATCTAATAGAATGTGTTATACATATTGCTGTCAAATATAATGGCACTAACACTGAGCACAGATTATAGCTCTGCTGGGTAATGTCTAATAGTACAAGAAAGAAAATGAGGAGATGCACTCCGGCCAATTCTGCATGGTTGAAACTGAAGTAAATAATAATACTGACTTTACTAGCAAGATGATTAGATTCAGGTGTATGATGGTCCTACAGCTAGCAAAATAGGATGTTCTAATGTGAACAAGGCAAGTCTGAACTGTACAGTATGTATTAGGTTGTAGCAATTACTCAGATAGACAAGTCACACAGTAGCTTTATACTGTGACTAGGCTCTTGAATAAACATAAAAATTTCCCTCTTAATCTTTTATCACTAAAATTTACCTGAAAACTAGGTAATTAATTTTTGATCAAATGCATTATAAGGCAAAGCATAAATTAGGGGCTATGTGTATATAATTGTATGTGCATGCTTGTAAAATATCTTCTATAGTTTCTTATCAGTCAATGAATAGTCTTTTTTAACCAGTAATTGTTAAAAAAAGAGTAATTTTTCTGTTAGATTTATGATAAAATTGCTGTTATGTTCCAATTAAAAATTACAAGAGAACAGGTATTGCTTTCAGTAATTTAGAAACAGCTTGATGGAGGATTAACTTGTCATGTGCTTCTTGTTTTCTACTTACATAAGAATTAAGTTAAGGCTATTGCAGACATTGCAGTGTTTAGCTGATTTTTACAATTTGTTAGATAAAAAAAGAATATAAGCAATAGAAAGTAAATACAAGTCTGTGAGATATATCAAGGCTCTCTAGAAAAGGAAAACTGTGTGAGGAAAATGCTTGTACCTAGTATATAACCTGTTTTGTGTGTTACAAAGGTTTAGCACTGTAATAAATGTCTAGGAGAAGCATAGAGAAGACTCTTGGAAGTTCATCATTGGTGCTGTTCATGCTTAAAATAAGGCATCTCAATTACTCAATCGTGAGGGTGCATTTATGAAGATTCTCTTATAAAATTTCTGCATAATGTAAAAAATGCCTTATCATATAGTATCATAATTTTTCCTGTTTAATATATGTTTATTGAGAAGATTGTTGACATTGGAACAATACTATTGCTACCTCATAACTTAAATACCAGGACTCTGTTTAGAAGCTTCTGTAACAAAATATTTCTTTAAAAACTAAAAGCCTTTAAGAATTCATATAAAACGTGAGATTGCTTTTTCAGAGACTGAATAAAAGAATATTGGACAGCTAGTCATCTAATTTATTTATTGTATTCACTAATGTTGCTACTGTTTCTGAAAATAACAGTATCTTTTTTGCTCCCAGTATATCAAAGGCAAATTTTTCATATTTTCTTAAAGAGCAATACCAAATAATTCAAAATTTCAAGCCTTCCCCTGTAAAATGACAGCGCTTCTTATTATGTTCTTGGGGGCACAAAGAAAAATGAAATCAATCCTTCTAGTTTATTATACAGTAAATAGGACTAGGGGATAAAAAAGGTTTTGCTTAGTTGTATAGCCCTACAGTACAGCTTTCTCTATATTTCTGGGGTTTTACATTATTTCTAAGTGCTCTTGATGACTATTTTCATATTGGCATATGGAGAATGATTTACATAATTCAAATATATTTTCCCATGGAAAATGAAAGAAAGTAGATTAGGTAAAATATTGAAAGAGTGATGATAACTTGTACGGTGAGCTAAGAATATTAAAGAGCAACTGAAGGTTTCATGTGGAGGAACCCATATCATCTTTTCCTGAAGGAGTTTTGCTTTGGAAAAATAAAGTGATATTCTTGCGTTTTTTGGGGCTATAGCTAAATAGGTCAGTTTTAACTCAGTGTCTCATTCTATGGCTTTGGGCAGAAAGGAGCACGTGCACAGCATACATGATTTCTTTGCAACAGAAATACCAATACCTTATTTTCTGAATTCTGCTATTTATGTGTTTGTTCAGAAACCCGTGCTTTCATTTAGAGGAAAGAACACATTATTAACTGTAGTGGCAGAGCTCCCCCCCCGACACCAGGGGGATGGGGTTGTCACCAGTCTGGCTGAGAGGTGAAGCCAGAGATAAAAGAAACAAAAGGAGCCCCATAAGAAGGTAACAATGAATGAGCAATCGCCGGACACACGCGTGCAGAGCGCATGGACAGTACATGCAGCCTATCACGTTATTGTATAGCACGAGTTACAACCAATCACATTTTTGCAAGGCACATGGACAGGCCAGCTTTGGTATAAAGCTAGCCCGGTCCGACAATAAAGTGACCTCTGTGAACATCTTATTGGTGTGTCAGGTTCTGTCTCTCGCATGGAAAAAGCAACAATTAACCAACTCTCTTTTCAGGTTTTATTCTCAGTTTAAAAACGAGCAATGTAGTGGAATTGCCTTTACAAATGATTTTATGCCAATCCTCTAAGAGTACATTTCATACAGTCTCGTAAAATTAAGCTGAAAATAATTGGTAATGCATACTAGCAGCATAAATTGTAATAGAGGCAGACAACCATATAGGTGACAATTATTACTTTAACAAATACCTGCTAGAACACAATATTCTCTAAAAGCAAATCACTGTGAAGCGATCAAGTTTATTAAGAATAACTTTTAAAGTACTGTTCAAGTTGTGCAAGAACAAAGTACTGCAGGCCAGAAAATCCATTGTGTGAAGCGATGACATCATTCTTTATATACAGAATGTCTGTAAATCTAATGTGACATCCAGTGCTGGAGTGGGGGATACACATGCATATGCATGGCACCTTCCCAATTCCTTGCCTGGAGACTCATCCTACCAGTTCAATAAAATCCTACTGAGTTCTAATAGGACATTTGGACATTTGGACAACTTCATGCTGCCTGAGGTCAGGCTTTGAACTTTATAGTGATGGCTTCTGATGATGTTCTCTCTGGGAAGACATTCTTTAGGTTCAAAAGTCTGAATTCCTTTTTTGAGTACTGCATTGCATACCAGTTTTTCTTTCTCTTTCCTTCTAGTGATCTCCTACACTCAGTCTTATCAAATTTTCCAGTAGGATTGCCAAGTAGAGGACCTGATGGGTGAAAATCATTGGTCCCCAGAAAGGCTCAGTCTTACCGTCAGAATTCTATAGCTTATGGTAGGTACTGCCTAGTAACAGTGAGACCTCCAGGTACACTATGTGACTACATCTATCCATTAGAGATTGTATTTGCCCTATCTGTCATACAGTAGACATATAGAACTTGTATTGCACATTAAGCTTCAGAACCATCTGTAAAACACACTCATCTCCTAGATCCCTTGATTCTGACACTTAGAATGGTTGTTAAGCCTTACTTTGAGCCTCTACCAATTTACGTACTTTTGTACCCACCTAAGGAAGTGTTGTTCTTGCCTTAAGTAATTTTTAGCAAGAAAGGAGGTTAGATACTTATGAAGGTTTCTAAATTCTATCTAAGAGAAGAGAGAACTTTTTTTCCCCAAACAGTATAATGTAGTCCTTAAGGTTAATTTATGTGCCTGCACTCCTGGTCCTGAAGAGTGTCAGACTCTGGGTTTTGATATTTAAAAACAAGAATATAAACTCCTCCTTGCAAAGGCTCTTAAATTGATTATTGGGTTTTGATGAGACAGGAGAACTTCCTCATCTCAGGATATGGCTTATGAAACCACTTGTTACACTATTTCAGTGGCCTCTCATCTGCTTAACAGTCCCTTGAAATTCTGATTACAGTTACAGGGAACAAAACCATTGAAAAGTTTGGCTACACTGCACAAGGGCATTCAGAGATAATATGTGTTTCAGTAAACTTGTCCTCTGTTTGTTTTTTTTTTTTTAAATCAAGGTCTTTGGGATCTACATTCAGAAAATGACAAATGATATGGGGTTACTGCTTGGAGTAGCTTACCCTGTAACGTGTATATCACTTGAATACAGAAAGATTATGCAGTATCTATAGGTCTTTAAGGTCTCTACATCCATACAGAAAAATTTCTACCCTTTTTTGGTTTTCACTGAATTCTTAAAGTACATGGCAGCACAGCAGTTCTCTGGCTGAGTGAGATCTGAGAGTGCATATGTATGTTCTGCCCTACATAGCTCAATAAAACACGAGAAAGCAGGTTTAAAAGTGTAAAAATTCTCTAGTCCCGAATGCCTAGTTATATATATACTCATTGTGAGAATGTACATCTGGGGGATATATTGAATACAATTTACCAGTTGATTAGCTATTTTTCATTTTTATTTCAAGATAGTTTAGTCCATAGTCTGTGTACTTTAGTCTAAAATATTGAAGTACATCCTAGACATTGGCCTTGGACTAAGATAGTTCCTACTTCCTGTCATAGCTCAAAGGGTCAACTGCACATCAATCACTTCAGATTTTTGTCAAAAAAAAATGACACAAAATTAAATCTCTATAGAAGATAAATAAAACAACAACAGCAACAACAAAAAACTCTGTCTTCCTGGCAGTTAAAAATCACTCATTTTTCTTTTATTTTGAAGGTATGATGCCTAATAGGGTTAACTTGTCATGCTAGATACATTCTTAGAGGCATTTAAAAACAAAGATTTTAATCATACTTGTCATCTCGGAGTTTCTTTCTGGCAATACATTTCTGATATACGGTGAGGAGACACCCAACATCTTAGAGAGGCACAGTGTTTTTACTCACATAAATAGTGTCTAGATAGTTCAATATTTGGTAGAGGGAGATCCTTCTAAGAATTTGCTTTTTATTCAGTTTTCGATCCAATGTAAACAGGAAAGCAGAACGCGGGGTGGAGGACCAGAAAACCAAACCTTTCTTCTCCATGCTTAATGCTTCAACTAAAGGCTTGAAGAATTTGCTATACATTTGACTTCTGGGTATTTGATTCTTGTTTTCTTGCCTGTGCAGCAGCCCTACTTCCAAAAGGACTGTGGTTGGTGCTTCTAGCTCTGACTGTGTTATAATCTAGAGAATAATGCACTGGAGAGGTGGGTAAGGTAAGCTGAATTCTTCTCAGATTTAGGAAGGAAATGATACCTGAATGGTCACTTCCTAGATGTGTTCTCCATCTTAGTGCCTCTTATTACGCAAATGTGGACACTGTGGCCATCAGCATTTTAAAAAGACTGATAACTGCCCAACTAGATATCAGTCCATAGTAGAGGACCCAGTGCTCTGAATTCAGAATAGATGTGCCTTGATAACAACCTTTTGTCAGGTGTCTAAATTCAGGAAGGAAAACTTCCTCCTCCATCATTATGTCTGGCTGACAGACTTGAGGAGGCTCAGTGCTTAAAATTCAGGGACAGTTTTTGGAGACATACAGGTTCACTAGACACAATAACAGCTGTGCTCTTAAGGGAGGTACCTGAACTACCCATCCAAATCTAAGGAGGGTGGGCAAAATAAATGCTCTGGTTCTGGACATGTGCCTCCATGACAAAGTGAGAACATTTGGCAGTAGACTATTTATTTTGCAGTGAGTACATAATTCCTATACCAATTCCTATACCTATTGTGCCAAATACCACAAAGGGCAGGGCTCCAAACTAGAGTCTCTTCTGCAGTCTCAGTTTCCCTCATCTTTGTTAATAAAAAGCCAGGCCTTCATGGTCAGAGCATAAAAACATTTAGGCTCAGTTGCCCTTGTGTACAAGTGTTCACAGACCCCCCTTGCACCCACCTTCCACATCCAGCCAAAGCGTTTGTTCGAGAATAACCCATAAGCTTTTCCTAAGTACATCATTTAAATATTTATTGTAGTGATACTCAGCATTTACATAACTATTATATGCATTATACAACACTTCAGTAAGAATGACCTGTGGGGTCAGCATTTCTTGACAGTTAATGACTATCCAGAGGAATTTGCTCCTAAAGCAAGGTAGTCATTAACTGTGAGAAAATATTAATCCCAGAGGCCATTATTTATAAAGCATGCAAAATTAAGAATATATAAAGTACCATTTTCCTAAATCTGCTGCATCTCATGCTCTCTATGTGATGCTGTTTAAGTAATTTTCTAGTAGTTAATGACTGATATTGCAACAATAGGAAATCATGGCTTCATTTTTAACATGTCATTACCCTTATAATAAACTTTGAAGTTCATCATCCTTCCTCCTTTCTTCTTTTAACAGAATCTTTGTCAGTTACTGATTGAAAAGCCCAAATAATTGGCATTTTAGGTGCCATCTCAAGATTGCATTTTTAGTTTCTTTGTTAAAGTTAAGATAGGTGAATAAGTAAGGCTTGTTTTTAACTTTTCTTTTTCCAAAAGCTTGCTTTAAAAAAAAGATACAGTTTCCATGTAGCTTAGCTTAGTTTAGTTCCATATCACACAACTCTAGCTCCGACTCAGTCTGTGCAAACTGTTTTGCCCAGATAACATTAGTATCACTTATGTAACAATTTAGCTTTTTTTATTTTTTCTGAAAGTTTTGTAATTTGATGCTTAAGTAATGTGTTGTTCTCATGGCGATTCCTTAAGGATGAATTTCAGTTTATGTATTGGAGGGTACTAAATAGAAACGTAGTGTAGCTGTGTGACTACTTGTATTCTTTAATCTTTTTCTTTTTTCATTAGAAATATTTTAAATGTTTCAGATTTCCTTAAACTATGCATTATAAATTTTACATATTAATCAGATATGTTCTGAATTTTGTCCTGGACAAGTTAACTACACCCAGACAGAGCCATGATACAGACAACTTTAATGTATTTCATCACAGAAGAAGCATTTTTGCTATCCAAATTTTGACTTTTCTTGACAGTATTCTTAGAACTGTATCTAACTCTGAAGATTTTGTTACACAGAAGCTTCAGGGATTTACACTTCATAGGCTGATACAAATAATTTTATTTCTTCAGTAACTGATGGAATGTCTCTGTCCAGATCTTTTAGTAACTGATGATACTGTTATTTATTATTCTGAGGAATGGTTTGAAGAAGGAAATCTGTCAATATAGATCTCCAAATATTCTCAGTGCATTTTTCAGTTATTTTTGTAAATTGCCTACAGTCTTGTGTTTAGTATTCCAATACAAGCATGTGGTAAAATGAGTCCAAAGTCATTTCAGTACACTGCAGCAGTCAACACACTTCACTATACCTTTAGTGATAGATCTGTTCCATTTCATTCCTCATATTCAGTGATTTATTTGATGTGTATATTTGCAGATTATTACTGAGTAAAAAAAAAAATATATAGGTAGTTAAAAATAACCCATTGCATAGTGACAGGAAAATAGATTTTACTAATTCTCAACATTCTTGCAGTCATGTGCTTTTGTTATCCAAGAAAATGTACTTCCCTTTTGATAATCTGAATTGAAATATGTTAACATTCCTGGGAGAAAAATTAGGATGGCTAGCACTGAAACACCTATTACAAAAAACAAAACCAAAACCAAAAACAAACAAACAAACAAAAAAAATTCACCATCTTAATGTTAATATCTTTATATGTGTGCAGGATGTATCATAATGGGGAGCTGCTCTGAGCATGAGATAAAATGTAACAAAGTTGAATAGGTCATGACAACAATTAAATTTAAAATTAAGTCACACAAGAAAAAAGATAATAAAATGAGATCTGATTCAGAAAGGAATTATAGCCAGGTGATTTCACAGTTTCAGGATTTTGAAAATATGGTAAAGGAGTTTAATAAGTAGGGTAGTTAGCTCCTTTTTATTCCATTCATGTACCATGCTGCTGAAAAAAGACCAGGAAAACTAGAAAGCTAATATCCTCAGACATTAGCTGGAGTACCTGCTGAAGGTATATAATGGTCTTTGGTATTTAAATATTACTTTTAATGAAGTTGAAGAATAAATTAAAATCATGTAACAAGGTAACAAGGTATGAGACTCAAAAATTAACTTAAAAAAAGTATCTTCAGGTTTAATAGGTTGAAGTTGTTAGTAAAACTATTTAGGTGAGTTTTTTAGACTGAGAAACCTATGTTTTTGCTTTAATTTGTGTTGTGTTAAAGGATTACCCTTTGAGCATGCTTGTGTATGGAGAGAAAGCCCTGGTACTGTATATGTATTACATCCGTTAAAATATAATGGATATCTATTAATGACTTAAAAACAAGAATAAATTACTTGTTGAAAACATGTCTTAAAGAACACAATGTAAGGCAAAATTTAATGACCTGTTGGAGACCTCTTTTTCAATAGTTAGATTTTTATATCTCATATTCTTTCCATCAGTGCTAAAAATTCAGGGAAATTACTGTTTGCTTATTGACTGTCTGTAGAGGCAGTGTATTAAGATGTAGAATGCTTCATATAAAAATCAACTTACATGCAGGTAGGATATCGTGAAAACACGTCTGAAGATCCAACCAATTTTTAAATATATTATTTGCTTTTCCTTAACGTAGATTCTTTCCCAATGTGATATTTTTCTTCCTTCTTCTCAAAAAAAAAAAAAAAAAAGAGAAAAAAAAAGAAAAAAAAAGAAAAAAAAAAAGAGAAAGTAGATCATTGTTTGACTGAATACACACAGTTATATTAGAATGAATGGTTTGGAGCAGTAATGTTCAAACTTTTAACTGAGTATAGACCACTTTTATGTATCAAAGTTTATCATGAGTTCTTATTGCAGTGTTTATTTGAAAACATTTAGAAAGTGATTCTGTCCTGCAGATTAGCTAGACACTTCAAGCTGTGGGTTGCAGTCCATCGAATGAAAACTACAAATATTGAAAGTTGTTGTTTTATGCAGGAATGGAACCAGAGGAACCCCTAAAAAACAAACAAACACACACATAGACAAACAAACAAAAACACCAGAAAAAAAAGAGAAAGAAATAATCTTATTAAATAAATCTAAGTTCCAGAAAATGTTGCAAATGAATCTTACTATCCGAATTCTGCTTACCAAATAGACTGGAGGAAGGTTTGCTCAGAAAGGATTTCAAAACAGGTGCAAGGCAAATTAGTCCTGAATTGAAAGTTCGGGATAAACTGATGTTTGCTTCATTAAGCACTTACCATATTGAAACTTGAAGAGTACACTAATAACACAGGTAACATATGTTGGTACAGACAAGGAAAGGCCAGATGTGAAGGAATGCATTTTGGCTTACTGGTGTCTCATTTTCAACAGGACTATCCATTTAACAGTCATGTTAAATTGCAGTGCTGTTCTGTCTCTCAGGAATCTGTTAATTCAATCAGAACACATGGATTTTCCATCAGTCTTTAATTTGCTTAATTTTGGTGAGGTGGTGTCTCAGAAATTTTCTCATCTTTCAGCCCTGTGGCTATAGCATTGTTGCCTTGTGCTATTCTTTCCTGCCATTTCCATTTCAATATAGATTTTATAGTTCATTACCTGTCAATCAGTTTTAAATTGTACAGTGTTCATTTTATCACGTTCTGTAAAAGCTGCATGCTTTTTCCAATGTTTTACATTTATTTCAGCTTGAGCACTATTTATTTCTTTAAGTGCTGCAGCTATGCATAGCTATATTCATTTTAATGTGTATTTATTTTAGCAAATGCAATATTTTGTTTCATATTTCATCTATTTGGCATGTTTATTCAAGCAAGTTCTAACTCAACAGCCTTCTGAAACATCCTTATCTGTAACAAATAATTTTTTTCCATAATGTCTCTATTTGCCATAGAGCTTGAAGGGTTACATTTTCAGTCTTCATTGTGGTTGCTCTAAACAAAACCAGCAAATTTGCACAGAAATAAATACTATATAAGAAGCTTCTCCTTTTGGCTCTTCTGAACATGTGAGGCATGTCTTACCTCAAGAAAAAAAAAAAAGAACCTCTGCACTTTCCTGGCCAGATTAAGTGAGTTCAGGTATTTAGTAGAAGATTGCTTTGATGGTGTTTTCTGCTCTCATTAGGCTACTCACTTTGGTCTCCACAGTGTATGCCATTATGTGGTGGACTGTTACAGGGAAATTGTGTAAACAGAGACAAAAAGGCTTCTTACATCTATTGACAGATGAAAACCTAAAGAAGTTGAAAGGTTTCTCATTTGTTATTTGTATTGGTAGTAACTTTCTAAATTCTGTGAGAGTTTTAAAAGATGAGATTGTAGACAGTGCAAATAATACTCAAATTAGAAGAATAATGACATTATTTTGAATTAGTACATGTCAGTAACTATTGTCAATAGTAAAGGACACTTATTCAGTCTATGTCAACTAGGCTGCTTAGTGGCCAGCAACATGACCTGAAATTGTTGTATACTTTATGGTAATGACAAGTTATTGTTTTATTTCTGTCCTAGGTCCAGGATGCCACCACAGTTGTTCAGTGGTAGAGTTAATATATTTTAAATCTTGTTGCCGTACTTTTCTGGAATCATCTTGAGGCTATATAGCAAGGACAAAAGTGATTGTGAATGCCTTCTGGAAGGGGATGGCATGGACAATTTCTGGGGAAGTTAGAAGTCCAGATCAGCTGCTGGGGGATGTGTCAGTTCTTCTCTACTCAATTATACAGACTAGGTGAAAATGCAATCTTGAATATATACTTCTAATGAACAGCCATTCAGAAGCAGGATTGACTGTTGCTACCTTCATAATATATTGCAGTATAACAACTAATAAAACAATCATTTTAATATCGTTGTTTGCATTAGTTAGTTAATATAGCTGTATTTCCTTACTTTATATGCATACAATAGTAGTAAATAAAAGTCTTCAGCCTTGACAAAATACATTAATGATATTTTTAATATTAATTAGTCATACTACTTTTTTTTTCTTTTCAAAGAATTATTTTGTAGGGAATCTGTATTTTTCTCTTTTGATTTTTCCATTCACTGTTGCTACAGTGCATGTCTCATTGCTCAGTCCTGGAAAATGTCATACCTATCCTAATTGTCAAAATGTAGACTCTGATCCAAGGCATTTATGAAGCACTTGTTCAACTTTAAGCATAAGAAGACTTACAGAATGCAGCTCACTATTTGTGAACTGAGTGCTTATGATTTTTGTTGGACCATGCCTATAATTCATAACCACTCTTTAAGAAATCAAATAGCTAAACAGCTTCTAATTCAACAGGATTATATGAATGCTAAGGGTTTGTACTAACATTTTCTCTGCTTCAAGGAATTTGTATAGGCTGCTCAAGCTGTCAAATTTGTTTTTTCATTATAGGAAAAGGAAAAAACCACTACTAGTGAACAGAAGAGATAAATGAAGGCTTTTACATTAGCGGGAAGTGCCATGCAGTGGGAAGATCTCCAGAGTGAAACAGCTGGTATGGAAAATGAGGTATTCTACACTATGCACATTTCAAAGGGTTAGCATTCAGTCCTGCAGACTGAACAGCTGTAGTGGTTGTAGCACGTTGAGGTTGATTTCAGTGGTGCACCTCTGAGTTTATTTTCATATAGAAAGAATCAAGCTTATGCATCCCAAGATCATTTCCAGTAAGAAGTATATTATGTTAAGTGGAAACGACTCAGAAATTTTTTTGAAAGCCTGCTGTTGATCTGAAGTGTAGACTCAATCAAAGTGCAGCCATTGAAACCATCTTGCTCTGCAGAAATAACAGAAAATGAATATACTGCTGTATTTCCTATTCCACCATGCAGTGAGAGAAAGATGGCATGATATCTAATTCTGATTATAGTTATTAATAGAGAGAAGCACATAATACAAAAGGGAAATGTTACCTCTTAAGCTTGTTTCAATTAATAGTGAGGAATAAAAGCACAAATGAAAATTCAGAAACTATGATCATGTGTTGTAATCTGAAAAGCTACTAGATGAAAATGTGAATGAATTTAGTCTGTTAATTTATTCCCATGCAGAATACCTAGAAGATATCAATCATACACCAAAATCAACCCAAGGAATTTTGAGAAATCTGTTTTAGTGAATTCCTTGTCCAAATATAAAAGATTGCATATTCTTTTAGAGATAAGAGGGAAGTATTAATATATTTTTTGAGACAGTAGCTTTTTAAAGGAGATTTTACTAACTTCTTTAACAACATAGATTGTAGTATTAATATATTTCTTACTGTTGGAAATGAATTCTAAGAGATGCAGAGCACCAAAACAGTATTTTGGAAAAGGCTAGGAAGAATAGAGTTTTTCATACCAGCATAAATGCATAGCATAAATACAATCAAATTATATTTTAGAATAGTTTTCAAAAATAAAAAAGGGGGGGAAGATTCAGACTGTAAAAAATACTTTTGATTAATGCGTCAGAAACTAAAGAGACAATTGTTATGCAAAAAGTGAAAGGGGAATAAAGGTTTTAAAATTGAATATACTATCCCCTTTCTCTTTACTTGCTGCTATGCAACATTCTAGATATTCAGTGTCATTAGATTATACTACAAATATATTGACTGTTTTTCTGAATGAAAATCTTTTTCATTTTCCCTGATTCTGGATCAACAGTCACTATTGTTGCTGATAAATGTTGCATGCTACTATTATATGTTCTTTTCAGTTTAATACAAAGAAATTAAGAGTGCTTGTGATCCTGTCTTAGTTGAAAATTTGTCTGTAGGTTAATGCTACTTTGGATATCACAACTAGGATCATAACAGTGAAAGTTGTCCTGAAAAAACCCTCATGGTTGTAGTCTCAGATATCTCTAAAGAACAGCAGTTACAAGAGCAAGAGTTCTTTTTAGTGTATATACTTACATGAACTACATTCTACAATTATTTTATGGCCATCTAGAGATCTTTGAGTTTGTTCCAGTCTTAATTCAAGATAATAATCTATATGTTCCCACAGGCCCTATTTCTTTTACACACTGAATCTCTTCCAGGTGAACAGTGAAAACACAGTGGCACAGCCATGCCCTGAGCTACCTACAGAATAAACCTTTGAATAAACCATATTGGAGACAAGGCTGGTGGAATAATGACAGTATTTTGATGCTATGCTAAAGAGCTATGCATTATTATTGCCTCCCTTAGTCACTATCAAATTTCTCATCTCAGCTTCTTTTCTGGGACTGAGTGTTAAATTTACATTAAACATCCCAGTTTATAATTTCTGGTTAGTGAGTTTTGGATGTCACAGCCAAGGATTCTAATATCCTTTTTTTTTTTTTTTTGAAGGTACCACCTTTCAAATCACCCTGGTCTTGCCCTTTTCCAGAGGTCTTTCTTATGAAAAAAAGGAAATTTAGTTTGTCTCAGAGTTAACTGCTGGTTGGCTTTGAGTTAGAGCATATCTGCTCCCTAGGGAAGAACAGTCTTACAAATAATAGAAGAAATTCTAGATCTGCCTACTAAATTAAATAGTCACATTTATGTATTGGTACTCTCATAAGTCACGTTTCCCAGCTTCAGCAATTTTCCCAGTTCTTAGCTATGTCCCAAAACTAAAGATTTGTGGCCTGTAATTTTCTTCAGTCACAGCCAATTTAGCAGCCATCATGGCTTTTTGTCCTTAGGTAGAAGATTAATCAGTATTCTCGCTCCCTAGGAGAAATTTTTGAAGGATCTAATAGTCTTTACCTACAGCAAAAGACCTGCTTTCCAGTGCAATATTGATAGGCTCTTTCAGTTCAAAAATGCAGTCTCTACAAGCCTTAAATGATACAATCTCTTCCTCATTTATCTTTCAAAAGCCTTTCCAGTGGCTATCATTTCTACAGGAAGGCTTAGCTGAGATATAGGGTCTTATGGCTGATTCCTCTTGTGTCATTTCCTTATGGAAAAAGGAACCCTTAGTGGGCTTTCCAGGGTTTTACCAGAAGAGTTTTCTGACTGTCACATCTCTCCTAAGCCCCATGCTTCCTCAGTAAATGCAGCTCTCTACACATCAGAGTACAAATACCCATTGTCCTTTTACACCGACAGAGGATACTTTAGGAGCTCTCTCCACATCCTTGTGTCAAGGCTGAAAGGCCTCAGGGGGTGTCAGTGTCCTCACAAATAATAGCATCCTGGTTATCATAATATGTCAACAAATGCTATCAAACTGCTGGCAGAGAAACTACCTTAATTACAAAGGCTTGTTTGACCATTTTAAGCAGGGACAGTGGCTTCTCTGTGGAACATTTCACACTTGACATTTGCAGAGACGCCACCTGGAGCTTCGTTCATACTTTTACTAAGCATTATGCACTTGCCGAAGCATCCAATGATCATGTTGCCTTTGGGAGTTATCCTTCAATCTTTGTTTAATTAAGAACTCTAAGGATCCTCCTCCAGGTAATTGTTAGTTGCTACACTCTTCAGTCACCCACAGTGTGAGTGAACATATAGACAATTACTTCAAAGACATTTACAGTACTCTCTCTTGTCCTTCTCTCTCAAAGTCTTACCTAATTTTCTGTACTCTTTAAGAGAAACTGAAAGGAACGGACAAGCTATGCCCTTTCTTTATGGCTAGTGTTCAAGGAAAATCAGAAAGGACTGACTTGGTAGTGCCTACTAATATAAGTGTTTTCTAATAAAAGTGGTACGTGTTAATAATGTGACTGTCAAACAGTTAACACGTCTTGAAGTTATAGGTTTGTACCTAAGTATTCTAGTCACAAAAAAACCAGTACCTTAATTTTGGTGGGGAGGTGGGGTGGTGGAAAGGATGACCTCTGACTGCAGATAGCTTTTTAAATACCCATGCAAATATTGAGGTGAATGCCTGTTAATGCTGTCTCCCTCCCTGAGTATGTCTTTAGGCAAATTTTTGATTTTATGAATACTGGCACAAATTAGGATCACAAATATTCTTATAAATTTACAAATAATCAGACCAGTATAACAAGTACATTTGCTTTACTTCTACAATACATATCTAATAAGAACTTGTTTCTCATTCATATAGTGGCTGCTTGTTAAGTAACAAACACAACAGCTCAAATACAGGAATGCATTCTTGCTAAGATAAGTATTAAACCTTGAAATCCATGAGACCAGTTAAATGCTGTCTAAAGTAGGGTCAAAAAGTGATTGACAGGAAAAAAGAAAATACTATCTAGATACTTATATCTGTGACATATTCGATATCAACATATATATATTTGCAAATATCTGGTTTTTAGTAATATAGTACAAAGAATTGAAGGGCAAGATGTGGAACAGAGCTTAGTGCCTACAGTCAATTATGTCGTAAGTCTGCTTCAGAGGGTAGCTAAATTCAGTTTAGCTATGGTTTTTCCTCTACTGTTGAATGAAGGGTTGCTCTACAGCCTCTTCTCTTTTAGTATTGTAAATCTTCTCACTTCTGGTCAACATTATTCACAGTCAAATGAAATCCATTTGTTATTGTGAGAATTTTGTCCCTGAACTTGAAGAGCAATTGTCCCTCCCTGATATGCAAGTTTTTGACTATTTGTTGAGGGTAATCATATGTTCTGTCAGTCTTAATTTTGGTTGGATAAAAAAACTAAATATTTGAAGCCTTTATTGTCGGATCCATTTCCAACTTCTTTATTGTTTTAAAATGAATGCTATCTGACCTCCCAGTTTAAGTTCACTAAATTCTTTGACCTATTTCTAGATATGCATTCTCATTAACTCTCACACACTTCCATTCATATTCCACTGACCTCAGCATAAAAGCTGAGACAAAGAATTCCATTAATATCTGGTTATGTCTGGATTAGTTTTAATGTAAACTTATTCTCACTGCAAAACTGTAGCGTGTCTGTTTCTTTGTTTTTTATTTGTGTAGTTATGAATTCTTTCCTATTGATTTCCTCTTTTTTTTATTATTATTTGTAAAATTTTAATCAGTACATTTTTGTAAATCAGTCAGAATGCAAAGACAGTGGGGATCCCAAAGTGAGGTATAGGTGGCATGTTTCTCTGCAAGTCTTAAAGACAAATTTTCAAAACTTTTATATTGCTATGACATCCTGAAGTCACTAAGTCACTGGTTAGGAACAAATATTACTTGGAAACACCACAGTCTTGCCGGTATCAGGTAGATTACATCAGCATCTCCAAATTCACACATTTCCATCTTGAATCACCCTCTTTGCAGGTGTTTAAAAGATGTGTAGATGTGGTTCTTAGGGACATGGTTTAGTGTTGGACTTGACAGTGTTAGGTTAACAGTTGGGCTAGGTGATCTTACAGGTCTTTTCCAAACAAAATGATTGTCTGATTCTATGATTCTGTGATTCTTGCCTGAAATACTCAATATAGCAAATAGTAGAGAGTGCACAAAACAATCTGCAGCTTCTGCTTTCCATGAAACCTTGGAGTAAGTTGTCTGTGTGCACAATGCATAGAACTTGACCTGTTAGCTCTGAGACTCAAGGAATTTGTGAGGAGGGTAAAGTGGGGTTGGTTTTTTTTGTGTGTTGTTTTTGTTGTTGTTGTTGTTGTTGTTGTTGTTTGTTGTTGTGGTGGTTGTTTTTTTTTTTTGTTTTGTTTTTTTTTTTTAAATTTAAAGTCTAAAGTGCCTGAAATAATGAGAGGACTGAAGCTTATGTGGTCAGAAGGGTCATTTCATAATGTAATACCAAGGATACTTGTTGCACATCATGACATTTTTTAGAAACAATGCTGGTGTACTGGGCTGTCATGGCAGGTCTGTGCAAATTAGAAAGAACTAAACCTGGTGCCATCTTGGTGGTATTACCTTCATAGAAAAATCCTAGTGTGAACTGAAGACGATACCAGGATGTTTTTTGCCTCAGCAGGAACTATTTGTTTTTACTTCCCAAGGAAGCCTGGGAATTAATAACAAATGTGCAGTATAGACTATAAGAGGGACAGATGGTCGTGAAACAGGAAGAAAAGGATTTGTCAATGTCAGCATAAACACAATCACTATCCTGCCCTCTTCCTGCAGAGAGCATCTTGAAATCTTATATGCAAACTGAAATAACCAAATAGGAAGACATTAATGCTGTCTCTTTAATAATATTTAAATCTAATCTTATCTGTATCCTAACATGGGCACCTACAGCAGATTCCTACATTAAAGCAATGAAATCTCTTTTACAGTCTTTCCTCTGATTATTTCTAGTCAAGGCTAACAATGCTACATCAGGTTTTCCATCTTTATATAACCTCATGTGTTTTCCTTAGCGTGTTTTTCCAACAACTTCTAGGTTATTTTAGCTTTTTTTTTTTGAATATCTTATGCCTTAACTTAACATTCCGGTTATGAGGATTCTTCTGTTCTTAGAGCATTTGTTCTCATGCATTGCAATGAATTAAATAGTTTCTCCATTTTGTTATTCCACCTGCTAGTATTAGTTGTTTATTTCAGCTCTCAGCTAATGTTCTTGCTGATTTAGTTGTACTATGTATTGTCTGAGTGATAATCACATTAATATCAAACCTTATTCTGTTCTTATTTGCATAATCATACCTGCAAATACTCCTGTACCATTTACTGTATCCTCATATACCTGATTTTCTACATCTGCTATTACAGCACGCATGTAAGTTATAGTTTCCTTTATCAGTGTTTTATCTTGTTTGTGCTCTAAAGACCTTATACACCTTGCCACACTTGATCCCAAAAGATCATACTCCAAAAATAGTTGAAATCTATCTAACAAGAAAAATTTTCTTTCCACAGAGGCTGCCAGTAGTCAAACATCTTCAGAATTTCCTCACAGCACTTGTTCTCAGGCCATCTGCTGAGCTTTAATGATTTGCTGCACCATTTGATGCCTTCATGGAACACAGAAAAAACATCACTTGTGCCCAAAAACTCTTTAAAGTCTTTTCCAGCCAGGTGATTCAAGGACAGTAAAACCAAATGTATCATACCTATCTCTGGGGAGACAGAACTCCTTTCTGCTTCTTGCACTATACTCAGGACAATTTTTGTGGGATAAAGCATCACAACTGATGTGCAAAGACAACAAAACTTTATTGTTAGACTATACAAAAAAAATAAAATTTAAAAAAACCCAACCAAAAAGAAAACCCAAGGTGATACAGTTAGTTCACTTACACTGATGCGAGCACTTAAGGTTCAGTTATCCAATTGCAACTCATTATAAATAAACAAGCAAGTAAAATTGTTGTGCACTGACCCTTTCTATAGTCTTGTGCTCACCTTCTTTCCAATGTATTGTTACAGTGAGAAGTCAGTGTTATGAGTTCATTACTGGAAGAATTATGAAATAAATGGAAGGGATTCTTCCCTATTACTTGTGGGTTTAACTGGAGGTAATTTTTAAAGTTTGCTAACATGGTCTGCTTTATATTTTTTTTTTTCAATTTACAATGATGTTTTTTAAGACATGGTATTTTACATGTATGAGATAATTGTTTTTTTCTTTCTTTCTTATCACTAAAACAAGTTTTATCCAGCCCACAAGACTGCTTTTCTGCAGCAACAGCTAATTTCTGTTTATAGCCCTAAGGGCCTCTGGTGTGATGTGGTATTTGTACTTTCAAGGACACTTCTGTCTTCCTGTTCTTTCATACATTTTTTTCCCTAGGATCATAGATATTGCACTCCGCACAGAACAACTATCTGTAGTTACTATCTCGCAGTTAAAAAATATGTAGACATTATTACAACAATAGATGTTCAATTACATAATTGCACAAAGCTAAACAAAGGCTAATACAAGTTAGATAGCTATCACTTGGTTATTAAAACACCATGGTTATCTGGAAACTTGACAAAGTCTAAGAAGTCTTGAGGTGTAGCACTGTTGAGACAATACAAAATTTCTGGGCCTATTTCTAGAGATGGCAATATCTTGTTTAGAGGGCTATGTGCTCTATAAATTCAACAATTTCAGAGTCCTCATTCATATCTTTTTTCCTATTATCTTTGCTGTGATTCTCTAATTTTCTACCACCTATTATTTTTTTTTTTTTCTTCATTATTTCCTTGCCCAATATTGATATGGAATCCTTTTCCAAAATTCTGATGACGATATCTTTTACAACTGTCTTTTCTCTACTGGCATTTTTTCTTTTCTTCTCCATATTTCATCACAATATATTTAATTACATATATAGTAAATTACTAACTCTGAGTACTAATTTGAAATATTTATGCTTAAAAATTACAATAAATTATTCATTCAGCCTGCAGTGCTTTGTTTTGCCTTTTTTTTTGTTTGCTTGTTATTGTTTTTAATATATTCCTGTTAGGAATGCATGAATCTACATTAGTAATAATCTAACACTACATTAAATTTATTATAAATAACAATTATTAAAATGTACTGAACCATTACATAAATTTTGATTTATAAAACTATAACTGTTGTCACTTTAAGAACTTTAAAAAGTCTGTAAATACCTGTCACTTTTTATATTTTTTAATCTCAATTTGCGGATGATGGTGAAGTCTGAAACATGGGACAAAAATTACCAACAAAATTTTTCCTTGTTCCTTGATCATTTTCAGGAGAAAATAAAAAATATAATAATGTTTACAGAACTGGAATCACTTATTTCCTAACATTACACTATCATTCTTGGAAATGCAACTCAAAATGCTTCAGCTTTGAAGATTAATGTATAGCTTGGAGCACCACAGCAGTTCAGACAGCAGTTGTTATGAAGCCTTTGTTGTGTCAATAGGGTAGAAAAGATTAAAACAATAAAAAAGTGATGGTTCTGAATTCTTCCATTCTTTTTACAGCTCAGTTAATACAGCTTAGTTAACTCTGAAGTTTTAAAGATTCCAAAATGATCCTTAGTTATGCTTTGTTATAAACAGGAAGGACTGTGAAGGGGATCCTATGAAATATTACCACTATCTTGAAACAATTGCAAACAATGGACAATAACAAGTAAGAGTCGATGTCTTTGTTAGAACTCATACGATGAAGTATTATCAGTGTTTTTGTGACTAGCTTTCTGTATAATGGCATTGCTGCTTCAAGTACCTGTAGCCTATTGCTATAAATAATGATGGGCCATCAAACAAATGCAACCAAGTAGCTGGACCAAGGTATAATGTCTTTAGGCTATTTTAGCTATTTTATTTTGAAGGGTAAAGCAAAAAGAAAAAAGAGGATAACTGAGAAGAGGAAATTGAATTAGGATTCGGTGCATTTGCTGAAGCCTTACAGAGAAGTTTTATTTTTCAGGCTGTGAATTAGTCCCTGATCATAAACCCCAGGTCATATGACACTGTTGTGCATGAGAGTGCATTTTGATGCTATTTATTTGCCTATGGAATTTTTTATGGTACTATCTAACTTAGAATCTGAGCATTTAACATGAAGCAATGTGAAACAGAGTCCTGTTTGTGTTTCAATTTTACACAGTAAAAACTGAGCAATGAAAAATAATAAAGATGCTTCTTTTACATTTTTAAAGTTGCTCCCACTAAAAAAGAATTACCATTTGCCCAGTTTGACAATGCAGTGACCCTCTTAATGCACTGACCCTCTAACATATCAGATGAAGGTAATGTTTATCATACTCATCCTCCCAGGTAACTGGGCTAACTGTGAATGTGGGATGAGCATGATGATGTGATGTGGCACAGTGGGTTTTTAGAATTGCATGTTTAACCATCTTTCCATACCAATTTCTATATCAATGAGTCTGCCAGGAAGAAATACCAACAGACTTGCAATATCTAATGCTGTTTTATTATATTATGAACCAGAATGAAGTGACACTATCGACAGAGAAAACAGATCTTCTGTATGAGATAAAAATAAATAAAAAAGTCTGAAAACTCTTTAAAGTTATGTGATTTTATTGTAGCAGAATGGATCCAGCAATTCTAAATGTCATTTCAGATTTTGCCAACTGCACATTCTCCTTTCTAAGAAAAAGAAAAAATTGGCATTCAACTCCAAAGTTCTTTTCTACATTAACATTTCAGTTTGTATCAGGACTGTATTTTTAAAACAGGTCTCCCCATCACCACTATTTATTGTCCTTTGGTTTATTACGAACTGGTCTCAGAAAGTACACAAACTAGATATTTTTTTAGATGTCATTAAATTGCAAGTTACATTTCAGAAACACATAATCCTACTGCTAGTGGATTTTCAGTGCACGGAAGAGACTAAATTTACACTGAAGTAAATCCTACTGTAGTGTACATGCTGCGGACACCAGATCCTTAGCACAAGTTTACTCCACAAGCAGTCAGTAATCAGAAGGATTCAACTTACCCACCCTCATCCTTTTGGTGCAAAACATTACATGCTATTAATAATATAGAGTAAATAACTAATAAGAGAAGAGGTACTATCTGTTGTAAATGAAATATTTGTTGGAAATAAAAATGTGAAGTTTATTATTTGCTTGATCGAATTATTTAGAAGGTGCTTGAAAGTGACTTAAAAGTCCTAACCTCACTTAAGGGTTTTGGATGATTTGGATATTTTGAGTCAACTGACAGCAACTGGCATGCTTGTGTCCATTATGTATGTTTACATTAGATATTAAACATATAAAATATATATATGTAACTATATACATATACATTGAAAGAACATAATGTGTATATATATGCATTCAATTTAATACATAACTCATAAACTACAGAATCATATAAATTGTTTCAAACCTCTTGTGAATCTTTTTGTATGTAACATAGGATTTCATTTCCACATGTCTTCCTCTGCAATGGGAAAAAAATGTGGTATGCCAGTGTCATAATTTTAAGCATCTGATATATAGCAGTCTCCAACCATTCCTTGTTATATACTAACGTTTAGATAAGAAATATGATCATTGCTTGAAATTAAGGTTTGTTTGCAATGTTACTGCTATCACCTCCATAAGTACTGTACCAAAACATATTTGGACTTCTCTCACAATGTTCTTATTTTTGTGGGATTCAGATTTGAGCATTGCCTTCTTGTAACAGATGGCTGAATGGTGATTCAGGATGATAAATAGTGTTTTGCATTTTCCAGCTAACCTTAGGTAGACACATTCCTCTGAGAAATGATTATACTATGCAGTTTTAAAAACCAGCAGATATTCTCTAAAATACTTTTGTAATGAACCATTTGTAAACAATAAAATCATTATTAGCTCTGGTATATTAAACACATGATACCAGTAAGACAGTAATTAACAGCACTCTGGCATTTTAAAGGAGAGATTTACATGTTTCGACATTTTCTTATTGTGGGGGCTCTTCAAATGCAAGTAGGAAATTCTTGCAGAAGTTCACGAAAAGGTGCTAATATGATGGACCTGTGCAATTTGCTTCTGCAGTTGGTCATTTATCATGAGGTGAAGTAGAGGAAGAAAATGTGGTGAAAAAGCTAGTAATTGTAAATAAAGCATAAACAGAGGGAAACAGAAAACAAAGGCTCAGAAATGAATGTTAGATAACAGCCATGACTACATCTGTGTGGAAATGTAGATTTGTCTTCATACAAAAAGGATTTTATTAAAATGAAGAAATAATATTAATTTTTAAATGAGCCATTAGTCCAAAAATCTATTTTGCATCTATACTTCATTAAATCAACATATTTTGGAATCATGGCAGAAATAATTAAATGTCAAAGCACAGTGAAGCACTGTGAAGTATCAAAGTATCCTGACTTAATATACCTTATTTGTGAGGGAATATATATTCTTATGTACATGGAAGTGAGGTTGAAAAAGCTGTAGGGGGAAAAAAAAAAAGTATTCTACTCCTGGAATCTGCACATTTTTTAGCATATATTTAGCTATATCAAGTAATGGCATTGATATAACCTTTGCTATATACTTGTTGCTTCTACATGATGAAGAAATGACAGAACAAGTACCACATAGGATAAAATTACAAGGTCCTTTTCAGTGTAATTATCATTACTCACTGTTTTCCAGTGTATGACAGTTAAAAATTTTCATCTTGCATTTTCTTAATAATGATTAATCTCTGTTGTTTTAAACTGTTAAATTTGTGTCAGGACAAACACACACAGATGCTTACTGGAAAAATTTCTCTTGTGATCTAGAACAACTATAAAGCATTAGAGATGCCACTATTTGTACTTATTTGATCCTGTTCTACCTAAAAGAAGAAACAGAAATATTATACTGTATTTAAGCAAATGAGTTAAGTGAAATATCACTTAGTCAAATAAAATGAGTAAAACCCAACTTACTGAAGCTGCTTTTAAAAACTGAAAGCAGAACGGTATTTTAGGTACTTTCAAATTCCAAATTCAAATACTTTAAAAACCCCTGCATTTGGAATTGATACAGTTTTTTAGCCCCTAAAATATTATTAATTCTGGACAGACAGTATTTTTTTTCCATTTTATATTTTGAAATTTAACAAATGATCCTTTTATTTGAAAGAATGAAACTAGAACTTTTTTTTTTTAAAAAAAAAAAAGAAAAATTACTAAGAAAAAATTCAGGAGGTGATAACATTCTGTGATTCTGTGATGCAAAATTGAGTGTCTGTACCACTCTTTCACCTCCCGGTGGTGATGGTCATTCATTAAATGACAAAAAAAGATAGTTCTGTGATGTAGCAATGTTAAAGAGATGAGATTCAGATGGAATCTTTTTCAAAATATAATTTACACAAAAGGGATGATACCAAGAGCACATAATAGGGAAAAAAATAGCTTGGTGTATTTACATGTCCAATAATTGGGACATTCAGCTGGATTGTGGAATAATTGTTAATCAAGGACCTTTTATATGAGAATTCATGTGATTCACCTCACTTTTTTTTTTTTCATCCTATTTTGACTAAAAATTTCAGCTTAGATCCAGAGACTCTTTTTCAGTAAGTCAGCTTACATAACTGATGTATTTTTACAGTGAATTTTAGTCTTAATGAATTAGTATTTTCTCATTACCACTACTCCCTCTTCAGAAAAAAATTGTTGAATGCTGAATTATTAGAACAGTTCTAACCCTAGTTCTAAGGATGTACAACCAATCCTAGCTATTTAATTGGAGTCAAAGGTTTTTGTTTAGGCTACAGCAGATATGTAATATCAGTATGTAGGTAATTATTGCCCAAGGGAAGTGAAGAAAGTTGTAAGGTATCTTGATATATCTTTATTGGGGATACTAATGTTTCTCAGTACAGATAAACTCAGATAAGAATGAGAGACTCACTTGGAGAAGGTAAGAAGTAATACTCATGTTTTGAATAAACTTGATCTTTGTGTAACAGCTCGATCAAAAATACTTCTTTTTTTTCTACCATTTCCTATCATACCAGAAAACATTTCTTAAAGAGAGTATTGGATGTTGGGAACCTGGTCTAAAATGTGTATTTAAGGTCAGCTCATTTTTGGGTGAAGTCTACTGATCAAACGTTATTTTTTTAAAAGAGAGCATGGGGAGAACTGGTTCTGAGAGGCTGAAGAGGCTGAGTTAGAGAGATGTATAAATTGGAGACTGATACAGAGCAAAGTGTAATTTGAATCTTTGCTTCATCCTTTCCGCACTGCAGGGAGAGTCAGATAATTGACAATTTCATGGATGGCTTCTAGTCTTTGTAATCTTAGCAATTTAATGTCATGTTTATTATTTGCTTATTAAGTATAAATATTGTAGCTTGTGGCTGCAGTTGGTAAAATACTTCCTGGCATACTTGGACACATTCTGAGGCTCTTTCAGCATGAGGTTTATTACATACTTTGTTCACCACAGAAGGTCATTTTTTAAGTATAAGGGCAAGAGACAGTAGCTAATAGGAAAACATCTGTATGAAAGGAAGGTTATTTCTCTACAGGAACGATTTTCAGGCTTTTTCTCATTCAGTTTCTCTGTATTTCATGGTATTTATTACATATCAACAAATATCTAGCAAGTACTTTAAGACAACATATAAATACTTCATCATTCTGTACACAGGCCAGAATACCAAACCTGAATATTTAAAACTGAGCTTATAAATCCATATTTAAGCACAACTCTTGCACTAGTTTCATTTTCAAAAGTGCTGAAATCACCCAGACTTCCTCTTTATCTTCTGAAACAGAACAACAGCTGCTCACCTGGGTAGGTCAGAGGTGTTCGTTTGCACCAGAGTCTAGGTCTAAGTTTGACTAACTACAGAGCAGAA
This sequence comes from Nesoenas mayeri, assembly GCF_963082525.1. Taxonomy (NCBI): domain Eukaryota; kingdom Metazoa; phylum Chordata; class Aves; order Columbiformes; family Columbidae; genus Nesoenas; species Nesoenas mayeri. The sequence continues at coordinate 48,797,711 of NC_137541.1, forward strand.
GACTATCTGAAACTATCTATGGGTTGGTTAGTTTTTCCTGAAATGCCCACTTGATAAAACTCTTTGTACTATAGAAGCTCATAAAGACAATTCCTTTCTAACTTGAAAAACTATTTAGTCAGGACTGCAATTGTTAAAAAATTACAGATATTGCATAACCCTCGTTACATTTGCTTTTGTTACATATATAGTTGCAGTATGTAATATATATAAAACCAAGAATTATCAAGTCACAGTTTCACCAAACTACACTGTTTAATTCAACACTAGACTTTTGTTCTAGCTGCTGAATTTCACATGGTCCAACTGATGTGGACTTTATGCTAAATTTTGGGGCTTAAAGTGACATACTTTGACACTTATCCATCATGAGATTCATTTTATCTTATTCTCGGCAGTTTTAGTCTAGACATCTAGATCTGAATTAATTATTCTAAACTCTGCTTCTCTAGAAGATTTGTACTTATCTCCACTCTCCTAAAATTCTATAAGCCTAAGGACTGCCAAATTGCCTGATGGAGAGTAGATATTAAAAGCAGATAACTGGTACATTTTTTTATCATGACTTATTTTTTTCTAAAACTAAAACTACAATGCATTGGACAAGAAGGGACTTTACGGATCACTTAATCTAATCCCTTATTTGAAAGACATCTATATAGCAATAACATATAGTTCTTGGAAAGATCTGGCAATAACAAAACAAAATGAGACACAAAGACAGAATACAACATTTACAGGTTGACAAACATCATCAATCAGTCAGTAACAGCAATGTACAATAAAAGGACAGATACCGAATTCAGAATAACAGAAAATGTCTTTCTACCTCAGGTGCAGCAGTATGTGCACAAGCCATTGCTAGCCCAAACTCTGTTTCTCTGGAGCATGGATCCACCTGCAGCCTGTGGAGGACCCCATGGCAGGGCAGGTAGATGTTCCTGTGGAGAGGCTCTGATCCTATGGGAAACTCATGCTGGAATAGGCTCATGGCAGGAGCTGTGGCCCTGTGAAGAGAGGAGCCCATGCTGAATTAGGTTTGCTGGCAAGACTTGTGACCCCGTGGAGGATCCACACTGAAAGACTGCTCCCTGTAGAAAGCTGGAACAGTTAGTGAAGAACTGCAGTACATGCAAAGGACCCACGCTGGAGAAATTAATCAAGGACTGTCTCCTGTGGGTGGCAACCCATCCTGGATCAGGGGAAGAGCATGAGGAGGAAGGAGCAGCAGACACAAATCATTATGAAGTAACTGCAACCTCCACTCCCCCTCCACCTGTGCCCCTTGTGGGAAGAAGGTAGAGAAGCTAGGAGTGAAGTTGAGCCTGGGAAGAAGAGAGGAGAGGGGGAAGGTGTTTGCTCTATTTAATTGGCAAGAAATTAAGTTAATTTCCCTAAGTCAAGTCTGTTATTTTATTTTTAAAGAGTAGATCAATAAGCATTCTTGAATAGTCATGAAACAAAGAGGATTTTATTTTCATTTTGGGAATCTTTGGAAATACAAATGTCTATTAGCATCAAAAGGACTTTGGATCAATGTAGTGAATAATGGTTGATTTTTTTCTCCAGGCAAAGATATAGATTATTGTTGTTATTGTGAATGTGTACCACTGAAGAAATTGATAGAACAGTCTTTCTGAAGTTGACTAAAATATATTCCGCTTGTCTACATCTTTTTATACTACGAACTGTATCCATTAGAGTAACACTACAAGCTTTAATCAAGATCAGTGCCTTCTGATGTATGCAGTGAGAAAACATTCTTATACTGAAGAACTAGCAATCCATACAGACAAATGGAACAGGAAATATAGTGTTATTACCCTCATCGTACTGACAGAAAGCCAGAACATAATCATAAAGGGTGATATTCTGGGTTCCTTGACATTAATACGAAATTCCCTTTCATTTTACTGAGACCAAATTTTAGTTGGTCAGTTTTCTCTGAAGTCACTAAGAACAGCTGTGGCAGAGCCAGAAGTTTTTCAATTCACATACACTTTTTTTTTTTTAGCAGAAAGAGATCAGTCACTCTCAGATCTTGGCATTTCACAGAGCATTTTTATAAGCATTCTAGATTTCCTTGTCACAGTGTATTATTCACTTTCAAGTTGTTGAAACTCCTCACAGACTTACAATCTTATTGGAAAATAGTCTCTAAAATCTTTAAAGAAAAAGCAGTAATGGAGATGGGTTTTCACATACCTATTTGAATGATTGGTCACAGGCTCAACTTCTGGGACCAAAGAGAAAGTTGTGTAGATAGAAAAAAAGAAAGCAGCTAAATGAGCATCTGGTCCAGAATGATAACAGAAAAAGATTATTATAATTTACTAAAAATTCTGCCAAGCTATGTAATTAATATATATATTTTAAACAATCGAAATTAGCATACTAAGTTTTCATATAATGACAGACAGCTCATTTGGATCCTTTTTACATTAGTTAGTCTGTCTTCAAAATAGTTGTTGGGACACAATTACCAAGGACATTTACTAAGACTTTCACATCCAGGTAGGAACTGCAGTACTATATTTTTTCTATGTTATTCTTTCAAAGGGTACAGCTGAAAAAGACAAGTTTACATTTCAAGTGACCCATTTATCTGACAAATAGCACAAGCATCAGGACAGCGGCACTATTTGTGTGAAATGTAACCATTAATCTTGTGCATTCAAATTTCTAGTTGATAGGCTATTTTGGAGCAGTGTATATTTTGATTTTCATTGACATAATCTAAGTAAAGACAGAAAAAAATGCACTACTTTCCCTCACCATTTCTAGGTATTGATCGTTTCCAAACTACTGACATACCTAAGTGTTGCAATATCACTGCAGATAGATCAAGTAATGTACTTTGGAGTATAAATGCATCTTCTAAAGAAAAGGATCTTCCACCTTCCAGTAACATTATAGCACCCAGAGTGTAGGTTTATATACTTTAAGTTGATCACACTACCTGAAGAAAGAATAATGTGGCTGTCTGTTTTATCTGAGGAATATAGGAGTTACATTTTCTTTAAGCCTTAAATTTGCCTCTGAAAAAAATACAAATTTTGGTATTACCTTCAATGAAGATATACTAGGTCTATAGCTCTCATATATGTGATTCATGGGAATCCAGAAATTTCTGCAAACTGTTTTGCATAGAGTGTGTTCTGGAATTATTTTCCTTTCTTCTTTGGTTTGTGTGGTTTTTGCTTGTTTCTTTCTTATTTCTTCTCTTGAGTCTGTATACAAGTTGTTAAGAAAGTATAACTTTTAATACAGAATTTATTATTTTTATGACATAAATAGAAGACAAATTTACCCAAAGTAGACTCCTTTTAGAATGGTGTTAGGAGAACAGTGTTAGTTGAATAATTTAAGCAAAACAGTAAAAAACCATATTTATTTAAAGTAACAAGAAAGGTTCTACAAGAATCAAAAGTTATAACAAACATGAATACCTACTGTGTTTGATATTTTAAAGATAAAAATATCATATTTATGATTTTAAAAGATCAATGACAACTTTAAAACTTTTTACTTTTTTTTTTTTTTTTTTTTTCTGCATAGGAGATTAAACTAGTTTGAACTTAACAACTTAGCCTAAAATAGCTCCAGATCACTGTGTGTTCTCTTTTAGTAGTTTTATTTTTATGATGTTGTATTTTGCAGCTTTTGGTACAATCATACTTTCAAGTTAATTAGACAGCACTGTACTGTTCGAGCTCCTTTACTCATTGCACTTCTATGATGTGTCAACCATTAAAGTGGGCTGGCAAATTTTGGAAACAAAGTAGTAATTCCAGGCATTTTCTCACAGAGATATCTACTGCAATTGATATAATTAATTTCTAGATCAAGACAATGAGGCCAATGAGTTTTATCTACAGGCATTCTACAATAATACACTAAAGAAAAGCATACAGATTTCAAAATGAAAGTCAAAGTCATTTGCGAAGGATTTAGTTTTGTCCTTGGTGTACCACCTCCTGGTATACTCAAAATCAAATATTTGACATGAGATATACCCTGCATAGTGATCAGAGTCAGAAGACACAGATGAACAGACCATACTTGAAAGACAAGCTTCTGAATTTACTTTTTGTCACGGATGAGTGGAATGCACCTCACTCAAAAGAGAGAAGCAGAAATATGTTTTATTTAGATAAAATAATAATTTGATAGAGTTCGGTGAATTTGATGGAATTAAATGAAGTTTAACAGTAGTTTGACAAGGTTCAGTAAGTTTGATGGCAAGGTTCAACTCATTAATTACCGCATGGAAGAAATATACAAACAAAAATCGAGTTAGACTCCAGTTAGAATGAGTCACGCAGAGTCTGGGGATGCAAAGTGTAAGCAAAATAAAGGTTATAATAATGAATATTGAATGGCTACATGGATTAGTAATGTTTCATTAGTATCAATTCAACATGCAATCAAAGTTACCAAGGCAAAGTCAGTTACCATACTGCAGTGCTATGCCCGATATTAGTCACTTACCAAAGATCTGCTGTTGGTGAAAGGTCTCTCTGCCTTGAGGAGCAACCTTAGAAGGTGTCCCAACTCAAAGGGAGGTCACTGCCACACAGCTGCCTAGGACAGTGAGCTCAAAGAAGGCTCTCTTAGGCTGCCATATTTATGGAATAAAGTGGTTGGCTTGTAGTCAAATCACATGCAATGGAAAGGTTGGCATGACACGCATTGTGCCCATGACTTTCTTTGTTCCTTGATAAGTGAGTCTTGGAAAAGCCACCTTCTATTCATGTATTAATCGCATGATTGGTGTTCCAAGCTCATGTGCATTGATGAACACTATGTCACTCTGCTCCTTTGTAGGTTTCCTAAAAGGAATTCTTGGCCTGGCAACAGTTGAGGCCCTTGTCTCCTTTGGAGCTTGTACCAATCTACTGGTAGTTTGATCAAGGGCTTGAACACACCCACCACAACTTTGTTATTCGCTAGCTGGTTGAATTTGCTATCTGAATATTACTAATGGGAGCTGGTGACTGGGCAGGTTTGACATATTCACAGCCTTTAGTTATAATAAAGTTGTGATAAGTTGAGGTGGATCTTGACATTTGTATCTCTCCTTTAATTCAGGTATCAAATTCTGCAGCCATTTTGTCCAGAAGATGAATGTTTTGATTGTAATAATATGGTGAGAATCTGTCACAATCACTTTAACTTTGACAGCTTTGTGATTGTTAAAGCTCTGACTCTTGAAGCAATTTTCTCAGTGCAAATGCGGAGACGACTAATACATACCACTACCAGTGAATTTTTTCAAATGAGTCTAGATATACTGATTTGGTGTTTCATTTGAAATGTGGAGCTACTTGGTTCTGATAGAGAACTTGTGGAAAGGGGAAGAGGGTTCTCCACATCCAGGGATAGCTGACTAATTTTCAGTGTTAGTAAAGCTAGAAATAGCTGTGCTTTGTGCCAGCTTTCCATTTGCTCTATTTTCATTATATATGACATTTAGATATGTTACAGTCTATTAGCTTACAGCTGTAAGCTGATAAGAAGGAGTTTCATCAAAATATAAACTTCAAAAGTGAAAATTTGAAAACGTGAAATGACAAGATTGTCACAGTAACTTTACCTTAATTACAGCTCAAAGAGCAATGGTGGTGGCAACTCATTGCAAAGCGCTGAAATGAAATCAATGGTGACCGCCCAGTGGTAGTGCTCGACATTATAGAAATTACAAAAATGATCTTCCTTTCTCATTATAATTTTCAAAGCCCTGCTGCTTTTCTTAAATTGCTGTCAGGTATGTTCTAAATGAGGTAAGAATGAAAATTTGTCTTTTCATTGTACACTGCAGTCCTGACTGTCTGCAGCAGAACATGACCAAAACTGCTCAGACACAATGCTCAGAATAGAAAGTGGCAATGGAATAGAACTACATAAATTTATTGAGCTTATTTCACCCTTGATAGTTTAATTCAAAATAGAAGGTTGTTAAATTTATCAGTGATTGCCTACAAATATTAGTAAATACATGGCTTTAAGAAGATAGGTTTCTTTATGTATTAAATCTATTTACATATATGTATCAAATAAATAAATAAATCATTACTTCATTTTTCAAGAGACTGCCATCATCTTTGAACATGTTGGATTTTTTCTTTGTGTGAAATTCTGAGTTTGTACCATCCTGTGGGACGATGCTTCCATGTAACAGCCTGTTGAAATTGGTGTGAATTCTGTGATTGACTTCCACAGATTTCATGATTTATGAATAAATGCAATTAATGTTTTAAATTAGCACATTTCAGAACAACTCAGGGGTAAAACCTTTGTATCCTTTATAAACTGAGGTACAAAGAGGGAAAAAGTGGTTTAAATAATAAAAGAACGAAATAATTTATTTATATAGGTCATGTACAGACACTCAAATTTTGTGTTCTGAACCACTACATTGACTCTCTGACACTGTGATTTTTACTTTTCTGGTGCTTTCAGTTTCTATTGCCTATTGACTCTAATATTTGATTATTTTGACCTCTTTACATATCATTTATGTATCTCCAAATTCATGCATCTCTGATAGGTGTTCTTCAGACCAAAGACTCTGAAGAATTCTGACTGTATGCTAAACCTGATTATTGATAACTGTTCAGAATCGTTTGCTATTATATATAACAGTGCAGGGCAAAGAAACTCCAAAACCTTGACCTTTTCTCTGAAACTGTAAGCAGGCTACTAGCCTATCTTCATTCTAGTCATCCAAAAAGTGAGCTGTGCATTTCTAAAAGTACACTTAGGATACAAATTCAATATAGTGTTTTACCTCCTAGTTACCACTGTTTTGTGATTCTAGTACAGTAGAGTGGGTGAATTGGGCTGAAATACATTCTCCGTGAAGCCAGATGTATTCTTTAGCTATAAAATGTCCTTGATAAAATGTTGAATAAATCTGATGCTATAGATTTTGTTAGAAGAAAATATTTTCTGATATGCCTAATTTTGATGCTTGTAATTCAAATAGTTCTAGATGAAATAAAATATATTTCAGTCAATGGAATATATAACATGAAACTTTTTCAGATGTTGATGGCTGATTAAACAAAAAATTTGAAAGGACTTGTAAGCAGGTTTTTAAAGCAAGAATACTTTGGAATTATCAAGTACCATGAGTCACTAAACACAGAAGCAAAAGCTTATAAGTCTGGAAGTATCATAAGTATGATTCACAAGTATGATGACCTTTCCTGCCAATTTTCTGGTTTTTTTGTTTGTTTTTTTTTTTAATATCGTGGTTTAGGTAGGTGTAAAGACAAAAGGCAATTCAGGTTGTAGATGGTACTTCAGCCTTAAATAGAACCTTTTAAAGATATCTAACTGCTGATTGCGTAGGACATACAGTAGTCTCTCAGACAAAAAACAGACAAAAAACATATATTTATAAAGAGATGTAATTTTGCATTCCCTTCTTTAAATTGGGATGGTAGCCGTTTAGGTAGATTTTCTAGAAAACTCAGGGTATGTTGATGTTCAAAAGTCCTTTTATTATTATTATTATTATTATTATTATTGTTATTTTCTGGTGATGGGCTTTGTTTGGTTTTATATTAAGTAAAGATTTAGGAGCTGCTCTGTGTTTCTGACATTAAAGAGTCACAGTTTCAAGCTGTTCTGTATAAGGTGGTTTTAAGATGGAGTGGATAGAAGAAGCAAAAAAATTGCCATACTTCTGATAACGTTATGGGAGCTCTACTGCTCTGCAATGTGCCTCAGTTATTTTATATATTGTCTCTGTTTCAACCTGAATTAGAATATTTTGAGGAGAGTAAATAGTGAAAAGTACTTAAAATTCAGTACATCTTCTTTAAAATGCAGTACATGCCCTTGAACAAAATTGTTAAGTTTTTTTACTTGGACTTGATATTGAAATAATGAGCCTTATTCTTCTGTTCAGTGGTATTTCTCTCCTGATATTCCCTTTGGCAAGGCACATAGGGACATCAATCTTGTGTTTAGCAGTGTGTCACAGCCTTCTTTATGCAGCACGGTTCTGTACAAATGTTATCTCCCTCATACCAGATACCAAGACCCAAGTGTCTGCACCTCTGCAACCACATATTTACTGGTGGAGAAAAATCAAAAGGACTAACAATTTATTCGGAGAATATATTTTTGTCATAATCTATCCTAATAGCATCTCCTTCTGTTGACTGATTATGAAAATTATCATCCATATCTTGTAAACTATGCAGTACATCTTCTAAATTCACCTCCTGATGATGTTAAGAAAAGGAGACAATGACATTTTTACAGGTTTAATTATGATAGACATAGATCAGGCGAAAAAGCCTTGGCCTTCAATACGTGTATGGAGGCCGAGATGCTTAATACTGGAGGAAAGGAAAAAAGAGAGAGTCACAGTATACTATATAGCATACAAAATTTACTAAAGCAGAGGCACCTAAATCCCTTGTTTGTGTATTTTTCCTTTTTGCAAGGGTAACATTGTCTTAATTAAGGAGGACAATAGCAACTAATTTCCACTCATATTTTGAAAATACATAATTCATGGACTCCATTCCTGTCCTTTGCTCATGGCTTAATTTCAGCTGTAGTGAATAAAGTTCCCCCAAAATAGTGTAATTTCAGGGACAATCCTGTGGCCGTTTGAGACAGAGATTCATTGAAAAATTGACAATGTAATAGATAATGATTATCCTGCTATTGCTTATAAACCTGACTGTTTTTCTGGTGAGCTAACTACTCATATCGATATTAATAATTCTAGCTATTGCAAGGACAAAACTGTGTTACTGAAGGAAAAGCACTATGAGTGTATGTCTGAAATATGAGCATTGCATACAGTTATCTACCAATGGATCTTAAATAGCATGTGAGATACATAAATATATTCTATAATACTTTCATATAGGTTGCATAGTTGTTATACTTTTTTTCTTGAGGCAGAGCACAGTTTTATAAAGATAAAGGTTTAGAATATAAGAGATTACTTTTTTTTTTTTTTCCCTTAGAAGACTGTTTTGAAACATGCAGTATATAAGAAATACTTGAAAACATTGGAACGCTGAGCATTGATATATATAATGAAAGCTACAGATGTTACCTGCTTTCTTTTTTATGATCATTTACGTAGCAGCAGTTTCTTTGCTACAAGCAAAATTGCAGAGTCATCTTCAGCAAAAATACTCTTGTGGTGAGAATATTCTTGGAAATCTTGGTGATATTAAGAAGTTATGTGAAGGTAGATAGCACAATTGTCTGCATTTATTTGGCAAGTCTATTGTATCAAACATTTTTAAATATTGGCAGCATCAGTTGATTTATAAGCTAGACAAAGCAGCTGTTAGTGATATGAAATTGGACTCCGTTATGCTTTGAGACCTTGAAACAGTGTTTTACCAAATTGCCTTGATGAGATGTTGCAACTGGTAGGCAAATCTGAACAAGAAGAGGTAAACTTTGATGTGATTATCAATGAGAATTAAATATCTTTTAAATGGATAACTATAATATGTTTAATAAGCATTTATTAAAAATAATTAAAAATAAATTAATGCTTAAAACTTTTAGTGAATACTGTAATTAAACACACATGAAGAAAAATAATTTCCTCATATCTATGTCCTGTATTGTGGTTTCTAGACTCTACTTGCCTCTTTCGACACCAGGTGAGAGGGTTGAGTTACTACATAAATGAAATTACTGTTCCCACATCTAAACATTTTAAAAGGATAGTGAAACACTCATATTGAGGAAAGAAATCTGACATAAAAGTCATCTTTTCCTATTGTGATGCTAAGATCATGCTACGCAAATATTATATAGCTTATGCTGTGTGGTACATAGCAGAAGTCATAATTTCTGCTCATCCAGATTTGTCATTGTCAATAAAATGTTAATTAGGCAGGAACAGCTTTTGATTGAAGACCGTTCAGGAATGGAGGATTCAAGCCTGGATCTTTCTCAGTCAGCTTATTGTTCTGGCCTTAAATTAGTTTAGGCAGATTTTGGAGCTGCCTGTATTTATGTTTTAGGGTCCTAGATTTTCAGGACTGATAGTACCCACTGAATAATCAGAGTTTAATAACTTGGCTTTCTTGTGCTAAAATTCTGGAAATAATGTGAATGAAATCTTGTACTGTTCTGTCATTAAAAATATCTGAATTTTGCATTACGATAAGACTTTTGAAGAATAAAAAAAAATTCAGAACCTCAGCTGGAAAACTGCGAGTTTCCAGTCTTAGAGTTTAGGTTGGAAAATTTTGTGATAAAGAACTCACAAGCATATAATAAGTGATCATCTGTTCAAAAAATTATTTTCTTGTTTTTAAATGGTATTCAACAGTAAGCAGACAAGAAATTTTGGATTCTTTCTCAGAATATTAATTTCAGATGAATGTGTATTTTTGTTAGATGCTGACAAGACACTGGCTTAATTATAGCCTGAACTCTGAACTCTTATATCGAACACAAGCTTCCAACTCAGAAAATTTTCTCTGTCATACAAAACAGTCATATGGAACTTCACCTGGAGAATGTAGAACACTTCAAAGAATGTAGTCTAAATCACATTTTCTGCCAGTTTTGCCGCGAAATATTCTCAAGGGAAAAAAAAATCAGATTCAAATATATTGTCTGAAGCTGGATGGAGGAGAGCAGGAGTCTGAAACTATTTCAGTTTATAATACAGCAGAACAAGATGATGAGAAGACATCAGTGCAAAGCTCAGATCTATTCCTATTGGCAATGGGGTATCTCAGTACAACTTTCTTAAAAAACCCCAAATGCCATCCAGGGGACATTATAATTTTCCAATGGGAGGTAAAAATAATCAAAAACTGAACTTCTGATCTACCCTTCTGAGTGTCTTTTTAAAGTCTGCAGAAGGGATCAAATATATGAACTATAAAATTATAGAAGAAACTAAAGCCCAACCACAGACATTTCAATTAGAACTCAGTTCCAAAAAAACCCTATATATAAAAAAAAGTATATATATTTGAGGTTCCTGAGTCCCTTTGGATGTTTTTGGAAATCTTCCCTTAAACTTTGGTTAGACTGTGAGGTGCTGTTGCCTCATTAAAAATAGAAGCTTTTGTTTTCTGGTAATGAGCACCAATTGACAAAAATGTACAGTCTCACATTTGTGTCCAGTGACAAGCCTTACTGTGCTGAATTATCCTTTGTTGGCAAACCTGATCCTACCTGGGACAATGTTGAGAACTCTTTTCATACCCTTTCCATGCTAAGCAGGCATCTTACATATGTGGAGCAAACGGGAGCAAGCTATAATAAAACAGGGAAATATATATATATATATATATATTTTTTTTTTTTAAAAAGGGGTGATAATTAAGAAAATTAATCACTTTCTATGGAGTAGTGGAATTCTTTTTTACCAGTCACAAAATCACTAAGGAGTGCTGTCAAAGTTGTGCAGATTCTGTTAAACTTCACTTTATATTGCAAATAGTAATATCTCTTCCTATTCTTTTTTTTCGTTCTTGTCAGTTTAGATGCAATATTTATGTTTTCATCATATTACCTTAATAATCTCAGGATATTTACTCAAAAGTCATGACCAAAAGTACAGTTGCTTTAATTTCCTTGGTAGTCAACAATAACAAGGATTGTTTTATAACAGGTGACTTACCGGAAGGGAGAGCTGAGAAGGATTTTCCATTTATGATGGATTTCATAGATGATTTCTCCACCAAATACTCTGATTCTAAAGCCTAAATGCATGCATTTTTGTAAATAGCAGCAATAACACAACAGCAGGTGGTGAGCTTCCACATTGCTTTGTCATCGCACTCTAATGAATTCTTTTGTGGGTGGTGGGGTCCCTGTAGCAGAAACTGTAACCACAAGTCTTATTTCTGTTCCTCAGTGTAATTCCAGTTTGGGTAGAATCAAGTACATCTACGTTGCTAGATGCTGCAGTGGTTGCTGGAATTCCATTAGCTAAGCTTTTAGTTCTAAAGACTTCCATTTCGGTAGGCTGTATTTTGTTTTCAGTACATTTCTACAGATGATAATTTAACATAGTTTATTTTTCAATTCTTGGCTGTGCTGTACAGAATTATTTTGGTTTTGTAAAGGTGGATTTAGCACATGTGTATGGATAATTAGGAATCTAGAATTTCATATTGTATCCTGCATTTGACTGTTTGTTCACTTTTGAAATGTATCTTTTTTATATTTTGTTGGTGGTGTTAAATGTGAAAGAAATGTTCTGAAGAGATATTTTCTCCTCCTTATCTTTTGAACTGTGCAATATCATCGTTTGCATCAATAAAACAATGACAGCAACTTAGATACACCTTAAAGGTAGTACTGTTTAAAATACTTAAGGATTCCTTCTATATAAAGTGGGATTTATGTGCTAATGTTGAGGCTGCAATAGGGTAGTAAGTATATTAAAGGAGAAGTACTATTAAAGCTTCTTCACTGAAGACAAAGAAAGTTGGATCCTCTTCAATTGCTGTGATGTTTTACAGTGTCTTTTTCTGCCTTGTGGAAGTACTATCTTTAGAATGAAAGATGAGCTCTATTTTCCACTCTGCTGGTTACTGAACATATTGTTTAATAGACAGAGCTGTGATGACAGGTGTTGTTTAGGACACTCTCGTACATGCTTCTGAAGATGCAAACTCTTGAAAAAAGAAAGTAAATAAAGGAAAACTTGTTCTTTGCTCTTTAAAACACCATTAGAACAGCAGTAAATAATTGTTCTTATTGTTCTTCTGAAAATCCCATGAATTCACATAGAGAAGGAATTAATGAGTTTATCTTCATATGTGAAGAGCACATATAATACTGAATTTTCATCTCTACGACCCAGCTACACAAAACATAGTAGCTTTTTTTCTCTGGCCCCTGCACCATCCCCCCATTCTATTCTGATCTCAATTCCTCTTTTTTTTTTTTTTTTTGTCCCCTAACACCGCTCCGTAAGACTTTACATAGGGCATTTACCCCCAGAGCTGAATGTGCATCTTCATTGAGAGCTCTGAAATATGTGGAAAACATATACATATTGCATTTAACCCAGCAGGCATTCAGACTGCTACATAATTTAACTAAATAATAGGAATGGAAAACCCGATAGATAGATAGATAGATAGATAGATAGATAGATAGATGGATAGATAGATAGATACACACACATTTTCCTCAAGATCAATGCCCATATCAGTATAAAATTTCTCATCTTTCAACAGACTTGAAGTATGGTTTACATCAAATCCAGCTGACTGCTTATTTACATGAAGACCTGATACTTTACTTTTTATAAATCGTTTACATCTATTTTAAAGCATTGCAGGGAAAAACACATTTCAAAAGTGAACAAACAGTCAAATGTAGAAAAGATACAGCACAAGATTTTTCACTTTCTCAGAAGGCTCAAACCACAGAAGAAAACTACAGAAGGTTCTAATTCTCCATTCAGTGTGTTAATTTCACATGGATACAAAGTTTATTTAAAATCAACTCCTCCTTGTGCATTCTGCTGATACTGTGAACTTCGTGGAAGTTTTATGTATATAGAACTTGTTTTCTTTGCGTAACATGAGTCTGAAAACTGAATTGCTTTTAAGTGGTTTTGTTCTCATTAGCAATATAGTCAGAAAACAATATTTTATTTGTTTTTTAATAAATGAATGATAAGACTATATTAGAGATTTTTATTCTCCAAATTGCAAATTTTAATCTACTAACAAAAATACAGACTTTGTCTGCTGTCTCACCTCACACTTGTTTAAGGGTGATTAGATAATTTTCATTTCAGTGAATTCCAATTAGACATGCATGAAGGTGTTTAGCAAAGAAACCAGATTCTGGTGAATAAAAGTACCCTAGTTGTCCAAAACAATGTCTCCAGGCTACCTATTTATCCTCTTCCCAGAACTGTAGAGGCTAAATAGGAATATAAAATGCTTTTCCTGAAACTACTGTTATTTTAAAAGGACTTTTAAGAGTGAATTTTGATATCTTTGTCTAAATAGGAAGCTGTTATTTTCTAATTACGTGCTAGCAAGGGAACTAAAGTTATAACAGTAAGAAAGAGCAAAATGTATGTGTTGTCTTACATACTTGTAAGTTTTGTAAGCCATATCTACACTGCAAAGCTTTCTAGACATCTGCATGAATGTTGGGAGGGTAGAAAAAAAAAAACAAACGTAATTCCTAAGTGTGGGAAAAAGCACTGTAATTATCTATGATATAGTTATCTCATGTACAGCTAGTTTATACTGGAAAAAATGAGTTAGCTGTCATGTGGGGACAGGGTTTTTTTATTTTTTGTTTCTATTTTTTGACACTTTAAACTGTCTCTCTGCTGGAGAACTTCATGCTGCTCCTGACAATACCTTACAGTATTGGTCTATAAGACTGAAGTCTCTTGTAAGACTGGAAGAACAACAGGAAAAACATACTCTTGGAAGGTCTTCCTAGAAATTACAAGTCTGAACCAATTTTCATTAATTTAATTAGTGATGGAGAGATACTCACCCAGCAATAGCACGTTAGAAAAATCGGTATTTGTATGATGATACAATATGTAGCATTAATTAAACAAAAAACATCTGAAATGAGAGAAGCTTCAAGATTCCCAGCAATAAATGTAGTTACACAAAGCTCTGGGAGAAAGTGACAACTACTTTAATAACAGGGTTCTTGGGGACATCATGTCTGGCTCAGTGTTTGCCTCCTCCTATTGCTAAAGCACAAACCCTTTTCTAAGTTTTATAGTTTCAGCTTTATCCTTTGTGTTTTACATTCTCTAAAACCGAAGTAATGTCCAGATACTAGATAAGCATTTTAATTACTTTTTAATTTAAAATCAGAGACATAAATCCCTAAAGCAAAAGGTTATAGAAATAATTTAAAGTCAATTAAATGAATGCAAGCTTTGAACTCCTGTATAATACCATTTCTGCTGCTAGTAATTGACTTACTTTTGTTCTTCTGTTAATCAGAATTAATTTGTAAGTCCTTAAGGGTATTGATATATCCCATTCCAGAAAAAAAAAAAAAGAAGTACATTGAACTGTCAAATGAGTTACTTGAACACATTAATATTATTTTAGTGACATAGGTTAAGTATAGATATTTCAGAAAAGTTTCGTTACATTACTGTTTTCTTTTTGTAAGTATGTACTATTTTAATAGATACAAAATAAACCACATAATGTGACTATTTTCAGTGTATCACCATAGATTAAAATCTTCCAGACTTAAAAAAGATATTTCTGTCTGTACAGATGACATTTTAGCCATAAAATGTAGGTACAGCAGTCACCAGCTCATGCTGATTAGCAGAGGCTTGTGGATAACATTTCTATTGTCAATGATAATGTTTAACACAGACCAGTTCTTCAGCTTCATAAATTGCAGATGCAAGCTTGGACGGTACTTCAACAGCCAATTTTGTGTAAAAGGTGTTGGCAGGGTAGTGTCTGTGAACCAAACGATTGGGATGACTTAGGCAGTTTTCACAGCAACTGCAGCATGTAGTTTAGTTAGTGTGATAAATAGTCTATCTTGAGCTCAACAAAAAAGATGCTTTTATAATTCTCTTGGGCTTGCTCACTTCATGTGTCACATAAGCAAAATGACATTTTGACTAATCTACAGATTAATTACTTTTTACAGGAATTACATGTTTCAGTAAATACAGAAATTCTCACATGAAGTGTGAAAGTGGTCCAGAAAGGGGAGTTTAGGTCTATACGTCATTTCCACTTCCCATCTGAACTGCAAGCAGTAGAAATAGACTCTTACATACAAGTGTCTCTGGGACCTTTTCCAGGAAGACAAAAACAACCTCTAGCTGATACTCAAAAACTGCAAGAAATTAAAAAAAACAGAAAACAAAAAACAAAACAAAAACAAAAACAAAAACAAAAACAAAACCAAAAAAACAAAAACAAAAACCAAAAAACACCAAACCATCAGTTATCAGTTATAGTAATTATAAAAGTTATTAGAAACTTTCCCGCACTATAGATTTACAGATTCAGCTCTTTCAGTTCATTTAAACATCACACCCCTATCTTCTAGTCCCAACAGGTTTAACATTGTGTAGTTGTGTGGCAAAATTGGCACCAAATCTTTCCCATCTCAAGACAAATCAGGACACTGAGAAGTAATACATGCTTTTCTATCTTTTCCTGTTGCCTGCAGATGTTCGCATACTTTATTATATATTTGCGTGTATGATTCTGTGAGTGTTCAGCTGCTCTGCTGCTGAAATTAAGATCATGAAGAACTGAAGTGCATAAAAAGGACTACAAAGAGATTGATCTGATTCTAGAAAGTATTTACAGCTTACTAGTGATTTTACAGGAAATTCTTATTCTTTTTTATAAATCACTGAATATTTTTTAAAGAGGTTTAAGCCTGGTCATTATTTTTTCACCTTGAAACCCCAGTTTTACTGTAGCTGTTTACTTATTTTTATATATTAATCATCCATTTCTAGACGGCCTTTTCTTCAGACCAGATCATTAATTTGGGAGCTGTGCACTGCTTGGAACTTTCACTATTTTAAATGCTTATGCCCAGTACAAAAGGGAAATCTTAGACTTTTGTGACATTTTTTTGATCATCCTTAGAAAAAAATGTTATGCACAATTGTCTGTTTCAGACTGTTGCCAGCCACTTCATTAGCTGAATGGCCTCGTAGATAGAACCAAGTAGTTATTGCCATCATAGGATTTAATCCATCTCACTAAAGTAGATTTCTAAAGGCAGGCTGCATCTCTTTACTAAAGTAAGGTTCCTGCATTTAATAATTACTCATCTACCCCAGAACAGAAGTCTAATTACTGTATAAAATTGGAAGACATTTTAGATGTCTGAGCTCTTGACTAGAGCAGTTTCAGCTATTGAACATTTCATGTGGATGTCTGCTCCTGTCTCTTTTCCTCCTACATGAAAACCATTGGAAGATGCAAGTCAGTACAGTACATTAAACAACTTCCACCTCTCCTCCTCTTGTTGCTTCCCTCTATACTCCTGCTCCTTCTTTATAATTGCCAAAAATCAGTGTTCTGTAAGGTGCTGGCACACTCATATTTCTTCCTGTCCAGCAAGATCTACTTGCTACACAAATCTCAGCAAACAGGAAGATCTTCATAGGTAGAAAGAACCACCTCCTATCAAGTTCTACTAAAACCAGGGGCAAAACTCTTCTACTTTCATATCCATATTACCCAATCTGCTACTGAGCCTGTTGGAAGCTCCACAAAGTACAAATGTCTCCCTCAAATGCCAGCTCCATTCTCAGCTACTGCCAGAGGAGTTATGGATCCTCACTTTTGTCGTATAGAGATGAAATCTGAAAGACTACTTAAAGTAATTTGTGTAGACTTCATAAAAATTCACCTGAGCAATCAGGTATTTCCTTAGTTTTCTTATATATATATTAATAGAGAATTAAAACTTTTAAACTTGCATTATAGAGAACTCTAAATTATGCATTAAAACTTTCAAGACCAGCATGCATGGTTAAGGAGTCAAAGAAGCTGTTTCTAAACATTTGAATTCCCTTAATATTATCAGCAAATAATTCTACCGATAGTTGTGCCCATGAAGCTGCTCAAGTATTCTCATTTCAAACTGTTTTCTTGTAGACTTCTGTGTGCCATGCAAAACTAACAACTCAATTATACCTCTTTTCAGGCAGGATAATTAAGAAGTGCACCAAATAAATGTGTGATCTGCAGCCACTCTTATGTCTTTATCTTTTGTAATGTTGTATGTTCAACAAGACCTGAAATAACTCTTCAAAAGTGTCCTGTTGGTACATAGAATATGAATGTACAGTTCTTTTCAGACATCTTATGTCTCAAATAATAAACTTCAATAACAGTGCCAGTCAATATTTATCTTCAGTTCAGGACCTTTATGGCATAGTAGTATATTACACATTTGAAAGATAGGGCATCAGAACAGGCACACTCTAACACTGGTACAGAAACTCAAACCTTTGCCTTAAGGCAGTCATGAAATAGCATAAGCTTTCAAATCAAATTAATCAAAAAATTGAATGAAAACTCATTAAAATAATCTTGAAATTATAGTAGTTCTAGAAAATTACTTAATAGCTTAATATTAAACTACATATACAGAAGTCACAGAAATAGAAATAGAATGTACTTAACTATAATTTTTTTTTTTTTTACCACAGCATAAAGTAACAAAAAAATCTGAATTTTAGGCCTGGCTACTGAAAAATCATATTCCACCTGAGAGAGGCCCTCTAAACAATTAAGAGATTCCATAACACAGAAATAACTACAACCAACATAATAAACAATCACTTCCAAGTGTTACTCAATAAGAAATACTTCATAGAGGACCTGACCTTTTCTTCCACTAGAGCATTTTCTTCTACTAAAGCATTTTCTTCCACAGGGAATTCATAACTTCAATATCCTTCACCACCACAAAGGTAATCTGCATCTTCAACTATCAAAAAAACAGCCAGAGATGTGAAGAATGTACTCTCCTCTCATCTCACAGTTCAGGGGATACTGCACTCATACAATAAGCAATTTTCCCATTGCATTTTTTTTTTTTTTTTTAACTGATATAAACCTTCATGAAAGAACCTGGTAGGAACTTTACCATCACGTCTTCAGTGTCTCTGATTGGTCGCATGCTCCAGGTAAAGCTATTTTACATGTTTTTAAGAAGGAAAGAAAACACGAAAAAGAGAAGGCATATGGCATGAGAGAAGCAAAATAACTTGTGCTACAGTTCTGTTTCAATTTTTGTTTTCCTGAACAGTTACTAGCTAATATAAAAACTGAAACATTAATTGGCTCAGGTACTAGAACAGCCTGGGTGAGCATCCTAATCAGCAGGATGGAGAGCCATGATAATTTACATGCTCTTTTTGGTTCTGTTACTCTTTATTTATGCAATGTGAGAAGAGTCTGAATTTTTTGCTGCTAGTCTTTGCTCCTAGCAATATCCTCCTGTAAAGCACATCATCCTGGAGTGTTAAGGGAGTTAGCAGGGAAGAGTGGGAAGCCTGCATCATTTCAGGCAAAGAAAATAATTGAGCCCTTGTTCACTACCTCTAACAATCCTTGTGGTGTGTTTTAACAGAAAACCTGATCTTCTACATCTGTTCAGAACACACCAGATTGCCTCAAGCAACTCTAGTTTGATGAACAACTATTTTATTCATTTTAACTGGATTTATAGAAGAGACAGGTGCAAAACTGTAAACATAGAGGGCCATCTGGACAAGCTCAGAATAGCAACGTTTTGTGAATCTGGGAATCTCTGGATGGTACATGTGTCCTTAAAGAGATAAAATACCATGCAATATTAGAACAGATATACTTTATGTGTGCAAAGTCCTCTGAATATTTTCAGACCAGCTACTCAACATTTCTACAGTAGGAAAGACCCAGGACATATTGTCCTTTAGCATCTGTCTGGCTGAGCCTCTTTCATTCCTGATCCTCTGAAGTGCAGCCACAGGGGCCATGCATGAAGAGATGGATGTGGTACTGAAGCAGAACTGTAACAGCCCCAGAAACTTCAATACAAGGCCTTAGATTGCACACTTCTGACGTGTTTCCCAGATAAGGGCACTCAGGGCTCTCAAGAACATTAGGCACACAAAATTATCTAGGTAGGGCTTCTTTGCCTTTTATCCTGGGAGATCAAATTACCTTTTAATGAAACAGTGGATGTAAGTCACTCCAAAATTAGTGTAATAACTGATTATATGCAGTGAATGACTGTGCAGTGATTAAACTTTAATGTGAATGATCCTAACTCATACATCTGGATTAGAACTTTCTTTGGAATTATTTTGTATTGTAGATTTACTAGACTCCTTGTTAGACTGGACATAGATCATAAAATATGACAGATCTTATTATAAAAATAAGGATAGATCTGAAATAGATTTCCGCCTCCCCCCACCCCCCCAGTGCAGTCAGGGTTTGAAAAAGCTATCAAAGACTCCTCCTGCATTCTTGCCAGTGATGCCCAGCGGTGGGCATCTTTAAATGGTAAAGATATTTTGTAGTTTTTTTGTGTCTGTGACGCTCTAAAGATAAATAACGATGATTTTTATTTTTTTTTTAATATTTTCTAATTTTACTAGCCCTGTTGATGTAGTTAAAACCCTCACCTTTCCAATTTTCTTACAGGGTATATGGAACATGATGCTTAGCTTAATTCAAAATAAAAGAAGCTGTGATCTGTTCGCAGTTAAACTAAAGTATTTCAGTAATGGGTTCTAGGAAGTGTTGAAGGGTTTATATATCCAACTAAATGGCTTACTTCTTCCAACTAGCTACTTATTCCACCTATGATATTGCAAAGCATATATAATTAAAAGATTAATTCTTACTAGGTGTCTAATATCAATGAAGATGGTTGGAATTTTTTTAATGTATGTTACGTTCATTATTGCACTTTGATATGTATTAAAGACAGCAGATAAACTCAATTAGTTTATGTTTTTTTCCTTTAGCCTATACTGTGAACAAATTTGGTTCCTACATTTTCCACTCCCAAAGTAAATGCTTTCAACTGTTGTTTGTTGTTCGCTTGTTTTTAAGTGTCTTAAATAATTTTAATATATTTAATTATTGTAGATTGATTATTTTATTTTCCAAAAGGCTAGTGAACAGCTGAACGGCATGATTAGAACTAGCAGTTGTACTTGTATAGCATTTGAAATTTCTTAATAGAAGTACAAATATTTAACCAATTGTAACTAATATGTAAAGATTAAGAACACCAGTTTGATTAGGTTGTCAATTACTATCTATAAGTGAGTAAAACCAGCAGGAATCATAGGTAGAACATTGGGAGGACAACATAAAACACAATCATATATTTGAAACTTATATTTACTAAACAAATTAAAGATTTAGTGCTTGCATGTCTAAAAGTATATTGTCTTAACCTCACTCAAGTTATGTAAACAAGAGATTCAGAGACTACCCGTTTTCTCAAGCAAAATTCATGTCTATAGTGATATCTGTTCTGCTAAGCATATCACATATAACCAGGAAATAATTGCCTTGAAAATAAAGCTTACTTAAATTCCAAGACTTTGTCAGATAGCTTTTGAAGAAATGAAGTAATTTTCAAAAAAAAACAGAAACACTTTTCCTGTAAAGTTATTAAATTATTATTCAATTGAAATTGCTCAGATATTTTTAGATATTGTAGCTAAGAATACACCTACTGCACAATTAATGTTGTTATTAAACTGATTTAATTATTCAGTGACTTAATTAGCTAAATTTAGAAAGGAATCAGCCCCTGATAATTACTACATTGTTCACCAATACTGAAGGAATGAGCACAGCTGAGAACTTCTGCTTCACAATACTTCAAGGAGTTTTGTAGGAAATTAGCACATCAAGAATAATGACTGTATGCAATCTGTGAGTGACTATGAAAGGACCATGGTATATCATTGAAGGGGAAAGCTAGAATCTACCTGTTGTCTGTAAGGTGATCTGGATTTTAGTGTGTAATTCTCATTCTTCTCCAGACTGTGACTGAACTATTATTTTGAGTTTGACTGGATGAAAATGGACACTTCCAGGTCATTGACATCAAAGTCAGTTGGTTGACTTGATGGGAAGATAATGTTTGAAGAAATAAAAATTATAGGAAAGAACACTGTCGCAAATAATTTTTTGTGTGTTTATTACACTAAAATGCTACTATCTACACTAAGTCCAAACACAGCACAATGGAGCCCGTATCTAGACTTGGGTATTAATTCCAAATATATTGATTATTTGAAATATATCTCACTGTATCAGAAGAGTTTGTGAATATTCTTTCCATTAAAATGTGAATATATTCCCAGTATGTGAATATTCCCACTAATTGCAAATGTTTCAACAGGTCAGAAGAAATTTTTTCCTTCACTATAGTCTTTTATGTTTCCTTCAGCCAACAAGTTCTCAAAATTCTGATCCAGAGAGGCTGAATGAATTAACCAACTCTTCTTGTAAAAGTTTTGCTTTTTAAAATATGGATAAGCTTTAAACTTAAGCTACATAAGTAGCAGTGGGCACAGTTTATATGTTACACTCTTCACTGTACAAACACTCTGTATCAGTTTGCTATTGTTAAGTTATGAGTTGATTTAGGAGAAAAAGAAGAGGCTGGAAAGTTTTCTCTCTCTCTCTCTCTCTGTCTTTTCAGGAGTGCTGTTCCTAGAACAATGGGAATAAATATTGCAACTGTATACCTCAACCAGTCACTTCTGTTCTTAAAATGAAGGCCAATGCAACAAACAAGCAAAAATCCCAGAACAATCCAACTTAAAAACAAACAAACAAAACCCCACACAAGCCTTACAAAAACATCACGAGATAGCAATGAAATTTTCCTTTGCAGAGGATTTCATAAGGAAAAACTGTGTCTTAAATATCTTGACCTTTAAGTAGATAGAGGTGATTTAACAGCCTGTTGTCCATCATTGTTAATAATTGACAGCTATTCACACCATAGGTAAAAACATAAATATTTCTGCATGATAACTTATTTCAAAAAGGTATGCAGAGACAGTAGGAATAAGTTATCTGAAGTGCACTTTTTATATGAAAGGAAAATAGGAGTTATTTTTACTTTCTTTCTTAGAAACTGTTGTTTGTTTTTTTTTTCCTTTAGATGGAATGAATTATTTGATAGAGGTCTCTTCTCTTTTTCTTTGTTTCTTAGACTGTAACATATAGCTTTCTTTGTTGAAGACCAGTCATCCTAGAAGCTGTTTTCTTAAGGTTTGGTTTGTCCTCTAATTTGTATTTATCATGTCCTACATTTTGGTTAGTCATAAAAGCATCTTTGGAAGCTGAAATATTGTCTCCGACATCTTGAACTTAATGTTCTGAATGAAACACTGTACAGAGCAGCACTTTAGAACATGGCTACTAAATTTATAGATCAGTAGATTGTGTGTTTTACATAATTTTGTTTTTATCATGACTTTGTGAATTTGATGTGACCCGTGTATATAATGGCATATCATTTTTAACAGTCACTGTTGATACTGTACATTTGTATTTTATTTCTTCAAAACACAAATTAATTTGGTCATTTTAAACATAGTAAAAGTGTCTAAAAAAACACTAATAAATCAGAAAAAAAAAAGTGAAAGAACTGCCTCTAATTTGATTTCAATAACAATATTTGTTTTTTTCTGTTCTTCTTCACAATCTAATAAATGCAATATGTGGCTGGTGCAGATGAGCGATTTAAGGTTCTGCTTGCCACAGAACAATGTTTGGATCACTTAGAAAAAGTGCAATTTAACAGAGTTTGATGGTAAGGTTGACTCTATTAATTACTGCATGTAGAATATACGCCAAGCAGAGTTGGGTGAGAGTTATTCTAGAGTGATTTCTGTGGGGACAAGATATAATTGATAAAGGGTAGAGGGAGACCCTCTTTTTAAGTCATGAGCTTCAGAATGGACTCGCTTGCTTTCTAAGCTCCTTCTCAGAGAGGAGTCTAGGTGTGGCTACATCCAAACAGCCCCAGACTTGGTCAATAGCTTAAGTCTAAGAGACATAGGGGGTAAGAGAAAACAGGTAAGGGATTATATGTGCTTGTGGCCAAAGGATTATATATGCACTCCTGATTATTTGTATTGCTTGGCTAGGATTTCAAAGTTTCATCATGCTACATCTCAACTTGCTTACCTCTTCTGTGGGGACCTGGTGACAGGTCATTCCAAAATCTGGATCCCAGCTTGCTTGAAGCAAGCTCTCAGGCATTGAAATTCATTGCTGACAAAGATGGGATCCCAAGTGTCTCAAAGAAAACTCTCAGGCATTGAAGTTCATAGAAATTAATAATTTATTGGAGTAGTACAGCTGCTAGGCTGGCTTGAGCTAGGTGCCTTCAAAGAGGTGCTGAGAAAAGCATAGTAGTCCCTGGGTAATCGTACCCTTACAGACTGATTATCCATCCCTCACGTGTTGATTCAGTCCAATAGTTACTTTTGAGTCTGGGGTATTCTTGCTTCTCATTGGATTCTTTCACTGTCTTTAGACAGGCGCTTGTTTTGTTTAGCTGCAGATAGTTGATAGTTTACAGCTCCTTCATGCTGGCCTTGAAGGCATTATTTTGCCCAAGTGGAACTAGTTTTGCTCAACAAGGTACAAAACAAGTCTTATCTTGCAGGTGTTGATGTTTTGTAGCTGCTTTGTTTTCATACAAGTTTGGTAAATATGAGGGGAACTTTACAACCCAGAGTTTAAGATTGCGGCAAATTTAGCTACTAAGTAACACAAAACAGACAGCATATTAAAAATTGCATGACCGTATAATTCTAAGTGATTAATTCTATTGAAAATCTACTGATTTAAGATAAACAATTAATACGGAACTTAAATTGGGCTCATCCAGTGATCTGTGATTAGTAGAAGATCGTTGCCCTACCGCCATGCTTGTCTAACAGAGACAGCTCAAAGTAGGTTCTCTCAGGCTGTTATATTTGTAGAATAAAGTTGTTTGCTTATATTCAAATTGCAGACAGTGGGAAAGGTATGCACGAACCTCCTTGCACTCACAACTTATTGATGTTCACTGTTCCTTTGTGGGTTTCCTCAAGAAGCTGTAGAATGGGCTAAAGCTTAGACCTTTAGCTCTTTTAGAGCCTGTACCAACTGATGCTGGCTTGGTTAAATAGGGGATGGGGGCATTGGGTTGATCTGTCACAATATCTAGTAATTAGCCTGACCCATTTTGGGGGTCAAATCCCATTCTACCATACTTTTTTCCAGTGCCCTCTGGCTAGTTCCTAAGTGGTACAAATTAGAAGTTCTTGTCAGTCCACTGAAAATGCAACTAGTGTAATATTTCATGCAAAAAATAGTATTTTTCATGCATTACACAACATATTCTTTCTATTTAAAGTTCTCATCTAAGTTGCATTCTCTAAGCAGCTGTACTACTGGGACAAATGTAGCAAAAAAAGCAAGTCGAGTCCAGTTAATTTCCAGTTATGCACTACCAGGCAGATTGTAGAGATACATGGATGCTGGTGGCATGATCAGTTTCTGATAAGCGGTGTGAAGCTATTTCTTTTTGAGAATTTGGGTTAAAGTTATGTCCTCCCACATTCTGAATTCCTGAATTCTTTCCTGAAATGCAGTGTCTGATCTTTCTTTTTAAAGCAGAGCAGAGGTTGCATTTGGGAAAAGAATTTCTATTTCTGTATTAAGAGCGTGAGAGCAGGATGTGGGCAGTTGGAAGGAATAATCTAGGATTTTTTTTTGTTTCTTTCACTAATGAATGTACATTAAGTTGGAATACAGCTAGGTGTCAAATCTAGTGAGTGGGATATCCACCCTGAATTCCAGTTTCTAGGAGAATGGAGTAATAATTTGAAATACTACAGCAGTTACTGGAACAGAAAATGAAGATCAGGACTCTGCTTCTATATGGATGTTCTAAGAAATGGCTGAAAAACAATTCTTGCTCTCGAACTTTGGCTCAATAAATGTGTAATTATTTTCTACCTAATGAAATGGTTTCAACAAGCCAGGGTGAGAATGCCCTGCACATAGACAGCTCGGTTTCTGTGCTAGGAAGCTTGAAATGTGGGTTTAATTTGTCTTGGGTCAAATAGGGTTACTGGACTTGATAATCACATATCCTGAGCCATTGCATAAATGTGGCTGCACAGTGGTATGGGAAGGGGGACATTCTCTTTGAGATTTAAGAACAATGTTAATGAGTCACAGGTTTGAGCAGGGTGCTTGCACCTTCTCACACTGAGGACTAAATGATTACTAGGATTTTCAAAGGCAGAATTTTAAGATGCGGGGAAGCTTTTATGCCCCGAATTTGGTCAAGCATAAAAGGTGAATTTTAGAGTCAGCATTAAGAAATTATTTCCTTAAGACCAGTGCAGACAGGACAAAGACACCAACGTCTTTTGATTTACCTCGGTACCTGTTAATATCTGAATGAATTCCTTATGAAGGAGAATCTCTGTCACCTTTTTTGGTCTGGATGTCTCCATTGACTGTTATTAACATATGGAGATTAGTTACTGTTCTGTTTGAAATAGCTGGTTTACTAACAGGGGAGAATGGATACGAGATGGGCTATAAGGGCTGCAAATAGTCAGAGGTATCTTGGGATGATCTGTCTTTTCTGCTATTTCTCCTTTTCATTTACTTATTCTTTTATTATTTTTTAAATCTAATAGTGTTTTTTTGTTTGTTTTTGTTTTTTTGTTTTTTTGTTTTTTTATTGGGGGGCAGGTAGGGGAAATTACCACATGTGGTAGGATTTTAAGAAGGAAAGGGGATTAAAACAGGGATGACACACTATTACCAAGACATCATTTATGTGCATAATGGGTGCTGCTCTATTAAGGATTCTGAATACGTGTTTAGTCACAGTACAGAAGGACATCTGTATTTCAACATCTTACCACTGTAAAGTGGCTTGTTGAAGTCCTTATGATGAGAAAACGGCCATTTTGTTGAAAATAACTTGAAACACAAAAATGAGGATAGGAGGTGAAAGTTTCAAGGTGACTGTGGCATTTAAGAATCTAAGGCCAGAGAGCTATCATTTCTGATTAAATGGCTTATCTAAGTCTGATTGTCTCTTTACGTTTGGGTCATATTCATCCCTCAAGCAGAGTCACTGAAGCAGTAGATGAACTTGATTCTTTCATCCTCATCCAGTTGACCCTGCTGGGCAATCCTATTTTTTAAGACATTCTTTTTATGTAAACTGACTTGATTTTGGCAGAAGGTACTAAATAAAGCTAAAGTATTACTATAAAAAGTAGTTGTAGTATAAATATGAAATAAACCACGCTGAAAATCCTGCTGTTGAAATAAAGATGGTCCTGTTTAATAGTTTTCCATTTTTAATTCACTGTCATTGTATAATTTTGCTTTACTCTCTAAAGCTTATTTTGCTCTGTGAAGCTCATGTAAATGCTGTCTCCTCAGTTTCTACAGCATTATATATTTCCATATGACAACCTACAAGTGTCAAAAATATGAGACAAAAAAAGCTCGTGTATAATGTTAGAATAACATTAGGAGTACGTACTTGACTCTGAAACATGCAATTGTATCAAACCACAAGAATGGATGCAAGTATGCTATCCTTTAACAAAAGAATATGGAATGCCAGAGAGAAAAATTATCAAATTGACTTTCAGTATTGTATAATTATTTGAAAGACTGATAGAAGATTGTACTTAGAAAGCAGAGAAATCAGTAGGAAGCCGGTATTAAATACTTCAATCTAATATTTCAATAAGTAATTGGGAAAATAAGATTTTTCATTTTTATGGTTTCTTGCACCTGCTGCTCTCTCTTGAATGCTAGTGATGCTAAGAGTAGTTACTAAGGAAACAGAGATTCTTGGATTTAATTAGGACTTGTCAGGTAAAGCTCTTTAACTTCTGTGACTTTTTTTTTTAAGAAAAAACCTGCAACTTTCAAAACAATGTAGCTAAAATCAGTCTGCATATATCTAGTTGCTGAGAAAAGATCCTAAACAGGGTTAAAATAGCCTGTAGCACTTCTTCCTCATTCATTTACAACAACAAAAAAAAAGAGAGAAAAATGCCTAAATGAATACATACAATTAAGAGAAAGAATGACGGTGAAAATTACCGTGAAAATGACCACTTCTAATTTATTCCTTATTCTGCAATATTGTCTGAGAATGAAATTAAAATATATATAAAATAACATTTGAGGTCCATTTAGAGTCCTTGTGTGTTATAACCTCTGTCACAGTAGGAAATAATATCTACCTATAGCTCACTTTGATGGCAGTGTTTCACATTTTACTGATAGCTCAGATTCCAAGATTTCATGTCAAATAAACTTATCAAGAGGACAATTATATGGCAACAAAATTCTTATCTGACAGAGGTGTCCATTTCCTCCTCTCTGTGGTAGGGAAAGGGTTTGTATAAAGAAATAAATGTGGCCTGAATGAGTTCTCGGTCACTGTGGAGCTGCTGAAAACTGCTCAGATCTATGAAGTTGAATGAAAAATCACAAAAAAGGAATTTCAGGTAGGTACTAGTCCTACAGAAAGCTATTAATAAAATACTGAAAAATGTGACAGGAACAATGTTCTTAAAGGAAAAGATTTGAGTTCTATATGCAATTGTGTTATTTAACCCTTTTGTCTTTCTTTTTGATACTATTCTTCTTAGTTGTCTAGAAATTAACTTTTTAGAAAATACCAAAAAGTAACCAGAAAAAGGAAGTAGTTTTGGTTTTTTCCTTTTTTTTTTTTTAAATATTTTTTATTTTGATCTTATTTAATTTTATTTATTTTCTTTCTTGATAGTTTCTTGCTCATTTTCTTCCTCTGTGGCATCCTTCTCGGTTAGTTCTGATGCCAGGGTTTTACAGACAATATTCTCTCAAGTTCTCTGGACTTTTCTTAAGCTATTATAATATTCCTTTCACCAGAGTCTCTTTACTATGTCCCTTGACTCCCTGTTTTGCATTTACTCCTCTTCCTGTAAAGCTAACTTCAATTTCAATTTTATCTTCACCTCAATGTCTTAATTTTGTACTAGGTGATAATGAGGCAATGATTACGAGAACTAATACCCCAGGAAGACCTAGGAATTCATAAATATAATAAGTAGTTCTTCTATCCAAGAAACAGATAGGGAATCTGCAATAGCGCTTTCATTAGCATAGTTCTATGTTAAGTTCCTTTTTTTCTTTTTTTTTTTAATTTGAATTTTGCCAAATAAACAGGCAAAAATGCAAATGGTAGGGCTTACCTGGGTGGAAAGAGAATACAATATTACTGTTGATGCAGGTCAGCATTATTAAACTGGATTTGAATTGTTTGTGTCATACATGCATCTGTGTATTCTACCATGGCTATATATTATAATTTAATGCAACTTAACTTGTTATTTGATTTGATGAACCACCAGACTAAGAATATATCTGATCTCATTTTGTGCAACAAAGGAATGATTTCTGACTATGCCTTGTCCAAGGTCCATCAAGAACATTCCTAATTAACATTTGAATACTGTCTTAACTTGCAATAATGATGTGTAATTAGTTAAACATATTGACATCAGTAGTGGTAAAGCTGTCCTGAAAATATATAATAATTTTGAATAGGAAAGAGTATTTTAGAATTGAATTTAACAAAGTGATGGTTAGAAAATCAGATTTTTTTTTTGAGGCTAACTGGATTGTGTAATACCGATACTTTATAATCGTAATTCTGCTAGAAATTGTAATACAGCTTCATCTATATAATATTCTTAATTAAATAACAACAACTACAAAACCGTGAATTCACAAAATGTATTGTTGTCATTTGCCTATAGACATAAGTGAAAATCTGTTGGTATAGAACATGGTCTATATCTGCATTCTGTTTCTGTGATAAATTAATGCTTATGTGAATTTTGTGACAGCAAGACCTGTCATCTGTGGAAGCGGTAGAGCAACTGATATGTCAAAGTGCTCCTAAATCCTTTCTTATGAGTAAGGTGGATACATCACAATTGCTATTAGAAATCTGGCAGATTTTCATTAAATTATTAATTGTTCAGGAATATGATTTTGTTTGTGTCCATGCTTTTTCAGCTGATGGATGGACTCTTCAGTGATGGCCAATACAAAAACATGGAAAAAAAAGACACATAGACACATCCTTGAAACTTAGTTAAATTACTTACATTTGTAACACAATGTTATTGCCTTTCTCTTCATATACTACTCCAAAAATGTTTCCCAAGCAACCAGAAATTTGATTCACTTTTAAAGTTTTCTTGAAGGCAATTAAGATCACATGTGATTTAAAAACTACTCCTTGCCCTTTGAACAGTAAAGAGCCAATGAGAAATAAAAAAACAAATAAAAACCACAAACAAAACCTCAACACGTAAAATAAATTGCACTGCTTTGAATATAAGTTGAAAGATAAAATCAACAGTCTCATGCATATACAGTATCAGCATAATGAAATATAATGCTTCTTATATGGTACAGTTTTACAAAGATTTGTATAAGTTTTAAACTCTGCTTATGGACTGTCAGTATGTAATTTGTATTCTGGTTAACGATTGTGCTGCAATGCAAGTGGAAAGAAATATTATCTGCACATTATATGTAACAGCTTGTCCAGGGATCAGAGATCAGGATGCATGTAGATATTTCAATCCCAGCTACTCTTTATCAAAGATGGACTGCTCCATATATCTTTCAGAAGGGAAGTTTATGAGCTTCTTTAATAACTTCTCCAGTAGTGCAAGACCTTATCATGTAAATTATCCTGTAACACTTCATTCTAGATGTGCACTATAATTCAGTTTGCTGAGTGATAGAAGGGGGTGCAAGGTAACAGGGAGAATAATATAATTCTTGCTCTCTTGCTTGTAAGTACAGTAATTACCTGGGTTGTAACCTTGACCCTTGCTATTTGTTGGTCCTTGAAAATTACTGTGATTAAATAGCATTCCTCTTGCAATTAAATGCAACCTGCAGTTTAATAATGTTTCCTGTTGTCAAGCAACAAATACTCCAGCAGTTTTTAATGCTCTGCAAGTCAAATTAATAGAACTGATCTAAAATATTGCGGTAAATAAAATGAATTATGATTTATCTTCCTCTACAATCAAACTCAGATAATCTCACAAGAACACAACTTTAAACTACAATTAAAATACTAATATTTTGTATGCACAGTTAATATTTTAGGAATATAAACCACATCTTTATGCTATTGTGTTATATTAATATATATACACACAATGACAGCTACTTTTCTGATGTGTCAGATAACAAAGTAGATCACACTGTCATGCATTTATCTTAGACTGTTTAAATCAGTCAACACAGTCATAACTATAAGTATACACATTATTTATGTGGGTGGGTAAGATTATAAATAAAGAATACTAAACAGCCTGTAGGAGAACTGTTGTTTTTACATTTTTCATTCTGTTTCATAAAATAAAACCTCAGTCAGCTTTTGTTTGTACTAACATAAGGTACTACTGGCCTCATTATATTTTTGTGATCAATGAATTGGAACTCACGTTTAAAAGAGGCGCAATAAATAAACTAAGAAGTGAGGTAAGCAAATTGGGAAAGGTACAATTATACTGACATGTGGGACCACCACTCAATATAATTTGAAAATTAGTGCCAAATATAATTTGCTCACTTTGAACAGGTATTGCTTCATTGTGAAATTACAAGAGACTTAAAGTCATAATTTCTAATATAAGCTTGAATAAATCAGTAATTAGAATGAAATATACGTTGATCAACACAAAGATATGGTTTGAAGAGATGGAAACAACCACAATATTTTAAGAAATATATTTGAAAGAGAATTATGCCATATGGTTGGTTTTAATTTGGTAGTTCTGAATGATCACTATCAAAACTATTCATGGTACTATAGTAGTTTCAGTTAAATTTTAATCAATAAAAGGCTTCTATATCAGTAGAGTCCAGGTCAGCCAGGAAAGATCTCAATGCATTTGATTTGTGTGAGGATTAGGGAATGTGAAACATTGTTGAGTATCCTACTCCACATTAAATGAAAAATAACTTATTACATAGGAAACGTGAGTTTCATCTTTTCCTTATCTTGAGTTGGAGTGAGTATTTGAAAATGATTATCTGTTTCCATTTTTTTTTTTTTTATGAGAACCTTTGAAAAGTCTAAGTGGTGTCTAAAAAACCTTATTCTCTTCCCTTCCCACTTTTACTTAGGAATAGTTTTGAAACATTACAGACTAGCATCTCTTAGCCATAGAAGTGGCATCCATCTAGGGACAATGGAAATGACATATTTTATTTATCTTCGGATACCATACCTGTCGCATTTTTGAAGGTGGTACTTATATAGGCAAATTTTTAGGGGAAAAATCCCCAATATTTAGTCATGTCCTTTATTCCTATGCCAATTTTTGTTATTTACATAACAAGATGAGTCATCAGATGGTCAGACATATTTTTGATCTGGGTGGAAATACTTCAGAACTTTGATAGGTATATTTTTGCATGGATATGAATACTTTTTTATTGCTAAAGGCATTCCATTTCTGATTTTAGTCTGTCTTTCCACTTGAAACCTGTCACCTGCACACCCTGATGCTCCCATCTCTACTTTCCCTGGTCTACCTGCCAGCTTGTAGGCTGCTGACTCCATACTACAACCAGCACAATAGATAATAAGCAAATACTAGTAATCCTATTATCCAATAAACATTACCCAATTATAGGTGTGCTTAAATCTAGCTGTCAGTCAGCGCAGAGTAATTGTACCTATTTAAGCATCAGTGACAGCAGTGTCATGAAACAAAGACCAGTATAATACTTGAATGTCAATGGAAGGCATTACTGTACCTTGTTTGTTTTGTCCCTGTGACCTCTTCGTGCAGAGCAGAGGAACCCAGGAGAGGGATCTCATTGGAAGGCCTCTTCCACTTCCCACATAACCTCTTCCCTCTCCCTGTTTTTTTGTAAGATGACCTTGGAGGGAATATATTCCATTAGGAGAGGATGGTGGGAATAAAGCTTTGTGTATATCAACCTCCCTCCACTTTCCTTAATCAATAATATTATTTATTTATTGTAGAATAAAGTGGAAATGAAATTAACTTATTAAGTAGAAATATAAAAACCATCTCACTTCTGTTGCTTCCACTCAGGCTTGTGGAACAGAAATAATAGAATTGCCTATTCTCTTATTTTGACAATAATGTTTACTGTTTTGTAAAAGAGCTAAGAAGACTGTGTTATTTAAATGTATATAAAAGAAAACGTGGTATTCAGGTTTCTGACTATGACTTTCAGTAAAGTGAAATGATCAGTCAAATTGATATTGTCTAAGAATATATGTTCTAAGCAATATGTTTTGAAAATCTTGTAGGTGAATAACGTTTGTTGCTGTATAAGGTGAACGAACAATTTTTTACTAGATAAATATGAAACTAAAAACCCATTATGTTTGATATATTTCATGTTAATACAGGAGATAATTATAGCTCTCTCATCTAGGCAATTATATAAAACATTTTCTCTCCACAGAGGTTTGCAATGTCTAGACTATTTCTATCATAACGTTTACACTGTGTGTGCATTTTGTTCTTACTTAAAAGCCTGAATGTGGTTTTAAGCAGCAAAATCCATGCACAGACATCCAGTTTTCAGTTTTTGTGTGGTTCTGGTGCATGAATGAGTTTTGTAGAGAGGGTCAAGGATTTTATTTATGCAGCTCACATAAGAGTATGATTTTTGTTTTGTTCTCAAAACCTTGGTGTCAGAAAGTTTCCAGACTGGAAGAGTAAACATCATGCATTTCATCCCTGAAGTGTTTTTGTAAATCTAACATACCCTTTAGAGTTTTGTTTCTTTGTAAAGTCTTTATCAGGATTAAATTACTGTTTCTTACATGGTTTGAGATACATGCATGCCCACAGTGACTCGTAAATAGGCTTTACCTCTATACTCAAAATAGGCTGCACTCCATTTTTTTTATTTGAGGATTTACAAGTCTGAATATGTCCATTTCATTTTAAATAGTAGGTGTTCCCTATCTAAACCTAATCTTAGTCAGCTTCCTCATATTTTTCCTTTTATTTGTTATTAAACTCATTGATGGGACTGTACATAAAGAGAAGTCTTGGGAGTCATCACAAATAGAACTGGAATGTAGCTTTTGTGTACAGAAGAAGTGATGTAATTGTCTATGCATGAAAAAGAACTTGCTTTGCATCCCTGATTTTTACAAATAAGGTTTACAAATGTTTGAAAAAAGTCCAGATTTTGCACATCTTATTTCTAGCAATATATGTATATATATATTTAGATATTTATTCAATACAAATTCCATTCCTGGTCTTGTTTTCTTCATTCAGTCACACACCCACAGTTTGGACCTATGGTGCTTCTCTAGGAAGTTAAAGTTTAAATATTTAAACATCTGAACTGAAAAATTTCTGGAAGATTTAAAAAAAAAAATACATGTATTGTATGTTTTTCTTGTTGATGAGATTAGCAAGGTTGAAATGAAACTTTTAAACATTTTTATAATGTTTTCTGTAACATGGAGA
The DNA here is from genome assembly GCF_963082525.1 of Nesoenas mayeri. Taxonomy (NCBI): domain Eukaryota; kingdom Metazoa; phylum Chordata; class Aves; order Columbiformes; family Columbidae; genus Nesoenas; species Nesoenas mayeri. Next base: position 48,831,810 of record NC_137541.1, read on the forward strand.
AAAGCTCATGTCAAAGGTATTTTAAAAGAAAAAGAGAGAAATCTGAGACTGAGTTTTCAAAAGACAACTATATGAACTAATTTTTTTTTTCCTTAGCCAACACATCCCAGTGGGAATAGAAACCACATAAAATATTTTCTTTTTTTTGTGATATTTCCATTTCCTTCTACTGCACAAATCAAATTTGTGAATTCAGAGTCATTACCAGAAATGATGCATGCAACATACAAAATATTCCTTACTCCCTAAAAAAGTGTGATTTAATATTTTCTACATTAGTGTATTGTTTTTTGTTTTGTTTGTTTTGTTTTTTTGTTTTGTTTGTTTGTTTGGTTGGTTGGTTGGTTTTTTTGTTTGTTTTTCCTGCTAATGTGGACACTGTAAAACAGCTATTATAATTGAAGAGAATGTGGAAATTTTGTCTTGGTTTGGAAATTTTCCACTGGAATAAAATCACTCTGACTGTGACAGTCAGGATCATGTCCATGCCATCTCTTGCTCTCTTCTGAAATAAAATCAAAGGGAATGTGTTTTGTCTGAAGAGATTAATTCAAATTTAAGGACTCAAAGTAGAGGCATTTATTCTTTCTTATGTTAAGAGAGTTCAAATTTGAACTCTGTGCAGCAGGGCTGCAGATACTATGTACTAAAGAGGGGAAAGGGAAGAGAGGTAAACAACAGATGGCTATGTTGCATTGAATGTTTAAATTACTATATATCAACTGGGGATATTTTTGGTGTGTTAAACGAGGCAAATTTACTGTAGGAGGGCAAAACCACAAAGGAAACTGATGGAGATGCCTACTGACTATGAAGAGGTGATTATGATGGTAACCTATTGTCTATTTCTTGCTGCTATCCTAAAAGAACATACAAAATTCTGTTATATTCTGTATTTATATAATCGAGCTACTGAGCTACTTTTTTTACCTTTTTTTTTTTTTTTTTTAACCTCAGAAGCATTGTGTCACTTGGGATAAGCAACCTTTGCTCACTTCGCAGGAATTTTGTTGAAAACAACTAAGGTGCCTGCATGTACAAAGCTCACCACAGATACAAGTTGTATTTGAAGCCTGAGCTAAACCACATATTTTTGTGCAGGTTGTTGTCACAGGAACAAACAGGTAAGGGTTATAATTTCTTCTCTGAAAGACATATCCCTTTCTTTGGCTGAAGCTTGTTTTCACTCTGTAGTTCAGCACAGTATAATTAGTCATGAGATTTGTTCTAAACTAGCAAACATGGACAATTATTTTGTGTAACCATTTCTGAACAGAATTAAGTACAAACAAAATGTCCTAGTGTATAGGTTGATTTCTAACTTACGCTACATCATCATAGATATGCTATTATTGGTACCTCGGATAACTCAGACATGTCTACCTAGGCAGTAATCAGAGATCTGAACTGTTAGATAAACATGCCATTAGTCACATTGACCTGTAGTAGATGTTATTACTGCTAAGCTAAAAATGTGATCAGTTTTTGAATATACTTTTCTTGGTACATGGACTTCAGAAAATATAGCTTATATGAATGCAAGGCATACTGTATGTATGCATAAATGTGAAGTTACTTGATGAATTTCTAAAGGAAGAAAAACTAACATAGTGTGGGTTGAAAATGAAGGAAGAAATTGCTAAAGGATAATAAAGCAAAAGCTGTTGCTGGGAATAGACAGCATTTGTGAATGCCTTGCTGTAGTGATGAGTACAGTTTATAACTGATGATTTGTTTGGTTCAGATAAGGAATGAACTATGATCACTCATTAACATTTGTTGCAGTATGGAATTTGTACTCGAATCTCATATATCAGAGTAAAACATGCAGAATTCAGCACTCCTCCCCATGCCTTCAGCAGTAGTGAAGAGCTATGCAAATAACAATAACAACAGGTATGCAAATAGCAGAGGAAGTTAAACTTGCTAAAAAGCAAAAGGTTGCACTAAGGGTCACATTTTGGAAATCATGAGAAAAACTGCTTCTCAGGCTTGCTTCTCTCAACACTTTTTTCCTTGAACATAGCCGAACACTAGCATTTATTTCTAGTGCTAAGGTAAATCAAAGGATAAATGTGGAGGATCTCTGATTATTCTTTATTTCGTGATTAAAAAGTCACAAATCAGAATCATGATCGAATTGAAAAAGAGAACAAGTGCTCCAGCTTCTCTGCTCAGTTTATTCTATATGATACTCTTTCCCGGTAACTTTCATTTCTTTCAATGGCAGAATCAGAAGTATGATCTTCATTTGACAAACTCAAGAAGCTGGTGCTTAGATGCTGTATAAAAAAGTGCCAATCCATTACTAGACTATTTGTCATATACTATCGGCAATACTGCTACAGTTTATATAATTAATGAGTTTGCAATGCATTGTCATTTGAGTGTTTCACTGATTTAACTAAAGGAGATACCTGATCCTTTCACATCTCCTGAGTCAATGGGAATGTCCCTGTGGCTTTAAAGGAAAAATTATTTTACTCTTCAATTTCAGCTTTATGATTACTAAGGTTTTTCAGCACTCCTGTCTGCATCCTGTTGCAGTTGTCATGTATAGGTTCTCAAAACAGAAGCAGCATATTTCTGTAAGAAATAAAAAGAGCAGCTATGTTCTAATTTATTCCGTTATGTCATGATGCTTCTAACAGGAGGGGAAAAAAGCATTTAAATGTTTAAAACAAAATTCCCTTTTACCCTGCTGATTTCCACTCTTTCACATCCCTCTTGCTCAGTAAAATCCAACACTGTCATTCATGCCTATTTAGCCAGAGGTTACAGATTATGTTTTCGCCATAGGTGAAATACAACCCAGAACAAACCATCTAGTCCAGGTTTACATCCTTTCATGACTATCTGTCATGATTAATGGTGCTAGATTAATTTCTTTGGAAATGTAGACATGATTGTATGAAGTTCACATTATTTTCCATTGCTGTGAAAATCTTTCTCATGATAACAGATTTATGATGTTTCACATTCTTTGCAATAACTGCCAAAAGTGTTATATAGTCCTTGAAATATAATAACAAATGGAATTACTCTTGATTTTGAAATTTCATTTGCTAGTGACAATTTTTCATGATTACAGCTTTAGTAATCTGAAAGTAAATAGAGCAACAAACAGGCAACAAACAGGCAACAAAATGCAGAATATTGAAAAGGCTAAAATAGTACAGGCAGGCTCTAGACACTGTAGTCTCCCTTGAATTTTAAAATTTAAGGCTAAATTCTCATGATTAAGACTATATTCCTGTGAAGGTTCTATCTGCACCTAAAGTCATGTGTCAAGATACCTTATCTGAGAAAAAAAATTATCATTCTTGTGCCTTGGTGCTCTTTTTATTTGTTTTCTTTCCCACGCATATGGCATTTTGAGAAGAAACAGTAGATGATAAATTTATATTTTGGTTATAGAGCTATTCAATAGAACCAGAGGTGACCTAATGAATTCCTTTTAGGCCTTTTGAATTGAACATTTACTCATGTAGGAGTGATAATCTCAATTTGCCAGGGCTACAATGCAGAAAACTGTGTGGCTCCATTATTGTAAAGGATATTTATGACTTATGTGAACTGTTATGACTGAGTATAGTCCAATAACAAAGGAAAACTGTATCTTTATACTAATTTTATTTGAGCCAAGGAAGTTGATCTTCAGAACATCAAATCACAGATGTTTCTTGTCTTTTCTTTTTCTTTTTTTTTTTTTTTCAATTTTTAATAACTCAAGATTTTTCTCAGTTCTGTTGCAAGATCTAGTGATACATTCAGGTTTTCTAGAACTTTACGTGGTTACGTATATTATCAATGTAATTATAGCCTACTAAGATTATATCAACCATGATTTTTGGTGCTTCTGTAGCATCAGTACTTCATGTCTGAAACTCGCTGACATGGTGTTTAGAAATAGGGACCCAGGGAATTCTGAAGAGAATTTAGTGCATCTTTTATCATTCTTAAAAAAAGATTTTACCTAGCAGTGTGGTATGAGGGCTGCTTTAGCAAATGACAGCAATCCTCTGCTGAAAATGTAATTAATAACTGTGCTAAAATCTCTAGGGTATAAGTATCATTGTGTTGGTGTTATGTCCTAGCTTGTTTGTGATATTTATTGGTCCTTCGTCTTTCATTTGCTTTTAGTAACTATGACTTCTACTCTGCAGCTGAAAGATGCTTTGGGTAGTTGTTGATTTACCTTGGTCTTGTGTAACAGAAATTTATTGTGAGCAGTTTTATGGCTTTTGCTTGTTCAAGTGGAATACAGATAATGCAATCCTTGGTTTCAATTGCTAATCTTTGACATAAGTCACTAGAACTGTGAGGGGGTTTTTTGTTTGTTTGTTTGTTTTAGTGGGGTTTTTTTTTGTTGGTTTTGTTTTGTTTATTTTTTTAGATTTGTTCAGCCTTCTCTATTACAAGTGTAATGTCATTCAAATGTATCATTTTAATGGTGAAGTTGGTGAATGGTAAATGGTAAAACTGGAAAAATAAGAAAAGGATTTGAGTATAGAAGCTTGGAAGTCCATTGTTTGTCATGTCACTGTTTTGATTGCCAAGATAAATTTTCTGTTTTCTACATGAGTGTTTAAATTATCAGAGTAGATAACAGTAATTTCAAACACAGATGAGAGGCCAACAAATATATTTGTTATCTTTTTACTTCTCTTCATCTTCAAGTGAACAGTGTTGACATGTTCATGTGATCACATCACAAATTGAGTTTGCAGTACTGGACATCATCTAGAAAGATCGATTCAAGGGAGAGAGGAGGGGAGGGGAGGGGAGGGGAGGGGAGGGGAGGGGAGGGGAGGGGAGGGGAGGGGAGGGGAGAGGAGAGGAGAGGAGAGGAGAGGAGAGGAGAGGAGAGGAGAGGAGAGGAGAGGAGAGGAGAGGAGAGGAGAGGAGAGGAGAGGAGAGGAGAGGAGAGGAGAGGAGAGGAGAGGAGAGGAGAGGAGAGGAGAGGAGAGGAGAGGAGAGGAGAGGAGAGGAGAGGGGAGGAGAGGGGAGGAGAGGAGAGGGGAGGAGAGGAGAGGAGAGGAGAGGAGAGGAGAGGAGAGGAGAGGAGAGGAGAGGAGAGGAGAGGAGAGGAGAGGAGAGGAGAGGAGAGGAGAGGAGAGGAGAAATAAAAGACTTCCTAGACTTTATAATTTGAATCTGTGAAGTCAGTGTTCCCTATAAGGTTTTGTCTGGGCAGGTCTAGAGATGTTAGTGAAGAACTTGTTATGTTTTATATTAAAATAATACTTCATTTTCAATTGATCGACACAGTATGAATGTTTCCTGAACATGTCAGTAAGTATTGCATTCAGTTACTTTTCACTGTGTTTTCCAAAAGATTAATGAACTGGCTATAATTACTTGGAATAGACAGGACCTAGACATCTGTTTTTAACGATAATTCTAATGATGTTCGGATATCAGATCTTTGAATAAACCTTTGTAAATTGATGTGTATTATAGAAGGTCAATACTTACTGCAAAAACCTTGGTAGTTACCACTTTTGATACTTTGAGTGGTTAGGCCCGTTTTATCCTGCACTGCAAAGTAGACATGAGGCATATAGCAAACCATCCTGCATACCAAAGTAAGTATTAATTGCTGGTTAGCATAATACAAAGAATATTAATTTATTTGTGCAATTATGTATGCTCAAAACTATTTCCAAAATTTGAATCTAAAATTTTTTTTAGGATGTGGAATCTCTTCATGATCCCTTTCTAAGTTGAGGGTAAAACTTCATAGGTCCATAACTTCATTGGAGTTGTGTTGGATAATCTGATTATCATCTACTATAGTAAGAAATTTATCATGTTTTATCACAAATTCTTCTGAGATGCTGTCAGTAGGCCTGTGGCATTCCTTACATACCTTACAACACTGAGTCTTAAGAATTGATATTTTTTCTTTTTAGGGAAAATATCTCTGTGATGGATGACACCACCTTGCTCTTGATGCTGGTAAAACTGCAAGAAAAGCATTTTGGATCACTAGATTTATCATTTAACTGAGTACAAAAATTATGGGAACATAACAATTACTCTACTAAGGTACTAGTTCAGCAAAGCTGGTAAACAGACATTTAACTCAAAGCAGCTGGATAGTTCTACTGGTGTAACTGGGCTTCCTTACATACTCAGGTGCTTAGCTATTTACATAGATGAAGGATTCCATTTCACTGTTATGTCTTTTATGCTTTTCATTTGTCCTCTTTCTGTGTTAGAATGAGGATGTAATTAGGGTGAATGTCAGTTATGTTCTTATCCATTAAAAATTCAGATGACTTAGATTCACAGGAATGCAGAAAGTAGTCCTTGAAACACTAGCTATTTTGGTATTTAAATAGGAGCTGTATTTCATTCAATGTTACAAAAGTTAGGTCATTTAATACAGTGATGAGGAATCTGTATTTTTAATTGCTGTTATGCGTCACGAGTTTCACTGAAAAGCACAAATTATAAGTTAATTCAATTTGGTTAAGATGGCCTCCTGGTTAAAAGCAAAACCAAAACCAAAATCACCCCAAAACTACACAACCTTGCGGAATGAAAGACTGGCATGTCGATGTTTACATCAATACATTAAGTACAAATTACCCAGTTCTGTAGGAGATCACATTCTTTGTTCACAGTGATTGCATTAATAAAATTCCCGTGTGTCCTGGTTTCAGCGGGGATAGAGTTAATTTCCTTCCTACTGGCTGGAATAGTACTGTGTTTTGGATTTAATATGGGAAGAATGTTGATAATACACTGACGTTTTAGTTGTTGCCAAGCAATGTTTATACCAAGTCAGGGACTTTTCAGTGAGGAGGCTGGAGAAGCACAAGAAGCTGGCAGTGGGCACAGCAATGACAGCTGATCTGAACTGGCCAAAGGGATATCCCATATCACATGAGGTTGTGCTCAGTGTATAAACTAGGGTAAAGTAGGTTCAAAGGGAACCACAAGAATCATTGAGTCCAACTCCTGTTCCTGCACATGACAGCCCCACAGTTCACACCATGTGTCTGAGGGTGTTGTTCAGTCTCTGCTTGAACACTGTCAGGCTTGAGGCTGTGACACCTCCCTGGGGAGCCTGTTCCAGTGCTACACCACCCTCTAGGTGAAGAACCTTTTCCTGATGTCCAACCTAAACCTCCCCTGGCACATCTTCCTGCCATTCCCTCAAGTTCTGTCATTGGTCACCAGAGAGATCAGTGCCCTTCCTCCTCCTCCTCTTGTGAAGGAAGCTCTAGCCGTGATGAGGTCTCAGTTTCCTGTTCTCCTGGCTGAACAAACCAAGTGACTTTATCTGCTCCTCATACGGCTTCCTCTCCAAACCCTTCACCAACTTTGTAGCCCTCTTCTGGACATCCTCCAGTAGCTTTATATCCTTTTTATCCTGTGGCACCCAGAACTACACCCAGTGCTCCAGGTGAGGCTGCACCAGTGCAGAGCAGAGCAGGACAATCATCTCCCTGGCTCGGCTGGCAGCGCTGTGCTTGATGCACTCAGGACACGGTTGCCCTCTTGGCTGCCAGGGCACACTGTTGGCTCACGTTCAACTTGCCATTGACTAGAACCCCCAGGTCCCTCTCTGCAGAGCTGCCTTCCAGCTTCTTGTCTCCCAGTCTGTGTGTACGGCCAGGGTTGCTGTGTGGTAGGTGCAAAATCCAGCACTTGCCCTTGTTAAACTTCATCCTGCCTTAATGCAGAGATCTTTAAAAAAAAACTTTTATGAACCATCTTTCCTCAAAGCAAATGGTTTTGATTGATGAAAAGTTGTTTTAATAGTGCTGAGACTGCCCTTTCCTAAGTAGTCAGTAAAATGACATGATTTGGTAAAGCATCATCTCTCAGCAGCAGATTCCCTGAAATATTTTTAAATTAATCCCAGTGCAACTTTCACAATTCTTGATCATTCTGCCTTTAAGAGCAAGTCTGTTCTACAGTTAGGATCATTCTGCTAATTAATGGTGTGAATTTAAAGAGCATTAAATTCCTGTATGGATGTCCCTTCCTTTCCCTCAAAGCAATGAAACTAAAGTAGATGAAAACTACCTGTATTTTGAATAAGATAATCAAGGAGGTATTTAGTATATTTTATATTCACATCTTTAGTTACTTCAGCTTAATTTTCTTCAGAAAAGAAAACCATGTGCTTGTAAATTCTACACTTTTAATCATATTATGATTTTCATGACTTACCATTTTACTATTACTTTCAATTAAAAAGTGCTCCTAAACTGTTCTTTCCTTCATTGGTTTTGTCCCCAGGGGATAGCAGGATGTTACTATCACCCTTACTTTATGTGAACAATGAACTGTTCTACTCTTTCTTCCTGAATGCTTTTGCTTCTGCCTAAAATGTTTCATATCAAAAGAACTTAGAATTCAGGCAGTGATGAGACTAGAGAAATGCTGATGAAGAGTGTCATAGAATGGCATAAAGAAAAATTGCAGGGGACATGAAGGGTGAATGGAAGCTGTATTAAAAATAAAAGGAAAGAAAACTGAGGTAATTGAAATTAAAATTTGAAGTACAGACAAGGACAAGACAAAGTCTATATTAAATATAAGTTTTATTATGTTACCTTTATAATGTAGCATTTTATTATAGAGTAACACAGTATAGGGTGTATATAAAGTCATTTCAGTCTGAAAGCAAACTAACAGAAAATGGTGATCCTTTATAATAAAATATATATATATATATATTTTAATTAGAGGCTCTTTCTCAGACATATTTCTCACCATTGACAGGAGATTTTGTATGCAATGTGTGTACAGAACTAAAAATATAACAAAATTGAAGACTGAATGAAGATGTGAATGCCTTTTCCCATGGAAATGTGGTAATAGAAGTCGACAAAGAGATAAGAGAGAGAAGGAACAGTAAGAAAGGCTCAAACCCATCACTCTTTTGCAGGTGTATTTGATATTGGATAGAAAATTCTAGAAAAATGTTACCTCAAATTAGATTTGGAAATAGGTTTCTTTCCATGAAAAGAACCAAATTATTTTGTACTTAAACTGACACTTCTTTGTTTCTTTTTCTTCATTTCTCGTCCTTATTTTTCTCTCTTTTTCCTTGAATTCCCTAGTCTTCTGTGAAGTAATTGGTTTCAGTTGTGTTGTTGCTCTTTCAAAATACAGGTTACTGAGTTTGTATATTTTCAGAACCTAAGCAGCTTTATGAGCAGAGCTAAAATGTAATTAGAACTGAGTCCACAGATGTACTTTTCTGGTCAGTGTCCAAAGTAGGGGAAATATTTGAATCAATAAATAGATGTGCAATATTCCTCAAAATATTGCTAACTATTACAGAGTTTCAATGCACTAAATTGCTGGATTTTATTTAATTTCTATTCGGTGTTTGGATCTTTGCAAAGAAAACGTTAACTTAGATCAGGAATAGTGCAATAATTTCTCCATTCTTTGTCTATCTTGTCTATATATTCCACACAACAGTAGAATGGAGAAAATTCCTCCATCCCAGAAGCATGTTGTCTTCTAATAATCACATAGAGCCCTTTAAAATGTGAAAGTTGAGAGGTAGACACGCTATCAGTTATTTCAGCAGTTGACACTGCAATGGCTTCTCTGAGGAGATACTTCTTGAAAAGGTAGGACCATGTTTTATGGATTGTTCACATACTTCTGTCCCTGTGGTTTTTTATGCTCTCAGGCTCCTTGTTCTTTCTTTCTGCCCAAGACAGCATGCCTTTTGCAAAATTCCTGATAGGATTTTTCATCATTCAGAGTTGTATATGTATACAGAAAAGTAGTAGGATAATGCTCCTAAGAATCCCTAGCTTTTTGAATCTGGTGAAGCATGGACAATTTTAAGTTTCATTGCAATTCAAGGGGAAAGTAGAAGTAACTAGAAATTACAGAAACAGTTTCTAGAAGAGAGAGTACAGTTTTGCGCAACTAATAATTTACATAGCCAGTTATATTTTGTGGCAATCTTATAGAAAATTATTCTAGGCAGAAAGGTTTAGTTAATCTAAATCAATTGAAGAAACACAGCATTATGTCTGTATAGGACCAATACCATTTGCTGAAAATCAGTTATGTAGTACTTATAGCTCATTCATATGTTCATGTTAAATTTAGTTTGTGCTGATTGTGAAAGCTTTCGAACTGAATAGAATCAAAGAAACTCATTTTGTTCCAAAACTCTTCCATAATTGTTCTGGTTAGAACTCTGAATGATATCTCTTCCCTTCCTTGTCTGTATATTATTCATGAAGGTTTAAAACTGGCCCTCTGTGACCACGAAGACTACTCTTTTAAAATTCTAATGTAATCCCATTCTTATGTGCTGAATTATGGAGCCATCAGATCAGCACCCATGGAGAGAGGAATTTCAGATGATTAGAATTCTTAATCATTAGCTCCACAGAGTAAGTTCTACACTGCCTCATTTGTATGGAAAAATTCACCTGATGCTCAGCAGATGCCCTGCTGTTGTATTTTAATGAACTGAATTTTAACTCCATCTTGTTTTAAAAAAACTGTCCCAATCCCACTCCAGAATTTTTAATGGAAAAAAGGAAAGAATACTGATTAAAATTTCAGCATTCTTGGCTGAATCCAAGAAGGATTGCCTAAGTAAAAGGACAATATATTACATGAAGAAAAAGGACACTTTTGACTTACTTACAGTTGGAAAAAAATATACATTTTCAAGTGTTTTGAACACTTCAACCAAGACAGTTTTCCATCATATAATACCACAATCATGACTTGATTTATTTAAAAAGCATAAATTTTACAATACTAATTCTCTTAGGGTAATGCTTCATTTCCATAATAAAAATTTCTTTTCTTTGTTTATAAATTATTTTTCAATTGAAAAATATCTTATATGTTTGTGTGTAAAATGTATTAAATGTAAATTGGTTATACACGTGTACTTGAGGTTTGATATGTATATGTATAAAAATATATTGTATATACAAGTAATTTGTATCATTTATATGTAACTTAAATTATGTATAATGCAATTATGATATACAATTTTTATATATAGTGTACATATAGAATATATGAAGTGGTTTAAATGATATTAAAATTTTCCTTTTCTATGGTCCACATCAGTTTGTACACTAATTTGATTTTTTTTTTTTTTCTCTAGGTTAAGGTTATTACTTAAAAAAGTAAACCTAAAATAAGTTTTCCTTTAAAGGAAGGTCATTCTCTGACTAGATCTACATGGCCTCATTTATACCCATGCAAATCAGAGTTAGTTGATTTGCATCAATGAATAGTATAATTGACTAATGCAATTGAGAACAAAATTTCCTACCCTAACCTTCCTCGAAGTCAGTTTAATTTTCCCGTGTTAGTAGTTTTATGCCCCAGGTATTCTTTAACAGTTAGAAATATTCAATTAACTGTATTTCAGTGACTGTGATTTTACTTCTTAGCTTCACTCAATTATCTTTCCCTCCACAGTTTCTCTCTCCCTACACATTTAAAGATTTAATCTATCCAGAAAGTACTGCTGCACCTATTGACTCACAGATCATGCAGGCTATCAAATGTTAGCCTCATAATCAGTTTTGGTGTTCAACGATCATAGGAGAAAAGATAATTTCATGCTATAAATAAATGCTAAATTAGGCATTCCTTTCTTCTCATAAGAACTTATGCTTTTGTCCAGCTGTCTGTTTGTAGTGGTCAGATCATGAAACGACACCATTAGGAGTTGTGTAAAAATAAAAGCAACGTGTTTCATGTAACTTGATTTCCTACTGTTCAGCACTGTACAGCAGTCATGAAGCTTAAGTATTCAATGGGAGGAAGCAAACTAGGACCACTTAAAGTGAAATAGTAGAAAATCAGAAGCCTCAGAAACTCAGCCAAGCCATTGAAGTTCTTGAATTAACTGTTCCAAATAGAATAAAATAAGAGGTTTTAGGCAGAATGCCCTTTATGATTCTTGAAAGAAAAGAATACCATACAAAATATCAGGGTGTCTTTGTCTAGGTTTTTCTATATGAACCAAGGGTTCTATTCAGCTGTTTATTGTGGTGGCTTGATCCTAGCCAGCAACTATGCCCCCACACAGTCCCTCACTCACTTCTGCCCTGGCAGGATGGGGGAGAGATTCAGAAGACGAAAAGCTGAAAACTTACAAGGCGAGATAAAGACAGTTTAATAGGTGAAGCAAAGCTGTGCATGCAAGCAAAGCAAAACCAGAATTTACTCACTACTTCCCATCATCAGGCAGGTGTTCGGTCACTTCCTGGAAAGCATGGACTCAACACATGTCAATGTTACTTAGACAAGTGCCATAAGCACTAATGTGCACTTCATTGGACTTTAATGAAATACCTAACTATGCCTCCGTTTACTGCAGCATGAGACTAATCAGCTGATTCATACATAGAGAGCTAAAATCTAGATACCTAGATTTTTAATTTTTACTCTAGACATGAGTCCTGTTCCATAAGTTTAATACTTGCTTCTAGAAAATATAACAGTGAGAAATTAAACTGACCATAAAAAGAATATATGCATAGTATAATTTAAGAAGGGAGTAGAAATAATAAAGCACATAAACAAAAAGACCAGACATATACTTTCCTCACCGTATTTGCAAGATGTTAAACTGGTCTTCTAAGAGTTATTACTGTTGCTGTTCCAATTTCCTCAAATCTTTTCAAATTTCTTCACCACACTGAACATGGTTCAGAGCCAGGAATTCAATGAATTAGGGTGTTTGTTTTACAAAGTTCTTGTTTTTAGAGGAACTGGGAATGTATGCTACAGAACTAAATATTTCAATGCCCGCATACAGAAAAAAGGTCTAAAATAATAATATCAAGTTATTATTAATGTATATTTTTTAAAATGGTCACTTATATTTATTTCTCTGTCTTTCATTCTTTCCACGCATGGTTCACATATATATTTATACAGATAGTTTTCTCTCTCTTTTTTTTTTGTTTTGTTTAGTTTGGTTTGTTGTGTTTTTTTGTTGTTGTTTTGGTTTGGTTTGGTTTGGTTTTGGTTTTTGTTTTTGTTTTTGTTTTTGTTTTGTTTGGGGGTTTTTTTGGGGTTTTTTTTGGTTGTTGTTGGTTTTTTTTGTTGGTTTTTTTTTTGTTGTTTTTTTCTGTCCCAGGTGCTGTCTCCTTTTTTTCCATTTGGAAAAAGACGTGTTTTCCTGTAATTGCTAGTTTCACTAATGAATAGGTTATGATATTGTATGTTGAAAGTATTCTCATGCCAACAACACTTTTTCTGTCTTGCACACACTGAATACTTAACTGATTCAGGTCTTGCTCTTGAATTTCTCCACTGCAAAATAACAAAAAGAACTGGATGGAACAGCTAGCTGATCTCTGAAACATAAGGAGGTAATGTTTGCAGATAGCCTATTTTAATAGACATTTGGAAATATTTTTTGTGATTTTGAAAGGGATGTCATGCTCATCAAAGTTGTACAGCTTAATATCTTGATGTAGTAGGAGAAAAAGAGACACAGGATAGCCAAGTCTCTATGACTTTGTCAAAGGAACCCTTTTAAGAAGATGAAATGCCTGAACTCTGAAGAAGTCTAGTTTCAGTTTTACTTTTAAAAGATAAGATCAAGCATCTGCCAAAATACATTATTCACAGTGAAACATTTCACTGATTCTGTACTGTAGATACCTTGAGGCCTATATCTTCTGGCAGTATGACTGCAGCAGCAGAACTGCCAAGAGGGAATGGTTATTTACAGTCATTGGGAACAACTCTTCCCTGACCATGGGCAGGCTTTTGAAAGTGAACTTGCATATTGGAAAATGGGGAGAAATCCCTCTGTATGTTTTATTCAAAGGACAGCAGGGAGCTGTAGTGAATATTTTTCTTTTTCTGATTTTGCTATCTGGGTATCTCTGGTGACATGACCTATTTATTTTATCCTTTCTTCTTAAAAAACAAACAAACAAACAACACTAATAAACACCTCCCCGCTGCCATCTTCTACATTTTACCGTCTCTTCATTAAACATGAGTTTGCCTTCTTGCCTTTCAGTGTAGAAAAAACTCAGCAAGGTGAGATGGACCTCAAAGTGTGTCTAAGTTTCCAAGTTGAATTTTATTCTTGGCTATGATGGATTTCCAAAATTTAAGAAAAAGTCAACATATATACATATTAAAAACAACAACAAAAAAGTTTTATGCTGCTCTTATCACCTATGTGACCTGTCATCTATGACACAAAACCTAAGAGGAATCTGTAGAAAAAAACCACATTTAGAGAGTACAAAGAAGTAGAGACCACAGATCTTCAAGCACTTTGGGAAGGTCAAGACTTTGATTCCTCCCAAGGTTCTTGGCAGGTTTGGCAGACCTCTGGTCAGACTGCTAGGGTCATTACTCTAAAGTTTTAATGCTCTGAAATTTTTTTTCTTGTATTTTGTTCCCACTTGCTATTGTCAGATTTTGTGTTTTCAAGGAGCACTTGTGCACTTGTTATTTCAACATCAGCTACAGAGAAGTTGGAGTACTTGATAGTTCTTATACTTAGGAACACCAATTAGAGTTAGTATGGAAATGAGAGGCTCTGAACAAAAAATATATTATTTTCTCCAATTAAAAGCTACCCAGGGAGCTGTGTTAGATGGAGGAAATCAGAATTTGAAAGGAATTTGAACAATATGGGCAAGTGAATAATTGCCAATTGCTCCTCATTAATTAACAAAATAATTCTATTTTCAGCCATAAATACTAATTAAAATATGTGTTGCTTATAATCCTTGTTTACATATGTAACAAAGTTGTAAAAGAATAATAATTCTTACCTGAGATACAATATCAACTTTTGTCGTGGCTACTTTCAGCTGGTCGTCTTTCTTCTCCTTGTAGCTGGGGGAGATACGCAGGCATGCAAAAAAATCCCATCAATCATGTAAGATAAGAAACTAGATATTTTTTAAAAGTTTATGAATATGTTATAGGGAGATCTAAATAGATTAGTTTAGAGTAGCCCCTACACTTTGAATAGCGGGAGCTAAGAGGACTCTCAGTCAGGATTATTGAATAGAAATGGGTGATGCTATCAAAGGAAGAAAATTTAAATAGAGACCATTTCATTTTTTTTGACTCTATCATTTTATAAATATAGCAGATGTGGCATTGAATACTGATGTTCAAGTGGCTATAGCAAGCAAATAAAAAATTAAAAACCTCTCTCGTGTTGTTTTTTGCTAAAACTAGACATATTTACAAATAAAGGAAACACTGATTCCTTTGTGACAAATCACAAAATAACTCTTGGTGGTAACTAGCATATATGTATGATATCTTGCTGTTACTACACTGATTCGCCTAACAAATCTGAGGTCACATTCCTTATTTAACCTACATAAAGGGAATAAAGTGATTCAGGAAAAGTACCAAATTTCATCTAGCATTGCATATATAACTTACTAAGTAGACTTTAATTAAGTAGACTTTTAATATTTACCAAATGGAATCCAAATATCTCCATTCTAATGGGACGACAAAACAAGTTGCACAGACCTATTACACATATAAAATGATAATTCAGAGCAGTTTTCAGAACTATTATTACTTAATGTTTTCTCATGCACATGACTGCTGTAGACTGAAGTCAAAATGTTCTTCCACTGAAAGCACCACAGTATTTTATAGATTTATTTTAAGCCTCAGTTAACATGACCTTTAGCAATAGAGAATGTGTATTGTTACGAATATTTTTCTTAATCATAATAGAATAACACAATTAATAGAAGGCACAGCCTGAATATTACTGCTTTGTATTGAATGGGATGTTCATTGCAGTGTTGAACTTGCTTATGGGCTTCTATATGTTGATTATATTTGAGGACAAAGCCAGCTTTTATGCCTGTTGCTGTACTAAAATATATCATTTAGTTTTTTGGGGTTTTTTTGGGGGGGTTGTTTTTTTGTTTTGTTTTGTTTTTTGTTTTTTCCTTTAATCTGATTCTACAAAATAGTGGCACTTGCAATTCTAATTAATTTTATTTGAAGTAAAATAGAATATAGAGAAAACAAGCCTTCATACAGAGTAAGTATAATGGAGCCATCTTGTGAATGTATGAAGCTGGATAGGTTGTCCAACTCATGCAGCACATAGCATTAATATTAATCAGATGTATACAAGGCTTTTTTTCACACACTGGTCTACTTATACTTTAATAAAATAAGGTTTCTTTTTTATAAGAGCAATATTTGTCATTAATTAAAACCTCCCCAAACACCGCAGCATAATTTTTGGAATAAGAACTCATTATTGATGATGGACTTGGCTGTGTTTTCCTGAGTGTCTAATGATCTTTGCATTTAAAATATTTTTTCATGTTATGTATTATCTTCATATATTGGATTTTGGTGTTTTTTTTAGTAAACAATTAAAACTCTTAGTGTGAATTTAAATTAGCAAAATGTATTTTCTAGGGTGTTGAGTTCATTTTGCAGAAGCAGCACTGTAGCTTTCAATATTTTATAGGTATCCTAGAGTCTTATATTACAGTGTAAACTGTGCTCAGGAATATAATTTTCCTCACATGAAGGTTGCTAGGCAACAGCACTCACAATATTTTTGTTGACCACAAACATAGCTCTGTGTGGTCTTGGAAAGAAGAATATATTGTCATTTTTATGTTTAAAATAAGGTAAATATTAACTGTAATCACCTTGGAAATAGATATAATAATAAGACAAAAATGAATGACATTTTATTAAAATTCTGTCACTTAAGTTAAGCTGCTTTTACTCTGTAACAATGTTACAAGACACTTATTAATGCAAGAAGAGTGTGGTATCAGGAAAATGCAGCTTCAATTTATGAGCAAAAATTCATTATATATTTGACCTCTTTGTACAGTGTGACCTTTCTAAAATGCTTTGGTTATTTGGTGTTGGGGAAGAAAAAAAAAAACAATTTTGGATTAGAGTATCTGAACACAGCTAAAATGTGGTAATCTATAAAAGAAAAACATGCTGAAAAAAG
The DNA here is from genome assembly GCF_963082525.1 of Nesoenas mayeri. Lineage (NCBI taxonomy): Eukaryota > Metazoa > Chordata > Aves > Columbiformes > Columbidae > Nesoenas > Nesoenas mayeri. The sequence continues at coordinate 48,848,788 of NC_137541.1, forward strand.
GTGTATGTAAAACCACACAGACACACATTGATTTTCCAATTACCTCCACACAGTCTTCCTGAACTAGAAAGCTTTGTCAGTCACCAAACCCAGAATAGACTCCAAGCTTTACCCTGGCTCCACCTGTAATTTTTAACAAGTGAGATGTGGCCTCGGGGTGGAAATAAGCTTTACTTTCATCAATGTGTCACTGCTCCTTGAAAATGGCTTATTACAACATATTACAGGACACAATTTAGAGATAAGTTGACACCATAGCTATCTTACAAGATATATAATATAATATATATAAGATACTATTTTAGTATATAAAATTATTTTGAATAATTTTCTTTTTAGCAATAGGGGTAACTATCTATAATAATTGGTTTGTTTGTTGTTTTGTAGAGGTTTTGTTTAAGTATACCTTGAAAATTTTGCAGTTAGGCTTTTTGAAGCATAATTTTGATTGATACTTTCTGGTTATATAGTTTTAGACTAACACGTGGGAGTATTATAATATTTTTGTCAGTAGATGATTTAAAAGTAGATACGTTCATATACTGTTAATACTATGAAATGTTACTATACTGAGTGACTACATATAGTTTAAAATAATAAAATATAATAAAATATAAAATATATTTATAATATAGAGAACATGAGTACTAAAAGTACTCCATTATAATAAAATATTTATTTAAGAAAAAGAGTGAAATCTTTATGTGTTAGTATCTTAGTACAGCATGATAATGTTTTTCACCAGTTTAGTTGTACGCTAACTAAAATAATTTTAACATGATTATTTGCTGGCTATGAGGAATATTGAACATTAGTGCATACTAAGTTAAATGCGTCTTCAATAGAGTATTTATGTTTAATCCTTATTGTAGCTAATAGGCGTGATTGTATAGCTTTAGAACATGTTTACTTGCCCTCTAAATGTATGGTCTGAGTGAAGCAATGAAGAAAACCATATGCAGAATATTATGAGAAGTATAGAATGAAGCAAACATATTTTTGAAACTTTCAGAAAAACAGAATTCTATTTTGTATACAGTTCATACTCAGTTATTTCAAATTACTTTGAAAAAAGATTAGCTTGAATGAGGCATAGGAATAACGCAGGAAATTGAGGCACAAGTAGAATTAGTGGAATTAAAATAACAGAAATATTTTTAAAATCGTAAAGAGATTATATTCTTAATCCTTCTTGTTATTAGAGATGAAAATAAAACACCTGAAAATATGATAAATAGTAAGCTAAATAGCAAACTTTTGCATCTGGTGAGATAAAAATAATTCTTAATGCATTAGAGCCACAAATGACTTGCAAGAGTAAATTTTACATTTCTGTATGGGTATTTCAAAGGTTGCATGAAATGAAGTTTCTCTTCTGATCCATATCAATTTGTAAAGGTAGGCAATTCAGCTCGCTTCATGAAATATATTCTTATGAAGCATGACAAAATCCAATTTACCAGTAAAATCCATTTAAATTAAAATCAAAGTGTAATCTTCATACGATTCACTACTTGTACCATAATGACGAAATGAGATCAGATACCTATGCTGTACATTTTTGTACCCTGATTATTTTCAGCTTTATTCAGCAGAAATTATCCTCAGTGCAAAAGCTGCAGGAAGGTCATAGAACTTGCTTTTTCTCTCTGCCAAACAGTCCAAGCAGGAAACTGTGCTAGAGACCATTTGAAATATTAACCTGAGAATAACTACTGTTTTGTGTACCTGTTTAGTGATTTAAATATATCTACATCCTTCAGAGAAGGAAATTACTTTTCTTCCTTCTCTTAAATATCACTGTCAAATCATTCCAGAAAACTAAGTTTTTTCACATCTCTGTAAGAAGCTCTTTGGAATATTTTAAAATTGTCTCATCTTTGTTTGGGAATGTCTTTTATTTTTACTAAGTCTTTGTGGTAGTGCTATCCAGTACAAATAATTTCATCCTCTAGAATGACCTGATTTTTCAGAGGCATTGGGAAATTATAACTTCAGGTAAACTAAAGAGAAGCTGAAAATCCTTCTGAAAATCAGCTCAGGCCCAGTACTGTATTTGGTCAGTTCCTAGATATCTTTTGGGTTGTGGTTCATTTTTAACTTGTCTGCTAACAGATTTTTGTACATGTCGATTATAATGTGATATTTTCTGCAAAGGTTCATGCTAGTGGGAAATTTAAAAAAAAAAAAAAAAATAAAAATTCCATCCTGATTCACCAAAATGTTTAAACATGTGCTTAGTATTGAAATCTATGGTCAAGGAAAACATTCATCTGCTTGGTTTTATACCTGTGCTTCAGTTTTTTGTAAGAAGTTAAAAAAAAATGTTGGATGTGGTCATCATTTACCTACTCAAAATTAAGTAGAAAAATAAATTACTTTCATTTAAACAGGGTGCATAGTTCTAGATTGTCAAGCATATATTGAAAAATAGAATAATAGAATTCTTTTGGTTAGAAGAAAACCTCAAAATAATTGACTCCAGCTGTTAACCTGAAATTTACTAAAACATGCCCTAAAAACAACACCTATGTGTCTTCTAAACACCTCCAGGGATGGTGATTCAACAGCTTCCCTGGGTAATGTCTGACAGCCCTTTCCAGGAAGAAATTTTTCCTAATATCCAATCTAAAGGCTTAAGGCTGTTTCCTCATCCTATTGCTTGTTACTTGAGAGACCAGCACCCTCCATTCTGCAACCTCTTTTCAGGCAGTTGTAGAGAGCAATAAGGTCTCACCCTCAGCCTCCTTTTCTCCAGGCTAAACAGCCCCAGTTCCCTCAGCTGCTCCTCATCAGACTTGTGCTCCAGACTCTTCCCCAGCTTTGTTGCGCTTCTCTGCACACTCTCCAGCACCTAAATGCCTTTCTTGTAGTGAAAGGCCCAAAACTGAGCACAGTATTCAAGGTGCAGCCTCACCCGTGCCAAGTACAGGAGGACAATCACTTCCTTAGTCCTGCTGGTCACACTCTTTCTGATACAAACTTGAAGCTGTTCATGCTTAAAACTTCTACCTGAATTAAACTTAATACAGGAGATTTCAAAACATTTTACAAAACCACTAATGCCTATCATACATTCATTACTGAATTCCTATGTGCAACTTTAAAAATTTAGTCTGATCATGGTCAATCAGAAAGAGGGAGTTGCAGTAATTATCGACAGCAAGAACATATAAATAGAGGTACTTTAAGGGATCAAAAACTTTCTGAATGAAGCAGTTAGAACATGTTTGATTTAAGGCTGTAAATGTTTTTTTGAAGAATATAGAATGTACTCTCTCTGCTTCATAATAAGACAGTAAAAGCAGAGTAAAGAACTCAGTTATGTGATGCTTGATATTGTAAGATATTGTGGTTTCTCAAATGAAAAATGGGGTGGGGGTTCCCCACAGTAAAATATTTTTATTGAATTTTCAAACTCCTGTATTGTGTAAGACAGTTTAAAAAAAAAAAATAATCAGAAATTACAATGTTTATTCTATTTTCTTATAAAGAGCTAATCATGCTACCTAAGGAGAAATAGTATGCAATTGCAAAACCATTAACATTGTAATTCCATTGTTTGTAATTGCTAAGCAGGATGTGAATCCGTAGATCAACTAAATTCACGAAGACCAAAAAGCCAAAAAAGGGAACTATTATTGGTTTTGATATAGCTGCACTTTTGTATAGATTTCTTGTTGGGTACATCACTGCAAAGGATCTTAATTGTTTATTGATTTAATTTAGGAAGTCAATTACCTGTTTTCACAGAAGCAAATTAAGGAGTTCAACTAACATATATATCTAGATCCACTTATTCAGTCAGAGTATCTTGGAAAACTATGAGAGCTTCTGACAAGGAATAATCCATCATGATAAAAGTTTTCAGTAGCGAAACATCTTTAAAATGAAAGTTCTTGTAGTTTTTTGTCTGGGACTCTGATGGCTGTAGGATGAACAATTCCATAAGAGCTTGGACTGATTCAGTGTCTCTTCTTACAGAGGTAGCAGTTGAATGTTATTCCTCGAGTCATGTCACTGACTTCAGCATTAGGAAAAAAGCAGAATTTAGATCTTGAAAAATCACATCAGTGGAACAAAAAACTGAGAAGTAGTTGTGTGAATCTCAGAATAGACTCACTTTGAATTTTGACTTTTCTGATTTTTTACCTACACTATGAAATTTCTTAAGTCTACATTTACTAATACACTGCAGTAGAATCCTGGCTAAGTGAACCCTATATCTATTGGGAGGTTGAGTATTGGTTTAAGAGCTTGTTTATAAATATTGTGTTAAGTGGACAAATGAGTTGTACATCTCTGAGCGGGTTGAGGAATACATTGTTTTCTGTGTCTACGACTTGCAGTTTGAATATCACTGAAGTCATATCATAATAGAAAAAAATAGGACTGGAGACAGAAATTTTCTCTGATTCTGTTGATCATTGGCAAAATATCAAGTGATTTGATGATTTAACTTGTAGGGGGAGACTCAGTTTTTAATGAACAAAGGTATGTGTACTTGTGTTGTCAAATATCTCATTTAAATAAGTATAATATCTTTTGCTTAGCTATCTCAGAAAACTGAAAATAAGATGAACTAATAAAAAAATTAATTTATTGTTCACCATTTGAATAGGGATAGCTTCAATTATCTCCAGACGTGTCTTCTCCTATAAAACATTTTGTACCTTATCTGACACAGAAAAAATGAACTGAATCTGACCTGATTCAAGTTTCATCTAATATATCAGTCTGGAGAGTGTCAGAACATCTAGCATGAACTCTGCTGTTTCCAAAGTCAACAATGTTTTAGTTAGTACTTTGGAGAGGAATACATTTTTATCACACTCATGACATTTTCTCTGTATGTATTTATTGAATTCACTTCATAGAAGAATATCATATATGGATTTTTTAATTAAAAATTTTTGAAAAATATTTTAAATATTCTTGAACATGTTGAGTTTTTTTAATTACTTTTTTGTTACTTATACAATTAAACTTCCACTTTAAAATTTAAAAATAAGTACTTTTGCTTGCTTATAATCTGTTCACTTGTATTTGACGTAGACATTTTGGGAAACAAGCAGTCCACATGCATTTTTGCATATGATTGTCTGAATGAATCAAGACTTCGACGTAAATTTTGGGGGTGTGGGTGGGATGTAATATTTTTATTTGGGCTTCTGATTAGTTTCAAATTTTCAATTCATGTTCTGGATGTTACTATGTACAATCCACAAAACATCATGCATCTGATTGGCCAGCCACAGACGTAACCATTTCTATGTGTATTTGAAGAGCAAAGTGATTGATAGCAAATATGGGCATTTTTAAGCATAAAAAAATACCCTGTCTTACATTCCTCTTCGTAATTTTCTTTCATTTTCTAGGAAATAGAGAAGAGAAATATTAGACTGAGCATAGAGATGCAAAAGATAGGGTGTATAGGTGAAGGCAGAGCTTATGGTTCAGGAGCAGATGAGGCAAGGGTGGCCATGGTATGGCATTGAGGGAACAGAATTACACTCAGAGTTTCTGCCTCTGGTGACGAGAGGGAAGGAGGCATGATCTGTGGTTCCCTGACCTGATGGAAACATGTAACTTTGGCACAGATTTCCTGTGTGTTCTGCAGCAAACAAATTAATTAGGAATTTTTTTAAAAAAAACCAACCATCTACTACTTGTGTGTTTGTACAGTTGCTATTGTCCCATAAAGCGCTGGAAATTAATGCTCTCTTTCAGAGAGTGTTTCTATTTGGTAGACAAACTGAGAAATAACTTTAGTGCAGTTTCATTAAAGAAAATGTTTAATTTCTTCTTTGTATAGATATGATCAAGATCAATTAATCAGTTAGACAATGTGTCTACACTGTATTTTTGTAATCTTATTCAGTCTATATTTTCCCAAAGTATTGGTAATAAAAATTTTATTAATATTTTCTTTAATGTTTGCAAAATACTTGGATTTAGTTCTGGTGGGGTCTCCCCAAGTAACTAACCGCATCTATTAGCATTTGTTTAATTTATTTTCATATGCATATTAGAACATATGCAGTACTCTGCTTTCTGGATGAAGTGATTTCAAGGAATTCAGTCAGGACAAGAAAACATCAGTACAGGGCATTTTATTCCAATATACAGAATTTTTAACAAGACTTGGTGTCATCAGACTTGTCTTTGGTCTAAGGTTAAAAGAAGGGAATTATCAACAAATAATTTTAACACTAACTCTACCAGTAAGAATTAATTTCTTGTATTAGTTCTGGGTCATGCAATAAGTTCATAGTTTCCAGCAGTGATTATAGGGATCTTACTGGTACAGGGAACCTTAAGAATGTCACTAAAGGTAGAGGAAAGGTCCATGACAAACTCCAAAATAACGTGAAAGAAAAAAACTCAACACATATACATATGTCCATGGAATGGAAAATTTAAAAAAGTTAAATTGACTGGTATTGTAAAAAAGAAATGGAGAAAAAAAAACCCAAACACAATAACAATAAACACTTTGAAAAAAAATACTCCATTTGAAGCAATTAAATGATAAAACAAAAATGAATTATGGAAAACATCTAAACATGCTTTAGAATGTTGTAAAGCATTTGGAATTATCAGCAGGGTGATTTTTTTATATTTTACTTTTTAGCTTTTTTTTAAAAAAAAAGAAATCTGTTCTACTGATTTTGAGTCTTTGGGAGGGGAGAAACACTCTCTCTTTTCACTATTGGATTCATTTAGTATCTATCTATACAAAACCTAACAGTCTTCCCTAACTTCCTAGGTTCTTGCTATTATTGTGGAAAGCACTAAGCATCTGCAGAGAAGGCTTCTTTTCACTGTTTTATCTCCAGACACTATTAAAGAAGTACAGGTGACCTTTTAGGTGGACAAAGTAACCAAATTAATCTCTCACTTCAAAAATTATGATCTCCCCTCTTGAGAAGATAGGATAAATGAGATTGGACAGGACCTCATGTAGTCTGTAGTCCAACCTCCTACTTCAAATGTGGATCAGCTCTGACTTCATTTTGTTGAGGGCTTTGCTCAGTTGGACCTTTACAAACTCCAAGGGTAGAGACTACGCAACCTCTTTAAGCAATTCAGGAAAAACTTTTTTCCTATTAGCCAGTCAGAACAGTTCCTGTTTCAATTTACAACCATTATGTCTTGGCCTCTACAGCACATTCCAATGAGTTTAGACTTCTCTTCTCAGTCATGCCCTCACAGGTATTGGGAGGCCTAAGTAAATATACTGACTCTTCCATCACAGCTATTCACTCACCCTAAACAGTCTCAACCATTGCAACCTCTTGTCTTCAAAAGAACAAATATGGTTACTTTTTATGCAAGATTTCACATAGTACAGCAACAGTGTATGCCCTGTGAGGAATGTTGAGCCAGGAGCAGGAGGCACTAGTATGGCAGGCAGAGTAGCGCCCTCATCAACAAAGGGTCTGCCCCACACTACCTAAGAAAAAGTAGAGTGTGTCTGGTTGTGGCAGCCAAGGTCAGCCACAGTGCTAACCAGACAAGACAATAATCAATGCATACGTTTTTAGGCTCAAACTCAAGTCAATTCAGATAGGCCAGGCCAGGTACAAGGATGGGCACAGGCAGGTCTACAATACAGCTCAATTCAAACTCAAGGGAAAGTGTTTGAGTAGTCTCCAAGACTTAGCACAAAGGTCTCCACATCAGCTTCCCCAGACAGATCTTCTCCCTGCAGTCTGATTCTGGGTGACTCAGTTGTACCATATCAAATCTAGCCTTGAGTACAAGTAGCCACAGCCCAGGTGGGTAAAGGTTGCAGAGTTTGATGGTCTGCTCAGGGCTCTAAAAAATCTTCATGTTTCAAATATTCTTCTTGCCTACTATCACTTGCTTTTCTTTTGCTTATGAATTTGTTACTCAAAGAAGGAGGAAAATAAATATTCAGCTGATTGATGTGCAGTGTGTTGAATGCCTTTCCAGTTGTTTGACTGATGTCCTGGGTACACTGAGGTGCGGATTATTTCTCTCACAAACAAGTCTGCAGTGGAAAAAATTGAATTAATCTGCTTTTTCATTAAAACCAATTTTGTGGGTTATGCTGTGTCTGAATGGGCTCACACAACCCCAACAGTTAAGCAGACAAATATAAGTTTAATAAAGGAACCATTTCATTACTCCTTAAATGTAGGCTGAATTGCATTTTGAGGATTCTAACATGGGCTAATTTAAATCACTCCTCAGCAGTTTGTGTCAGAAGAATAACAAAGAAGTATATTTCTTCAATGAATGATAAATCAAAGGATCTGGTAAGGTTTTTCATTTAATGTCCCAGCCAATACCTGTTTCCATTAATCACTGAGGAACAAATGCTCCTTTCCAATTTCTTAGCACTTAAAAGTTATTACTCGGTCTAGCAAAGAGTGGCAACCGGCAAAGAGGGAATACATAGTTTGTTCTCAGTTATTTCTTATTCCAACTTTCTTTTATTTTGTGGGTGTTAAATAACACACAGAGCATGCAAAGGCAGACTTTTTTTTTTTTTTCTGTTAAGGTCTATTTACTTTTTGTGATGACCTGAGTATCATGTTTTGCTTTAACCTCTTCTTTAATGGCAAGCTCAGTTTTACTTTGAGGTGTGTTTAAAAAGGAAAAATAAAACCAAAACCAAACACAAACAAACAAAAACAAACAACAAAAAAACCCTAAAATGCCAGAAGATTATTTTAACATACTATGTTTCACATTGAATAGGAATTTCAAATTAGAAGTTCTGAAAGATGAGTAAATCCTAGTTAGCTGAATAATGATTTAACCCTAGATAGGAAGAATTGCAGGTTTTGTTCTCCCTCTGAAAGTACTTTTTATGTAAAATTGAATGCTAGTTCAAGTCAGACCATGGTGTTTTTGTAACAACTAGTTATGAACTTTAAATCAAATGCAACAGAAGATCTCTTCCTGCCTTTTCACACTCACATAGCCAACTGATATGCTTCTGGGGGTTATTTGGAATTGTAGTTTCTTTAATTTTGGTAAGTCCTGGTTACAGAACAAAATTTGTCGTCTTGTCATCACTATAATGCCTCAACCAGTGGTGTCAAAAAAATCACACTTAATATCATAACTGTAATTTAATGAATGATAAAAATAAACACAAAGACTAATTATGACAATAAGACCTAGGCTTATCTTTTGGAAAAACAAATTGAGTTTGTTCTAATAATTTCTTCCTTTTTTATCCTGAAATAAGCTTTTAATCAACACTCTGATGATAGCTTTTAAGCATCTTAATAATATTGAGTGAAATTCATTAAATCCACCTAGCTATCTCGTCTAAGTTAATTATGTTGGCTCCTTGTGTAGACAACAGAGAGACAGACCAAAAATACAGAGTTTAAGGCAGTTGCACCGCAGTAGTGGAGGTATCTGTGATTGCTAAGATGTTGCTTATACCTCTGAATTGATTATAGTTAGCCCCTAAATGGCTAGCTTTATTTTGATCAGCCATGGTACATTAAAAGTCAAACATGGTCAATCTTTCCTAGTGCACTTATTTTGGCTTATTTGGCTTTTCTCTGCTCTGTGTCTAACTCATCTTAATAAATAAATAAATAAATTTAATTAATTAATTAATTAATTGGAATGAGCTCTAACTGGAAACATGATGAGGACATACATGATTTGGAACATTCAAACTTCTGATGTCACTTTTGTATGTTTTAATCTTCTAATGTATAAGTGTCAGCAAAAAGAATGGAAAATTAATGAAGAAACCCACACAACATGACAATGATTGCTCAATCATACAATCATAAATAAAATTTCTCTGTAGAGGGAAAAATAAACCTTTCCTTAGAATCAGTGACTGGAGTGAACATATAAGTCAACACCAATGAGGACGTGAAGTACCTTGTCACAGATTGTCTCAGCAGAGATGAAACTTTATGTTAGATTTATTTTTTGTGTCCATTTGTATGTGTCTTCATGAATAAAGTTTATCAGAGTAGCAAGGTTGACTTGAGAAAATAGTTTCTTCATCTCAAATCTAAAATTATGAAAATGCATAAAACCACAAATGCATGTAGAATTAAAATTGTTGAGACAGTCTTTATTTCTGTATACTCCAGACTTCTACCTTTTTTTTCCTTTTCTTTCTTCTCCCTTTCCCTTTCCTCTAGAGACCAACATAAATTTACATTTCCATTAGAAACATTTTCTTCAGCCACATAAAAGCTCTTCAAAAAAACCTCTTCTGACCCACCATTTCATGGTGCACTTGCTGATCATCATAGTTCCCTCTTGATTATATAATTCTCTACTTGTATACATCTGCAAGAAACAGAAAAAAATATGACAGAGAACAGTTAACAAATGATAATGAACTATACTGAAAAGTATACTGTGAAAAGTACACAGAGCAAATAATAAGAAAAATAATGTTTAATATTTTTGTGTAGCTTATGTTTTCCTGATTTTATGTTTGTAATTTGAAGTGTATTTGGCAACTTATCAAACTCTGCAGTGTGTTGTTATGTATGATGTATATGAATGAGCATTTTCAACAATGATACATTCTGCTGTTGATACTAATGTCCAGTTTACTTGTGATGTCTCAACTAGATTGTGTGACATTTTTCCTTTGTAGCCAAGTTTATCTTCTAAAGCTTAAGTAACAAAGTTTGATCTTAAAAATTGAGTAGAAAAGTAACAATACATTTTTAAGTTTTGATATTTTACTTGATATAGTGATGTAGAAAAAAATCCTGTTATGATAATTTATTCACTGATAGTATGTGTTGATATCAGAAGGGCTATATAGATGTTTTCCAAAAATAAATTTTGATACATATTTTCCTTAGAGCATGGATATTTTTAAAATGCTAGAGCTCTTGAGGAACAGATTTTACATTTTCCTTCTTTTTTAGTGTATTTTTAAAACAGTTAAAAGTCAAGTAACCATAGTAAGTGGTTATAGTTCTTAATTGGAAGCAGTGAAAGAGATGAAACATCTGAAGGTCTTATTAAAGCTTTAGAGAATACAATTCATTCAAAAGGAGAAAAAAAACACCACCTCCCAGTCCTCCAAAGTCCTCACAGATATACATGGCGTAGTAGGTTCACTACATCCTTTTAACAAGGGAAGATTAAAGACCACATGGTGAGTTAAGAAGCTTAAATAACTGAAACAGAAGGGGTATGAAAAACTTCGCATAACAGGAAAAGGTGAAAGAAATAGAGATGTAAGTATTTTGGAAAGAAAAATAGATGACTTCAGTTTTTGCAGAGAATAAATGTTTCCTAGACAAAGAAACTGTTGCATTACCTCAAGGGAAAAGTACCACAGTCAAGACACTTTATATAAAAAGACATGAGAATAAAGTTGTTGTTGCTGAGGTGAGATTAAAGCTATATTTACATAGCTGTGTCTTGAAGTCATTGAGCTCACATTCTTTCTTAGCCATAGGATCAGCCAAACAAATCAGTATCTAAAGCATGCTTTCTGAAATTAATTAAGTTAATCTCATTTTTTTTACACAAAATGAATTGCTGACTTGTAAAAATATAAGAAAAGAAATACATGCAGAGACTTTAAAACTATTTACTCATTATAGAAACTTGATAATAGACAGTACTGTTCCAGATGTAGAATTTGTCAGTTTCTAAATTTCTTCCTTCCTTCGGCTCACCAGAGTAACTTAGGTGTTGTGGTTTAATGCAGAAGGCAGCTAAACACCACACAGTTATTTGATCACTCTCCTGTAATGGGATGGGAAAGAGAGAACTGGGAAAAAAAGGTAAAACTTGTGGGTTAATTTAAAGAAAATTTAACAGGACAGAAAGGGAAAATAATAATAATGGTAATAATTATGATAATGATAATATTAATAATGGAGTATATAAAGCCAAGTGATGCACAATGCAATTGCTCATCACCCATCAACTGATGCCCAGACAGTTCCCGAGCAGTAGATCCCTGACAAACTTTCCACATAGTTTATATACTGAGAATGGCATGAAATGAATGGTATGAAATATCCTTTTGGTCAGTTGGGATCCACTGTCCTGGCTGTGTCCCCTCCCAGCTTTTTATACACTCCCAGACTCCTCAATGGCAGGACAGTAGGAGAGGCCAAAAAGTCCTTGGCTTAGTGTAAGCACTGCTTAGCAACAGCTAAAACATCAGTATGTTATTAACATTATTCTCACACTAAATCCAAAACACAGCACTATACCAGCTGCTAGGAAGAAAATTAACTCTACCCCAGCTAAAACCAGGAGACATTTGCTTTTCATAATTTTTGTCGTTTCAAGAGTTGATTGCAGTTGAAGTTCTAAATGCTTTTATTGTCTTGGTGATCTTGCAAAAACTTCTTATAGCAGCCAATAGACTAATGAGAAATTCAGAGATATAAAGAGGTATGTTTGGACATTTATAACAGTTACCAAAAGGAGCAGTGTTGCACAGGGCAGCATGGCCTGTTTTGTTAGGAAGTTCAGGTTTCAACACTCCCATGCATCTATCTATCAGTGAGTTGTGTCAACTATACTTTCAGTAAATTTCAACTCACATTTCACTGAGGTGTAGAAAAGTAGCTGTAGTGAAGACAAGTCAAGATACTCCAAAGCTTTGAAGTCTCCACAGATTCCAGGAAAACTGGTTATCTTGGGGAGAGATGATTTTCCCCATTGGGATTTACTCTTTATCATTTTTTAGAATGACAGAATAACATAAGTTTGAAGGGACTCACAGTGTTTTGTCTTTCTCAATCTGAAGAATCCTAGCCTATTTACCTATTCCTTGTGCAGAAGCTATTAATATTTCACACTTTTCTTCATTTACATTGATGCTGTCTGGGCCTTTTCTAGTGCTACTTTAGCCTTTTAGAAATAGAGAGACAAGAACTGCACACTATATTTAAGATGTGGGTAAACCATAGCTCAATACAATGATTTTAGGTATCCATTTATTCTTTATTTATTTCCTGCTAATTCATAACACTTGCTTTGCTTTTTTTGGTCCCCAATGAATAGTGAGATTAAGTTTTCATGGAGATATCTTCTCTGCCAAAACTCCAGGTAGCAGTTAATTGTAGAAGACAATTAGTAGAAGACTAATTAAAACAGTGGTTCATTGCTTTTGCTCCTTGTGAACTTGATGTCTAGAGCTGACCAGCACTTCTTCAAATCTGTGATATAAACTGTCGGTATAAGTAGATTAAGTGGGCTAGTCAGATGAGAAGATCTTTCTTAAGGCCTAAGTTAAGAGAGATGGTTTTTAACTGTGGATTGCCTGTGCCTTGGCTCATATCTCTATAGAGTAGTATTTAATTTGTGAACCATAATTCATACTAAAAAAAATTAAAACCAGCAAGGTCTGCAGATGTTGTACTTATATAAAAGGATAGTATGTGGCCATTTTTGTCACATGTCTTTAAAACTTTTTGGAAGGAAATAAATGGATCCACTCTTTTAGATTTTAAAGATTCTAAGACTTTAATTTGAAAACACATTTACTGCACAGCCAAAGAAGTGGAAGATCAATATTTGAAAAGTATTCTTTGAACATTTAGCAGTAAGATAGTACTTCACAGGCAGTTCCAGTATGCTTTTATGCACACATACTCACATTTTCATCATTGATCAAAAAAAATCCCAGGTGAATTATGCCAGGCAAATCCTTCTGTTCAAATTCTTTTTCATTAATCCTAACCTGCAGATAAATATACAAGAGGGCTGAGATCTGGAGACTGCAGAAAGGATTACCTTTGATGGTTGCCTTCATCCTTTGGGGTGTTTACATAAGCTGGACAGGACTTTTCACTCTTCTAAACTTTCCTAAGAATTCATTTCTCAAGCTACTTGATTCTTGGTTCAAGATCCTTGATTCTATTGCATGCAAAATACATTGCAGGGAAATATGTGCATGTAGTTTCTAGAATATGTTTAAGGCAAGTAGCAGAAAATGAGACAGGGGAAATACAGGGATTTATGTGGATTTTTCTAAATAAAAAATTCTTTTTAATTAGATTGAAACCAGCAATTTTTGAAATTCCGTTGTCCAACAGACCTCTATGTACACAGTTTTCAGTATCTCACTTGCTCAAACCTGGGCGTCATATAGTGACCTGTACTGACTTGTACCTTCCTTCTGCACTTTGACAAATCAGAAAATTATCTGTAATTTTGTTTTATGCAGGGTTGTTCAGGACGAATGTAAATGTCCTGTGACATGCTCCCTAACCAAATAAACTGCCTGTTTCCCAAGTAATGATAAATAATTGCAAAGTGCAGTCCTTTCCTAGAATATGTTCCTTCTTCAACTAGGTTCCATTTGAAAGTTGATTTTCACAAAAGTTTCTGTGTTGAATCCAATATTACGTCTTTTTCTCAAACTCTTGAGAAATCTGAAGAAGGTAGAAAGGAAATATATATTATGTGAAATATTGAAATGTTTTAGTTTTTAGCAATTTTTCACTTCCAGAAAACACTGAATTATTTTTTAATAGTGCATAAACAATGTGGTTGACTTTTCTGTGTTTTAGTATTACTTGGTATTATGAATCTTGCAACTGGAACTTCAGCAGTCAGTTTATTTATTCTGTAAACCCAGATGTTTTGTTGACCTTTCAGGTAGCTTTACCATATTTATTTATTTCACATATGACATTTTCACCTCTTTATGGAAAATTAAAATTATAATTAAGGGATGAAGCCTAAATTTAAACAGTTTTTATGTTATTTAATCTACTTACACAAAATCTGTTTTTATATTTCTGTTAATTTCATTGGAGTTAACCATATGAGCTCCTAGCCAATCCTGTAAGTATTACTGTACACAGAATCAAAAGAAAAACAAAATAGTCAATATAATTAACAGATTGTGTAATCACAGATCATCTTTAAATGTGTATACACACAGGATCTATGTGTATTAATTTGCACAAATAGCCTCACTTTAATAATTTCCTAGCTCAAATGTTTTTACTTGGCGGTCTTAAAAGTTCTCAACAAATTTTTGTATTTAATAATTGAATTAATTGAAATGCCTCTAGCTTTTTGGATGCACATTTTCTCTCAATGAGTTTAAAAGTCTGATCATTAACACTGAAGAAAGAAATTACTGCATTGTGTTGAAATTTGTCCAACAGAAGATATTTATTATTATAGGATCAGTGCATTGGCTTAAGAATATGAGTTAAAAAGCACCTTAACATGTAAGTATATAGTACATATTGGAAAATTTACTAGAATGATGGAACATTTCATCACTTGTTACCGTAATTGATAGTATGTGTCAAAGGCAAGCAAAGAACGGGCCAAAATTATTCTGAGTAAAGTATGTGAGATTTACATCTGCTGGAAAGCATATGGCAATTAGTATTTCCAAGGGAAACATGCTCTTTTCTTGCTATGACAGTAATGAAAAACTGAGAAGTCTGATATGTTCATGATTGTAATTACTGCATGTTTGTTATTTGCTCCATTAATGTAGGATAGCAGAAGACAGTAAAGTATATTGTAAAAATTATGTATAATTTTATTTTAAAATGAAGCCTTTTCAGCTTTTCAGGACCACTTAACAGAAATAAGAAGTTGTTTGACTTTTCTGCTAAAAAGGTAAAGAAACTGAATTGATTCCTGAACAAAAAAGCCATAGGATTAATTTTGGTTTCTTCTTTCACTTAAGATGAGCACATGACAGTATAACATTATGTTTTAACAATTTGAAAAGAGCATTCCATTTGAACACACCATTTATTTGTATAGAACTGTTGTATTATAACTAGCAAGCATTCCTTTGTTTTAGTGGGAGACATAAACATAATCTGACATCAGAAGGTACTGGTTATTTTTGTTAGATTCTTGCTGAGCTCTCTGTGTTTGCATGTATAAGACCATGTTATGTACATAGAGGGCTTTCTAAAGCTAGAGCTGTGTAGGATGCCATGTAATAGAATTATAGAATCATAGAATTGTTTAGGTTGGAAGGGAGCTTCAAAAGTCACCTAGTCCAGCCCCCCTGCAATGAGCAGGGACATCTTCAACCAGATCAGGTTGCTCAGAGCCCTGTCCAGCATGGCCTTGAATATTTCCAGGGATGGGGCATCTACCACCTTTCTGGGCAACCTCTTCCAGTATTTTACTACCCTCCCACAAAATACTCTGTATGGTGTCAGGGCACTGAAATATATACTCCCAAAGGAGTGAAATTTTGAAGACACATCTGTTTCATCCTATTTTTCTCTTTGACAGGCTGATATATCTGAGCTTATTTAGTCTTCTAGCAAAACTCTGCAAAAGAGGAATAATCACAGAACAAAAACTAGTTTAATATTCATCCTCCACTTTTTGCCATTACCAGTACCATATAATATTTTTTCTTATGCACCTGAGACGCACACTCCAGCCCACGATCATGAGAGATACTACTCTAGAATGTCACAATCCAGTAGCAGCAGGAGGATAATTTTTGCTGACAGAAGGGCAGATTACTGAAAAAAATATGCAGATTTGAATGCATTTCAACAGTATGTCATGGCCTTGGATTTTTGTCTTAAAGATAGAAAATCACCTTTAGCTGAACCAGTTTCCCATCCTGGAAGTGGAGATCTGGTATTATCCATGTACTAGCCATCAGAGCATTAGCTAGGCTGCCAAATGTTAATTAAATGCAAATATAATCATCGAAATCCTTTTGCCTGTTTTTATCCAGTGTTTGTGACTATGTTGGAAAGCAATTTTATTGACTCTAGTCCTTACGTTATACTTGCAGGAAATAAATTAGATTTTGTTTGTGACTATATTTGAAGGACATTAAAAGCTCTGGGCTGAAAAAAATCTGCATGCACTGTTCATTCTGGCATACTCAATCCTGGTGAAGCAATTTTTAAACAATTTATGTATAATACTGAAGCAGTTCCTTCCCAGCTCCAGGAAAACAGGGTTGGGGAATCTTCCATAATTACATGAGAAGATCAATATTGATACAGTGTTAAAAGAAGATCATAAAAGCAGTAATCCTTTTATATAGCTTTGAAGGTGTCTTGCAGATTAAACCCAGTATATTTTGCCATGCTTACTCAGGACTTTTTGCACGTTAGGCAGCCTTAAATAGATAACAGTCCCTGAGGATAAAACTGAGTGATGATTCTCTTTTGCTTTACAGTGTCTGTACAAGGAGGAAAACTCTCAATATGTGTGTATTCTCTGACTGATATACAGTTATT